>NC_067134.1:25176346-25776346 GCF_021347895.1 Acanthochromis polyacanthus | reverse complement strand
TATTCTGTCATAAAGCTCTAGAAAGACTTTAAAAGAGGCATAAATTCTGTCCAAAAGTGGACCTAGGCATGAAGAAAATGAAACAAAATGCCTACAGAAACCGATAACACTATAAACGTCTACTTTTAGCGAAGTTTCAACAGAAAAACAAGTAGGGATATTCACAAAATACCTTCTTTTGAGTTAAATTATTTTACTGTGTAGAAGCTCACCTTAAAGTCTGCACCTTAGAGAGACTTTTTAATGCTCATAAAAGGTTGTTTACAGTAAAAAGAGGGCCCAAATCCCTGAAGAAAAAGCTTGTAGCGGGTCAAAATAAATATATGAGGCTCTTAAAATGTAGAAATATATATATTATATGCTGAAAAAGTGACAAATCAGGTTTTTTAGCATCTCGGAGCTTCGTGCTAACGCTCTTAAAAGCCTCACGATGGCGGAGCAGCAGCCTAATGGGATCGGTTGCCTTGAAAAAAAGGGCCTTCACAGTGCGCTCTGTGAATCCTGTCTGGCTTTTTCAAACACTTATCCTCTCTCTTCCTTTCCTAGCCGTCTCTCTTTTTCTCTCTCCCTCTGCTGAAGCGACGTGGAAGTTTTCCTACCTCTGCGGCATCGTCATCATCATCATCATCACCCTTCTCTCTCTGCATCTTCTCGGCCATCCCTCCATCCATCCATCCTTTGTGAGACAGAGCAGGAATGGTGTTTCAATAGTACTCCTATGAACCAAAGCCTTGTTGCTGCTAGAGATATTTTTAGCTGCTGTACATTAGGTGCCTTGCGCTAGTTTATGGAATCTACCTTTTGTTTCTCCTGTGCTCGCTTTATGGTGAACTATCCTCTTGGAAGGTACAAAGGCTCTGCACATGATGGATGCACCGCTGAGGAGTGATGAGCTGGTGGAAGGGTGAATGTAAAAGGTCCAAAAAGAACTATACACAGTCAGAGAGCAAATGATTTGCACCAAAACACTCACTGACTTATGTTTAATATCTGTTTTTTTTTATTGTTTTTATTCCAGATGTTTTATACATGCCCCTGAAGGCATCCGACTCTGAAATGTTATTTTTACTGTTTTTATTTAGGTACAATGTGTAAAAATTCCTGTTTACTCACTGGAAAGACAGCAGTACCGTGTTGTCGTTACTCTTTATTTTAAGACGCAGAAGACTTGAAGAGCTCCAGCACTGATTGATCGATCAGTGTTACAAACTGGGATATTTGAAAACATATTCTGCGCGTTTCTTTCATTTTAACACCCAAACTTGCTTTTTTTCTCTACTTCAATTTTGTTTTTGGGCGAACCAGATTACAAAACACGTCATCAGTAATCCAGTTCCTGCTTCTATTGTGTGTCTGATTTCAGATTGGGATTTAACAGGAAAGTTCTTGAAGGAACCCAAGCTGTGTGCCAGTATTTCCTACTATGATTGTTAAGGTAGTTGCTCGAGGTACGGACCCATACTTTCCATTTGCCAATCAGATACGCGAGATCTGGTCACGTGACTCCCGGTAGATGCTGGAGGTACGGACCCGTAGCATTGGTGCTACAGGTACGGAACCTAAACCTGACCCTAACACTAACCCTAACCTTAGCTTACCTTTCAACAGTTTGCAGTGGTTAGCAGCTTCTTGACTCGCGAGACTCGCGTACGGGTCCGTATCTGTAGACACTACCGATTGTTAAAGGTAGAGTCAGGCATCCTCAGAGGCGTCATACCCCAAATTCATGAAGGCATCAACACTGAGGCGCTTTTCCACGAGCACCTACTCAACTCGACTCGGTTTAGGTCGTTTTCCATGACGACTGAGCACCACCTCATCGTTGTTGGAGTCACAAAACTCACTGTCCTCCAACATAGTCTTGAATAATGCAGCGGTGGAGTCGAGGCCACTCTACGTTGCCCATAAATGGCATCCATTTGGCTAAACCAGGTCCAACACCTCCAGTTTGACCCAGTCTGTCCGTTGTGGTCCTTGATGGACCTTTTTCAGCTTCTCCTGACTCTGCTTTATTGTCCTTCTGTATCTGTGGGCGGCCAACAGGTGTGAACTAACCATGACATCACCCATTGGTTTCAACACCGAGAAAATGAAGCCCAGATTTTGCTACTTCCTGGTCGCCATTTTGGATTTTTTGGAGCCAGTGACATAAAAAGCGTCATAAAACAGGCTGGACCGGGGAGCAACTAGGGGCAGGACCAGTCTATGGGCGGGCCAGACTGAGAGCTGAAGACTCTCTTATCCCACCCACATTTTACCGCAGAGGCTTCTGTTGCTGTCTATCAAGTATAGCCACGCCCCCTGGCTCCGCCAACTTTAACGATTTATTTAAAATTCAGTATTGATTTATTTTAAGATCGGCCACCTGATCTCTCATTTTGACCATGAAAACTAACGGGGAAAAAATCCTGAGCTGTAGAAAATCAGTCTATCAAATTTTATTTTTTCCGGTGATGAATTGGGGAGCAAAATGCAAGTTTGTATTTGCATTGCAAGTTTTTGACACTTCCGGGTGGGCTTCATTTTTGGAGCCAAATGCTACGTCCATCTTTATATACAGTCTATGGCGGCCACGACCTCCTGATAAACTTTCTCATTGTGAGTCGCACCATCCAGTTCCCTTTGTATTCTTTGATCCGCCACCACAGACAGAAAAGTCTCGACCCCTTCATTCACCCACGGTACCGTTCTCATGTGTCATCCTTCCCTGTCCAATCGGTGGCCTGCACTCTGTAGAAGTCACATTATCGGCTCAACTCGAACCCCAGCCGAGTAGGGACTAAAATAGTAGCTGGTACCAGGCTCTACGTCCTCATGGAAAAGCTCACAAACCGAGTCGCGCCGAGTGTGGAGCGCTATAATATGGGCTAGTGGACCAAAAGAGAAACGCTCCAGCCTTATAGGAGTGGAAGTGGACATTTCATTCCCATAGATCAAGCAAAACAAAAGTTACATGACAAAACGCCCACAACAACCTGTTGCCTTTTTGCTTGATATTTCCCCTGAGAAACACAGACGAGAGGAGATATTGTCTTAATTGAACAAAAATGGATCTGGATTACAATGCCTGACTCTACCTTTAAGGAATTAGACAGAACTGACTGTTGACTAAAACCTCCCAAATAAATAAAGGTGGTCCTTAAATTTGAAATAAGCCAGTATATGGGAATGAATACAGCTCAAAGATGTGATGAGCAAAATGAAAGTGGAGTTGTAATATTGCCTTGCCTGTGAATGACCCACTGCAACAAATGTGGCCTGAAAGCACTAACCAAGTGGTAGTGAGTACTTAATTACAATTGTGCTAGTGTTGCATTCAAGTGTCATCCATCCCAGTGAATTATTGGAGCTTGAACCATCTGAACATGTTCCTTGTATTTGCTTTCATTCTGAATTGAGTTCAGAGACTCAGAGGTAATATCTTTGGAGTTAAATTTGCAGAATTTATTGGATAACTGGATGAATATTTGCACTGAGGTCATCTGAAAACTGTTAAAAAATCTAAATGTTACACAACAAGACCTGTTTTGTATCTATGTTAGACATCATGAGAGGCTTTTCTTTCTTTTTTAAAAAACTTTTTGGAGACAGTATTTGACATGTGTCTTATTTATGTGGAAGAATGTTTCAAAAACCAAACTGGATTGTGACAAAACAACACTGGACATGTATGTACAGTATGTACGCATAGCTTTAAATGAAAAAAAGAGAGATTTCTGTGGTGTTAGCTGATGCTCAGATACACTCCTGCACTGAACCGTCTCGTCTGACATTTTGACACTCTGCTGTAGAAACTTTGAAAGCCATTAATGGTGGATTTAGAGTCGCTCTTGTCCTAACTGTCCTGATCTTTCAAAACCTCCTGAACTGACAGCCTTCAAACAGAATGTTACCTTTTCTCTTTTACAACGTGTTCTTGTATAGTGATCTATACTTCTCATAACCGATGGTATCTATAAGTCACTGTACACTCAGATACAGAATATAAATATATATATATATATATATAGCGACAATATATAAATGTAGTTATGTTAATTACTGTACAGTTTTGGGGTCTTTTTGTATACAGTTTTTAACAGAGTCATATCAACTTGTGGATTTTTTGCCAATCTTTCTGTAGCTCTAATGGCAAACGACTGTACATTTGCTTGGAAATAAAAAGCCAGAAGAAAATTTAAACCGACTTCTTTCGTAGCTGCACTTCTTGCGTCGGCCACCAGGTTGCAGTAGAGTCTTTCTGACTCCTGCCTGAAGCCTTCAAAGATCTGAGTTGACAAATAAAATGCACCTGAAGAGTTTTTGACACACAGAGCTGATGAAATACAATCAAAAAGATGTTTCACCAACAGTCTGGAAGCGACCTGTACATGTTGTGTCGTGTCAAACTAAACTAGCAGCTGTGTTGGAAATGACACTTAGGAAATGGTTAAAGGAAGAAGGGAAAAAAAAGGCATTTTTTAGATTTAATATGTTCCCCAAAGTTGCTTCAGGGCTGCTGTCTGCACCATCTGAGGACGTCAACAAGATTAGGATAGAGGTTCTGGATCGATTGGTTTCCCTTCATCCTTTTCACTTCTCATCTGCGCTGATCTCCACGTCCTCTCCTCCACAGCTGGCAGCCGATGAGACCCGCTAGTGTGTCTGACAAGGATGGAGAAATATCTAGGGCAAGACTGTCAGAGGTGAAATCTGGGGAAGGAGGGAGAAGAAGAAAAAAAATCGCACAGAAGAAAAGTAGATGGCGAAAAGTGTGGCAGTGCGTTTTCATTGTGTGGTCCACCTTCCCAGAGCTGGCTTCTTTTCAGCGCTTTTATCACAAGTTGAAGCGTAATGACTCACTCAGTCGTTTGCAGAATGAGAGCAGAACGATCAAAGTCTTCATGTTTTACCACCTATTTCGTCAACTCTAACGCCGCTAAAACTTCGCCTATAAATAAGCAGCGCAAGTCTTAGTGTAGATTCAAAAATATATGGAAAGGTGGGAGGTGGAATTTAAGGTGTGACTGAGTTCTTTAAAGCCTCTTCATCACCTGTTCCTACGTCTTGAACTGCTCGAGGCTGAATTGCTTGGAGCACATTGGTGTGTGCTTGTGGAGATTGCGACAAAGACCGAAGACGAATTCACACCCCCAAGCGCATGAAAATACCAACTATGTTGAGTAGATCCACAATGTGAAAGACAGAATTAGGACTGGCAGGGAAATGTGGATGCAACTCGAGTCAAAGACGCTATATCAGTTGATTTTCCATCTTGTATGGGACCACACTTATCTGTCTGAACCTGCAATGAGCAACTCCACAGCAACAGGTGACTGTTAAAAATATTTCACCAGTCAGTAATCCTGTAAAGTGGTTACGCACACAGTCCCCTTTCATTGAGAAACGAGGATTAAGGGAAAAGTTTTTGGGAAATGCACTTATTCGCGCTCTCGCTGAGGTTTGAACTAGATGACTTAACTGAGCACAAAGGCTGGAAACAGGCGGAAACTGCCAGCTGTCCAAAGGTTAAAAAAATCCACCTACGAGTGCAGCTAATGCTCATCGATTAAACAAGCTTCGTCTGGTTTGTTTAATCCTTGCAAGGAATCCATGTGGAACCAGGACACTCCAGGAAGTTAATGGTCCCATTCAGGAAACATACACCAAATGATGGTTTTTGTTGGTTGTAAGTAAATGTTAACTAGCTGGGGTTGCTGCTAGACCGATTTTTGTACCTTTAGACCAAGCAGTACTAGCGGTTTTCACTCTTTGTGCTAAGTTCAGTGATCTGATAGTTGTAGCTTCCTGTTTAGTGGACAGATGAGTGGTGTCATCATTCTGAACAAGAATGTGTTAAAAAAAAAGTTAATTTAAAGAATCTTTTGAATTATTTCTGAGTGTAGGTTTCTAGGATGGAGGCCTCACTTTAAATGTGAAGTGCATGTTTTTCTTCTCCACCTGAAAGGATTTTAGTCTCTCAGGATCTAAACACTCCCTGCTTTATCTGTGGATTGTATATAAAATGTGTAGGTGTGTCTCTATTATGTCTATCTGTATAAAAAACACCGTTTTGAAGCCTTCATTTTGGAATTTTGTTGCCTATTTTATGCTAAATGGGACGATAATTTACAAAATTTTCACCACACTGTGCTGAAGGAGACTTGAAACTCGCAAATGAGTCCATCACCTCATTAAGGAAAATGTTTACTGAGCTAATAAATCAGGTGTAATGTGGGGCTGTTTTCTTAGGATTGAACTACCAGAGGAGTCGCCCCCTGCTGGCTGACAGAAAAAGAACACATCTAAAGCACAGTCAGCCTATCTAACAGTTGCTGCAACCACTTTTACTGGCAAAATATTCTGGATAAGACTCACAATGCATAAATCACGGCCATATAAATTCTATCTAGAAAGAATGCACAGTATTTTGTGTGAATAATTAAAGCTATAGATTGTTTAAAACTGATTTTCTATCAAATAAATTGATTAAAAATATCAGGTCTCTCTTTTTGTGCTCACCACTCAGTCAGCAATTTTGACACAGATGTACATCACTATCACGTATCTCGATTAATGACAAATGATATTCATATTTTCCCTTAAAGAAACGCAGCAGTGGAGCCCTAATTAATAACCAGCTCTGAATTAAAGTCGTTCTGACACCTGTAGTAGAGGAGAGTGTGTGTCGCTGCACATCTCAGGTCTGACTGGGCTTAAATCATGAGACCTCCACCCACCACACACACAGAGTTTGGTCTTGTTGTAATGTCAGCGTGTGTCTCTATTCACAGCATTAAATGGAGGGAGGTGATGCGGGCATCCACACGTGAAATCTACGAATTAGCTGTGAAATTGCTGTTATTTGTCGCTGATTGTTTATGACTCAGTGCACATTGTTTTTCTGTTTTTTTTTCGTGGGCTTCTCTTTTGTCCACACAAAAGGGCTTTCTCATTATCACGGCCCGGCTTTTAAAGGGAGATATTTTCAGGACGGCTGCACACACTCACACATTCTACCGGGGAAGCAACAGGAAGGTTTTAACATTTTAACTGTGCTTTCCTCACGTTTGAGAAAATGAAACCGCGATTAGCTCCTTCTTTCTGCATCCCCGTCACCTCCAGCTTCTGCATCTTGTCTAAACAAGGGAAATTGTGCAGAAACTTTATTCCATCTGTCCTCTTGTCTTGTCACGTCTTTGTCACTCTCGTCAATGTCCCGACACACAATACAATCAAATACAATACAATCGAAGCTTTAGAGGCTCGTAGTTAGCTGAAGGCTGAGGGGGCTGTAGGCGTCATCTGAAGCACACACGAACAATAACGTGGATGCACACACATTTTTCTCTGTCAAGGTCACTGCTGGATTCTCCGTCTCACACCGGAGCGGCAAACCATTTCATAGGTTAGAAATCATTACAACGAAGACAACGATAATTGCAATTTACAGCAACATTTTGAGACATAAGTGCACTTAAAACCACATTATTGTACTCTGACATGTATGAGAACTGTCCTTTTCTCTCTTCTGTTTGCTGTGTTGGATGTAAATATCAGTAAACACTTTGCATTATTATTGAAGTTTTCAGTGTTCAACTCAAAGAAGAATAAACCAACAGAGCAGGGGTGTCAAACATGCAGCCTGCGGGCCAAAACCGGCCGTCCAGAGGGTCCAATCCGGCCTTCAAAGTGTAAAGACATTAACTGTAAATTTGTAAAGCGGTACATTTAAAATAATTGCTAGACCATGACAAGTTGTTTTGATCATACAGTAAAATACTAGATTGCTCATTGTTCTTTTGTCATTTTGTGTCTCATTTTTGTTGACAGGTTGTGTGTCATCACATAGTGGAGACTCATTTCTTTACAACGTTGTTAGTACTGTCTGCAGCGCATGTAGCAGAGCAGATGGTGGTGTGCGGAGGAGCGACGTCTTTGTAGTGAACTGCTGTCTAGTTTGTGAAATATGTTGCTGGAATCTTACCAAACATTGTGTCTGTCTGTGTCGGTTCTCATTCATCCAGGTCATGGTTGTCCAAAGTAGTTTAAATCAATCCACTGGACTTTAAGAAAGTTCCTTGAAATTCCTTTCAAGGAACTTTCTTAAAGTCCAGTGGATTGATTTAAACTACTTTGGATATTGTTCCCATCATTTTCCCTTTTCAGTATAACTCTAAAATGCTGTGAGTGAAAATAGCACTGTCATGTGACCAGCTAGTGCATCTTCTTCACAGCTGGCAAACAGATTTTAGGTTCATTAGTACCACCTACTGGGCTGGAGTGTGCATCAGTGTTACCGGTGTGCAAGAAATTAGGGAACTGAGAAAGGTGCAGTCAAATGTGTAATTTTTTTCTTTAATTAATTTATTTATTTCATTACTGTTAAAAATTTTGGGATCACCCAGACAATTTCATGTTTTCCATGAAAACTCACACTTTCATTCATGTGCTAACATAACTGCACAAGGGTTTTCTAATCATCAATGAGCCTTTCAGCACCATTAGCTAACACAATGTAGCATTAGAACACAGGAGTGATGGTTGCTGGAAATGTTCCTCTGCACCCCTATGGAGATATTCCACTAAGAATGTCCAGCTAGAACAGTCATTTATCACATTAACAATGTCTAGACTAGATTTATGATTTCTTTCTTTCTTTCAAGTTTATTTGAAAAAGGACAGCGTGCAGTTACTTTAAAAAGATGGCTGCACCAGATTTAGCATCATGCTAATTTCCATCTGTAGTCCTTGGTCCATAAAAAAACAAACATTCCTTATTTAAAACAATGCATATAAAACACATTACATTAACAGAACAAAATCAATATTAAAATATTTACAAATATGTGTGCAACATTGTTGGTTTATAGTATAATTATCAAAATGCGAAAGTATAACGAGGAAGACTGTATTCAAACCAATTACAATATATTCAAAGTGCATTTAAATGACAAAAACAGAGTGCAAAAGTATAAAGTTAAAGTGCAGAGTTAGATCCTAAAGGTGGTAGCTATCAGATGGTACCGACAAGGGTAGCATCTGATAGCTCTATACCAGATTGGTACTGTAAATACACACTGTACTATTTTTACACTGATAGTCTGGTAGTCTGGCAGATATGGTTATCTTCATTGGGGGGGAAAAAATGCTTTTCTTTCAAAAATAACTACATTTCTCAGTGATCCGTAACTTCTGAACAGTAGGGTTTGTATTTATTATGTATATATAAAGAGTAGGCTGATATATCTGATAGATTTGTTTATTTTTTACTCCAAAAGTTGAACATGCTCTATTAAAAGTAGGAACAGCTGTGAGTGGTTGATGTCTATGTCGACCATCAGCCTTCACAGCAGCGTTAGACTGGTTTAACCCTTTGGACTGTTTATGTTTATTAGCATGGGCCTCTTTAGTTTGACGGTGACGGGAGCTGGCCTCAGTCTGGCCCTGTGGTTTAGACAGACCAGAACCACCACTAAACGGAGGTGATCGCCTGTTTCATGTCGGCGGAGGCTAAATATGGGACACAGTCTGCATCACACTGCTGACTGTCTCTTACAAGTGCAGAAACAAACTAATCTGATTAGCGTGCATCCCCCTCTTCAATGCTGAACGCAGTCCAAGTGCCCCGAGGCAAAGAGCTGACATTTTTCTCTGTTTCCTGCTACAAACTCATCACATTTCTTTTTCTCATCAGGAACTAAAATCACAAAGCAGAAACTGAACTACATTTGAGAAATGATCGCAGAGAAAGACAGTCTGTTCCCACTTCTCCTCTCCTCCCTCCATCAGCTTCCCATCTCCTCCTTTTATTCTTCATATTCAGCCCTGCACCTTCCTCTCCAGCCCCTTGTGTTGATTGATTTTATGCATCATCTTATCGAGCGGAGCAGCCGTTGTCAATAAATATCGCCGGTCCTCTGTCCCTGCTCAGACACTGCAGGGAGAGCAGCGGAATTCAGTTCCACTGTTTTTAGAATTTCACTCTGGAGTCCACATGTTGTCTTTCTGGTCAGATTTCTCACTTCATCTGAGCAGTCGTAGCCGAGCAGTAGTAAGGTGGAACGACAAAGGATTTTTGTCTGCCAATCAGAAACTCAGTCACATGTAACAAGTGTTTTTTCACGGGAGATGACAAGAACCTTCTGCAGCTGTCCAGTCAAAACAGTGCATCTCCTAATTTGGCCCCCAAAAATGGAATGTCAGGATCTTTATTTCTTAATTATTTATTATATAGATGTTTCTTTTTTTTTTCCTGAGAACACAGTCGTCATTCATAAACTCCTACGGTAATAGTGTGAATTCCCCATGGCTCTCCAGTAGTTCACACCCTGTAGGGGGCGCTACGCCATGCAGCCACTGTCACCAGCTCTTCAAGTATGATTTAATGCAAGATATCAAACAAATTAAACTATATGCAGTCAAATCATCTAAAGGATTTTGTTATTTGATGACTTCTTGACTGCAGCTCTGTTGCAGCTTGTCTGGTGAATTACAAAACTTAAAGGGCAGTTTTTGCTCATGAATGTGGTGCGTATAAAGGGGCAAACACGGATCAGTCATCTTGTTCTAAACGTAAAGTTACACCGTCTTTTTATCCAAAGAGAATCTCAGCTTAGTGTATTCAGAGAACCAGTCGTGATCGTTTTGGCTCTGTGTCCGCCTAACTGTCATTTAAACGGGTTCTAATGTCTCACCATTTGAAAATGTATTTGTTACTTTCCTCAATTTCACATGGCCACGGACAGAAAATACATCATTCAATTTCTGTGGATTGCTTTCCCGGTGGTAGCCTTTCAAAAGGGAACAAGCAGCATTTTCAAAGCACATCACAAAGAAAAGCAGCGGCACGCTGAGAGTAACCACCAAGGTGCAGAGGATAAACAAATAGCTCACTTGTTTGTGAAAATGTGCCCTTTTTTCTCTCCGGGGGACTTGTTTTATGCCTTTAAAATATAGGACGTAATTTCACTGTTAAATAGGATCCCGCACACATTTTCAAAGAGGTATTTAGTTGTAACTTGAACTTCACTTTTAGCTGTTTAACTAAGCTAACGTGCTAACTAAGCTAACGTGCTAACCGTAGCTATAGTGTCGCTGTCAAACATAGCAAAGACAAATGGACCAAGACACATGAGAGTTTCTCTATACATGAGCGTGATGTATGTATGTTCTTTAAAAAAATGCAAGACTTCCTCCGTTAGCTATTCTGTAGCCTGACTCGCCACATAAATAGAAGTCTACTATTGGCTGATTATTTCAGACGACTTTGTCTTTGTATCCCGCTATCTGCATGTTACCGCTTTCTCAATGATAAAGAGGTGCAGTCAGACCATTCTATAGTTTAGAATTCTAATTATACAGATATGTAACACAGTGTAGTATTCTTTAAAACGGGGGTGTCAAACATGAGGCCTGCGGGCCAAAACCAGAGCTCCAGAGGGTCCAATCCGGCCGACGTTGTAATGTGTAAAAACTACAGAGAAGACATTAACTGGAGATTGTACATTTGTAAAACTACAAATTTAAAATAATTTCTAGATCATGAAAAGTTGTTTTGATCATGAAGTAAAATACTCGATTGTTCATTCTTTTAAATGTGCTTGTTTTGTTTCTCGTTTTTGTCATTCTGTTTCCTTTTTGTCCTTTTTGCTTGTGTTTTTGTCATGCTATGTTTTGTGTTATTCATATTGTGTATCGTTTTTGTCGTTTTGTGTGTTTTTTTTTATCACTTCTGGTGTTTTTTTGCCACTTCGTAACTTGTCTCTTTTTTTTTGTCATTTTGTTTCTCGCTTTTGTTGTTTTGTGTCTCATTTTTGTAATAGTTTGTCTTGTGTTTGTTGTTTTTTTAAAAGTAAAATACAATATTCAGTTCTAGATACCTGGGACAAAGTTTTGTACCTTTGTAGACACTCTGTGATCTGGAGGTCTGTTGTTGAGATTTAATTAATTTTTCTTAACAAATTTCGGTCTCAAGGGGGATTTCCGAGAGTTTTTTTTTCTGAATTTAATACAAACAAGTACCCTCATGCCTGGAAAAATGCACAATTTGTTTTGTTTTTAGTTTTTTTTTAAGCAATAGTTTCAGTTCTAAACTTACATAAATTTGTAAAATTTTGGTTGTGAGTTCGTCCTTGAGCTGACAGTGAACAAAGTGTTGCCTAGAACAATCACATTCTGATATTTTAGGTGTTCTTCGAAGTCCGCTTGTATGTCAGGTGAAATCTAAACGTTCGGGCAGGAGATGGTGCTGCAGGAAAACAGTCATCTTTATTGACATTAAAGGGCTCATTTCCATGAATGTGCCGTGAAAAGTTGTTGCTTTTCAGGTTGTAGAGATGCTAAAGATGTTGTTTGATGTTGATGGATTTTCCTAGAGGTGCAGGACTTCAGGGGCCGTCGATGAGCGTGAAACATTATTAATCAGTTTTCTGACAACAACAACAAAAACAGGACGGTGAAATAAAGGACTGCATTTTTGGCAGGTAGCATTAATTAGCTTCAAGTTCATCCACGGAGTCAAAGTTTTGCATTTTTGTTTGTTTATCACATTCTGCTGTGATGCTGATTTCAAGGAATCACCCCAATTATCCGTTTTTTCTTCATTGTCAGCCCTGGAAATGGTTCTTGGCGGATAAAAAGAGTTACGCACACACGAACTTCTGTTTTGGAGAGAGCGTAGCTTTTCTTTTCTACGATATTCCGCTTTGTTCTCACGGCCAGGTTGCCTCCACGCTTTGAATACGAGGCAGGGTCGAGTCCAATTAGCGGGTGAAGTTCGTTGCCTGCCATCGCTTCTTTCAGCGGGAGGCTTTCTGGTGTTCTGTGGGAATGGGGAGGGGGCAGTTTATTTGTGTGTGTGGGAGACCGGGGCAGATCTCCTTTCCCCAGGGTTATATCATTACACGGATAATTAGGCCAGGTCAAGCCAGAGAAAGAAGAAAGCAAGACGGCAATTCCACTATATTCAAGAGGGCCTCTGTGTGTGAGGCACGGCCGTTTTGGAAAGTTGATTTTGCGCAAACAGCGGGGTTTTTGGTTTTGCGTAAATGAAGAAATGCCCAGAAGTGGAGTTTACAGAAAAACACCATCAAACTTCGGATTTTCAGAACAAAGACACCAAACTCTTTGCTGGGTGTGACTAATATCATCCACTGTTTGTCACTAAATCATCTTTCTAGAGGCTGTCTGCCTTTTAGATACATTTGCATTCCCTTGGCATTTCTTTTGCACCATCAGAATTGAAACCACTTAACATACAGTGCACTATTGAGCCCTAAAATTATAGTGAGGGTACTTCAGAAAGAACACCAGTTTTTATTTACCAATTAACATTATACAAAGTGCAGCAAACAGGGGGGAAAATGTGTTGTTTTTCTTAATACATCAAGGCTGTTAATGCTAAAATTGTTGTTTGAGAAAGAGACATTTACATTAGCATGGTAATAAAAGAACCTTCTGTTGGTAATTAGAGGGTGTTGGCCTATTATTAGGAAGATGTATTAATTTTATATACTATGTATTAAGACTGCTTCTTTATCGAAGGATTGTTGGAAGTTCTGCAATTGCAGGAACGATTTTGGGGCATTATGTTTGATGTAAAGATATTGTTTAATCCAGGGGTGTCAAACATGCGGCCCGCGGGCCAAAACTGGTCCTCCAGAGGGTCCAATCCGGTCTTCAAAGTGTAAAAATTACAGAGAAGACATTAACTGCAGATTGTAAATTAGTAAAACTATAAATTTAAAATCATTTCTAGACCATGACAAGTTGTTCTGATCATAAAGTAAAATACTAGATTGTTCTTTTGTTATTTTGTGTCTCATTTTTGTCATATTTTGTCTTGTTCTTTGCTTTTTGCCGTTTGTCTCATATTTATGTCATTTTTTTCTTATTTTTGTTGTTTTGTGTTTTCTTTTTGTCTCATTCGTGGGTTTTTTTTGTCATTTTGTTCCTTTTTTTGTCTCGTTTGTGTCCATTTTTTGCCACTTTGTAACTTTTTTGTCTTTTTTTTGGTTTTGTTTCTTGTTGTTTGTATCATTTTTGTCATTTTGCATCTAATTTTTGTAATATTTTGTCTTGTTTTTGTCTGACGTTCGACATTTTGATTTGAAACGGGATTCTATTTTATCATGTTTTATAAAAACAAATAATCCCTTAAATGTGGACATTGTCAGAATGTACTTTTTTTGCACTAAAGCAGAGTAAAAAAAAATGAAGTTGTGGTTATTTACAGGTTACTGTGGTGTGATTTTACTGGTCAGTGGAGATCAATTTGGGCTGAAATGAGCTTGACACCCTGTGATAGAATGCTTCAGAGCATCTAGCTGTAGTGCCATTGACGAAGTTTGTATCTGCATTACATATCATTTTATCACTCCGCCTGATAGCGGCCTATGTAGTAATGAACAGTGCACAAGATGCTGTGAACAAAGAGCCCTTCCTGACTTTTGACAGTTCCACTTCATGCATTTGAACCTCAAATGAACAAGAAGGATCTTCTTTGACACATATAAAAGTCTTTAGATTGAGACGCTCTTGACATCTGAATTTTCTACTGCAAGTTCCTCAAATGGGACATATCCACTAACTTCAGTCAAAAGTTGAACCTGTGACATTTTTAAGAACTTCAAGTCAAGGTGTTTGTAGCATTCAGAGCCTCAAAGGAGAGAAGTCATTTCTCTCGCTTCCATGTAACTGCCTTTATTTGGCTGCATCTTTGTGGAGCCATAAAGAGTAGAGTTAAGGGCAACAGACTCAGGTTTCTAGACTTTTTGTGCTGCAAAAGCACCTAACTTATCAATAAAATTGGGTTTTTGAATTTCTTTTGAGGGACTTCAAAGGAGAAGATCATCCAGTGAATACCGTTGGAATTTCACTCAGTTATTCACAACGATCCAAGATAGAAAAATAAAAATACTCCAGCGCAAGAGGCAGCAAAGACGTAAAGGAGCGAGGACGTGCAGAGTAGAGAATCTCGATATGATTGTTTGTCCTGTTTGCCCATCAGTCTGGCTATCTTAGGTAATATTTCACCGCTACAGTACCTAACCTTGCATGTAATCAATTGGTTTGGGCCGAGGGATTCATATTTCTCTTTGCCTTTTCATTTAGCTGGATTCACTTGAAGACAAAGACCTCAGTGACTGAATTCAAACTCCTACACTCACATATACAGCTCAACACCATCCACACGTACACACATCATCCAGCATGTTTACCTCTCTTCACAGTCCTCAGTCGCTGCTGAATTGATCCAATCTGAGCAGCCTTGGAAAACTGTATTCAGTTTTGTTAGCATTCATTCCGCTCTTTATTCCTCATCTCTCTGCCTCTCTAGCTCGTTTTTCTTTTTTATTTCCTCCAACCTTGGATGCCTCTGAGAGCCGCAATTCTCAAGGTGGAGCCGTTGACAATAGGACATGTCTGGGAAGCGTGGTACTTGGTGAAGTTTTCTAACCTTCGGGGAGTTTTCAAGGATTGTGGCACTGAATACCTATCGGCACAGGCTGGCTGATGGAGCCAATTGGTGTCATCTGTTTCTTTATTGCAGAGCTCTTTAGCTGACCACAGACGTAGAAATGTTCACGGAGCATATATGCCTGTAATGTCAAAGTGTTATCCCTCCTGTTGTCTTCATTTACAGGCATCAAAAAGATATTGTTTCCTTGCCTGAACAATAATTCCTTAAAAATTTCCCTGAAAAGTTTTATTTGAAAAATCCCTCAAAATTGGCAAAAAATTCTTGCAAGTATTTTCAAAAAATTAAAGCTCGTGTCCGGAGTTTGAATCGCAGCGTCTCCCAAAACGCTGTTGGTCCCTCCCTCCCTCTGATTTCGCCCCTTTATTTGTGCACGCGCGCAGTACATGAGAGAAGTGCCCGGAGTGCTGCAGCATCTCGCCTGTTTTGCTGTTTTCCTCTCTTCTGCATTTAGTACATTTAGTAAATAATAAAGGAATTACGTTAGAATGCCGTATTGAGTCTAACTTGTCCTAATACCAAAATAACATGAATCTGCTAGGACGAACTAGTAAAGTTTCAATGTGTGATTACACTCGTGTATCCCTCTCAATGACGTTGTTTATCAAACTTAGTGCATTTACGCGTGTATATGTGTTACATTGTTTATTTATTTCTATCTAGAGTTCAGAATTGCATGACTCCTCTGACGAAGAGTATGTCCCAGACGCCCCAACATCTTCCTCCAGAGGTCGGGCATCTAAACGAAGCCGTCAGGCGGGCTATGGAGGCCGTGGTCGGGGAGCGACGCGAGCACCCCGAGCCAAAAAACGTCCTGCAGTCTCTTGGCCTGACAAGCCGTGGGATTGGTAACTTTTCTGGAAGTTGCTGATCCCTGATGCTCTCTCCTCCACAAGCAAAACAAATGTGCGCGCGGTTGCGTAGTGCGTAGCTCGCCCACCTCTGCATGGGCTTGCTTGCTGTGCGCGTAACCGTTGATTGACAGCTGACAAAGCTGAAGCTCGAACTTGATTGGTCGGCAGCGACTGGCGCGTTTTGGAATAACATGGGGGTCTATGAGAGGAAGGCGGAGCTCAGGAATAAATTTTCATATCGCGTCATACTAACATTATATTATAGTATCGAACTAGACTAACACATTTAAGCTTTGTTAAAAAATGATACATAAATTGAAAACAAACAGAAACTCCGGACACGAGCTTTAATACACATCTTCCAAAAAATCTTAAAAATATATAAATTGATTATATATATATATATCAGGAAAACTTATATTTTCTTTAACCCTCGTGTCGTCCTGCGGGCCAAAATTGACCCGCTTTAAAGTTTGAAAATGTGGGGTAAAAAATTAATTCACAGTGAAATTTCTAATGTCCACACTTTTCAACATTTTTGGGAAATCTTTGAACATTTTTTATTGGGAAAAAAAGAAATATTAAAAATGTTTCTTTAAGAATATTTACAAAAATGAATGTGAATGATTTTTTGTGAATCGTCTAAGAAAATATTAGAACTTTTATTGATATATATGGAATCACTTTAGATATTTTTAGGATTTTTTGGAAGATTTTTGTTCATCATTTTAAATTTTAAGAATTATCTTGTCAAGTTAGGGGGATTTTTTAAAATAAAACTTTCATGAGAAACTATTAAGGAATTATTGGAATTTTCTTTCTGAACGTTTTGCCAATTTTCAGAAATTTGGGGGAATTTGTTTTGCAGAATTTTTAGATTTTTTTCAGACAAGGAAACAATATTTTTTGGTGCCTGTAAATGAGGACAACAGGAGGATTAAGAACATTCACAAAAATCAACTGAAATTCGCTGGATTTTGGTCAATTTTTTCGTGAATGTTCTTAAGAAACATTTCTTTTTTTCCACCAAAAAATATTCAAAAATTTCCCAAAGTTTCACTGTAAAAATATCTTTTTTTCCCCCACATTTTCAAACATTAAAACAGGTCAATTTTGACCCGCAGGACGACACGAAGGTCAAAAATGGATTGAAGTTGTGGGATAAGGTGAACACTCAATATGCATTCTGTTGAATTTGGTTGATTTTATCTCTCATATTAAAATAATATCCAATATAAAACCATCACACATACACATCACCTTTCAATTCCCCTGACAACTTTGTCTCTAGTCCCTCCCTTTTGAACCCGACCTCTCATCCACAAGTACAACTAAATTCACTTACAAAGAAGAAAGCCCAGTCGATTCTTCCACCCTGTCCCTCCTTTTACTCCCTCCTCTTCTCCCAGCAGATATCTGATAGAGTTGAAAGTTGCCTCTTTGATTCACTCAGGTTCTTTATCAAAGACACACGAACACACAGCCGGCCCCTGATGGATGGCTCTTCATTATGGGACGATAAAGGGGAATAATTACAGTCTTAAAGCGAGGACACCAATACCATCCCACGCCCTGCACACACACACACACACACACTAGATAAGTGAAGACCCATGCCTGAACCTTACCTCAGGTTGACAATATCTCAGTTTTGAGTATAGGTTAAATGATAAAACATTGGCAAATCACCATTAAAATTGCTTATAATGTCAATTAATTAATGTCTTCACAATGCCAATTTGAGAAAGGAAAAAAAAATGACATCATAGTTGGGTACTTGGGTGTATTTAATACATTTTATAGGTTCAATTACAATGAAGGTGCACCTTGCTGGCTTTATAGATTGAGAGGCGTAAAAAATGCATGAGAAGGAGTTTAAAATCTTTAGCTTCTGCCACATGTAAATGGTGAGAAAAGTTTATTTTTTCTATTGAATTTGGGTCACTTTTGATCCATGTTGGGCATCAGTTTGACTGACAGTATTAAAAGTGGAATAAATATCGCATTTTTGTTCTTGATTCTATAGACACCTGTGATTTTTGTTTTGTTTCACCCTTCTGTTGTGTTCATTTACGGCACCAAAAAATATTGTTCAATCGTCCCAAAATTCAGCAAAAAAAATCCCAAATTTGCAAAATATTCAGGAAGAAAATTCCTTAAAAGTTTTTATTTTTTTAAATCCTCAAATTTGGCAAATAAAAAATGTAAATATTTTCAAAAAACGAATTAAATCTTCAAATAAATCCTATAAATATTGAAAGTCATTCCATGTATATCACTAAAAGTTCTAATATTTTCTTTAAGAACATTCGGGGGAAAATTTTAAAAAATCCAGTGAATTTCCCGATTGTTTTTAAAGAAACTTTTTTTTAACATTTCTTTATTTTCCATCAAAAAATGTTTAAAAAATTTCCCCAAAATGTTGAAAATGTGGAAGTTTTCACTGTGAAAGTATATATTTTTTCCCACATTTTCAAACTTTAAAATAGGCAGGACGACACGAAGGTTAATATCTGGACAGTGTGCTGTAGTACTGTTAAATGTTCTGATGCAAGCAGCAGGTTTGAAGAATTATTTTTTCTCGGGATGAAACACTTCATGCTGTATGTAGCTGCAGCTTTCACCAAGTTGCTGCATGATTGTTTTGTCAGTATGATGGAGTGACATCACTGACTTTGGAAAATGAAACAGACAGACGCTAAATGTTAACTAACACCGTGCGTGTGTGTTTCTATGCTCTGGTTTGTCTCAGTGGTAGTTTAAGGATTAGCAGCATCCATGTGTTCCCATGGTCTCTGTCTTCAGACGAGGTCTACATCACACACACACACACACACACACACTGCGGTTTATCAGCCCCATCGACTTCTAGTCAACCTGAGCTGCTTGAAGTCAGAGCTTAGTCGTGTCACTGGTTGATTCCACACACACACACCCCACACAGATCCCCGAGAGACCGAACTCGATCCCTGGCTCTGCTGACTTGTCAGTCGCTTGTGGGATTGGCTTACGGATAATTGACAGTTGCTGGAGCCGATCCCACCGGCAGGTAAAGAACGCTGGAAGAGCTGGACAGGTGAGAGCTGGGTGGGTGTGTTTGTGTGGGTACAGTGCAGGGCTGCGTTCTCCGATGGCAATCGACCTCAGAGGTTAAGAGTGTTTTTAGAGGTGTTTCTATGAATGAATGGGAAGCACTCATCGATCTACAGCGCTGTCATTTATTTTTCATCAACAATTCACATGTTTAAAGGAAGACAGTTTGGGAATTATGCTGATTTACTTTCTTGTTTTCTTGCCAGCTAATGTGTCATTAGCAGATAAACTGTTCAGAGGGTTTAAAAGGATTAATGGGTCAGTATATAATTGCGGGACCTCTTGTATCATGGTTGACATTTTTACTGTTTTCAGGCCTAAAATCAACATGGCTGCCTATCTTCATCAAATTCCTTTTCAGCAATGCACAAGTGTTTGTCATGGATCATTTTAGGCGTTCCTTAAAAATCTACCTTTTGCAAAGCAACAGTCTTAACCCTTAAAAAGCCGGGACCGAGTATACTCGGTTCACACTTACTCGAAATCGAACATTCTCAGCTCACTAATTAACATAAAATATGCCCACACCCGTATGTTTAAGTCGACCAATGGTAAGATATAAACATTGGCCCCAAATTTGCTTATTTCAAACGATAAAGCCGTATGAGCCGTTATAACGAAGCCTCAATTACGAAGCTTTTATCGGGGCCGTGTACCGTAATAACGGCCGAAATTCACAATGGCGAACGTCTACGACAATGCAACCTCACAAGACTTGATTGATATTTTTATGGATTAGGTGGTTTTAGTATGTGTACTTCTCCAGAAACATGGCCTTGTAAGGGTTAAACTATCTAAAAAAATCAAGTATAAATGCATCATAAAATCTTTTGAGAGGGAGTGAAATCCTCGATGCAATTCAGAAAATTTGTGAATAACCGTCTCCGAGAATCACACGTAATCTACATCCTTGTCAAGTATTACGACATGAAATTAGCTGTTGTTCTTCCTCTCTTGTGAATTTATCAATGCTAACTCTACTTGTCGGCCAAAAGACACCACAGTTGTCTCTGTAAAATTCAAGAAAAAGTAAAATCTTGTACATTTGGATGCGATTTGGGAATTCTTTGACTTGATTTTACAAATGTACCAAAAAACACCAACAGTGACGGCGACATTTTCTGCTTCGAATGTGCACAGATGAAGTTAGCACTAAGCGTTGTTTTACTCCAGCTTTTCTCTCAGGTCCTAAAGGAAGACAGTGTATTTATTTGTCATCTCCTGTCTGCAGCGAGTTCACAGTCATCAAGTAGACGTTAATTTTAACCTGCAGCGTTTTCATAATTCGGTAGAGAAAAGACGCCTGTAATGGTCCACCTCGTCATCGTCTGCTTATTTTGGAACACCTGCATCACTACTTAGGTAATTTTAATGGATGCTAAATAGAAACTGGTCAACATGTTAATTCCAAATACAATCAACAGAGGAGCAGAGGGGAAAAATACGCATCCACAAGTTGGTGGATCTGGGAAGAGGTGCAGGTGACAGGTATTTACTGCAGTCTGGGCAAACCTGAAAACATCAAACATGATTACAGTAAGCCATGCTTTATGCTATTCCTATCACGCCTAACACATTGGCCTGATGCCCGCCAGATGGATCCTGTCCATGTGTCCCCATAGTGTGGAATACATGTGTGCATCTCGATGTAATGGGAATTTGACAGTGGATGTCAGAGCAGTGGCTCTCAAAGCAACACTTTTGATTTTGGTTAGTCATGGATCTTTGCAGAACCCTCTCTAAGTCCTCTGATTTCCTGTTTTTAACAAGCTAGGTGCCAGTTCATCATGAACAGTGCAGAGCAACGGACTGATTCTTGGCAGTTGTTCACTTGCTGGCTGTGGCAGGAGGAAGAAGACTGATCGTTGTTGAAACAGGGGAGCACATGGAAAAGACTTGGTGCTCTACAACAACTGATCATCTTCTCTACAAAACTATTACGTCGCAACTATGAGATGCCATACGAAGGTCCATTTTTATGTTTTGTATGAGTTCAAAACTTCATGTAGCTACCACCCTCCCAGCTTTGCAAACCAGTTTGACTTCAGTTTCTACAAAGATACACGTAAAAACTGAATTCTGTACAGAATATATCCCCTTTGTGCCCACAAGTCGTGTCCTTTTCCACAGTGTAAGCTGATCCGTTTCAACCCCACAGTGTTTGGAATAGCATCCCCATCTTCCAAGCATGATATCCCAATTTTCCTCACTGGAATTCTGAGTGGATGGTTGGTTTTACTCCTTTGGGTATCAAGAGAAAGAAAAAACAGACTGGCTCTACAGGCAGCCAATAAAAAGACAATGCAACTGGTCAATGTTTATGTCCGTCTGATTGATTCCCGACCAGCTGTATCCTCCTCTTCCTTCCTCATTATTGTTCATGCCATTTATGTGATCTTCATTCACTTCCAGCATCTGAGGAACTGGAGACTTGATGTCACGACAACAATCAGAGAGTTCTTACTGTTAGCATGTTGTCGGCTAATGTGGCTAACATGCTGTTAGCATCAGAGCTCGGTGGAAATTGTAAAGCTGGATGACATTCAGAGATGGAAGAAACTCGACGTGAGACTATTAAACAAGATAACGGTTGACTATTGTGCTTCAGAGCAACATAAACTTAGCTGGTGTTTACATCTGTTTTCACAGTAACGCAGCCCATTAAGCCTACATGCTAACCAGCCGTCATATCAGAGCCAAACTGCTTCTCTGCACCACTAAACTACTGATTTCAATGCTGTAATGTTGTGTGATAAACTCACTAAGCACATGAATTACACATATCTCTAATGACTGCTCAGAGACAAAGTAGGAAGCAGTAGAAAGTCCTGTTTCCACACAGATTTTTTTTGTCTGTGTCGGCTGCTGTGCGACCAACGGTTTTACTCTGCACTGTCAGTCACGGACACAAAGCGAGAGTTTTTCCTTACAGGGGCTGAACAACAGCAGTTTGGCTGCATTTAAAGCTGCTGACACTGAAACAGACCCTGTAGAGGGGCTTAAAAGGCTAAAACTGTGGGCTATGCAGTCATGGTAAAACGACCATTTTATAGTATTTTGAGCTGAAAAAGTACAAGACACATTCTGGGGACACGTGTGACTTTGATTAATTTGCTGAAAAGGGGCATTGTATGGGACATTTTAACAAAGAAAGCCTACGTCTGGTATGTTAAAGTCACGCTTGATGCATTTTTTAAAAACTTATAATTGAAATGTGCTCACACACAGTCACCCAAGACTGTGCAGCGTGTCTTCAATGCAAAATTTGGATAAACTTCACCAACTGGCAAACAAATTTGGACTTGGTACCAAAAACTTAAAGAGGAAGGCTGCTTCTGCAGGGCTAAAGGATCTGGTAGACCATCGTCAACATCAGCATATTCCAAGACGTAAAATGACTTCTCTTTGGGAGTGAACATCAAAAGTCCATCCATCCATTCTCTATACACCACTTTACCCTCAATTAAATCTAAAATCTTCATCTGTTTCTATACATTCTGTGAAAACTTGAGGTTATTTCAACAAGAACTAAATTGATTGGCCTGTGAAATGATGTCATTTGTTTGGGACACTGTATATCTGTGTCCAGGGTGTTTGCTGAAATGAATGCAGCAGGACCTTCAGTGTGATATTCAGCTCTATTAATACTCAGTACAGGCAGTCCAGAACGTTCTTCAGCATTTTACCTTCATCATTTAGTCTACACCTTAAAGTACAGCAGATAGTACGCTGTAGTTGTTGTTTTACAGTGATGCTCTTTCTTGATCTTACATGAACCACGGTCACAACCGGCTCAAAGATGCCTTGAAAACTCTCACTCTTTGTCAGAATACAGAACTACCAAATCTATTTCAAAGAAATTGCATAAAGGTGCTTTGTTACTACACAGAGGTGCTGTGGAAGACTTTGCAGGATTCTGTGATGGAACAAGCCTAAAGAAACATTTTCTGTCACTGGATAGAACCTGCGCTGTCCGTCTTTTCCCTCATCCATTCATCTTCCTCTAATCTTCCCCCTTTCCCTCTCATTGTCCTCCTCCCTCCGTCTCACTCCCCCGTCTCTCTTTTCTCCTCCTTCAGTGACAGTAAACAGCTCTCCTGCTGCGTGTCTCCTATTACAGACTCCATCCTGATTCCCCTCTTTCTTCCGTACCTCCCTCCTTTTTCTCTCTAACCATCAGCCGCTCAGCCTAAAAGCTAAAGGCCCTCTCTAGACACTGGATGAAAAGATACAAGAGGTCCAGAACAATCAGAGGCCTTAAAGAGGAAAGTGACGACAACAGCGGTGATGACGATGAGGGCGGAATTAAAGGGGCTGCTGATCACGACAATGGCAGGGCCGACAGAGGCAGAAAGAAGCCTCTGATGGTGATCTTTAACATGACAAAAACACTAAAAATATAAAGATCAAAAGTGATTATGACTGTGATTTAGGTCGCCTGGTCGTACTGAAGATCATTCCTGTATTAGTGCGAAAGACAGGAAGAGTTTACGATGATTTTGTCATAAAAAACGTCGTTAAAGTATGAATTGGAAGACATTTTCTTTATGAATATGCTGCATCAGGGACTTGCTTTGTTTCTGTCCCGTGTTGCTGGACTTTGTATGTCGTTCTTACCAAAGACTGAGTTTCTGTTTACCATAGCCCTCCTGTTGTTCTCATTTACAGACACCAAAAGATGGTTTTCTTGTCTGAAAAAAATCCAAAAATTCTGCAAAAAAAAATCCCCAAATTTCTGAAAATTTGCAAAACCTTCAGGAAGAAAATTCTAATAATTCCTTCAAAGTTTTATTTAAAAAATCCTCCAAATTTGGCAAGAAAATTCTTGTAAATATTTTTAAGAAAATGAGTAAAAATCTTCCAAAAAATTCTAAAAATATCTAAAGTGATTACATATATATCAGTAAAACTTCTAATATTTTCTTTAAGAACATTGGGGGGAGGGGATCAACCCCATTGTTGTCCTCATTTAAGGGAACCAAAAAATATTGTTTCCTTGTCTTAAAAAAAATCACCACAAAAAAAATCAGCAAAAAAATTCCCCAAATTTCTGAAAATTTGCAAAACCTTCAGGAAGAAAATTCCAGTAATTACTTAAAAGTTTCCCTTTAAAGTTTTATTTTTAAAAAATCCCCCAAATGTGGCAAGAAAATTCTTGTAAATATTTTCAAAAAATTAGTAAAAATTTTCCAAAAAATCCTAAAAATATCTAAAGTGATTCCATATGTATCAGTAAAACTTCTCATATTTTCTTAAGAACATTCAGAAAAAAAATATTTTTTTGTAAATGTTCTTAAAGAAACATTTTAATGTTTTTTTCCACCAAAAAAATATTCAAAAATTTCCCAAAAACATGAAAAATGTGGACATCAGAAGTTTCTCTGTGGATATATATATGAGTAAAGTTCAAGTTTCCAAAATTACACTTATGTATGTTACTTTTGTATGTTACTTTTGACGGAAAAAAGTTCACTTTTTCCATCAAAAAGTAACATACATAAGCGTAATTTTGGAAACTTGATAGGCCATTTGTCAAAAACGTGCCTAGTTTACTATCTTTTCATATGTTTATATTGTTAAGGCAATCATCAAAGTGCAATAAAATGTCCTTTGATTAATCAATAAAAGAATTTGAATGTCTAGATGATTTGTTACACATTATTACTCCTTAGCTGATTTTTACTCATATATATTTTCCCACATTTTGACTCGCAGGACGACACGGGGGTTAATAGCAAATAAAAACAGCAAACTAGTCTGTGCTACATTGGAAGATCTGATGAATTCGTCCCTCTCGGGTTGAGCCCGGTAATAAAAACCAGAAAGGCATCCACAAGCCGTGAGATTTATGGAGAAATGTGAAAATCGGCTTGTGGATGTGTCTGTCTCTGTCTGGCAAACATATAAACAGAAACCCCGCAGACACCCTGCTATGCGGTTTCGTTTTGGTAGCTATAGTAGACGCCAACCTCATCTGGCTGGAACATTTAGATTAGGTGGCTGTAATTGGTGCTGTCGAGAAATTTATTACACCAAAGCCAGTCCGGTGCAGAGCCAGTGCATCATTCTTCATGGCATCTGTTGCTCTTCTGTACGACTGCTCACCTTTGATTGTGGCACCGTGATCAAGTTCTATTTATCAGGAAATGATTCACGGTGAATACTCCCCTTTAATTTTACACTAGAAATGAAACTGGAAAGGCTTTCCATCGAGCTGCAGCTGCTTCACTTGGATGAACCTCAGATGGATTTTCCTTACTTTACAGGATGTTTAAATTGTTTAAAGCTGCCCTCCAATGCAGCTATTATCGTCCTGTGGGTCAAATTAACCCGTTTTAAAGTTTAAAAATGTGGGGGAAAAATATATTTTCACAGTGAAACTTCTGATGTCCACATTTTCAACGTTTTTGGGAAATTTTTGAACATTTTTTTGGTGGAAAAAAAGAAATGTAAAAATTGTTTCTTTAAGCACATTCACATAAAAATCAGCCAAAATCCAGCAGAAAGTCGCTGAATTTTGGTTGATTTTTTGGGAATGTTCTTAAAGAAAATATTAGAAGTTTTACCGATACATATGGAATCACTTTAGATATTTTTAGGATTTTTACACATTTTTTGAAAACTATTTACAAGAATTTACTTGCCAAACTTGTTTGTTTTCTCTTTTTTTTAAAATAAAACTTTTAAAGGAAAACTTCTAAGGAATTATTGGATTTTCCTTCCTGAAGGTTTTGCAAATTTTCAGAAATTTGGGGGATTTTTTTGATTTTTTTCAGACAAGGAAACTACATTTTGTGGTGCCTATAAATGAGGACAACAGGAGGGCTAAGGACTAAACCGAGCTAATGAATATTGAGTTATTTAGTACGTTTTGACGCCTCTTCCAATGATTTTGGGTCAGCAATAGAAGGCCTTGTTGCGCTTTGAGTCCAAGCTGACAGTGGCAAAGATCTTCCAGAAGGAACAACCTTCTTAGAGTCAACCTGTCAAATCTAACTGGGAGTGGCTTTTGATATTGAAAGGACAGATTTGAAGTTGTGTGGTTTTTTTTAAAAACCTACTTAAACTACTGAAACAGTGATGATTGTTAACGGTGCTCAGTTAATCTGCAGCTTCATCGTCAGTAGTCAGTACGGTGCTGATTAACTGTTGATCTTGATGCATGTTTAATTCAAAATAAGACACGAAAACCCCTCACTAGGTAAAATATTTTGTTATTATTGTGCAGTAACTCTTGTTAAGCCAAAGCAAGGATTTACACAGTGCAGATTTGCTTTGATTTTTCTCAAATTTCCCTCATGGCAGACGTATATATGCGCCTAACAGAGGAAATGTTAAATGTACGACGTTGCTCTTCTGTAGGGAAAAACAGACTGGACTCTTAGGAAGAATTCTGCTTAATTCTCCTCATCTCGCGCCCTGTGGGGCTGGAGGACATCCTGCAGGGCTTATGTATACGCACACATTCACACACACACACACAACACAACACACACACGGCCAGGTCAAAGCCCTGAAGCTTTGGTGGCACCTTGGAGGGCCAGAATAATGACTTCCATAATGTCTCCCTACAGCGAAGGAGAGCAGCAGAGAGTGGCCGAGGAAGAAAGTGAGAGAGAGGAGAGAGAGCACTTTCCTTTCCATGACTGTAGGAGTCCTATTGTCGCTCGCCCTGCGGGGGCTTTTAGTCCTCGGCTCCAACTTATCGGCTGTCCAACCATGTGGGGTGGGTGGCTAAGAGGGCGTGGGAGTGGGGGGGCGATTGATACAGTAAAATGCCCTGGCCGTGGAGGGCTTGGAGGCTTTTTTTTGTGAGGGGGGGGGGAGTTTAATGTGAGCAGAGAGGTCAAAGCTACAGTCGATCAGCCTCCCTCCCTCTCTCCCCTTTTCTTCTCATCGCTTTTTTCCCCTCTCTCCCATTGATTGATCTATTTTTCAGTTCTCTTGCTGTCGAGAGGTTCAATATATGTTTTTTAATATTATAGGCACCTGCCAACTGAGCATTAGCGGAGAGCTGGAGAGGCACAAACGCACAACTCCTGCTAAAAATGAAAATAAATGAATCCTTTGTGTTTTTGCAGTGAAGAGGAAGACGAGGGATGAGTTTTCATGTGAGGCTTTCAGCACAACAGTCAGCTGGAGCACATCTTGTTGGTCATAGATCGTATTTATCACGTTGTTGGAACGTAATATGCCTTAAAAAGCTGATTCTCACATTGGAGAGGTCTGCTTCAGTGGTAAGACTTGTTCTGGGGTAAATTATTGTCTTTTTTGTCGGCCAGTCCCATGAAAAGACACGTTCATCTGACATCTGTACATTAAAAAAAAGCCACACATTAACGTCTAAGCACTGTGCAGCAGATAACAAAAAGTCTTATTATTAGATTGGAACTGGTTTGCTTTTATATATAACCAAGCTAACCTGGAGAGTGATGCTGCATCCTTAATTACGTAGTGGAGTTGTTTTGAAGCAAACATATCTCCTCACCAGCGATGCTGTTAGAAAAGCTGCCACTTTGAAAGAAGCACAAAGCCTGCAGGAGGAGATAGGAGGCGTAAGTTTAGTTTTCGCTTTTTGTTTACTCTCTGTTTGGTTTAGGCACCAAAACTATGTCTGCTGAGGAAAATATTACATTTTGGCTCAAATATGACCCTTTCATATCATGTTTAAAGCTTCTGTTCCATGTTCTGGCTTAACAGGGTGACTTAAAATCAGTTTTGTGAAGATGTGGTTGAAGATGCAGTGAAGCTGTACAGGAATGTAATTTTTAGGAGACAAAAATGAAGCTTTAAATGATTTACTTCACTTACATCTAAATATATTGCACTTTACAACCTTAAAACTTTCCAAAACTAGTATATACTCAAAATAAACACACACCCACGGATGACGGTTACAGTTAAAAGCAAACTGATTAGTAAGAAAGATACATTTTTGGTTGTTTTTGGTATTTTCAGTTGGATTTTAACAGTGAGAAATGCACAAAACGAGCAGATTTGTCCTTTAGTTTAAAGGGTTCAGCGCGTGTGATTTTTGTTGTCCTGTTTGTCAAAATTGACCCGTTTTAAAGTTTGAAAATGTGGAAAAAATGAATATATTTTCACAGTGAAACTTCTGATGTCCACATTTTCAACATTTTTGGGAAATCTTTGAACATTTTTTGGTGGAAATTTTTTTTTAAAAAATGTTTCTTTAAGAACATTCACACAAAAACAATCAACCAAAATCCAGCAAAGTTCACTGGATTTTAGTTGCTGTTTTGTGAATGTTCTTAAAGAAAATATTAGAAGTTTTACTGATATATTTGGAATCACATTAGATATTTTTAGGAATTTTTTTTGACAATTTTTACTCATTTTTTGAAAATATTTACAAGAATTTTCTTGCCAAATTTGGGGTATTTTTTAAAATAAAACTTTTAAGGAATTATTAGAATTTTCTTCCTGAACGTTTTGCAAATTTTCAGAAATTTGGGAAATTTTGGTTGATTTGTATGTGAATATTCTTAAAGAAAATATTAGAAGTTTTACTGATAAATATGTAATCACTTTAGATATTTTTAGGATTTTTTGGAAGACTTTTACTCATTTTTTGAAAATATTTACAAGAATTTTCTTGCCAAATTTGGGGTATTTTTTTAAAATAAAACTTTTAAGGAATTATTAGAATTTTCTTCCTGAACGTTTTGCAAATTTTCAGAAATTTGGGAAATTTTGGTTGATTTGTATGTGAATATTCTTAAAGAAAATATTAGAAGTTTTACTGATAAATATGTAATCACTTTAGATATTTTTAGGATTTTTTGGAAGACTTTTACTCATTTTTTGAAAATATTTACAAGAATTTTCTTGCCAAATTTGGGGTATTTTTTTAAAATAAAACTTTTAAGGAATTATTAGAATTTTCTTCCTGAACGTTTTGCAAATTTTCAGAAATTTGGGGAATTTTGGTTGATTTTTATGTGAATATTCTTAAAGAAAATATTAGAAGTTTTACTGATAAATATGTAATCACTTTAGATATTTTTAGGATTTTTTTGGAAGACTTTTACTCATTTTTTGAAAATATTTACAGGAATTTTCTTGCCAAATCTGGAGGATTTTTTAAATAAAACTTTTAAGGAAAACTTTTAAGGAATTATTAGAATTTTCTTCCTGAAGGTTTTGCAAATTTTCAGAAATTTGGGGAATTTTTTTTTCTGAATTTTTGGATTTTTTTCAGACAAGGAAAGAATATTTTTTGGTGCCTGTAAACGAGGACAACAGGAGGGTTAAGATGAATCTCCAGGGTGTCCATCCAGCTGCATGCCTGGATGTGCCGTGTTTTCTACATTCATGTGTGTGGGCGTGCACGTCTGATTAGATGATTATTTCTAGACGAGATAAGTGGGTGAAATAGAGACTCTGTTGACTGCTGTTCAGGTAATCAACACACACACACAAGCCACGCCACGCCAGATTGCATTACCTGTCCCTTTTCATTGGCGCATAATGAGATCATGGAAACCCTAAACGGACGGATGGAGGGAGAACCAAAGGCAGACCGGCGAGAGAAAGAGAGGAACAAATATCAAAAGTTTACAGCGTGTTTGTTTTCCTGGATGGAAACGAATTAAGGAGAAATGTAAAATCACAAAACATCAGTTCTATTTGGTCCAGCTTTTTTGTTTGTGTGCATCACCGTCAGATAGAAAGTAAGCGACGGGTAAACACAAACAGGGAAATCTGGCTGCCTGTCAGCTCAGTTCACTGTGTCAATTTGTCCAAACAGAGGGAGCTCAGGTTCAGCAGTGGAAGGCCGGGTAACAGGAGCTCTGACAGACCACACCTATGCAGCAGGTATGAGCCTATCGCCCTGCTTCACACTGACTGTGTGCACAGCGGAGGCTCATCTGAACGGACAAATATGGATTTTAGACGTCAATAAAACATAATATTTTGGGCATTTAACCCTCCTCTTGTCCTCGTTTACAGGCACCAAAAAATATTGTTTCCTTGTCTGAAAAAAAATCCAAAAATTCAGCAAAAAAAAAAATAATTACCCAAATTTCTGAAAATTTGCAAAACCGTCAGGAAGAAAATTCCAATAATTCCTTAAAAAATTCCCTTAAAATTTGTATTTTTGAAAAAAATCACCCAATTTGGTAAGAAAATTCCTGTAAATATTTTCAAAAAATGAGTAAAAGTCTTCCAAAAAATCCTAAAAATATCTAAAGTGATTACATATTTATCAGTAAAACTTCTAATATTTTCTTTAAGAATATTCACATAAAAATCAACCAAAATCCAGCGAATTTCGCTGGATTTTGGTTGATTTTTATGTGAATATTCTTAGAGAAACATTTTTTAACATTTCTTTTTTTCACCAGAAATTGTTCAAATATTTCCCAAAAATGTTGAAAATGTGGACATCAGAAGTTTCCCCGTGGAAATATGGATTTTTTTCCACATTTTCAAACTTTAAAACGGGTCATTTTTGACCTGCAGAACAACTTTAGTTTAGAATTTGACAAATTTTTTGAAAATGTTTCCAAGAATTTTCTTCCCAAAGTTGGGTTGTTTTTTTTTTTGTTTTTTTTTTAAAACCCAAACTTTTGAGGGAAACTTTTAAGAAATTATTGGAATTTTCCTCCTGAAGGTTTTGCAAATTTTCAGGATTTTGTTGAATTTTTTTTGCCGAATATTTGGACTTTTTTCAGACAAGGAAACAATAATTTTCGTGCCCGTAAATGAGGACAACAGGAGGGTTAATGGTGTAGTAGAGATGCTAAACATACGTCGTGCACTTTTTATTTCCACGTCTGTGTGTAAATGTGACGTTTTTATTCTACAGATGGCGATCAGAGGCACTGAAATGTGAGTCTTTGGGGTAAAACGTGAGACTCGACATGTACGTTAGGCTATGAAAGGCATGCAGCAGCTGCTCTGCATGTCAAGTAAAACAGAGTAAATGGCTCTGAGCCCACGATTAATACAGCGTTCCTTATCGTTCTCAGTCAGGTGTATTGGTAAGAATGCTTTAACAGTATTATTGGCTGTATTTAGATATGAAAACAGTACATAACCATGTCTGAGTCCGTGCTGGCCGCTGATGATGCGTCAAACTGAGCAGTCTCCATCCGTAACGCAGCACTGATTAGCTTCATTCAGAGGTCAACATGCTCGTTATTTACTCGACAAAGAAGGAACGCAGAGTCCGTTTCTGCGACACCTTCACCTCACTAATTACCTGTTTTACTTTTCCCACGACTGATTGATGTGAAGCTTGTTCTCAACACGTTATTTTAGTTTTCCCAAACAAAAGAAGAACAGACCACAGGAGTTAAAGTCCAAACAGATTTTAAAATCAGGAGAAGAGAAACTTCACCGACATGAACACACTACAGTATTTACACATAATGTCGCAAATAAACATTTTTTTTTACAGTTTTTATCTGTAACAATTTGCTGTTGCTTTACAGACTTTCCTGATTTTTTTAATTAAAGATAATTATTAGTAAAATCACAGAGAAAGTATTAATTTGCATGTTAGCCAAAATAAAAAGAGAGAAAAAATGCAAATAATGTCCACAGTCCTGTATTTTTTAAATGATAATTACATTTTTTTTAAATCATGAAAATATCATTATTTTACAGATATATGCCTTCTTTTTTTGAAAAAAAGAAAACTTATCTATATTAAGGATTACATGTAATTGTTGGTGTTGTTTTAGTTTTTCCAGATTTGTTAAATTCCTGATAATATCCACTAAAATCACAAAGGAAAAAAAGTTTTAATTTACATGTTCACTGTCAGAAACAACAAATAAAGTCCGAAATACAAAAAACTTGATTTTTTACAAGTAATAATTAATTCTTTTTAAACATGTGACCATAACATTTAACAGTTGTAGCTAAAAATATTGTTATTTTACTAATATTTACCGTAGTTTTCACAATTTTTACAGTTTATTTAAGTGATTTTACCTGAGTTACAGAAGCAAAAGTCGACAAAATGGAGATCGTGGTGCAAAAAAGCAGCGCTGGATGAGAAAATGTTTAGGATATGTGGTCAACACAGTTTGTTCTTCAGCGAGAATCAGAGGTCAGATTCTAACTGTCAGTATCTAGAGCTGATTTTGGGTCTTAAGGTGTAGAATTGCTGGGCGACAGGGTCTGTTGTTCAGGGTTCTGTCATCCTGATTTTAACTCCTACATAAGAAAACTGGTTGATATTAACTGGGGCTCTCTTTAATGAGTCTGCGAACCATTTGGGAAAGGGGCACTGAAAACTTGTGGATACCCTGACTGGACCTTTGTGAAGGCTCACACAAGATCCAGAAAGGAGAACCCAGTGAAGACGGAAGAGAAGGAGAGCAGGCGCAACAATACAGTGATCCCATATGTGTCTGGTGTGTCTGAAAAACTGAGGAGGATTTTCAACAAACACCAGATTCCTGTCTTTTTTAAGCCAAATAACACCCTCAGGCAAAGACTGGTCCACCCAAAAGACCCCACGCCACACAGCCAGAAGAGCAACCTGGTGTCTGCAGTTAAATGCAGCGAGGAATGCTCAGATATCTACATATGGGAAACCAAACAGCCACTTAACAAGCGCATGGCTCAACACAGGAGAGCCACTTCCTCAGGACAGGATTCGGCAGTCTTCCTTCACCTTAAGGAAGAAGGACACTCGTTTCAGGACATCAATGTTCAGATTTTGGACAGGGAGGACAGATGGTTTGAGAGAGGAGTGAAAGAAGCCATCCATGTCAAAGTAGAGAAGCCATCTCTGAACGGGGGGGGGTCTGCGACATCATCTTTCACCAATTTACAATCAGGTCCTTTCAAAACTCTCCAAAAGAACTACTCAGCAGACTCATGCTAATGACCACCATTAGCACACGAGGGCTCAGTGACATCTGTGCATTTCAACAACCCCCACCGATACAACGACCATCGTTGAGTAGTCAGACGAGTCTTGGTATCGGTCGTTGGAAAAATAGCCCCGGACACACCTCACAGAGGTTTAAAAGCTGAGGCAACACCAACCACCACCAGAACTGAAGAAGCCTCTTGGATGAGAGGTGAAACGTCTTCAAGGAACTTTCTTAAAGTCCAGTGATTGATTTAAACTACTTTGGAAAACCATGACCTGGATGAATGAGAACCTACACAGACGTCTTAAACCCTTCACATTACCAAATAGTTTTGGCTGAACTTTAGTTCAGACTGAAGTCCAAGATCAGACTTGAAATGGGGTTAAATTGGCCCAAACAAGCCCTGGAGTCCGAGTCAAATATGAGTGTTGTGACTGTTGTCTGTGAGAAGTCAGTTTGCTGCCTGATTACCAGTCTGTGTTGGTTTCTTTTAACCATGACCAATGAGGTATTCTTTTAAGCATGATGATCTTAAAAACAGCATTTTAATTTAACACATATTGTCCTGTAGACACCGGTGTCTGATCAGAAAACAACTAGTGCATGTATCATACTTAGCAGTAAAGTGCGATGGCCTCGTTAGTGTGAGCTGTAACGGCATTAACCAGCGATCTGTTGGAAGTGCGCTGCATGAGCATTACACCAAATATAAACCCAGGATCCCGAAGATTAGCAGTTTCATCTGCCTGCATGTGTTTAATCTCGGCGTTTTGTAAACCGGGATGGCGGAACCTGCCAGACTGCTCCTCCGATGGATTTCAAACATTACAGCAAGGTGGCTTCGTGGACACATTCCTACAGCTGCCTCCACGCTTCATTATGCAGCTTATTCTCCTCATATTGCCCTCGGTTAACAGGCTGATGCAACAGTCAGCAAGCTCACTCCTTCCTCCCCTCCTCTTCCCTCGTTCTTCCTACTCTTTCCTCTCTTCCTCCTCAGTGACCTCCTTCCCTTCTTCATCCCTTCCTCTGCCTCCTCTCTTCTTGAACCTACTTTCTCAGCGTTTTACTCTTTAGCCACCTCTTTTTCTCTATAAATTAATACATTTCTTCCTTTCTTTTTACTTTTTGTTTCTTGTCTCCTTTTGTTGTCCCGTCTTCTTCTCCTTCTTTCATCTATTTCATCACTTTTTTTCCACTCTTTCCTTTCATTTTTGTCTTGTCACCGTCCTTCCCTCGTTCTTCTTCCTTTAATTCCTCCTCTTCTATCTCTCTCCCTCTTTCTCTCCATACTTTTTTTTCTGTTATGGAATGTGTGATGAGCCTCCAGCTAATCCCATCCCTAAAGCACCTTAGCAACGCTCGCTAAGGGAATTTGAAGGGAGCTACAAAAAAAAAAAAAGCACATATACACACAGACATGCACAAAGCCCAGCGAGCAGCCCCCTATTGGCAGCAAGTGGATCCAGGGATGCACTAATACATCTTCAAATGTGCTTTTTAAAGCGTTTGGAAAAGCTCTGTCGTTAGGCGATAACTCCCCACCGGTTAAAGGATGGATGCTCCCGTTGTGTTTCGGCACCGCTTTTCCCTCCCTCTGTTTTTTCTCATCCTTCCACATCCCTCGCCATCGCTTCCACCCCCCACACATCTCCAAGTTGTCTGCTTTAAAGAAAAACAAGAAAAAGTTTGCGTCTAAACAAGAGCTGCATTGTGTGAAGTTTTCTCCCGAGGATGTCTGACACGAGCGTGGAGCCGGCGTGCTGGGTTTGATCCCCCGCGTCTCTCATTTATTTACATATTTAGATGTTTTCTACTCAAACGCCTGCATGGAAAGGGTCAGTAACACCCCAACTCCTCATTCCGTCGACTCGATGTCAGATTCACCATTTGTCCAGCGCACCTGGAGGTTCAATCATGAAAATATTGGAGCATTTAGCAGCTAAAGAGCCAGAAGAAGAATGAATAATGGACTCCAGCTCCATCAGTCAGTCAGTGTCGTGTTTAAAGCTCGTTCTGCTGCCCCCCAGACAGCCGTTTAGCCTAGATTAGATTCCATTTTTCACAATTTTGGCCATCAATATGTTCAGCTTCTGACTCGAGACGGTCGCACAGCAACATCACATACAGTGGTAGGAGACTGCACAGTTTTGTCACTCTTCCTGCAAATACACCATTTTTTTTAAACTAAATACATCAGAAGACTTTAATGAAAAATGGAAGAGGTTGCACTACTGTGTTCAGATTTAGATCCGGGTTAAAAGCGCCTTTGCCAACAGTATTTTCTTTGACAACTTCAGGTTGTTTACTCATGTTTACATCGTGCACATTCCACTTTACTTCATCGGTAATGTTAAGACGGATAAATACCAGCGAAGGACTCTCAACTGAGGAGTTTCCTCATTTGATACGACGCTTTGTTTAGATTCTCCTGGCGACCTTACGTCACATCCTTAAGCATCCTGAAGGCCTTGATGTAATCTGAAATAGATGTGGACAGTGGATGTGCTTCTGTTTGCACGGCTGTCTGCATAATTGCATGTGTTAACGCTTACATTTGGCACAAACGCACCTTGCAATGATAAATGTAGAGCATGTCACTCTAAGAATATCATTAGAGTTTAAATAGAAGATTAAAGAAGAATAAATAAAGAACTGAAAGAGATGTTATGGAGGTAAGAGAGTGAAGGGCTTATCCGTTGATTGAGGGGCCAGTCGGTCACAGAGTTGACAAATATTGACCAGCAGAAACTCACATTCGCACCATCAGGGAATGTAGAGTCACCAGTTATCTTTGTATTAACATGCTAACTCAACATACAAACCAAGATCATAGCAACAAGAATGAAAACGTTTCAAAAAGTTTTCTCTGCTCCTCAACTCGTCCCATGACCGAGACCTCACACTAGCTGCTTTGAAATCCCCCCCGAAAAACATTTGAACATCAGACTGCATATTATTATCGTGATGATCATGTGTCTTCCATCTGGATTTAGTGTTATGGACAGAACGTTGAACTTCTTCCAGGTTAAAGGTGGATCTGCGATTCTGGAGAAAGACTGCTGATATTTAGCTAGGTTGCACATTTACTAGAGTTACAGTCCTTCTCACGTCCCTCCTGTCCTGCTCTGGCATAAACGTGCACAAGCGTGAACGTGCACAGGACGAGCTGGAGCAGCGTTGCACGGATCAGTCTGAGCTATGTTTTTATTTTAGTGCGCACACAGAACGGACAGCAGGCAGACCATAAGGATGCTTTAACTGATATTTACTGAAGGTGGATTAGAAGCCCCGACTCTTCCTTTAAAGTCAAAATATGGAACGTTCAAATTTGGTCAAATCACAGTAAACAGATTAAGCTATAAAGGTGATGAGATTAGTGTGTGTGTGTGTGTGTGTGTGTGTGTGTGTGTGTGTGTGTGTGTGTGTGTGTGTGTGTGTACACGTGCTCAGATTCCGAGGCTATAATGAGAATCTGTAAATACCCTCAGACTGAATCCCTCTCCATGTTTAATCTGAGTCCATAACTACATGCTGCCAACACAGATCATCCCCCTGCACTCACATAAACACACACACACACACACCTACACACACAGGCATAAACACACACCTACACACACACACACAGTCAGACGAAACACAAGGATATCAATGTTCAATATGCAACATCCACAAATGACACAAACAGGAAACGCATGTATAGATGACACCATATATTCTGACAGATCATTCTCACACACACACACACACACACACACACACACACACACACACACACACACACACACACACACACACACACACACACACACACACACACACACACACACACACAGGCCTACATAAGTGGCTCAGGGAGGTGGGTGTGTGTAGGAAACTTCAGCCAGGCTATCGCTAACAAGCATGCTCCTCTCTCTCTCCTTTATACAGCAAATCCCACCACTCCACGCCAGAGATTAGCACATTGTTTTACCCAAATGCATGCACGCACAACACACACACACACACACATTCACGAACACACGTTGCACAACTGCGTACGAACACGCAAAGCCACATCACCCAAATAAAAAGTCTGCATGGTCACTAGCGGGACATTTTCACGAGGAAAACAATCAATTAGAAACGAGCCAAAGCAGGAGTTTGTCTTTAAAAGTAGGGAGTGGGGGCTCCATCCAGGTAAAATATGGACTCACAAACACTCTCTGTAAACATTAGTGCTAGTTTTAAAAAAAAAGCATAAAAAGAAGGTGCATTTTGCTAAATTTTTCTGTACCTCTTCCGGAAATTTGAGGCAGCTAACATCCAAAGTAGTCAGCTTTAACCCTCGTGTTATTCTGCCAAAATCCAACCAAAATCCAGCAAATTTCGATGGATTTTGGTTGATTTTGGTTCTATGTTTCCATAACATATTTTTGTGTACAATTTTAAACGTTGCATTGGTAAAGTTTAGTGAAAACTTTTCAAAAATGTTTTTATGCTCGCTTGAGTATTTTTTTTTTTTTTAACTTTTTCGAAAAGACAAATAATGTGCTTCCTGTCGGATGTTTTGAGGTAGGAAACTTTAAACTCCTACGGTTTCCTTCTCTTTCGCTGTTTTTGCCTCTGGACACCATAATTGCAACTTTACTGATTTGAAAACGGTTCTTTAAGACTTCTGTCCATTTTTTCTTTTGGTAGACGGCCAAAGTTTTATTAGCTTCCTCGGCATCATTGAGGATTGTCGTCGTTTCTCGGGCTGCAACCATCGATGAATCGCTTCATCGTCTAAGCACGTTACGGCGCCAAGCAACAGAAACAACTGTACATGGACAGACATCTGTCGGCGATTATTTCTGTTGCATGGCGTGTTCACTTCCGCTTCTGATGCCATAATGTCCTTAGATGATTCATCCATAGTTGCAGCCCTAGATGTTTCCCCACAACACTTTTTTTCTAGCTTCTTCTACTCTGCCACCTTCTGGCAAGACTACATGCTACGTTTATTTAACGTAAACATGTCTAATTCACTTTTTTTGCGATATTTCAAAGGGTTGCTTCAAAGTTACATGGAAACACAGCGAGCAAGATAGACTTTACAGCATCACGGTGAAAAGGATTAACCCTTAAAAAGCCGGGACCGCTTACTCGTACACACAGCCGAAACCGAACATTCTCGGCTCAATACGTGTGACTTGTTTATGATTGCTAATTAACATAAAATATGCACACACCCGTATGTTTAAGTCAATATAAACGTTGGGCCCAAATTTGCTTATTTCAAATGATAAAGCTGTATGAGCCGTTATAACGAGGCCGCAATTACGAAGCTCTTATTGAGGCCGCGTACTGGCTGAAATTCAATATGGCGAACGTCTACGACAATGTGACCTCACAAGACTTGATCGATATTTTTATGGATTAGGTGGTTTTAGTATATGTTTTAGTATATGTAGGTACTTCTCCAGAAACATGGCCCCGTAAGGATTACGTAGTTTTCGTATAAACTGATAAAACTGTCCAAATGTGACAGGATAAATATTTCAAAGTTTCACAGGAACAGAAAAAAGAATAATCAGACGTATATTTGGCTTATAGAAAGAGAAAACTTCCTTATTTCACTGTGGTTTTCGGTTCAACTAAAAAGTCATTTTCCGGTGCATTTCCTCTGTAAACACAGAAGAAAAAGACGAATCTTTTATTGTAACGTGTACAGTTGAGCAGTGAAGATTTACTGGGAAAAAGGTTGTAATTTGGATGTAGTAAAGCTCGGTACAAAAGCCAAGTCGTTCATTTCCTCTTTTTTCTGTTCTGTAGCGCACACAGCACGCTGACAGACAGCCTAAGTAGTGTGACTAATGGCTCTCTGCCCTCCGTCTTGCCTTTGCTACCGAGGGTCAACATGTTATAATGAGTACATGAACTTCTTGTAGAGCTGCACAATCACCTGCACACTAATGGGCACCAATCAGGCCCATTTAAACACTCGGCTCATTTTATTAAAAGAGCATAATGTGGATTGATGCGCTGTGGGTCCATGGACTATACATCACATATACTTTCTAATACCTTTGACCTGCTTCTGGATTGACCAGGCAGACATCAGTTCCATTTTTACATTAAAATCGGCTCGTAAAGATCTTTCATTGTTGTCTATGCTGTATTATGACAGCATGATTTTTGAGTTTTGCGACGTCTACACAACATTACCGCACCAAATCAATGTTTACCACAATAAACAGAAGAAAAGTAGGGGACGAAGCACCAATACGACACTTTTCAAGGAAGGTTTATAGTCCGCTAATTTTTCGCTTCTTTTTTTTTTTTACTGAAAAGCAACGTAACTATTGTAGCCATTTCACTCATGGCAATCACATGTTATATATCATATAAAAGCTTGGAATCTCTAGTTTACAAATCTAATCATGCCGTTTTTGTATTTTAATTTCAGTAGAAATTACATAAGATACAATGACAGCATGTCTCAGAGTTGTTTTATTCACGAAAATCTTTAATATTAGCAATCAAATCATACTCAATATATATTTATGTCAACTTTTTTTTATTGATTTACAGGGTATTCCTGATAGAATGTATTCTGAATTGCACATCTGCACAATAATATCATGCATTGCAGTGTTTGATTGCTTACAAGTATTAACTTACTGCATTATCTTTGGATTCATTTTTGATTTTTTTAGTTGAAAATATGATGGAAAAAAACAAGGGGGAAAGGTCCACAAATCAGTGAAATACAGCACCTAAAAGTGTATTAATATCATAGACTGTATATAAAGATGGACGTAGCATCTGGCTCCAAAATTGAAGCCCACCCGGAAGTGTCAAAAACTTGCAATATCACGCCGTCCGCTAGGGTTGGCTCCAAAAAGCTTTTTCTCCATAGACCCCAATTCATTTTTGGAAAAAATAAAATTTGATAGACTGATTTTCTACAGCTCAGGATTTTTTTCCCGTTAGTTTTCATGGTCAAAATGAGAGATCAGGTGGACGATCTTAAAATAAATCAATACTGAATTTTAAATAAATCGCTAAAGTTGGCGGAGCCAGGGGGCGTGGCTATACTTGATTGACAGTCCCATAGACTGGTCCAGCCTGTTTGATGACGCTTTTTACGTCACTGGCTCCAAAAAATCCAAAATGTCGACCAGGAAGTAGCAAAATCCGGGCTTCATTTTCTCGGCGTTGAAACCAACGGGTGACGTCACGGTTAGTTCACGCCTGATTAACATATGCTGTATATGTTCATGGATTTGTGTGCGATGTGGTTCAAGACGAGCCAAATTCTGCCAAACAGTGATGAGAATATGTCTGTAAAAAAACATCAACACAACCTGTCATTGTAACTTTACAGAAGAATCCATCATTTTCTAACAAGAACACACACTGTTTAAGCAGTTTAGACTGTTTTACTGATTTCTTTTACATTTTCCACCATGATCACTTCTAGTTGTACTTTAATTTGGGCATAAAATCATTTAAAAAATCTGTAGTTTGACAGTTATTTACGGAAACTCTTTCCAATAAAACACCATAAAACAGTTTGACCTGTGCGTAAACATCAGGATCATGGTTATTTTTATGTAAAATTAGAGTTTGGAGTGAACAAATCCAAACCAACAGCTATGTTTAATCTGCGCAAAATGTACCAAATAGGCTAAGAAAGAAGAGGAAAAGTACTATTAGTGGGTGGTGTGATTGTTTAAAACGAGATTCATCTAAAATGTGATCGACAGTTTTTTTTAATAAATATTTTCCCCACTTTAATCTAAAAGCTGAGATGTTCTTTCAGTTTGAAAACAACTAACAGAATTTAAAAGCAGTGAATTTGTACATTTGCGGCTGAACGTCGGCACGGATCCGTGAACACACACAGAGCTCTCCCCATGTCAAACATCACTAAATAATTACAGCACCATCGCTGATGAATGGCACTAATTGAGCAGTGTTTCTGGCGGCCGTCTGCTGGGAGATTAGAGAGATGTGAACCAGATCTCACCTGCAATCTACAAATGACAGAGCTCCTCTCTGCAGAGGTGAAAAGAGGAGAGGGTTCATTGGCCTCTGGGCTGGCAGGAGACCTTTTAACTTCGGTGATTACCTGAGCCCGAGCTGTGGCTGAAATCATGTTAGTTTTTCTTGTGCTCTCCCTTTCCTTCGCTCGCTTTCACCCTCGCCTTTTCTCTTTCCTCTCCAAAGTGCCTTAACCCTCCAGGAAACGTAGCGTGGTGTTTGAGGTAATTGGCCTGAGGAGACCTCACTTTTGCTCCGTGCTTAAGTAATTGGTTTAAAGGTAGAAGCTGAAGGTTTGCCTGCTTCCCATTGACTAATGCTAGGTTTTTCCCATAGAACAATTTGCTGCTACATGACTTGAAAAAGGCCGCCGCCCACATTTTCAGCACCTGGACAGCACCCAGTCAATGCAGATTGAGTGCATGTCGACCAGTATCAAGTTTAACCCTCATGAAAGTTTGAAAATGGGGGAAAAAAAGATATTTTCACAGTGAAACATCTGATGTCCATATTTTTGGGAAATTTTTGAACATTTTTTGGTGGGGAAAAAAAGAAATGTTAAGCGTTTCTTTAAGAACATTCACACACACACACACACACACACAAAAAAAAACTAAATCCAGTGAAATTCGCTGGATTTTAGTTGATTTTTTGTGAATGTTCTCAAAGAAAATATCAGGAGTTTTACTGATATACACGTAAACATTTTAGATGTTTTTAGTATTTTTTTGGAAGATTTTTGCTCTTTTTTTTTAAAATATTTACAAGACTTTTCCTGCCATTTTTTTTAAATAAAACTTTTAAGGAATTTTTGGAATTTTCTTCCTGAAGGTTTTGCAGATTTTCAGAAATTTGGGGAATTTTTTTTTGCTGAATTTTTGGACGTTTTCTTTTTCAGACAAGGAAACAACATTTTTTGGTGCCCGTAAACGAGGACAACAGGAGGGTTCAAATGTATGAGATTTGTTTCATTCTCGTTGAATTTTATCATTTGTTCTGGGAACATCTCAGCTGTCAGATGAGTTGATATCTTTTCACCAAAGTCACCTGCCCCTCAGGTTAGGCTGGTCTTTCTTGGGTGTTTTCTTTGCTAAGGAGTACAGAGTATACTTCTCTGTTGATCTGTCAGATACATGTCAGGGCCATTACCTTTGACCTCTCTGTGGAGGCTACATTTCTACAGTTTTAGCATATTTGTTTGTTTTTTTTAACAGTGCTGATTCTATAACGTGTGAACACCGGTGTCTTTGTGTGATCATCTATTACGAATACGTGCATAATGTCAGGCTCTTTGTGTTGGTTTAACCTCTAAATGAGACTTCCAGCTGCAGAAATTGTACCACAACAAAGAAGACAAATATAAAGAAGGCAGGCAGCTGCTAAACCCCCTAATATGCAGGGAAATGGTGCAGGCGGGTAAAACTTACAGGGGGAAAATCTACATTTACCACACAGCCACTAAGGGGAAAAAACAACCTAATCTGAAAAAAAGTGCCTTGAAATAAACGGCAGACTGTCTCCTTATGGCTCCCAGTGGCCCCGTTATGTTACACTGAAGCGTCCAGACGATGCGGGGTGATTATGGGTCCCGTGGGAGATCCAGGGGGTGCTCCCTAATTGATTGTCATGAAAGGCTCTAATTGAATTGAGAAGCATGGAGGGGGGGGGGACGACACACCGAGCGGCCTGCGACTGGTTTACAAATCCTCCAGGCAGCGGCTGTGGTGCCCAGAGTTCAATGAAGTTTTACACCAGAAGAATTCTATAATGAGAAGCCAGAATGGGGTTGGTTCTCGACTTTAAGCGGTTAAAACATCATAATATGTGTTCATTTTGTGTTTGCTGGGGCTGTGGTGTGTTTTAGCGGTCCACTGATTAATGTAAGACTGTAGTTTATCTACAGCAACTGCACCTTAATAACAAGGAATTATATAATCATTTAGCTGTTTTCCTGTTTTTCTACCTATTTTCAAACACTTTCATTTGCGTACTTTGTGGCAAGAAGGTTTTGTTGCTACCTATGGTCAGTTTTCTATGGACATGTTCGTCCTAAAGTGTTTGGCAATAGCATGAACAAGATTAATACAACAATTATTACGTACTAAATCAATACTATGAACTCCATTTGTTCTTAAAAATAAATAATCAGTGTCAAAAATCTAGTGGCAACTGAAACTGGAAAAAAAGTGAGCATGTTAGACGGAATTATAGTTATTTTAAGACTATGTCAATTTAAATTTGACATCTTGTGGACAAACAAAAACAAAAAACTGATGTAAAAATACTTCCTGATGGGAAATCTGACAAATGTAGTGAAACAGATTCAGTGCAGAATACAGCAAAGTCTGCAGAAGATCTGCTATAATTTAGATAAAGCATCACACAAGGAGCTTAAAGAAGACGAGCCACTATTTTAAAATAGCGTTTTTAGTCCTTTTCAAGCAACAAAGCCCCGATAAAGATCTACCTCTTGTTATTTTTTGAAGCAGTCGGGTCCACATGTCAAGTAATTCACACAACTCTCATGTGAGCAAGTGTCCCAGTGAGGTTCAGATTAGCTTTTACGTGTTATTTAATCAGTTCTGAGCAACTGCCCTTAACGTAGCTATCAATTTCAGTTTCCTTTTTTGCTTTTACTTTGGTTCTTCCACGTCTCTGATCTTAAATTCTTGTTATTGTCGTATTTCTTCCAAGAGGGTCCGAGTAAACTTTCAATATGTTTCCTCTAACTTAGCTTCAAAGTTTTTTTTTTTTTTGAAATAGAACTCTGAACAATTCTATTTTTCCTCTTTTTAAATGTTTTGAAATATCAGTGGTGGCTGATAAGGAGGGAAATGAGGCAGGCTGTTCACACTCCCTCAGCACCAATAGGTCTGCTTTTGGAAGAGAACGGGAAGCGAAGGGGAGGAGGGGGGGCCTCGGATTAAGAGGCTGAAAAATGGTTAAAACGTGTCAACGTGTAATTGCACGATAAGGCCCCCTCGCGAGGAATCCGTTGGCCCCGTTGCTATTTTCTATGGCGTCCCGGCTAATCTCCTCGCGCCACATTCAGTCTTGTGCAATCGGTCCCCCGTAATCTCCCATGACAGAACCGGGTCCAACGACAGAGGTGAGGGTTTTTATAGGAGGAGAGGGAGGGAAATATGCGGAGGCGTGATAAACTGACGCCGATTATCCACGTTCAGGACACCGGGAGCACACGGGATGGGGGGCGTGGGGTTATGGAGTGCCAGAGCAGAACATGAGCAGAGGCTGAAAACCTGGTCCAGCCCGACGATGGGAGCATCTGAGGAGCAGACCGAGCTGGATTTCTGACTGCTCACTCCCAAATATTCCTCACAGACTCTGATCAGAGCCTTGAGGACACTCGTCATTCACGTGAACGTCGTCTTACCTGAGCTTCAGCGAGGCCAAATGTGTTCATGTAATCTGATAATAAACCTGAGCTTCTGATTCACACTTTACTGATAATAATCTTGCAAATTATCCGCTCCCTTTCTCTTTTATTTTTCTTTCAGACACTTTGTGGAGGAAAATCTCCTGACATACCTTGATGTCTGGTGAATCAGACAGAATAATCTCTCATTTTTGTATCATCACGTTAGGATTTCTGCGATCAAAAGGTCCAATCAGAGCAGCATTCAGAGGCAATCATCCCAGCTTTGATCACAATGAACAAATAATAATATCCTCCAGAAACAAGTTTTTGAAGAGCCATAATTAAACGGTCAAATACCTTCACCGTATTTTTTTCCTCTTCTTTTGCACGTTTCATCTAAAATATCTTTTTTTTTTCTCCTCCTTGAAGGAACTACAGTCTATAAAACCTTAAAAAGTAAAGAGATAATCTGTTAACCTCTGCTTCGTTCTCTTTCAAGCACACACACTTAACTTCTGGAGCATCTTACCGGATATTACCTGATGCTCTTTTTATGTCGGTATAAGTGAAATCTGAACAAAAAAAAAAAACAATTTTTACAGCCTCTCAGTGAGGTTGTTAATGTCCGGAGCTCCACGGCCAAATAATCACTTACTGGTTGGTGTGATTGTGAATTAGAGTTTGGAGTAAATGCTCTTTAAAACAAAACTTTTATTAACTGCTGTCAGTCAAGTTTTGTTAAAAACTAAAAACACATTCAGGCAGTGTTCTTTTAAGACGATGTTCTCATTCTTAGTTTTGTTATTTCAAAGTGTATGCTTACAGAATATGTTTAGAAATAACATGCCTTAGTGTTAAGGCTTAATGAGGAAAACGTGCAGAAGAAATATGAAAGAAAGCAGACTGTTAAGCTAACTATGAAGCTAACTAACCGCTTTAACCTGAGCAGGAGCCTGTGTGAGTTTCGATCACATCTGGCCTTCTGAATCCAGCGGTGGAATCTGGACAGGAAGGGTCGTCTGTGTGATTTAGGCGCGGTTGAGAATGAAAAAACGGGTTTTATATCGTCATGATCGCCAAGAAAAAGTTGTTCCCAGTCTGCATGATGCGACAAATCAATGGAAATTCTGTTTACACGTGTATGATTTTACCGCTCAGTGTGTCAAATTTGTTCCGTATTCATCTTAAATAATTTGCTTGGCATGTGTGCTGTAGCATGCATTTGCTTCCTTTTTGTTTTTATTTTCTCCTGCTAAGTAGTGGCCCATGCATGCTGAGCACTTTAAATATTATTCTTTGATTTGTATGTTTTTCTGTCTTTAAAAAAAATCTCTGAAGATCAGTGGTTTGCATCCGGAAGTTAGCAGCAACCAAAAACAAAAAGAAATGAAACTAGATTAAATACTGTCAGTTTAAACACATCCCCGGAAAAAAAAAAAAAAAAACACTTCAGCAGATGGGATTTACATCCACGCTGCTCTCTTGTTTTTGAGTTCAGACCTGAGTGGGAATTAGCCTGATAGAACCAGGGGTGTTGTTTGCCGGGCTTTTTGTCGGGCTTTGACCCCCGGGTTGCCCCAGCTTACACCAGGACTAATCCCCTTTCTCCTCAGACACACACAAAAAAACCCTCTGCTCTCCTCCTCTCTGCTCATTCATTCCTCCCCCCCCTGCCCCGGGGCCTGCACTGATTCAGCCGTCAAATCTAAAGGAGGAAATAATTTAACAGCCGTGACGATTGCACACGCAGACGGCGGCGTTGGGATGCTGGAGGTCAGGACTGGGCGAAGGGTTTGAGGGTGGGAGTGTACAGGTGGAGGCGGGGTCCGAGAATCAGCAGCTCACTCAACACCGGATTGTTGCGGGATTTACTTCTGATTTAGATTGCTGAGGTCACGACCCCGCAGTCAGGTAAAAAAAAAAAAAAAAGGAGAGAGACGTGGCTCAGCTCGGCTTGTAAGGACGACAATACAGCAGAAAATATGATGCATATGGAAGGAAATAGGTTTGACTGTTATAAAGCAGGCTTCAAATAAAACGATGACATTTATATCAGAGAAAAATACAAGTTAATTTAGATGACAGAGTAGTGCATATTTCAGGGCTGTATGTCACGTTTAAAGGGAATCAGCTTTTCAAAATTATCACAACTTGGATGAAGAAGAAAGAAAATAACAGAAAATGGTTCATAAAAATGTAATATTTTCCTGCTAAAGTTAGCTCTGTTTTGCATGAATTAATGCTGAAAATACTGCAGTAGGAGAGTTCTTGAGGGGGGAAAAAAGCTCTATGTTAAATTAAGAAAATAGAACAAATGAAAATTAGAATATTTCAGGCCGATATATATTTTTACATCTTATATTATTATCTCCAGGGATATTGAGGCCCTACAATACATTTAATATTATTTTACAGATAATTATAGGACAGAAAACTCAACATAAAAATGTCACAATTTAAATTCCCTCCTCTAATCACCACTATAAAACACATCCTGGTGTCCTGTATTTATTTATACTGCTGTAATTCATATTAAGATTTAAAAGCTGCTAAATTACACACTCTGATTAAATAAAGATCGATCAGAATGAAAAGCAAAACATGATCAGGTTTTTAATTAGAACAGAATTGATGTGGTGAAAGCCAGAGTGATGCACACCATCATCTTTATCTGCCTGTAAGGTTTATATTATTCCAGTAATTTCATTTTTCATTCACTGCACCGATAAAAAAAAAAAAAGATTCAACAACCGATGCAAATAAACTGCAGTTATTCCACGAACAGTTTGCATTAAATAAATAATATCCCACGAACAAATCTAACACTTTCTCCAAGACACAAGAAATTCTTGGAAAATTTATTTAACTCTGCGCAAAAAAAAAAAAACAAAAACAAAAAAAAACGTTTCGTCTTAAACCCGAAAATGAGGTTTGGCAATTTATAAATTATGTACAATTGCATAAAAGCGTTTTCAGTAGGCCTATTTATTCACAATTTACAAGATCTTACAACAACAAAAACAAATTCAAATTACACCGACTGACTCACATGTTTACAAGCATTAAAACTGGAAATCAATTTAAACTGCAGCCTAGAAACTTTTTCAAACACATCCTCCACACCGCCCTCCGTTTATTTACGGTTCCCTCTTTAAACAGCTTTTTAGGATCCTCAAACACACAGCTGGTGCCTTTAATTCCACAGAAAAGTCGGAAAAAATAACCTTCAACACGCACCAGCCTTCACGGATTATAATTTAAATCGTGTCAGAACTTGGCATGCTCTGTTCCAGAGAGCAAAAGTAAATCGGATGCGCTTTCCTTTAGCTCGGACAGACAAAAAAAGATCCATCACTGAAAGGAAATAAAAATAATAATAACAATAAAAAAGTTTGTTCAAAGTGATTGCATTTTATGGCTCTAACCGCCTATAATTTACAATTCTTCAGCAGCTGGCGCCCACACATAGTTAAATATTTGGTTGTGGTTGGAGTGCTTATCGACATTTAGCTTTAAATGTGGGTCAGAGGAACCGTCCCGTTTACCGGAGTGGAGCCGCTGCTCTGGTAGTGCTGCGGGTGGAGCACGTGCAGTCTGCTCTGAACGGAGGAGTCCCCCGCCGCCTCTCCCGTCGGCAGGTACATGCTGATCATGTCCCGCAGGTCTCCCGTAGGGCACGGCGGCGGTCCGCGGCCGGTGGAGACCGGGGGGCTCACGCTAGGCTCAGATTTCACCAGGGACCCCAGAGTCCCTCCGATCGCTCCGGACACCGGGGACACACCGGAGCTTTGATGCTGGTGAGTGTAGCCGGTGATCCCGCCGTAGCCCGGCGGTGAGGCGCTCATGTAGCTCTGAGAGTTTGAGATGGGGCTGTAAGATAAGGCGCTCATGTCGTACCTGTGCACGGGCTGCGGGTTGTGCGGGTGGTGGTGCGCGTGGTGGTGCGGATGCGGGTGGTGCGGGTGAGTCCCGGTGCCCGGGTGTTGCGTGTAAGCCAGCTGCGCCTCCTGCATCATGGCGTGAGCCGCCGCCGCCGCCGCCGCCACCTGCCCCGAGTACGTGCCGTTCGCCCAGCCGTTCACGTGCGTGGCGTAGCCCGCGTTGGCCCCTACGTGGCCCCCTCCGGGACTCTCCAGCCGCTGCCCGCCGCCCATCCCGACGCCCGCCGGGGAGCCGAGCAGCCCGCCGGCCAGAGAGTACTTGTCCTTCTTCAGCAGCGTCTTGGTCTTCCTCCGCGGCCGGTACTTATAGTCCGGGTGCTCCTTCATGTGCATGGCCCGGAGCCGCTTCGCCTCGTCGATGAACGGCCTCTTCTCCGCCTCGGTCATCACCTTCCACTCGGCGCCCAGCCGCTTGCTGATCTCGGAGTTGTGCATCTTGGGGTTCTCCTGGGCCATTTTCCTGCGCTGGCCCCGGGACCACACCATGAAAGCGTTCATGGGTCTCTTGATCCTCTCCTGGGGGACTTTGCCTCCGGGGCCCCCGCCTCCTCCTCCCGCGTGTCCCCCCGGGTTGGATGGGTTGGTCTGGGGCACCACGGGGGAATGTAAGTCCGTCTCCATCATGATGCTGTACATTCACCTGGTCTGGGTCGGACTCCCGTCAGACACCGAGAAACATTCAGGCTGGAGCTCCGAGGAAGAGGAGGAGGAGATGAAGAGGAGCTGCGCTCTCAGGTGGAATCCACTCGGAGGTAAACCTGCGCTCTCTTCCCCTCTCCGCCTTTTTTCCTGTCATCCAGGAGCGCACGGAAAGAGCGGATGTTTGACTTTGGTTGGAGCTGTGCGCGGAAAAGTTACCGGAGCGTGGCCGGGCCGCGCGCTCTGACAGCAGCTAAATGAGCGAAGAGCGGCCAATGGAGAGGCTCGAACCGGGACGTGATTTACATGGAGGGCTCTGGGTTCTGGTGACGTCGGAGCGCGAGACCTAAAAATGACTCCCTCTGTCATCTGTGTGTGTGTGTGTGTGTGTGTGTGTGTGTGTGTGTGTGTGTGTGTGTGTGTGTGTGTAGCTGACACACACACACACACACACACACACACACACACACACACACACACACACACACACACTGTTTCATTCCATAATTGTGCGCATGTCCGCTGCTTCACAGAGCCCGCTCATATTTTCATATTAACGTTTAAGAATCGAAAAAAAAAACAAATATCCCACTGCTGCAAATAAAACTGGAAGAAAACACTCTGATGAAAACCTAGCAGTCATTAAAAAGAGCTGAATGAGTCGTCAGGGCTTTAATTCTAGTCACCATCACAACAAACACAAAGTTATCAACCAGTTAAAGTCTATTTAAATTAACAGGCTGCTGCTTATGTACAGAACTGTACAGAATCAACACTGTATGTTTCTTAATTATCAGTTTTTGATTAATAAAGGTCCGTCTTATCATTTTAAAGTAACCACACATATGTTACAGATTAGGTGTCATGTATTTTTTGAGATCTATCTATTCCTGTTATACATATCATAAAAATCAAATGTGTTTTAGCAAATTTGCCTCCCCCCCACCTCCTCCTTTTTCCTTTTTTCCTTTTTTTAAACTAAGGGTTACAGCCTCCTATTCAGAGCCACAGGTGCTTTTCTGTTGTGCCCGTTGCTAGGAAACAGGTGACTGACGCCCGGAGCACGTGCCATTCAAAGCGGCCCTTTTGTTTGTTTCGCCGGCAGCACGAGAGAAAGGGGGGACGGCAAACAAAACCTACAGTAATCCTGGAACACACGTTAGAGATGTTACAGACTTTAAATGATCGCAGTTTATTACGGTAACAAGGTAAAACGCTGCCAGAGGCCTGGATAGAGGAGGACAGTGGGTTTTCAAACAGGCCACGCAAATTTCATGTGCAGTTTATTGTTTCTCGGTTATAAAGGGTGATAAAATGAAAAGAAATGCCCATCCCAAAATATTGAAATCACTTGTTTAGGCTTGCAAAACGTCATCATATTCAGTTTATTATCACACAAGACAAAGAAACAGTAAATCTGAGCATGTTTCCATCTAAAAAAAAAAACAGTATTTGCATTTTATCTTCTAAACACAGTAAAACAGGAAGGAATAGATGCACAGACAACATTAACGCTGCCTTCAGTTGTTGGGTATTCCGGTCTCCTCCCGCTTCTCTGGCTTCCCGTCATGTAGAGGATCTTTTCAGCCCACTGGAATTATGCTCCCAAGTGGCATCTGTCAGGTGCTGCCCGCCTCTCAGCGAGCTGGTAAACTATGTTGGCACGCCGGCATGGCTGGATTCTCCTCTCACTGCCTTGCACCAGCCGGGCATAGTGCTGTTAAGTGGCTCGTCTGCTCTGTTTTTGCGCTCGCTGTCCTTTTTTTTTTCTGCTTCCAGCACAATAACACGTGGACACAAACAGCAGCATCAAGAAAAATCCCACAGAGGACTTGTTTAGAGGCTGCAATCAGACCGGAGAATTGATGGAAGTATCTCACACTGACCAAATAATATCTCGTCAGTGACGACTTTGCTCCGTTTTCTAATGTAGTATCTGTTCAGGTATTGATTCCATGGCGAGCAGGGAGAGGCTCAGTGAATTAACTCTGTTGTTCAGTCTTCAGGTTTCTGCTAAAGGACTCCACTGACAGCTGATGAAGAGAAGCATCCAACTCAGAGCTTCTCAGAGATGTTTGGATGCTTTTATTTGCAGTCTGAGATGGGTTGAGAGTCGCCGTCTTTGTGATCCCTCACATTATCGCTTCTAGATTCCCGTGTGATGCTGAGTTAAGGCCCCTCAAATGGATCCAAATGAGCAAAACCCAGTGAAGCAGTTTCAGAGTTTGGACCACCAGTGGGTGTAAACATCATCGTGGAAGCACTGGAGATGCAGCGTCAACAAACCACGGCGGGTTTGAGGATGAGGCTCCTGAACGATTAAGACAAAAACAAACATTATTCAGAGGCACACGTGTAAACTCTATACAGGTAGTTGAAGGATAATAGTTGTTCTGATTCAATTAATCTCATCAGAAATTCTTCTAAACACCTTTCATGTTGTCCCTTTGTTTTTGAAAATGAATTTCTGTAGAGCTGCTTCTGTGTTGCTCGTTGGTAAAGATGATGTTTAACGCTCGTGTCATCCTGACCAGTTTTAGTTTAAAAATGTGGGGAAAAAATATATATTTTCAACATTTTTGGGAAACTTCTGAACATTTTCTGCTGGAAAAAAATAAATGTTAAGCGTTTCTTTAAAAACATTAACCAAAAAAAACAACCAAAATCCAGCGAAATAGAAGTTCTACTGATATATATGTAATCACTGGATTTTTTTGGAAAATCTTTACTTATTTTTTGAAAATATTTGCAAGAATTTTCTTGCCAAATTTGGCAGATTTTTTTTTTTTTTTTTTTTAATTTCTTCCTTAAGGTTGTGCAAATTTTCAGAAATTTGGGGGATTTTTTTGCTGAATTTTTGGATTTTTTTCAGACAAATAAACATTTTGTTTTGGTGAAGACAACAGAAAGGTCAAGTTAATGATCCATATTTATGTCAATGGTTTAAATTGGTAAGTAAATCTCTTACCTGCAGTCAAGTACTTTGAATAAAGGATAAGCAGTGCTGGTTATTCTGAAAAATAAATCTGAAACACATAACAAGGAAATACAAAAACAGACTGAAAGGGCAGAAATCCAACTGATCACATTTCCTCCTCCTTTTACGGTCAAAAATGATCTTCAATCCATCTTTTAGACATTCATATTTTATTAATATTAAAAGAAAGACTAAAGAAATCTTTGAGGAAATGTGGATAATGGTGTTGGTAAAACTAACCAACGTAAAAATTAAAGGTTTCTTTCTCTCTGCATCATCAGTTTCTGACAATACGGCGAGGAAGAAGAGAACTTTATTGGTATTTATCCAGATAACAACTGCAGATACATGGGCTTGTTTAGCCAGGGATGCAACAGTGGATGTATAAGCAGGAAAAGAGGCCTGCTGAGGCTTTACAGGGCCCAGACTTTTGCAGATTATTAGCCATTTGTGCTGCATCATGATGTCAGCTGGACACTCTGAAGTTTCTTTGGTGCTTCGTTAAACGCAGAAGGTTGCACGCCAAGATGTTCATGTTGGATATTTTAACAGGAAAGCTAATTTTTTGGTTGTTGCTGGTTGGTCATCTGTGATCTTTTTGCAAGAAGTTGTAGAAATACGACAATAAAGCAAAGAGTGCAGTCCGGAGTCTCAGTCGGTTACCAGGCTGGTGAATGACGTAAAATTCTCCGGGTACGTGGCATAGATGCAGCAAAAACACTTCAATATCTTCACAGCCATATGACTTCTTTGGCTCCAGTTGTTGTTAATGAAAGTGGCACTTCGCTGCATTCTTGGATTTACTCAGTTTATTTATTATACATCGGGAAGGATACGGTGGTTTGTGCCGTCCGTCTTCAGAAAGGAGCACCACTTGTGTTCAGAATAAGGACTTTACCTTCTGTGGTTTTGGCTTAAGAGGACTAGTTCACACAGTTCCTGAGTGTGTGCAGTCAGTGTTAGTGTCTGCTCATCAGGAGATGGATGAGCCCCATCAGATGCAGCTTCTTCTGAGGTTTCGTGTCCGTTGTAAAAAGTCCGTAGAGGTCGTCTTTTCAAGTGGAGATTCCCCAAAGCAATCCGAGATCTTAATATCTGCAACACACACACAAAAAAAACAACAGTTGTGATAAAGCACCGCCACTCCTGTGCTTATATACAATAATAAAAGGTTTCAGTTTTATCAGACAGATAGATCTCTTTAAATCTCTACAAAACCTTGAAATAAGACTAGACAAGTATGAAATCTCTGCTTTATTTGTGTTGCAAAAAAAAGCTGCTCTGAATTCATGAGTTAATGACAATGACTATTTGGTGACATCGACTCATGTTGGATGGCCTGTGTTGCCAACAGTGAGTAGATTTTTACTGGACGGCAGTGCTGAGCCTGGACAGACTGGAAATACCCAGAGTGCTCCATTGTTAGTGTGAGGACCAATGGGGATGGTGCTGGAAAGGCTGCCTGTACTTCACTCAGGACAGACACTGTCAAATATAGGGTTTAAAAGGAGGATTCAGCCAAAGTGGAATAAAATAACCATCTTCTCATCTATCTATAAAGTTAGCTGCGACAGATTTAATGGCTTTTTATGAATACTTCTCATAATTGTCAATTCAGATTTACACTACAAAATAACTGTGGTGGGAGAACAGTGTTCCTCATTTGTTTCTAATTGCTGGTGTTGTCTCTTGTCTTTGTTTGCGCAGATTTTCAGCTAAGTTACCAGTAGCTGCTTCGTGTTGATCTTATAAATTAGACTAAACCTCTGCCTGCCCCAACAGCAGCTGAAAAAATCATCATGTTGCCAAACAATATTTTCTAATGATTGTAGAGGATCAGCTTCAGCTTAGAAGTGGTTTTAAAGTTAGAACTGCACAGGAATAATTTTGTTTTGCTTATAGGTTGCTAAACGAATTGTCCTTGCATTAGTTCGACATAAACGGTGTACTGCAATAAACATGCTTTGCTTAAAACATCCCCCGCCGTATATATAGTGCCTGGAAGTGCAAGATAATCTATAGTGGACGATACACCAATAAAATGATACATGGTGACTACAATAAAAATAATCAGGTCAAGGTCATACACCCCAAAAGGCACATCTACATTACCAACAGCCTTAGTGTGCGCAATATGAATGAAATCCCTCAAGTAGTTTCTGAGATATGACCCAGAAACAAAAAAATATTTGAAGTGCCTCAGTATGACCTTGAAAATGAGGTCAAGTTCATACACCCCAAAAGGCACATCTACACTACATAGAGATGGCCTGGGTGCAATATGAATGAAATCCCTCAAGTAGTTCCTGAGATGTGCTCCGGAAACAAAATGCGGACGTACGTACAGGCGGACGGACGCGATGACGCCAATATCCCCCTTCGTGCCTATGGCATGGCGGGGGATAAAAAAAGCACAAAACACTTTACAAGGATGGATTAGTCTCTTCTGCGGCTCCAGTAAAGTACCCGAAGAGAACACCAAACACCTGAAGGAACCGGGATTAGCAGGGTTTTAAACGGAAGTGAACAAGGCAGGAGGACATTGTCGGAACATAACCAATACCAGGACTTTTTATTCATCCTCTGTGATGACAAACTTTCAGTAACTACTCTGCTTTTTGGAAGGATGACATGAGGGTTAACTGACCTGCGAGGTAAAATCTTTAATAAGTGTGGCAAAAACTCCTCTTTGCAAGAAAACCCCTTGGTTCAGATTCTGTTTACCACGTTGCTTCTGCAGCCTAGCGTAGCCAATTACTGCATTGTTTCAAAGACCACTTTTCAGCAAAGAACGGGCTGAAGAGCCTCAAAGTGACACTGAAAGAAAGAGGAAACAATAAATTAGCACGTGTATTTGATTGATCATGTTGATATCATTGTAGTGGGGTATAAAATATCACAAATTTCCTTTTTGTCAACACGCTCGTGGACAGAGCAGGGGATCAAAGACTGCTTGGAGATAAAACACAAAGCATTAAGGATGTTCTTTACATCTTCTCCCTGCTATTTGGAATGAAATCTGTAAGCCAGCAGGCCATGAACACAAACACACACACTCTCACAAACAGGGCTAATAGAATCAAAGGCATTTCTCCTGTGCAGCAGCCGACCCGGTGGGTTTGTTTAAGGCTCTCTGTCACAGCAAGCTGTCAGCTCTGCTGCAGCTCAGCAGCACCGACAGAGCACACAGTACACAAACACACACGTATGCTAGGTATGACATACAGTACGTCATGTGGAAAACAGCCCAGCCTCCTCAATGATTTCCGCCTAAAATACGTCAATAACAGTCCAAGTTTTTCTCACTTTAACCCTCGTGTCGGGTCAAAATCGACTTGTTTTAAAGTTTGAAAATGTCGAAAAAAATATATTTTCACAGTGAATCTTCTGATGTCCACATTTTTAACATTTTTTGGAAATTTTTGAACATTTTTTGGTGGAAAAAAAAATGTAAAAAAAAATATTTTTCTTTAAGAACATTCCCAAAAAAATCAACCAAAATCCAGCGAAATTCGCTGGATTTTGGTTGATTTTTTTGGGAATGTTCTTAAAGAAAATATAAGTTTTACTGATATATACACACGTGGACAAAATTGTTGGTACCCCTCAGTTAAAGAAGGAAAAACCCACAATTCTCACTGAAATCACTTGAAACTCACAAAAGTAACAATAAATAAAAATTTATTGAAAATTCAATAATCAAAAACAGCCATTACTTTTGAATTGTTGATTAACATAATTATTTAAAAAAACAAACTAATGAAACAGGCCTGGACAAAAATGATGGTACCTCTATAAAAGATTGAAAACTATTTGACCAGAGTGACATGATTAACTCAGGTGTGTCATTTAATTGACATCACAGGTGTTTCCAAACTCATAATCAGTCAGTCTGCCTATTTAAAGGGAGACAAGTAGTCACCCTGCTGTTTGGTGAAAAGGTGTGTACCACACTGAACATGGACAACAGAAAGCGAAGGAGAGAATTGTCCCAGGACATCCGAAAAAAAATGATAGACAAACATCTTAAAGGTAAAGGCTATAAGACCATCTCTAAACAGCTTGAAGTTCCTGTGACAACAGTGGCTCATATTATTCAGAAGTTCAAGACCCACGGGACAGTAGCCAACCTCCCTGGACGTGGCCGCAAGAGGAAAATTGATGACAAATTGAAGAGACGGATCGTTGGAATTGTATCCAAAGAGCCCAGAGCAACCTCCAAAGAAATTAAAGGTGAACTCCAAGGCCAAGGTACATCAGTGTCAGATCGCACCATTCGTCGTTGTTTGAGCCAAAGTGGACTTCATGGGAGACGACCAAGGAGGACACCACTGCTGAAAAAAACTCATAAAAAAGCCAGACTGGAATTTGTAAAAATGCATGTTGACAAGCCACAAAGCTTCTGGGAGAATGTCCTTTGGACAGATGAGACCAAACTGGAGCTTTTTGGTAAGGCACATCAACTCTATGTTCATAGACTCAAAAACCAAGCATACGAAGAAAAGAACACTGTCCCTACGGTGAAACATGGAGGAGGCTCAGTAATGTTTTGGGGCTGCTTTGCTGCATCTGGCACAGGGTGTCTTGAAAGTGTGCAAGGTACGATGAAATCTGAAGACTATCAAGGCATTCTGGAGAGAAATGTGCTGCCTAGTGTCAGAAAGCTTGGTCTCAGTCGCAGGTCATGGGTCTTCCAACAGGACAACGATCCAAAACACACAGCCAAAAACACCCAAGAATGGCTGAGAGAAAAGCGTTGGACTATTCTAAAGTGGCCTTCTATGAGCCCAGATCTGAATCCCATTGAACATATGTGGAAGGAGCTGAAACATGCCATTTGGAGAAGACACCCATCAAACCTGAGACAACTGGAGCTGTTTGCTCATGAGGAGTGGGCCAAAATACCTGTTGACAGCTGCAGAACGCTCATTGACAAATACAGAAATCGTTTAATTGCAGTGATTGCCTCGAAAGGTTGTGCAACAAAATATTAAGTTATGGGTACCATCATTTTTGTCCAGCCCTATTTCATTAGTTTGTTTTTTTAAATAATTATGTTAATCAACAATTCAAAAGTAATGGCTGATTTTGATTATTTAATTTTCAATAATTTTTTATTTATTGTTACTTTTGTGAATTTCAAGTGATTTCAGTGAGAATTGTGGGTTTTTCCTTCTTTAACTGAGGGGTACCAACAATTTTGTCCACGTGTGTATATGGAATCACTTCAGATATTTTCAAGATTTTTTTGGGAAGATTTTTCTCATTTTTCAAAAATATTGACAAGAATTTTCTGGCAAATGAGTGATATTTTTTTTAAAATAAAACTTTTAAGGAATTATTGAAGTTTTCTTCCTGAAGGTTTTCCAAATTTTCAGAAATTTGGTGATTTTTTTTGCTGATTTTTTTTATTTTTTCAGACAAGGAAACAATATTTTGTGGCGCCCGTAAATGAGGACAACAAAGGGGGTAAAAGAGACCCATAATCGTTCATTATTCCAGCTGTGTATTATCTAATCAAACGGGGTTGATTGTACACAACAAGCTCAGGTATCCCTCAGGAAAAAAATTACTCGTTTCTTAAAGCCTCATTTTCTCTGCATTTATACAGACACAGATGACAAGCCTACTGCTTGTAACTGCAGTTGGTGGCGGAACAGTTGCTCATTTGTTCGCCAACTGATGATCATTTAAAAGCCCTGACCCTGATCAGATTTTAGAGGTTGCGCTTGTCTGTGATAGTAGATAAATTCTTTGTCATTCCACGTTCCTATACAACAGAATTTCTTTTGACAGTCACAGCGGCATATAAAGTAAGGTTTTGTTTTGTTCCTAATATTTCCTAACAAAGCAGGTTTTAAGTTGCTTCGGTTTTTGTTTGTGTGTGATTTTGACAAATACTTCTAGTGAGTAGCACTTGACTCAAAGAGGGAATCATTTGTACTAAAATAATTCTGATTCTGTGCAGGCAGCTGGTCAGGGCTACTACAACTGAAAAAATCATTGACATTAATGCATGAGTAATAATAATCTAATGATATGTTATTAGAGACATTCTTTCTGCATTGAATACTTTTAATACCAGAGTACATTTTCCTGCTTATGGCTGCTTTTGGTTTATGTAACATTTCCAATACTTTCATAATGTGTTAATGGCAATTCTATTGATGTAGAAGATTAAGGTAAACACATATTTCATAATTAGTTACTGTTTTTAAACCCGCCGCAGCCTTTAAGAAGGCAGAGACAGACAAGTGGGCTTGTTGTGTGAATCTAGTGAAGCAGTAGTGTGTTGCTATAAGTTACTTTAGTCACGTCTCAATAAGCTTATCAGCTACTTATAGTCTCTGTGTTGTTTTTACTGTCACGGAAGAGAAAAAGAGCCCGTGATCATGTAAAGTTACCACAACGTCCTCATATATTTTTCACACTTGTCAAAAAAAAAAAGTAAAAAGTGATCATTACGACACAATGACTGCCTTTGAGGTGTTCTCTGCTCATCAAACAACTCAGCAGCAGAGTAGTTTTACCTATGAACTCATGATTTTGGACAAATGCGTCAGAAAATGGAAAGAAAAACAGATATACAGTGTTTGCAGTACACCGCTTATGAACTAGCACAAGTCATACTTGTTTAGGAACTGATAAGCAGAATCAAAATGAAAGTTTTCTTCACTCATTTCTTTGGAATGAGAATTTTGGAACTGCTTTTCAACGATCAACACTCCACTTCACCAGGACAGATGAGCTGAATGTACTCTGGTTCTGGTTGTGCTTCTCGGCTGCTGGTCTAGGACTGCGTTTGTGGGGCTCTGGGAGAGATACTCCGATATTAAAATGTGACTTCAGACCGTCTTTGGCTTCTTTCCCAGGCTGTTGTCAGTGTGTTCTGATTGCACATTGGTCTTGGCCAGTATTGTGCCTCCCCTGAAACCATTTGTTGCAGCCAGATGGGCTGAATGTGTGCTACGTGTGTCGGCTGATGTGCATGAATCGATGCGACGCTTTGGTTTGCCATTCAGCCGTTACCAAAAACCAACAGTCTCTGGAAGGCACAAGGGAAAGGTGTCCTGCCATTGTGGAAAAATGAACACACTGCTGACCAGATAAGTCAAAGATATTCAAACATGGGTTAAAAAAGACCGCTTCAACGTTACAGCCATCATCGTGAGCAACTTAAAACCGACCAAGGCCTTTTCATGGCTCGTTTCTAGACATCATAGATCCAAAACTTTGCTCCGATGGTTTAATTCAGGGAAGAACCAACGTACTAATGGTCACTGATGCATTCTGAGCTGTGAAATAAGAAAAATAAAGTCTGAAATCGTAATTTGAGTGTAATTTAACGATGATTACTGAGAGCCAGTGTGAGCACTTTGAATTCCCTTTGCTCCAGCAGTATTTGGAGGCATCATCAAGCTTTGACTCCAAGGTTTTCAAATTCACTTTCTTTAATAACTTCCGTGAATAAATTAACCAGTTGCAGCCATCCAGTTCCAACCAGTTCCAGCCGTCCGCGCGGAGACGAACATCGTCTTTCTTCCATCCATTTTCCCTCCATTTTCAAGTGTCAGAGTAAAGTGGCCTGGTGTACCGAACACTGTTAAGCATTTGCACTCATCATTTAATCATCACACCTCGTCCTTTGATTGATGCCTAATGAATGGCTGGGGTCTCGGTTTACAAGACGATCGCTAACAGAGCCTTGCTAATGGGTTTTGCCTGACTGCCAGACAGCCAGAGCTGCAGGCAGGAAAGTTGCCGTTTACGCTTCAGGACCATTTATTCTTTCATTTTAAATACAGATTGGGTGCATTTATAGAGTTCTCGCTAGACAAAGTAACAGAAAATGTACAAATCCTGAGCTGTTCTTTGCTTTTCTGGTCAACAGTGACTTACTATACGTGAGTGGGGTAAAAAACTACTAATATTCCACTCGTAAATTCAGTGTAAACAAGGCCATTTTAGCCGCATCTCTCCTCAAGTATGTTCACAATTAGTGGCCACGTTACTCTCCACTAATAAGCCGAGCGGTAATGGGATGAAACTAGTGGGAGACAGATAAGCTTTATGCCTTAAAAACAGCTTGGATACACTGTATATCCCGCTTTACGCATTTTCTCTGTGCTTAATTTTCTAAATGGTCACCTGAAGGACGTGAACTGTGTACTTACAGCAAATTTAAAGTCTTGAGGTTGTCTTAAAAAAGCTTAATCACACCTGGTTTTATAGCTAAAGGAACTGCAGCTGAACGTAAAGGCACAAAAGACCTCTGACTTTAGTTGAAATGAGGTTTTTGCTTTGTGGAGTTCAGTTTTATGTGAACAAAAGACTGTTTTCTTAAAGTTTTACACACATTCTGAATGCAATCCCTTAGATATATATTTTATTAAAGAAACTTTTTAAAACCTTGCATTGTTTCATGCTCACTAGTTTGCAGTCTTTATTTTCTTCATCACACATTTCTGACCTTGTACACACAATAAAATTATTCTCCACAGTACAACTAGTGATTAAAACGTTTTTTATGTATGTGAAGATTTTTGATATTGAGCTGCTGGGTAGTTTTACGACATATTACAGCCTGAACTAATGATTCTTTTAACAGATTTTGATGTTTAACCCTCGTGTCGTCCTGCGGGTCAAAATTAACCCGGTTAAAAGTTTGAAAATGTGGGGAAAAATAAAATATTTTCAACATTTTTGTAAAGTCTTAACATTCTTTGGTGAAAAAATAAAATTTTCTTGCAAAATTTGGAGGATTTTTTTTTTTTAATTGAACTTTTCAGGAATTATTGAAATTTCGCTGGATTTTGGTTGATATTTTATTAATGTTCTTAAAGAAAATACTAGAAGTTTTACTGGTCACTTTGGATATTTTTAGGATTTTTTTTGCACGATTTTTACTCATTTTTTGAAAATATTTTTCAAGAATATTTTTTTGACAAATTTGGAGATTTTTTTTTAAAATGAAACTTTTAAGGGAAACTTTTAAGGAATTATTGGAATTTTCTTCCTGAAGGTTTTGCAAATTTTCAGAAATTTGGGGAATTTTTAGATTTTTTTTTCAAACAAGGAAACCATATTTTTTTGGTGCTCGTAAATGAAGACAACAGGAGGGTGAATGAACAAAAAATGCACATTAAACTGTCATAAACTGTAAAATAATGTCTAGTTTTGTACATTTTTTTCTCAGTGTGCGTCCTACCAAATAAAATACTCTCTCTGAAATCCGTTGGTCAACATTTGACTGTAAAAACAAACACTAAGACGAGTGCTCAGTGAGTAATGAAGCCGTTCATTCAGTGATGATCAACATCCTGCTTTGAACTTCAACCCCATTCTTCTTCCACCCACTACAGGCAGGTCAAGCTACGTTTTGTTTGTGCCTCCAACACACACACACAGCCCAACACACACACACATTTAATTTAATTAGAGCATGTGTGGCCTCCCTCTCTGCCAGTGTTGTCAAGGCGCTCAGGAGCAGCCAACACTATCACTGATTGCTTCTAGATAGGAAGAAATATGATTAGACCATGTGTGTGTGTGTGTGTGTGTGTGTGTGTGTGAGTGTGAGAGAGAGAGAGAGAGAGAGAGAGAGAGAGAGAGAGAGAGCGAGAGAGAGAGCGAGAGAGAGAGAGAGCTGGAAAGAAATCTGATTGTGGTTTTGTTAATGGTGAGAGCAGAGGTAGGCTGAAGGGTTGAGAAGGAAGAAGAGATGATTTGATCGAAGGAAGCAGGATCCTTCCTCTTCCTGAGAATTAAAAAAAAAATTTTTATCCATCTGAACTGAAGAATGTCTCCTACAGTGTACAGATCGCAGAAGCCCCTTTGGTAAATTCCTGATTCGCGGCTAAAGAAACATAATTGAACGCATATGTTGAAATGTATAAAAAGATTGAGATCGGAGGAGCGAGCGCATTTGTTAATAGATGACAAATTTGGCGTGAGAATGGAGAATTTTACATTTTAAGTGTAATATATGTGCTTTCTTTACAGGAGTGCTTTATGTTGCTGCAGTCTGGATGTGGCTAGTTTAGCTTAGCATGAAGAAATAGAGGGATAGCCTAGCATTATTCATGTGATCAGGTGTCTTCATCAGGGATGGGTACTGAGCCCCTGGGCAAAACGTTTAAATACCCAACGATCTTTAAGCTCTGATGTTAACATCTATGATGCACTTTGGCTTTCTAAATCCACAGCTCTTCTGTTTTAGTCTGTAGCTCCATCACTGACATCACAGTAGTCTGATTACTCTCACTACAGTTGATGCAGAAAATGTTTGTTGCCTCAAGATCGACAAGCCGTTTGCATGTCGAAGCAGACAAGTTTGCAGCAGAGGAACGAAGGCTATGGGAGAGAGTGTAGCAGTGGAGCAGGTCTCTGAGGTGTGGGGGGGCTTTGTGGGTCAGCAGGAGGACTTTGAAGTGACAGGGAGCCAGTGGAGGTTTTGGAGGACTGGGGTGATGTGTTCATGGGAACGGGTGAGGAGGCGGGCAGCAGAGTTCTGCATATGCTGAAGTTTATTGAGGACTTTTGAAGATGAACCATCAAGAACGCCAACAAGCCCTCAAACTCATACGACCACACAGGTCGTATGTAACGTGCCCCTTAATACGACCCATGAGAGCGTATTTACGTTGGCACCCCTACGGGGGACAGAAAGGCATTACAGGATTTAATTCGCGAAACGGCTTTTCCCTCGTGAAACGGCTTTTCCCTCACTTTCGCAAGACGGGTTTAGGGTTATGGTTAGGGTTAGTGTTATGTCAAAGTTTGTTCATGGTGACGTTTCAGCTGAGACACCGGAGTGTCGATATTTACTCAACCGCTAGAGGTCGCTTAACTTCAAAACGTAACACGGTCGTAATACGGGCGTGTACAGACGACCTATGTGGTCGTTTTTTCACGGAGGACAGTCTCAGAATGCTGCTGCATTCGTCAATTAATGCATGGATTTCAGCAGCAGGGAAGCAGAGTGAGTTGCGGAGGCGGGTGATGTTCTCGAGGTGAAAGCAGGTGATCTGGTTGATGTGTCTTTTGAAGGTGAGGTTGCTGTCAGAGTGAGTCCCAGATTACAGATGTGAGGGACATAGCGGAGTTGTCAGTGGTCAGGGTGAAGTTGACCGTGTTTTGTGAGGGATTTGAGGCTGATTATTCTGTCTGATTTCTCATAGCTCAGTTGTTGAAAGTTATTTTGCATGCATGTTTTTATTTCCTTGAGGCAGCTGGTCAGGGTGGAGCGGTTTGTTGGGGTGATGGATTTGGTCGAAACGTAGATCTGTACGTCGTTGGTGTAACAGTGGAGAACATGTTCGCGGATGATCATCTGAACTACTGATCAGAATTTCACTTTCAGGGCTTAGAGCAGCAGGATTTAGTGATTTAGGAGCTGCACACAAACTCTGTCCTTAAAAAACAAAACAAACAAAAACCAAAAAAAGCAATATTGGTAAAAGTAGTAGTACCGTTAATACTGTATGCGATACCCATCCGTACACTGAACCCTCAATAAATTAACGTCAAAATGAAGATTAGAACAGACCTGGGAAAGGATCTGTGAATGCATCTTTAATTTGACCAACATTGTGACTTATTTATTGAGCAATACAGAAAAATAAACGTTAACGCTATGGTTTTATGGGGAGATAGCTGCTGTAGTTATTTCTAGACAAGCACATTCCTGTTCACAGTAAATTTCAAATATGAATAACTGCATTGTGGTTTTGTTTGCTTGTTTGCTTAGCTTTAACATACAAATTCAGATCTATCCACCTAAAAAATCCTGTATTGGTCAGACTATCCATGCAGCTCTCAAATTACTACAAGTGAGGTGGAGGGAAGAGTGGATGAATGAGAGGAGGAAGATCCCTAACTTCTCATTATTAGTTTGATTTTCAAACGGACAGGAGGCAAACATGAAAGCTTTGATTCTTTGTGTAATAAGATTAGTGTTATTAAAGGGAGAAGGGCAGATAGGAGGGAAGGAGGGGAGAATAAAGAAGTGACCTTTTGAAGAACGAGGTAAGGAGAGAGGGAGAAGTCCTGCTGAGGAGCGGTGAAAGGGAAAAAAGAGGGGAGTGGAGAGGGAGGGAGGAGGGCTGGGATGGAGTGACCCTGGCGAAAACAGATTAGTCGACCATGAAGAGGATTAGCAGCAATGATAGTCCCTCAGAGAGCAGTCGGCCTCAGCCAATGCAAACACACACATAATGAACACATCAAAGTGATCAGCGTCCGTCCAACCTGTCTGGACAACGCAAACACACGTATACCTCGTCAGAATACACAAAGTAGATGCAGTGAAACGGAGTAAAAATTAAAGGCACATGCAGTTTTAGGCCCCATCCATACGAAGACAAAACGCTTAACAGTTTCAAAAACGATCGCCGTAAAGACGAAGGCGTCTCAGAAAATGTGTGCGTCTACATGAACGCACTCGATACGCATGGAAACGCTGTAAAACACATGCCAGACCTCTAGGGGCGCTGTAACGATATGACGGAAACACGCTCAAACAGAAGAAAAAACAGTGGGCATGTGCACTTGCGGCAAAAGTTGTAAACAGAGACCAAGCCGGGAAGCATGAGTGGGCAACTCGGAGGTGATTGAGAAGAAGGAGATTTTGCTGCAACAGGGATAGTAGGGTCACGAGCTTCATCAGTACATTTGCTACACTGTACGCTGCCATTGTTGTTGACGTTGGAGTGTGTGGCGCATGCCTGTCAATGAAGTTATGAAACTGCACATGCATGTCAATGAAGATACGAAACCATGACGCAAGCGTATCTGAAAAGCAGCGGAGAGCCAGTAAACACGGAGCTGCGTATACGGCGTTTCAAAATCTTTCCGCTCTGGAACCTGGTTTCAAAAATGATCGTTTACAGACCCCCCAAACACGTCTTCGTGTGGATGATACGCAGATTCGGCAAGAAACTTATGCGTTTAGACCTCGGTTTGTCTTCGTGTGGATGGGGCCTTAGTCCACCTCACAAATCCAGCACCTAAATTTACCCCGTTGTTACAAAAAAAACCCACTAAAATCATCTCGTAAATCTTGGCCATGCTGTAGAAAGCACATAGCATGTTTGCTTTTTAGACATAAACAGTATCCTGCTAATATTGATGACATATATTATAGCATTACTGGATGTTTCAATGCAATCCAAATGTCAAAAAAGTGGTCATTCAGTTGTATGGAATAGTGAAAATTCATGGTCGATTTTGCCATCAGAGTGCTGGAAATTCTTGCGAGAAGATTTTTAACAAAATGTGAATTGAAAGCAGAAACTGAGCTCAAAGGCAGAATTTAGCCCTTCAGTGGTTGTTGTGAGAGTATTTCGGTTCACATCTCCTTGAAATAGTTTTGAATTACCTTGAAATATGCTTTGATCCACATGAACAGTTGCTGTCTTGGTTAAATCTAGTTATTCTGGGAGTCGTGTCTTTTTGGCTAATTTCAACATATTTTCTCGTGTTTGCTGCTTTGGTGCAGCCTTTATCTGGGTAACCTCACTTTGTTCTGTTGCGTTTATTTTTTTAGGTGCTCTCATGAAATTGGTAGAGTTTAACGTACCTCTGCCAGTACTGGCCCTATAACCCCACATCCAAATTCATTTCTGGCTCAATCTTCAGCTAATAACTACTTCAGCAAAAAATGATGCGGCTCTGCTCCCGCCTCTCGAACAAACACCTACAAAGTGCCGTTTTGCAGAACAGCGGTGAAAACAGCTGACTGCCAACATGCTAGGTGGACTCCTCTGTGTGTGTCGGTGGCCGAGAACAGCTAATCCCCCTCAACCCCACCGACAGAGAGTTTAACTGACACATCCGAAAATTACTCAGTGGACCAGAAATGTCTGTCAGCTGAGGCAGGGTTCCACCAAAACAGAAATAAAAGCTTGGACTTACCACTACCTAGCACACAGAAAAAATAACGCATTTAATCGCAATCCCTAATCTGTGGCACACTGATAACACCGATGAACACTTCAGCCCAGTAGGTGGCGCTAATGAACTTAAAGTCTGTCTGCAGCTACAGTCTATGGTCTGCAGTGAAGAAGATACACAAGGAGGTTTGGTGAACAGTGAAAGAAGATGAGACACATTGAGCTTGTTGGGAGTAAAGCTTTCTTTTAAAAATCTTCCTGATGTCAGCTTGGATAAAAGCGTGGTTCTGTGCAAATTGTACAACAAAAACTTTTCTGATCACTTCAATGCTGAACATGTTGCTGTTAGCACCAGAGCTAACGTTAGCTACGACAGTCCTGCTAACGGCTAACAGCTAATGGTGTAGCCATCCCATAATAGACCACTTTAGAAGACCCTGAAAGTGCTTTAGTTTACAAAAAAGTCGTACAATGTTGACTATAATCGAGTTTGCCGTAATCTGTGAATGTAGAAGACAGATGAAAAATGCAGATAAACATAAAAGAAACAAACATTTTTAAGTTATTACACTGCCAAAGAGGCATAGTAAAAGGTTAAACCACAGAAATGTTTATCTTTTAATAACGTAATTACATTTTTGTTCCTAAATAAAAATGTATATTCCTAAAAAAAGAGCCATCAAACTGACACCATTTATCAGACTCAGAAACTCTGAAAACAGAATTAATCTGTGGATTTTCTACTTTCTGAAGGTCCTGGAACTACTTATGCTTTTGTTATAGCCGTACGATGAAGGAAAAAAAAAAGACTAAATCCAGGCCTTAAATCATCCAAATCACTTTAAAATTGTAGTAATTTTACAAATTTTATATTATACACGTCATGTCTCTTCATTGATTCAACTGTAAACCAAAATTTACTTTAATTGAAAACAACTAGTGTCAAATGTTGCTGTTTGACAAAATGCAATTGATTAATTAAGTACAAAGCCTGTTATTAGATTCATTTTTTAAAAATCGCATTCCACTACTAGTTTTAATTTTTTAGCCTAGAGAATGCCTATTATACTGCAAAAAATATTAAAATAATATATCTACAGACTGCAAAATTCACAATGCCCCAAATACAATTTAAAATCTGCGATACAGTGAGATTGTCGGATGGTGAAGGAACACTATAAATGACTGACTTAGGCCTCCTTAAGTCCAAGTCATGTCGATTAATAACAAACAATAAATCCTTCACATTTGAATATAACCTTAAACTCCATAAAAGGTCAGATGTGCTGATGACAAGCACACGAAATCAATATCCAAATAACATGATAAAAGACACTAAAGCCCTGCTTCTTGCTGACATTTCTCCCTTTCCTGCTGAGGGAAAGTTTTGATATCAGGACCCCCTCAGAGGAGGCTGGGGGTCCTCTCTCTCTCTCTCTCTCTCTCTCTCTCTCCGCTCCACTCATCCTAAATGAGGCTTTTTCGCAGCTGTTGATGGGGGGTGGCGGCTCCAGGAAGAATGACGACTTCCCGTGGAGGGCCTTTAAGTGTGAGGCTGAGGAGTCCTCTCCCTCTCTCTTTCTCCAGCTCACAGCTCTTCTTAATGTCTCTCGCTCGTCCTAAATGGGGTCAAGCTTCAAGCCAGGACCAGCCGCTTTCAAAGACCCCAAAGAGCAGCTCTCCTCCCCCTGCCCTTTCCTCCTCTCCCGCCATAACCTTTTATTCTTCTTCTCTTTTCATTTGCGTCGCTCTCTTACACTTCCTCTCCTCTCTTGCAGATGCATTCTTCTCATCTGCCTCCATGCACGTCTCTATCCATCTGTTTGTTCTTCTAAAGGCACCAAACATTTCTTCTGTGTGCTTTTTATTTATCATTAGAACTTGGGAAAGACAGAAATGCGATTTTGTGGTATGTAGGTGAAAAGACATCCATCTAAAAACAGAATTGTTTCAGCCTCTAAAGCAAGGGTGTCAAACTCCTCTTAGCTCAGGTTCCACATTCAGCCCAATCTGATCTGCAGTGACCAGTTAAATCACAGCATGACCTATAAATAACCACAAATTTACAGTTTCAGTGCAAAAAAAGTACATTCGGAAAATGTTCACGTTTAAGGAATGATCTTTTCACAAAACATTAAGAACAACCTGAAAACAAAAAAGACAAAAAAAAATTTGACAGAAAATTTACAAAAAGACCAAAAAATGGACAAACGAGACACAAAGCGACAAAAATGACACGCAAAACAAAGAATAAACCAAACACAAAATGACAAAAGTAAGACACAACAAACACAGGCAAGACAAAAAGTAAAGACAAAATGACAAAAATGAGAAGCAAAATGGCAAAAACAAGACAAATTACAAAAGTCAGACCAAAAAATGAGACAAAAAGTTACTAAGCGACAAAAAAATGACAAGAACAATGAACAATCTAGTAGGCTATTTTAATGTACTCCTGTCATGGTTTAGGAATTATTTTAAATTTGTAGTTTTACAAAATTACAAATTGCAGGTAATGTCCTCTGTAGTTTTTACACTTTGAGGACCGGATTGGACCCTCTGGAGGGCCGCTTTTGGACCACGGGCCTCATGTTTGACAACCCAACCCTAAAACTCGCCATCAGTTTTGAAAGGAATACTAGTAAAAAAAAAATAAATAAATAAAAATGCCCCAATTCCTCCATTTGGTACAGTCTGAAACAACAGGAAAACTTGATCTTTTTAAAAATTTGTCTTTACATTTTGTTGGGAAAACAACCCACTGTCAGCAAATAATCAAAAAATTGCATCAAACTTACTTTATTCTATGCGTCTCATTTAAAGCTATGAAGCCATTAGTGACTAAGGTGACAAAAATGGAGGGATTTTTCAGACAAATTAAGCTCAACTACACCCCTTTTCAAAAGTTTTGAGACAGGTTCTAATTTATTTGAATGGGAAAGTGTCCTAAAACTTTTGACAGGGGGTTTACATGAAACAAGTAAAAAATGTAAAAACATTTATTGCATGTAGAGTCCCCTTTTTTCTGCTGTTAGTAACACCTAATGATTAACTTTATTTTTCATTCTGGTGCATTATAATTTTGTTCAGGTGCACAGAACATTTCTGAGCCGTCTGGACTTCAAGCTATTGTTTTGTGGTTTTCATAGAAGTGCAGAATTTTATACTGAAATTCAAAATGAGCCCAGACTAGCAAAAAGGTAACAGGAGCAAAAAAAAAAAAAACTGGCCTGAGACTGACTGGAGTTCAGAGGGTCAAAAGGTTACAATCAAATCAGATTTTTATCTTTTTTTTTTTTTAATTATTGGAAGTGGATGAAAATTTAAAGGGTTTCTGAGAGAGATGTCTTTATCTGCATGGCTTCGTACAGGCAACAGTCAGGGTAAAAAGGCTTCTGAACTATTGTGGAATATTAAAAATCTCAAGTGAACCACAGTACAGTAAACACAGCCTTGCCATATTAAAACTATGTGACAGCAAGCAAAGTAAAAATAGTCATGTGGGTAAACTTGACCAATGATCCTCCGCTTCTAGTTCCAGCTGCTGAACAGCTGGACTCCTCCAAACATTTCTTTCAACATTCCTGCTGTACAATAGGTCTGTGCAGGGCCCTGCTGCTACAAGTGGATGGAATTATGCTCGTTTTCCTTCAATGTTCAACTGACGTGGAAGCCTTTTTGTAATTTTTTTTTTTTTGCATGTAGTGGAAGTCTTTCTTTTGTGTCACAATCAAGACTAAAAAACAACAATTCAGCTTCAACGTGCAGGCAGATTCTTTGCTCTTAACACAACGAGGCCTAAAAAAAGCCAAATTTACCCAACGCAGCAGAGCACTGGCAAATGAACCTCAACCAGCCAACACTGAACACTATCAACCCTCAGAGGACCCTCCCTCTTTTAGAAGTCCCAACATACCTTCCCTGGTTTTTCCCAGGCATCCATGTGTCCTTAAATAAAGCAGCAGGTAGACGGATAGAGCACTTTTTATCCAGTTTCTCTTGAATCCGTCATTCAGTCCGTCAGAGATGAGGCAGGCTGTCATTTCTACACCGTTTTAAAAACTGTTTCTCCTTGTTGGAGGAAGAAAAAAACGATGACAGGTGTATCATCTCCATGCTTCCATTACTCCTGAGAAGTTCTTGGAGTTCCAGATAAACACATTTGTCACATCAGAATGCTCAGAGTCTCAGCAGTGACAGACGGTCCCCCAGCATCACATATTTACTGTCTGCCTGCAACACTCAATATGTCCATCAACGGCACAAACCAAAGCCCAACCGGATGAAATGTGGCAGCAGGAAAATGTCACTCTTTTCTTCCCACCATCCTACAGCCTCCTCTAGCTCTGCCCTCACTCAGTCTTTCCGCCACGGCGTTCCTCCCATTCCCAACTCTTTCCAACGCCACCGCCGACGGCCAGCGTGGCTCTCCGCTCCCCTCCGGCCCATAGCGGGTTTTTATTTAATTTGTCCGTATAATAGACGTGAATGAACCCCGGGGTTTAGGGCTACACGGGCAGAGAAAGCGACAGACGAGGGAGGGGCAGGACGCTCAGCAATGTGTGTCAAAAGAGAAACAATAAGTGCCATTATTTTTGATTGGCTTCCCCTTTTTGAAAATTACTTCCAAAGTGTGATGTCCCATTGTGGGAGCAGAATAACGCTGGACAATGCAGCAGGGGGCAAGGGGGGTAGTCTTATGTATCCAGGCTAATATTCAAGGGGGCTTTGGCCAATACCGGCCGGCCTGCACTGGATAACTCTGCAGCGCAGCGACTGGGCCCGGGGTTAGGCTCATAATGGGAGGCATTGGGAGGCCTTTAGTTCCCATTGTGGCTGCTGTGTCAACAGAGAGGCCGCTGGGAGTTGCCTGGCATGTGGAACGGGGAAAAAAAGGTCCTTTATCCACTTCCTTTTATCTGCAGAGAGAGAGACGTTATCACAGCAGCTCGGTGTACCGTCTCTGTGTCCCTGTGTTTACGCCGTTGTGGTTTGTGATCGTCAAAAGTGAACAAAATGTGTCCACAGAATCACTGGTTACTAGAACTGGGAACGCAAGAGGTAAGAGATGGAGCAAAAACCACAAACAGGTCGCCAACAAACCTCCACATTTAGAAAAGTTACTAAAAATAATGCACTGTCCAACGTAAATCTGACCCAGATAAACAACCAAACCGGCTAGAATTAGGCAGCAGCAGGCATATGGAGAATGGACATTTAACTGCTTTATCAGACCACAGTAAGATTTTACAAGTCTGGGACTGAAAGGTTGAATTCTCTTTCTGCTACTTCCTACAATTTCCATCTCTCCTCGTGGATTTGATTTACCTCTTTATCTGTCTACTGTGGTTCCAATAAATATACTTAGCCATCAAGCTAACTTCTAACTGAACTGTTTTGAGTTGCTGAGTTGAGTTTCCAGAAAAATACGCCGACAACTTCTTACAGACTGAAAGCAAAGTGGTTGATCTAGGTGGGTAATTTCTGTTTTCTTTCATCCAGATTCAAAAACAAACCAGTAATAATCAAATGCAACCTCCACCATTGAGATGAAGAGTGCACAGCTGGCTGAACCCATGAAGCCACAGCAGCCGTATGATAAAATGGAGTTCTACTGAAGGTAATTTAATGGGTCCTCCGCCAAAAATACTGTATTTACCAGATAATTAAACCTTAAAAGCTTAACCCTCCTGTTGTCCTCATTTACAGGCATCAAAAATATTGTTTCCTTGCCTGGAAAAAATCCAAAAATTCAGCAAAAAAAATTCCACAAATTTCTGAAAATTTGTAAAACCTTCAGGAAGAAAATTCTAATAATTCCTTAAGTTTCCCTTAAAAGTTTTATTTAAAAAAAAATCCCCCAAATTTGGCAAGAAAATTCTTGTAAATATTTTCAAAAAAATGAGTGAAAATCTTCCAAAAAAATCCTAAAAATATCTGAAGTGATTAAATATATATATGAGTAAAACCTGTATTTTCTTTGAGAACATTCACTCAAAATCCAGCGAATTTTGAGAGATTTTTTGTGAATGTTCTCAAGAAACATTTAACATTCTGTTTTTTTTACACCAAAAAATTCCCAAAACTGTTGAAAATATGAACATCAGAAGTTTCACTGTGAAAATAGATTTTTTTTTCCACATTTTCAAACTTTAAAACGGTTAAATCTGACTCGCAGGATGACACGAGGGTTAAAATCATCATATTTAATTAAAATCACTCTATTCTCATGTCTACTTTTAAAGATATGCGGGAAAAAACCCAACAAAAACATTTCTTTCCAGTACTTGTGTGCTGATTCCAGACCCCCCCCCCCCCCCCCCCCAAGCTTTGTAAAATAAATAATCAAATAAATTAAACTTTCACCTTTTCTTTCTTCATGGCATTATACCCGTGTCATCCTGCACTGTTTCTATAGAGGTTCAGAACTTCATACTGCAGTCAAAACTATGCCACAGTGAGTAAACTTATTGGAGATTAGAGGGTTTAAGGCTTTCAGCTGTACAACATCTGCACAAGCGATCATTATCAAGGCAAAAAGATCATTTTTTTGTTATAGTCTATGTAGCGGGATACTTAAAAACAACACAGCTGTACGTGCTCTTTGACCTAAACTGTCTACAGATTTTAACTTCTCCGCATTTGTGTTCCGTTTTTCAGACCGTCAAGCAAACAAATACCTTTAAGCCCTGCAAGAAACAATGAAATCTGACGGGTCAAGACAGAAAAATGTGAGATAACTTCAACCAACAACTGCTGCAGAGGAAATAAACAATAGAAATGCACAACTTAAACTATCACACAACCCTGTGGCCGGCTTGTCAGTGTCCCCGCACTCATTCATCCGACTCCACCTGGAAAGAGACGGACACGTGTGTTTACTCTAGATTCTATTCCTCCAGGCAAACACATACGACACTATTATACTCGTCCGCTGGCTGCCATGAGGCAACCTTGAGGAAGAAGCTTCGCCTGCAGAACAAAAGCTGAACAAATAGTGGCAAATACACGAGCACCTAAGCAAACAGCAGCGCGCCAAGCAGCTCTCATTACCAGCAGTAAGCCACCAATAAGCACACACTTGGTCGGAACAGTGAGGGTTTCATTCATTCACACACACGGTTCCACCTTTTGCTTTGACATTAGCCTAATTTTCACCACTTCTCTGCTATTTTAATGTTCTGATAAGTGTTATAAGGCTGACATTAGACGTACATGTCAAAATTTATCCAGAGAGCGGTGAAAGATAACATGGGAGGCTGGTGGACAGCTCTGGATCCAGTTTGTTTGCTGCAACCTGAACAGCATCAGCAGTTTCCCATTGGTTCTTTTTGTTCGTTTGACATAGATAAAGCATGAGAGAGAGAGAGAGAGAGAGAGAGAGAGAGAGAGAGAGAGAGAGAGAGAGAGAGAGAGAGAGAGAGAGAGAGAGAGATCACAACTGGTCAGCATAGAAGGTAGCAGAAAGGAAAAGTCTGGCAGTGGAACTTCATGTGTCAGGAAACCTATACAGAACTATTTATAAAGCATGTAAGTGCTATTTAGTGACATTTTCTGCACTTATTTCTGGCTGCTAATGCTACTTAAAATAACACTCCAGAGCTCTTCTTGCAATAAAAAAAAAAAAGTGGTATTTTTGCGACGTGTTCGGCTTTGGATAAAAAAGAAGCATCAAGCTAACAGGCAGACAGCACCAGAATAATTTGGAAAAATGTTGTACGGTATGTCATGGTGTTCAGATGATGCGTTACGGTTATACTAGTAGATAAAGATCGTTAGCCTGAGTTTAAAGATTGCAGCAGTCCGTGGTTGTATCCGATAAATTACTGAGTGTACCTCTATTTGCCACAGTCCCATAAAAACCCATAGCATTAAATAATTCAATTAGATTTATTTAGCGCCAATTACAGGTCAAATTGTCTCAAGACGCTTTACAGAACCCATATTCCTGAACCACCAGAGCAGCCCTAAGGCGACAGTGGCAAGAAACACGACAAAATGAACATCATCCATCTGCTACGTGGAAGGTTTGGAAATAAGTATGTCGGAATATTCTGCCGATTGCAAAAACTGGAGAGAAAAAAAAAGAGAGCACAATACAAGAACTAACTTGAATTCAACCTCCGATGGAGAGACGAGGACATCAGAAACCCCATCCCAATAAACAACGCAGAAAATATGATCTACAAAGCAAAGAAAGCCCTTATCAGAGAGAGGATGAGGACGACAAACTCGAAAAATCAGCATACTAATACGTGAGGATTCCACCAACCGGTTAATGAGTAACGCTATTCTATACTAGCAGACAACATTACACGAATCAGAAATCCAGTCTAGACGTTATTAATGTGGTAAATGAGTATTCTAGCTGGAAATGTTTATTGGAATATCTCCATAGGGGTACAGAGGAACATTTCCAGCAACTAGGGCTAGACCCGTTCGCTATGGCGGTATCCGGATATTAAGTTTGGTATCCGAATCCCCCCCCCGGTCGGACGTTACCGGGGGAACGAATATTCGCCCCGTTACTGTCTTCCCTCCGCCTTAGGCCCACATCAGCTCATCTCGTCCTGTAATCACATAAACATATACACGTATATCTATGTGATCACCCCCTCCTCCCCCCAGACGAAAATATTCGGAGCTCGTCTCTCCCCTTCGCCTTCGGCCAACTTCGGCTCATCCCGTCGTGTTCGGCTCATCTCGGCTCATCCATTCCTGTTTCTTACCACCACCCGAATGTCCGAGTGGCTGCCGACTCTGACGTCACGCTTCACTTTGTTGTATAAACACAAGACAAGATGCTGAAGACCTCCACTGTTTGGGAATTCTTCAGTTAAACTGGAGACAAAACGAAGGCAGTGTGCAAAATTTGCGTCCGGGAGACCAGACGAATGGATCCGAGTGTTCGGGCTGTCCCCTCCCTCCCCCGCCCACCCGCCGACGTTACGGGGTGGAACAAATATTCGAATATTCGTCTTTAATAGGGCCCGAATATCCGGAGGCCAGAAACCACTATTCGGGCCAGCCCTACCAGCAACCATTACTCCTGTGTTCTAATGCTACACTGTGTTAACTAATGGTGCTTTAAGGTTCATTGATGATTAGAAAACCTTTGTGCAGTTATGTTAGCACATGAATAAAAGTGTGCTTTCATGGAAAACATGAAATTGTGTGGATGACCCCAAACTTTTGAGCACTAATGTATAAACCTTGAACGGAAATGTTGCTTTAATGATTAAAGAAATGATGAAGAAAGTCTGACATGTTGTTTCAAGTCATCATAACCCTCAGCAACGCCCTCATCATCCATTCCTCCACATCCCTGTCTCTATATGCGTGTCAGGCAGGTGTATTCAGGTTAACTGGGTGAATTTATGGGTGAAGACTGCAGAGCATCGCCGCTCAGTCGGTCCAGCCGGACAGATGATCAGGATAAGAGCGAGAAACGTCGGCGTCCATCATTCTGTCGTTCACCAGCATGAAGAACATACATTATCATCTCATCACTGTGCTGTCAGCAGTCTACTCCAGTCCACACACACATCGCATGTAGCTGCACATACTGTCACTCTGCTCTGATAAGATGTCCATTATGCTTCTTTCACTCTGACAGACAACATAAGCGGATTTTTAGGAGCATAAAATCACACACGGTCCTGGCACTGCTTCAGTGGCTCTGTGCTGGGATTCTTTCCTGTTTAATATCACGATAAATCTGCTAAAGTTCAGAGGCAGGACCTTCCTCTTCTGTCTCTCTTTCCTCAATCATTCGTAGGGTCCCTAAAGCCTTAATCGTTCCCCCACGCTGGAGCTGCTCCATCTTGCTCTATTTAATAAAAATACCTTAGCATCTTAATGAATGGTGTGATTCGTTATTTTAAAATGCGTTGTTGCACCAGCCATACAACTACATAATATTAACGAGAGAGCCAACAAATGAAGTCACTGTTTATCTTGATTTGCTGATTATAATTTAGTGAATGAAAATTTAAAATCAAAACAAAAAAACAGCTGCAGGGGGTCCTCGGTTTACGACGTCCTCGACCTACGGCGTTTTGTCATTACGTGGAAGTAGAGCGGAGCGGATCAATACAACTTCATGTGGCGCTATAAGACTGCTTTGTTTACATTCTCTGGTTGTACGCCACCTTTGATTGTGCTACATTCGCTAACGTTTTGTCCTAAGCGTAAGTCAGACTTTTCTGATGGTAAAAGCTGCGGCTGTGTAACTAGTCAACCTCATGCTTGCAAAATGAATCGTGAGTCGTTGCAAACTTGACTTCTTTACTGTGTCTCTTGGTTCACATTACAAAGAGAAAACTGCAACAAAAACAGAATAAAACTACATAAACACACGAAAATAAATCCTTTTAACTTCACCAGTCAGTCCAAAAGTTAAAGTTAATTACTTATGACTTTGCCTCTGTGGCATTTACAAGGAAGTAACGACTGTCAGTCGATAATTCTACCTTCAGGGCAACACACCATGGAAGTGGAATTAGATTTAATAAAGTGCTCTGAACAGGAAGAAACACAGACGAACATCGACATTATTGGATCAAGTTGTAAAAACAGTGCAACATATTCTGCTAACTTCTTGTAAAATGACTCATACGTGCATGAAAGTCGTTATTCATGACTTTTATGAAGAACTGATCAATATCTTGATGGACGTAACGGCTTTGTTTACATTTTCTTCGGAGTTACAAGTTAGGGCGAAAATCGATTTACATCAATCTGTAGGAACAGAACTCAGACGCAAGTAGAGGACCTCCTGTATGATCAGACAAATGCAGAGGATTGGCCCAGCTGATAGTCTGTCCCTATTCTAGATTTTTCCTGTTGTTTGACACCCAAACATACAGATCTACGTCTCTACAAACAGACCCCAAATACATAGTTTCTTTTGTGAAAAAGGGGGCAGTAATTTCCGAAAACAGCTGAGCACTGTCGTCCTCATCAGATGCCACTCAAACAGCACAGAGCGGTGGATTTTAGCTGTGGATTAACACACCGTTGTTTCTCGAGTAGCTCGGCACAGCAGAATAGTCTATGAGGGATTTATAATTAACTAACGAGACGTCGCATTGAATGAACACGCCGCCAAGTGCAACAGCGTAGGTCACCGAGGTCTTTTCTGAAAGATCTGAACAAAATGTGGAGCTGCACAGAAATGTATTCTATCAGGCTTTACTTGTTAGCAGAAGGTCACATTCATTGTTGGATTTAATTCTTTTATGAGAGTTTTTGGACAATAGGAAAGATTGCAAAAAAAATATCATAGACCTTCGAAAGTTACTTCTGTGTGTGTGTGGGAACTTGGTGTTAAACATTATAGATTTTCTTCTGTGTAGAATCTGCAGCTCAAGTGTTTCTCATTGAAAGCTCCTGATATACGCACATCCCCCCAAGTATTAGCCTTGGGGAAGTTGAAAGAGATTTCTAAAAAATGTAATAATCATTTTCGTAAAGAACAGAACCAAGCAACCAAAGATATACAACAATGTTTTTAGCTGGAGTTCAGCTCTGTCTTTAAATTCAACCATGTTAACGTTATCAACAGCTCAGGTGTTCAAACCAAACTTTACTTCTAGCTCTACTTCAGTAGTACAGACTATGTATGCAATTAGAACATCACCACCGCATCTAATCTACTCGGATTATTTTCTACCAGGGGTGTCCAACATGACCAAGATCCAAAACCGGCCGACCACACGGTCCATTTCGGCCCGCGGGACGACTTTGCAAAGCGTCAGAATTACACAAGAGACATTAACTGTTTTGCAAAACTGCAAATTTTAAATAATTTCGAGAGCTTGACAAGTTGTTTTGATCATAAAGTAAAATACTGGATTGTTCAGTTCCAGATGGCTGTGATGAAACGTTGTGTTCCTCTGGAGACAAACTGTGATTTGTAAACGATCAACTGAGGCGTAAGACTGTTGAAATTCAACTTGTCTTTCTTCATGTTAATTCACGTTATAATGTGTGTGTAAGTAGATCTATATATCTATCTATGTAACTTAACTTTCACTACGATGCCTAACATTTAATCCATGCTTCGTGTGCATCCAGAGAGAATCTGTATGGATCATTAGTCACCTATCGTCTTCTACAGCACTGGAAGACATTTTAACATTTGGAAAAAAATCAATCAAACACGTCACTATCGCAGCTCCTGTCATAGCCTGTTTTAACGTAATCAAATTAATCTATAAAACACAGATTAAACCCAGCAGACTACTCACCATTTTTCCTGTGACAATGAGAAATCCTGCAGCTGTTGATTGTTTTTTTAGTCTGATCGGGCTGCCGTGTGTCCTGGAAAACATAAACAGAAGTAGACAGACGATTAATCACTCATTTCTAAAGTTCAGTAAACGACTTGAACTTGTTGGGCTGAATACAACTTCTTAACGACTAAAAGAATGAAGGACACAACTTTGACAAACACTTTTTAAACAGCTTGGATCGAATCTGTCTCAGTGGAACTTGATCGTGTTTAGTTTCTTGAACTTCTCTCAAAGTTTTATCAATTACAACATTCCTTTTCACGCTGTCAATGAAAAGTGCTTCAAACAGCAGAGGTGAGACTATAGAAGAGACGCCGTTGTCTGCTGTTCACCTGCCATCAGCCTTGAACAGAAGACGTGCTTACTTCAGTTAACTTTAGTTAGATCAAAAGCAAAGAATAAAAAAAGGAGAAGAAACACCAATTCTTGCAAAGTGGAGATTATTAATTCTTCCTCGTTCAAACACAAAACCTTAGTTAAAGAAACCCTTGGGGTCAGAATTTCTGTCTTTATACATCAGCAGAGACGTTGGTTCTGCGTTTTTGTCAGTAAGAGATGCTGCTGTTAATTAAGACCTGTACATTTTGTATATTTTTATAATTACACCTCAAACGGTACAATAAACAGTACATTAGTTACATCAAATGGCTGAACAGTCCAAAAGCCAAAGATTTACTTTAATAATTTGAGAAGAAAAATTAAGGAAAGTCACATTTTAGAGGCTACACAGGGTTCTCACCAGGATTTTTTACAGCGTAACGGCAGGTCCTCCCACACGCACACGCAATAGCCTTCATTAAATCTTGCGAGCGGCCGGCCCAGATGTCAGCCAATGAGCGTCACGCAGATGCTCCAAATGCTCATGATTTAGGTCACTGTTCACCATACATGGCATCACGGAAACAACCGAGACATGCTCATTGTAACCCCGAGATTGGAAGCGACTCTTAATTTTAGACGGGAACGGGTCAATGGACAGGAAAGTACGGCTGAGGTGGGGAGACATAAATTAACCTAGATAGGCACCCAGTCGATAAAAAGAAACGCACATGGCGTTATCTGTCAAAAAAACAGCGTAGCGGCCCTAATCACAGCGTTATCTTTTAAACTGACAGCGTAACGGCCCATTACGATGAAATGCGCTGGGGAGAACCCTGCTACAACCGCCAGCTGTTTAACTCATTCGCTGCCAATGACGTCTATAGACGTCAATCATGTTTTTTGACTGGGGGGGCTGCAGGATAGTCTCTCGGAGCCTGTCGGTGAAAATCCTGGAGTTTTGGAACGTGAGAGTGTTGCGGTGGGCCAAAAGAATGACAAAGACAGTGACCATGGTGGGGCAACAGCAAAAAGTGCTGTTGCCAACAGCCGCTGGCGATCAAAGCCGCGCTAGTTTTCGATTTCGCCACCACCGCTCTCTTGAGCTCATCTGACGAAGCCGAGTCTGATGAGTTTAGAGCGAGCACACATACACACACACCTAAAAATAGATTGTTTATATTTTGTAAGATGTATTGTTCTGAACCAAAATGTTGACTTGTGTTGTTTGTTTGTAAATAAATGATTTAGCTAACAAAAGGTTAAAAAGTTGACCTCAAAATACTTTTTCCCGAGTTGTTTTTGTTGTTTCATATAAGTAAACAACTGTTCAGTTGTGTGGGATGTCACTAAACCAAAAAATATTGACATCAAAGTGATTGATGTGCCTCTCTGCAGAAAAAGCTCGTTATCTCTGTTTTTTGGTCAAAAACAGGTGTTTTTGCTGAAACTACCCTATGTTCTGCTGCCAATAACTTTAGAACCGAAAATGCTAGAAACAAACTTCTTTTCCTGATGAAAGAAGAGAATCTACACTTTCTTTCGATAGTTTCAATGTTTATGTAGTCTTAAAACTTGATATTCTGTAGATCTTGAAAAATCTCTCAAAATTCTTAAAAACTCTGGCAGTAGGGGGCTCTTTGCTCTGAAAACAGCTGGCAGCCAATGAGTTAATGTTTTTGCCCTAAAAATGAATTAAATCACACACTTTGATGTCATTTTAATGAAGAAATGCCTGAATAAAAGTCTCTAAATCTTTTATTCAAGGATATTGAGTGTTCATATTGAAAGTGTCAGATAAATCAGGAGAATATATTGTGATAGCCTAGCCGCGCTAGACAACCCACGGCAACGAATTTAATTCTCTGCCAGAGTGGGTCTAGTTATCCTCCATAAGGCTCGAGGCTGGATTCTCCTGAAACTGACCGGACCAATCACCATGAAGTGTAGAGTCAGAAGGCGGGCGTAACTAAGTGACGACAGAAGCGCGACGATTCTGACAGAAACAACCGGCGCACAATAAACAGTTATCTTTCGACTCGGCTTTGGCCACAGCCCTTAAAGATTTGAAGCTAAAATTCAACTTGAAAGATAAACAAAGGACGGCACTGAAGTGTTTCATTGAGAAGAAAGACGTATTTGGACTTATGCCGACGGGATATGGCAAATCCTTAATATACCAGTTGGCTCCGCTGGTTGGGAAGCTAATGGGACTTAGCCACAATCCGCCAGCGCTCTAGGAACTACGTCAGCCTATTCATTGCGCTGATTGGTTGTATACCTACCCAATTGCTGCAGACTGATTTGAAAGACAACCTTTTAGGACGCCTCCATCCCTGTCGAGCGGTCCTAGACCCTTGTGCCTTCAGAACATGGGTCTAGCGCAGCTAGGCTAATATTGTGATATATTGCTGTGTGAACTGCCAGACACCCATTGCACCAAACAGACCTGGCAGCACGTAAAGCTTCACTAAAATGCTCCAATCTCTAAATAAAAGTATTGGTTTTAGCAGTATTTCTACTGCTAAAACTATCAAATTTGCATTGAATCTGCTTGTTTGTTTTATTTCGTGCAGTCTCATTTTTTTTTTTTTTACGTTTTGTGTTATTTTGGCAATATTTGGTCTTGTTTTTTGTCTTTTTTTTAATCTGAATTTTGTCGTTTTGATCATATAGTAAAAACCGGCCCACTTGAATGTGGACTCTGAACTAAAATGAGCTTCACACCTCTGCCTTAAAGCTTCACTGACAGCAGAACACCTAAAACGTGACTGAACAGCTGACCACAGAGCAGCTGGAGGTTCAGGGACGATCAGTCATGTTAACATTTCATCCTGGTGGCTCAAGGCCCTCCAACAAACAGACGACCTGTAAAAGTTCCAGCTTACTCAAAAATAAAAATAAACTGAACAGATTTTTACAGAAAAAAAAGGCAGTTTAAAGACTTCTCCACTCAGCGAGGTTGCTGAGAGATGTTTTTTTTTTCTCTCTCGTCTCATATGTCTAATTTCCACCGCCGCTCTTTTCTGCTACCGATACACACTGGCACAAACACACACACTAACAAAAGCTTCATTCACAACCTCCCCATCTTCTGCTTCGCCTTCTCCACCGCCGTCTCACTCCCCCGTCTCTACCTCCATCCTCTCGTCTCACCCAAGGTCTTGGAGAATAATAGCGAAAGATTAGCATTCGCCTTCGTGTGGTGTGGTATGAGCCAGTACAAACACACACAAACACACAAAAACACACACACAGGCTGCTGCAAGGCCACTCGCCTAAACCTCCCAGAGTTAATTAAGGTGAAGCCATTATGACTGTGGCGCTGTCACACCCACATGTAACCGTACGTAACACACGTAATTACTTATTTACATTTTTCTAAAGCCTATACTGTGCAAAGGCATCCACATCACCGTTGTATAGGATTAGGACAATCAATTTATCAGTCAAATCAACCATCTGATCAACAAACCACAAGTAAAATCAGCTCCAGGTAAAGACGGGCTAAATCAGGGGTGTCAAACATGCGGTCCACGGGCCAAAAGCGGCCCTCCAGAGGGTCCAATCCGGCCCTCACAGTGGAAACATTACAGAGAAGACATTAACTGCAGATTGTAAATTAGTAAAATGATAAATTTAAAATAATCTGTAGACCGTGACAAGTTGTTTGGATCATAAAGTAAAATACTAGATTGTTCTTTTGTTGCTTCGTCTCTCATTTTTGTCATGCTTTTTGTCTGACTGTTGCCGTTTGTCTCATATTTTTGTAATTTCTTGTCTCGTTTTTCCGTTTTGTCGCTTTAACTTTTGTCTAATTTTTGTCTCTTCTTTTGTTTCGTGTCGTTCGTCTCATTTTTGTTGCTTTGTTTCTTATTTTAATCATTTTGTGTTTCATTTTTGTCTGGCTTCTGTTTTTCGCTTTAATCTGTGTTTTGTGTCTTGTTTTTGTCTCATATGTACATTTTTTGTAGCTACTTTTTTGTCTATTCTTTGTCTCTTGTTTCGTGTCGTTTGTCTCATTTTTGGTCATTTTGTTTGTCGCTTTTGCCGTCTTGTGTCTCATTTTTTGCCAGTTTATCTCATTTTTGTGTTTTTTGTCATATTGTATTCTGCTTTAACGGTTGTTTTGTGTCTCTTTTGTCTCATTTGTGCATTTTTTTGTTGCTTTGTAAGTTTTTTTTGTCTATTTTTTGTCTCTATGGTGTTTCATGTCGTTTGTCTCATTTTTGGTCATTTTGTTTGTCGCTTTTGCCGTCTTGTGTCTCATTTTTTGCCAGTTTATCTCATTTTTGTGTTTTTTGTCATATTGTATTCTGCTTTAACGGTTGTTTTGTGTCTCTTTTGTCTCATTTGTGCATTTTTTTGTTGCTTTGTAAGTTTTTTTGTCTATTTTTTGTCTCTATGGTGTTTCATGTCGTTTGTCTCATTTTTGGTCATTTTGTTTGTCGCTTTTGCCGTCTTGTGTCTCATTTTTTGCCAGTTTATCTCATTTTTGTGTTTTTTGTCATATTGTATTCTGCTTTAACGGTTGTTTTGTGTCTCTTTTGTCTCATTTGTGCATTTTTTTGTTGCTTTGTAAGTTTTTTTTGTCTATTTTTTGTCTCTATGGTGTTTCATGTCGTTTGTCTCATTTTTGGTCATTTTGTTTGTCGCTTTTGCCGTCTTGTGTCTCATTTTTTGCCAGTTTATCTCATTTTTGTGTTTTTTGTCATATTGTATTCTGCTTTAACGGTTGTTTTGTGTCTCTTTTGTCTCATTTGTGCATTTTTTTGTTGCTTTGTAAGTTTTTTTGTCTATTTTTTGTCTCTATGGTGTTTCATGTCGTTTGTCTCATTTTTGGTCATTTTGTTTCTCGCTTTTGCCGTCTTGTGTCTCATTTTTTGCCAGTTTATCTCATTTTTGTGTTTTTTGTCATATTGTATTCTGCTTTAACAGTTGTTTTGTGTCTCTTTTGTCTCATTTGTGCATTTTTTGTTGCTTTGTAAGTTTTTTTGTCTATTTTTTGTCTCCATGGTGTTTCATGTCGTTTGTCTCATTTTTGGTCATTTTGTTTCTCGCTTTTGCCGTCTTGTGTCTCATTTTTTGCCAGTTTATCTCATTTTTGTGTTTTTTGTCATATTGTATTCTGCTTTATTGGCTGTTTTGTGTCTCATTTTTGTCTCATTTGTGCATTTTTTGTCTCTTTTTTGTTTTCAGATTGTTTATAATGTTTTGTGAAAAGATAATTCCTTAAATGTGTACTTTTTTGCACTAATGCAAAACACAAATTTGTTGTCATTTATAGGTTATTATGCTTGATTTTTCTGGGATTAAATAAAGCCAAAAAGATTCAGTTCAATAATGGACACTGGTGTAAAAGTCACAAGACGCCTTATCAATCCTGGAAAGCCTCTGTTCTGTACTTTTATCAAGTAATCTGCTGGATATTTTCCTGACAGTTTCTTCTGGAAAACCAACCACCTAATGCCATAAAATCTTCCATTCTTATCTTGAGTAAATCCTTTTTACTTTACAAATGACTTGAGAGACCAATCAGTTCTCAAAATAGCTGCTCATTAATCAACTAATTCATCGACTAACTGTTGGACCATAAATACCCCCAATCAGATTCCATTAACACACCTGTCTGAATATGATTTATCAGACGCAGGACAAGTGTTTGATTGGCGGACTGACATTCGTCCCAACACGATAACACGTATCACATATCAGGAACAGATCGATATCAGAGGGGACATCCATGGGAAGCGCTAACATTTTAATCAGATTTACTGCATGCGAATTACTCTAACTGCAGCTGTTGCCTCAGTGGGGAGCTTCACGAGGGCCTAAACCCTCATTTCAGAAGCTTTCCCACTTTGACGAGAATAAACAGAGTCATTTTAAAATCTATTTTGTCATTGAAGACCTCCCCCAGCTTGTTTGACCTCCTCCTGCTCCTCTCTCGCTATCGTTTCTTCTAATATCTCACAGATGGTTTCACTTATTAAATAGAAAAGTAAATCAATAGGATGTCAATGCCCGTCTGACAGCCGGCCCCGTGTGGGCGTGTGCAACAGAAAGAAGTGACGGTATTATTCAGCCAACAACCTTTTCTTTCTCTCTCTCTTTCAAACACACACACAAACACAAAACACACTCTGAGTGTGTGTCTGTGTGGGAGCGACAAAGAGGCCGGGAGCAGCCGATGGTTATCAGCGTCTGTAGGAAATTAAAGGGATGGTCCGGTGTTAATATGCAGATATGCAGATTGGAGATACAGGCCTCTCACTGTCTGTCAAACACACACACCTAGAGGCAGGTACAGTGTGTGTCAGTGTGCAACAGCAGATGGGATGAGCCGGTTGATTAATCTCCATGACATGAATACCAAATCAGAGGCCAGAAAGTGTGTGTCTGAAGGCAAGTAGAGATGATTGAGGCTCTGATGATCATGACAGGTGTGTGTGTGAAGCAAACATCACTTCTGCATTCGATTAGCTCATGTTTCAGAATGTATTTCATGCATGAGTTTGCATTGCGACTGATTTTATTACGCAAACATATGTGAAAATTATATAGTCCCAAATGGCAAATAATTCATGTACAAAATAGTAAAACAGGCAGTTATCGTGTACATTTTCCCGTCCTGAGACCAAATCTAAACAATTTAAGAGAAAAAAATGTTTGAAAAACACCAAATAAGTCTGGAGTTGCCCTAAAATGACATTTTTCTGTTGTCCCACCCCTGATGACCAAGCTGAATCTCAAATAAAATGACCTGTAAATCTCCTCTTTATGGTATTATTTTGTTCATTTATGTCTGTTGTAATTGTGGGAATATTTTGTGGGAAGCAATCATCTGATCAACTATTGATCGTATCGACTCTCCCACATTCGCAGGACGACTTCACAGGCGTGCTTTCTACTTGCCACTACTTTGTCCGGAAAAACACCAATCATCTGATCAATTATGACACTTATTCAAGGTATTTATGAAGTTTCCTGTCTTAATCTTTCTTCTAACTCATTACAGGCTGTTTTTAGAGAATGGTATGATCGTTAAACATGGACAGAGGAGCGCTAAGACATAATGCTAGGCCTGATTTAGTTGTTAATTTTTGTCCCACTCCAACCCTGAATTAAGCTAAAATTAATGAACATCAGATACCATAAGCACAACTTGTATCGTCTTTATTGATCTGGATGATTTGGTTATTGGTAGCTTTGATAATATTTCAAAATGACACCCGTTTTGGACTCTATATGAACTAACAATTATTATTTTAGATACTTTTTCAGCATAAAACAGTTGATCTCCATGCTTCAGATGCTTTCTGGAACACTCCAGTGACGCTCTTTTGATCTTCGCTGCCGTTTATGCGAACGTAGCCGAACAAAAACAGAAAATACCACGTACTCCTTCATGTGCACCACTTCTTCTGGCTAAGCCTCGCATTATACACACTCGGCGTGCAGCAGGAAAACATACAGGAACAACACGTGCTGACGGAAAGAATCTCAGCTGTGATGTCTGATGAGTGGCTGGTGTGGAAGTTATTGGAAGTATTTCTACATCGATTGCTTTTGTTCTTGCTCTTCTGTTTTCCCTGGGTTTGATTTTAATTCCATCACCTTCAGGATAGTAACACCTCTGAAAGAACTTCACTGACAGCAGAGAAAACAAACATGACAAGAGGTTCGTAGACTGTATGCAACAAAGGCGTTTCGAGTGTAAAATACAGCGACGGAGCGACAAAAACGTTCACATACGCCAAAGAAAATGACACCCCTTGGTGACACGGCTTATCTTTACCGCGCGAGTTTCCATACGTTTCTTTCAACAAGGACTCCAGAAGCAGGAAGCAAACGCGAGCGACACATTTAGACGGAGAGACAAAAGCGAGCGAGAAAAACACGAGTGAAAATGATTCGGAGGAGCCCCGACGAGGAGAACTGAAAAGAAAGAAAGTGAGTCCGGGCCACAGTGTTGTTATTACAGATTGATATACTCTTCAGGTCCCTTTATTCAAACAGCTCACCTCTCAAAATCAGATGCTCAAAGCTCTTTTGATGACTACTTTGAGCTGAATGCGTGTTATTACAGGTATTACATGAAATTGCCCGTGTTAGGTGAAGGGGATTATGGCGCTTTTGGGTCAATACTTCCTCTGAGCTGTTTGGCTGCTGGAGCTGAGGAGCGATTAGGCCTTTGTCTGTCAATCCGACTTCATAGAGGCGGTTATCGCACACGCGAGCAGATACACATAACCACCACCTACCGGCGCACACACTCGCGCGGTGATTACGGCCTTAGGTATATCGGGCCCATTCAGTATGCTGAGAGGTGTCAGATCTGGTGGAGCCGGGGCCGTCCCACGTGCACACTCAGATTTTTGGGTTGACAGGTGAAAGATGAAAGTGTAGCGTTGAGTTGAAATGATGACTTGATAAGCTGAAATGTCAAAAAAAAGAGAGACTAAAAAGGTATTCGGCAGTTTACAGCTGGTTCTATTTTCCTCCACACTTCTCTGAATGGACTTTCCATAGCAGGTATAACGCAATAAGGAGTCCTTTTTCAGTTTATATGCATTTTTTCTTTCTGTTAACCCTTAGATTGGACCCTACACTCTTCAATAAGTGGGTCAAAAATGAAGAATCAGTGTGTTTTTAAGCGATCTTAGCTAAGAAGAATAATTTGTGTTGTTCTTTGTGTTATATTTTTGTCAATGCACAAATGATTGTGTTTTAAATGAGTTTATGTTTCGCTTTATAACAGATTTTGAACATTTTGATGATTGAAAAAGCAGAATATTACACGGAACAGCAATAGAAGAATCCATTTGTTGACATTTTTCCACTCATTTCCTGGTATTAGTGACAAAGAGCTTGGGGTAGTAATACAAATATTACACTTTCTTTAAAAGTATTAAAGGTAACTTAAAAGTTTAAATGGAATAAGTCATGCATAGTCACTTATGCAGCTAAGGGTTAATGATTCATTTCACAGCTTTTCCTTTTTATACCGCTTGTGATATAAACAGCAAAGATAGCTCAAGTAACAATGTTGAATGGGTTTTGCTGGATTTTTAGTCACTTTAATAAATGTGTAAGAAGAGATAACTATTTGTGAGGATTTCCCGTCATGCGATCATCGGTTTAATTACTAATGAAGAACAAGATAGAATTGGATTTGTCTCATTCACGTATTGGTCATTGATCTGAAATGATCCAGCCTGTGGGGGTTAGGGTTATGATCTGGGGTTGGTCAGGTTCACCAACGTTCTGTTCCCAAAGAATGAGGTCAGATGATACCTGAAGGAGCAGGTCTTTCTCTTCCCTGATGGCATGGACATGTTCCAAGAAGACGATGCCAGGATTCATGGGGCTCACACTGAGAATGAGTGTTTCAGGGAGCATGAGATGGATTGACCTCCACAGAGTAAAGACGTCAGAACCATTGAGACTCTTTGGGATGTTCTGGAGAAAACTTTGTCCGACTCTCCCATCATCAGTAGAAGATCTTGGCAGAAAATTAATGCAACTATGGACACAAATAAATGCCGTGACATTGTGGAAACGATCCAACAGCGAACTTATGCTGTTCTCAAAGCTAAAGGTGGTCCAGTGCAACTTCTTTTTTTGCTACAGAGTAACTGGACGCTTGTGTCGAAGCCTCGCTGCCAGGTAAAACTCTCACCTCCAGTTGGTGCTTTAGAGTCTCAAGTTCAAGCGGAGACGACTTTTCTCAGACTTGACAAAGCACCTCTGATATTACACAGCTCTTCTTGTCGTATCCCTCCACTGGTCAACTGACATTCATGTGTAAAACCGGTGGTCCATATTATTAAACAAACAACATTTAGAATTAGAAGTTAGCTGCACATGTAAGAGTAGTAACACTGCAGCTCCTCTTTGGGTCTATCTTTGCACACAAACTAATTATTATTTAACTGCTTTAATCAAGTAATACGAAGGCTATTAGCTTTATCCTTCGTGGTTTAATTTTTTCAACACTTTCCCACAAAGCTATCTGAATTAATGGGATAATGAAGTATTGCGGGTGAGAAAAAAAACACACTCTGAGCTTTTTATTTTGGATTCTATTAATGTACTTTTTTGTGAGTCTCTCTTGTAGTCACAGTGCACGAGCTGGGGTAGAGTGATGTTATTAGGGGGCCTAGTCAGGCTCACAGTAGGGGCTGAGCTGACTGGGTATGGTGATTTCCACTTTACTTTGTGTGGGTTAATGAAAAAAAAAGGAGGAAAAAAAAAAAGAGCTGAAAACCCTGAGCCTAATGGGATTTGGTGATAAGAAATTACCAGCGCCAGGTCCTTCTCCTTTGTCTCTAGCTGGGAGTTCAGTGGCTGAGCCAATAAGAGAGAGCTCAGGGCCTCGGTTACCGTAGAGACGGGAGAACACAGGCCACGGCGTCGCCATGGTAAACGGGAGCTGTTTGTCAAAGTTCTTTTGACACACAAACACGCACACACACGCACACACAGAGCACTGTACATACACAAGTGCCGCCTGTGTCCAACGCTGTTTTTTCTCAAATGACAATTCAAGCTGAAGTTTAATTCAGAGACAAAAAGAAAAAGAGGAAAGAAATTAGATGCAGCGACGGGAAGGAATCCCCCGTAACGCTCGGGAAAGGAAAACGATATACCTCACAGAGTAAAGGTCCAGAGCTGGGGTGGATTTAGGTTTTAAACACGAATTTAAAGTGGCAGCTTTAGGATACAGAAGACCTGTAATTCCCCACAACGCTAAAGGCCAACAAAGGGGCAAAGACTTGTTACACAGAGCATCTCAGGGGTTGATTGACCATCCATTTGGCTGATCATTGGGCGTTAGATCTGATATTTCAGCAATTTTCTGATAATTGTTTGTATTTTTAAACAAACTGATTTCTGCTAACAAGTGAAAACGCACTACTTTGGCTCTAACAGTGACCCTTCTGTGATCTATAATGTCCCAAACTACGACAGTTTCTGATTGATTACACATCTCAAATAAAGGCCAATCAATATTTCTGAATAAACAGGATAAAGTTGTCTTTTAGGTGCACATTTATCAAACATACTTGAAGGCATTTTAGTTTCATGTTGTGTTGCAGGTAGGGCTGGAATATTCGTATCCGGATATTAATTTTGGTATCCGAATATTCGTTGCCTCCATCAGACGTTACGGGGCGGAACGAATATTCAGATATTTGTCTTTAATGGGGCCCGAATATCCGGAGACCAGAAACCACTATTCGGGACAGCCCTAGTTCCAGGTTTTTGGTTTTTTTTTTCCAAAAATTTTCACACTGACAGCAGGATTTTTGAGGTTTATCCGTTCCAGATGTCACTTATTGGTCTCCATATTGTCCACATCACTTGACAATTTTTTTTATTATTATTATTACCTTTATTTAACCAAGTTTGTCCCACTGAGATTCAAATATCTATTGCAAGAGAGACCTGGCCAAGCATGGCAGTACATACAGTTAAAAAACAGCAGTTTTAACACGCAATCACATTTAAACATAAAAAAAATACTAATAATTAATTTTACAAGATTAGCCTGGATATGACTGGATTCATCAAAGCCTTAAATGCATTCAGAGACACCACACTTTAAAATCTGTAACCATTAAACGCAGCAATGAGCTCTCACCTCACTAGAAGTTTTTTTATTTTATATCTGGGTTTTGTGTGCATTTTCAGGAAACTTAAACTACACAAAACCTAAAAAAGGAGCGACATTTCAGCGTCACTGAACCAACAGTGCGCCTGTATTTAGACACCTTTTAATCATATTACAATCAGAGGAGTATTTCAGAAGGAAATATGCTGAAGGATTTGGAAAATGTTCAATAAACGCAGTGTTTGTGTCTCAGAAGGCTGTCAGAGCGCCGCTTTCACTCACACGGTTCATCGCTGTCACGCATTAGGCTCTGATTTCTGCGGCGGTTGCAGCCTGTGTTTTTCTTTTTAACTCGGAGGCCACAGAGCCGAGCTGTGCTGCACAATGACAACAATGGGGGAGAGAAAACCCGGAGCAAACGGGCGAGCGAGCACGGGAAAGGCATGGCGAGAGAGAGCGAGAGAAAACGCTCCTTGGCTCGCCTCTTCCTGCAGTGCGTCAGCTCTATGGCGGGGTGGAAAACAAGCAAATTACAGAGCAGCGCCGCAAAGACAGTGGCCTTGTCATCTCAACCTGCCAGTAAGGATTTCCTAAATTACCAGTAGTGCACTGGGAGGGCTGCCCTATAGCTCATCTGCCACTCCAGCAAAGAGACAAAGTGTTGCTTCCGTGAAGGTTAGACCAGACGGGCCTGGAGCCAATAAAGCAGAAATGATGCGGTCAACACTTTAGCCCTCTAAACGAAGAAGTTTAGTGGAACATATGCTGCCTATTCAGACCAATCAGGCTTTAAAAACAATCATCTGTGTTAGTTTCAGTGGATATTGATAATGACAATGATTTAACTGCTCATTCTTAATAAGATTTAGCAGAACAATGGTTTAGATTTTACCCATGTCACTTTGCTTGATTAAAGCATTATACATAAGTAGTAATTTAATGTGAACAACAGAAAACAAACTAATGAATATGTTTACAGTGAATAAAATAAAGTAGCTACTCTCAACTGAACATCACCTCTGCTTGCACCACAAAATCAAGTTTGTCATGTTCAAAAATTTTATCAAACAACTGATGAGGAGGAAATATCGCTATCAGTCTGTCGTTTCACGTGGAAAAGTGTTGGCAAAAACAAACAAAGTTCTAAGTCGTTTCTGTCATCTTGCTTTTGTTCTTCTGTGTTTCGCTTTGTCATTTTCTGTCTCGTTTGGTATTTTGTGTCTCGTTTTTGTCACTTTGTGTCTCGTTGTCATTTCTGTCTTTTTTGTCACCGTCTGTCTTGTTTTTGTCACTTTGCGTCTCGTTTTTGTCACTTTGCGTCTTGTTTTTGTCATTTCTGTCTATTTTGTCATCGTCTGTCTTGTTTTTGTCATTTTGCGTCTCGTTTTTGTCACTTTGCGTCTTGTTTTTGTCATTTCTGTCTATTTTGTCATCGTCTGTCTTGTTTTTGTCATTTTGCGTCTCGTTTTTGTCACTTTGCGTCTTGTTTTTGTCATTTCTGTCTTTTTGTCATCGTCTGTCTTGTTTTTGTCATTTTCTGTCTTGCTTTTGTCATTATGCGTCTCGTTTTTGTCATCGTCTGTCTCGTTTTTGTCATTTCTGTCTATTGTCATCGTCTGTCTTGTTTTTGTCATTTTGCGTCTCGTTTTTGTCATTTCTGTCTATTGTCATCGTCTGTCTTGTTTTTGTCATTTTGCGTCTCGTTTTTGTCATTTCTGTCTTTTTTGTCATTGTATGTCTTGTTTTTGTCAATTTGCGTCTCGTTTTTGTCATTTCTGTCTTTTTTGTCATCGTCTGTCTCGTTTTTGTCACTTTGCGTCTTGTTTTTGCCAATTTGCGTCTTGTTTTTGTCATTTCTGTCTTTTTTGTCATCGTCTGTCTCGTTTTTGTCGTCTGTCTTATTTTTGTCATTTTGCGTCTCGTTTTTGTCATTTCTGTCTTTTTTGTCATCGTCTGTCTCGTTTTTGTCGTCTGTCTTATTTTTGTCATTTTGCGTCTCGTTTTTGTCATTTCTGTCTTTTGTCATCGTCTGTCTTGTTTTTGTCAATTTGCGTCTCGTTTTTGTCATTTCTGTCTTTTTTGTCATCGTCTGTCTTGTTTTTGTCAATTTGCGTCTTGTTTTTGTCATTTCTGTCTTTTTGTCATCGTCTGTCTCGTTTTTGTCATTTCTGTCTTTTGTCATCGTCTGTCTTATTTTTGTCATTTTGCGTCTCGTTTTTGTCATTTCTGTCTTTTGTCATCGTCTGTCTTGTTTTTGTCATTTTGCGTCTCGTTTGTCACTTTGCGGTCTTGTTTTTGTCAATTTGCGTCTCGTTTTTGTCATTTCTGTCTTTTTTGTCATCGTCTGTCTCGTTTTTGTCACTTTGCGTCTTGTTTTTGCCAATTTGCGTCTTGTTTTTGTCATTTCTGTCTTTTTTGTCATTGTATGTCTTGTTTTTGTCAATTTGCGTCTCGTTTTTGTCATTTCTGTCTTTTTTGTCATCGTCTGTCTCGTTTTTGTCACTTTGCGTCTTGTTTTTGCCAATTTGCGTCTTGTTTTTGTCATTTCTGTCTTTTTTGTCATTGTCTGTCTTGTTTTTGTCATTTTGCGTCTCGTTGTTGTCATTTCTGTCTTTTGTCATCGTCTGTCTCGTTTTTCTCATTTCTGTCTTTTGTCATCGTCTGTCTTGTTTTTGTCATTTTGCATCTCGTTTGTCACTTTGCATCTTGTTTTTGTCAATTTGCGTCTCGTTTTTGTCGTCAACATCTTCAAACATTTTTCCTACAGAATGGCTAGAGCAAAGCTATGTTTCTCTACGTCGTATTGTCAGGATAACACAAATTCTTTTGACCGTTTTCCATCAGTCAGTTTGTCCTCTTGGTCAGCAGTAACAGCTAGCTAAATATCTAGCTTCTACTGCTGACAAAAAGCTAACATTAGCATGGATTAGCAACCCTGTTACTGTGATTAGAGTCGGGTTAGCAAACAGCAAACAAAACATGGAATAAAAATGATAGGTATCTATTAGTGAATATGGAGCAGAAAATGGCAAAAGAGAAGCCCAAATGTCCTCCAATTCTGGGATGACCCCTATATTTGTCGTCATTCTGACCCACAGTGAAAGAAACTCAACAGCAGCTTTAAAGCGTACAGAATGCATGCCGACCAGACGAGTGAATCAAGTCTCCAGACTCCTGAATCATTACAGCCTGTTGCTCATGCGGTAAACAACTGAGGAGAGTGACAGAGACAAAAGCTTCAATTTATATCATAGAAAAGTAACTATTTCAAACTGAATATTGCTACGGCTGCTGCATCAGAGACTGAATGCTTGTAATTTCACACTGTAGGAAAAAAATGACGAGACATGAATGGGCCTTGCAGACGTAATGATCACACACACACACACACACACACACACACACACACACACACACACACACACACACACACACACACACACACACACACACACACACACACACACACACACACACACACACACACACACACACACACACACACACACACACACACACCCCCCCCCCTACAGTAATGACATTTAAATGGCTCATTTGAAGATAAAAGGCCTGCTGACATCAAATGGATCCTTGTTAACATAATAGCAAACAACTAACAAGAAATGAAGCTGCATAAAAAGACATGCCTCATATTTGTCTCCGCGAACACAATAACTCGGCAAACAAATATTGTTAACCAACAGCGATCTAAACTGTCTATTCACATGAACACATTATGCGAGCGTTTGCCAATTTATGCTTCGCCAGTAGCTGAAGGAAATTAGTGTGCATTACCACCGACTCCACGCACATTTTCAATTAATTTCTATAAATAAGCATGAATAAACACAGCGTTAGTATTATAAAGCTTGAATTTTGTCTGCGAACAAAATCAAGATCTGAAAAGGAGATTCATTAAACGGGGTATTTTTGTTTAGAACGAGACCCAAATTTACCAAAACAACATGAATGGTTCTTTGCAACCGTTTAATCAACACTTCCTTTACTGGAACTCCCATTTCTATACACAAAACACTTGGACCCATGGAGCCTCCTTTGGACCACAATAAATTTCATTAAGTATCAAGATCAATAAAGTCACTCCATGTAAACAAACAAGAGCAAATGATAGGAAATTAAATAAAACAGAATATCATTTAATCCTCTGCTTAACCCTCGTGTCGTCCTGCGGGTCAAATTGACCCGTTTTAAAGTTTGAAAATGTGGGAAAAAAAATATATAAAAATTTTCACAGTGAAATTTCTGATGTCCACATTTTCAACATTTTTGGAAAATCTTTGAACATTTTTGGTGGGGAAAAAAAGACATGTTAAAAATGTTTCTTTAAGAAGATTCACAAAAAAAACAAACAAAAAACCCAAACAAAATCCAGCAAATTTTACTGGATTTTGTTTGATTTTTTTTGTGAATGTTCACAAGGAAAATATTAATAGTTTTACTGATAAATATGTAATCCCTTTAGATATGTTTAGGATTTTTTTTTGGAAGATTTTTACTCATTTTTAAAAATATTTACAAGAATTTTCTTGACAAATTTGGGCGATTTTTAAAAAAATAAAACTTAAGGGAAACTTTTAAGTAATTATTGGAATTTTCTTCTTAAAGGTTTTGCAACCTTTCTGAAATTTGGGGGGATTTTTTTTGCTAAAATACTGGATTTTGGATTGGATGAAATTTGCTGGATTTTGGTTGATTTTTTTGTGAATGTTCTTAAAGAAACATTTTTTTAAACATTTTTTTCCCCACCAAAAAATGTTTTAAAAAAATCCCCAAAATGCTGAAGTTTTCACTGAGAAAGTATTTGTTTTTTTCCCCCCACATTTTCAAACTTTAAAACGGGTTAATCTGACCTGCAGGATGACATGAGGGTTAAAACACTGCAGCGACTTCAGTGTCATCAGTAAATTACAAAAAGACTCACCGTGATAATATTGTTCTATTGTGTGGATGATCATTTGTGCAGACTGATGAGGCTTATTTGGATCAATCAACCATATATTGAAGCCAACAAAAGGATAAAGTTCAGCAGCATAAACAATCTATTCATCACGATATGCAACTTAACTGCTTCCACTTCACTTTGTCAACATTTAAAGTTTCACACTTTTACTCTTTCCTTTCCTTCTCAGCTTTCCTTTTATCTTCCTCATCACCTTCCTCCCTTTTTCCACCTCCATCCTATCTTCCACATGCTTTTTTCAGCTCCTTCTTCCTCCTCTCCTCCCCTCTCGGAGGGTCTTTCTGTAATAGGCGGGTAATTCCCCCCATTACAAGACAGTACATTAGTCTCTGCCTGCACTATTTACACAAGTTAGCAGTCCAACCAAGCCATTTACAGACGATCATTATAGCATGTGGTGTCCCGATACGCTTGGGAATTCCAAGATGAAATGATGGCTTGAATGCATTACCCTCTGTGTGTGTGTGTGTGTGTGTGTGTGTGTGTGTGTGTGTGTGTGTGTGTGTGTGTGTGTGTGTGTGTGTGTGTGTGTGTGTGTGTGTGTGAGAGAGAGAGAGAGAGAGAGAGAGAGAAGAGATCAAGGTAAGATCTTACAATAGATCCTTTTAAAAGCCCAGCTCAAGATATATGATACTATTAAGATTTTTTGAGTACCAATTACACCACCACTACCTTAAGTGGCATTCCAGCCATTCAATTTTGATACATTATGAAGATGGTTTCATATATTATAGCGGGATCTTCTTTAAGATGTTCGGCAGCTGACAGCAAGGCCTCAAAGTGCTACAGGTAATTTGACAAAATTATCAATCCTGCCGCATTTGGCTGCTGCTGCTGCTGCCCCTTTTTCTGGGAGTGATATCATCTTAAATGAGTGCATTCCCCTCTCCCACCTGACACTATCTTAACACCATTTACTGGTAACAAAGCGAGATCCAGCTATCTAATGACACCGAGCTAACACGGTCTCCCCAAGCCTGTGAAGTACTGTAGTTGGTAGTAGGATTAAGTCAAACCTGTTAACTCGCCGCTGTTTTCTAGTGCATGTATGACACGGTATGTGCTCCGACTCCGACCCAAAGAAAAATAAAAGCATCTGTGATGGCAAGCAAACTAAGTTGTGTTTAACAAAAAGCTTTCCAAAACACTGCCTCGTATGTTTCTTTCTGGCAGATGGTATGAAAGTACAGTAAGTGAATGAGCACAAACTACTGCTTCCATGATCAACATCTGGGTCAATGTATAATTGTGGGACTTTTTGAAATTACAAAATCAAGACACAAAATGACAAAAACATGACAGAAAACAACAAAAACGAGACACAAAATGACAAAAACGAGACAGGAAACAACAAAATTGAGACACAAATTGACAAAACCGAGATGCAAAATGACAAAACAAGACAGGAAACAACAAAATTGAGACACAAATTGACAAAACCGAGACGCAAAATCACAAAACAAAACAGGAAACAACAAAATCGAGACACAAATTGACAAAACCGAGATGCAAAATGACAAAACAAGACAGGAAACAACAAAATTGAGACACAAATTGACAAAACTGAGATGCAAAATGATAAAAACGAGACACGAAATTACAGAAACGGGACATGAAACGACAAAACAGACATGAAATGACAGAACCGAGATGCAACATGACAAAATCAAGACACAAAATGACAAAAACACAACAGAAAACAACAAAATTGAGACACAAAATGACTAAAATTGATTGTTAATTAGTAACATGCAGCCATAGTTTCATTTTGGTTCAGTTTAGGAAGAAGGCTGCTTAATTATAACCCTTTCAGCGATGAAGTTTAAATCTGTTCATCCTGAAACTGAAACATTCCTGAAATCACTCGTTAAGCATCCTCCTGACCAGATTCTTTATGTAAACTGTGTGAAGAGTGAACTCAAACTCTGTTGGGATTAGGAATTAAAGTTCAACCTTGAAAACAAAAGTGTGGCAATTACCGTCTTCTTCCAGAGCTGTTTAGCGCCACATGGAACTCTGTCAACACATTCATCCTGGTGACAGTTAAGCGAACACCATCACTGACAAATATTTAAAAATAAAAAGCTACCAAGTGGACTTTACTTTCTCAACCATGCAGGGAATGATTGACCGTCGTACAGGAGCATGAATTCCTGCAGAGCCTGAGCAGCTGTAGGACGAACCTTCCCCGGCATCTTGTTAAGCTGCATGTAGGCTCTATGATCATGTGTGTGACCCTCAGAGACGGCGGCTCTGTAAACGGCCTGCTGTAATGATGACTTCTCAGAGGGGTTTCCTGTCTTAAAAGGCCGGGGATAGACCCAACACACACACACACCGTCTCACACAATGAATGGTCTCCCATGGCAGTATCAGTAGGACATTGTCAGGCCAAACAAAAGGCCTTATCTTCCTTTCCCTTTTCAGTCTGGGTGATTGGCCACGAGAAATGAGGAGAAAAGGCCGTGTCCTCACCCGAGCCACCACAAATGTCAGCCACCTTCCTATCTCCATACAGCCTCCGTGTGTGTGAGTGTGTGTGTGTGTGTTAGATCTACAACCATCATCTGTCTGCCGAGGCTGCAGAGACCAAGGAAATCTTCCTGTCACTGTGTCAGTGTCATGAAATAAGGGGGGTTAGACACAGATCCATACATACACCAGAATGTGCTCCAATATCCAAACTACTATATTATATGGTAGCCAGAAAGAAATTTAGAATCCCAACACATGGTATGTCAAAGATCCCTGGACGTCCTACTACGTCTGATCAGATTGTACAGTCTGTGAGCTCGCATGTTTTTTTCTGGCCCACAATCCTCTGGACAGTTACATCACTTAATCCTCCTTTTGTCTTCATTCATGGGCACCAAAAAAATGTTGTTTCCTTGTCTGGAAAAAAATCCAAAAATTCAGCTAACAATTTATAAAAAATTGCAAAATTTTCAGTCAGAATATTGCAAAAATTCCTTAAAATTTTTAGGAAAAAAAATCCTCAAATTTAGTAACAAATAAAAATAAAAGCTTTAAAAGATTAAAACTGTAAATATTTAAAAAAAATGAATAAAAATCTTGACAAAAAATCCTAAAAATATATCTAAACTGAGTCTATATATATATATATATATATATATATATATATATCTCAGTAAAAGTTCTAATATTTTCTTTAAGAACATTCAGAAAAAGATGCAACCTGTTTAGAGTCCTAAACTAAGAAAATTACTTGTTACTGCCAAATATTTTTCCTACTTTTGCTTCTGTCAGCATCAAGTCCGTCTCTCTTTTAAAAGAAGCTCTCCAGAGACATTTGCTTGTTATTAATTTTGGCGGATTGATGGCTTCTTTTAACATCAAATGCAGGAGACAAGCGACGGGAAGACAATCTAGCCATTTTTCAAAATAAAAGACCCTGCAGACTCCACTAGATTTAAAATATAAAATAAACCATTCCTACTTAAGCCACCGATAGCACACAGATGACAGCTCATTTCACATTACAGACTGTGATGGTCAAAGTTTAAGGTGCGATATTAAGACAAAATATTTAAGCTGTAACATTTCAAGGCTGCTGTTTTGACGGCAGTGAACATGGAACCTTCATGCATGTTCATCTACAGTTGTAGCAGATTTATGCTCTCTCAATTGTTTTGTTTAAGTTCCTAAATTCAGAAAACAGACTACATATCATGGACCTTCAGTCTGGTTTTGTACAGTTTATGGTTTCCAATGTTCAAGAGAAGTCTTAAAATACAACCTACAAGCTCAAACAAACAGCCCATTGGCCTCAGTCCTGCTAACTGAACTCAGGTTTTCCACCGAGTCCGTGCTCGCCGCCCCTCTAAACTTTCTTTTCTCCCCCTCATTCGGTCGAAGTGAATTCTTTACAGTCTCGTTCCTGCTGTCCATCATATGACGCTCTCTCTTCATGAGCTTTCCATCATTAATTGAAGGATCATTTTAGCCACAGGATATGGTTGAAGACACTAATCAAGACCTCGTTAAAGGTTGTTAAGGGACAATTGCCCATAATTCCTCTAATCCGCTGGATATTTAATTAATTAACCACCAATTAGAGACCTACAACTGTACAGCTGGCATGTTCAAACCAGACGGCCAATTTTAGATTGGGGCTATGCTGTGCCATTAATTAGCATTTGAAGCAATTTTCAATTATTAATCTGTCTGAGTTATGAGTCCCGCTGCGTCTAAGGCCAGGAGGACACCACTTAAAGTTCCAGGGTTTGATCACTGAAATCACAGCCGGGCTAGCAAGGTTCAAAATATTCAAAGTTTACCTCGTTTCACTTTGGACTGCTTTAACCAGGTCTAATCAGAGCAGGCTGATTAAGAAGCCTAAACATTTAGGAGGTGTCTCTGGATTTCAGGACATATATAATAAGTCTGATCATCTGCTGGTGAGGGCAGAATAAAAAACATGTCTAAATTTTTAGACATTTAGATCAAACACAAAAAATATGCCACCATCAGGAGGTTGAATTAATTTAGACTGCAATGATACAACAAAACAGAACAAATGTGTGACTTCTGGGGTTTAATGCCAGAGCAAATCACCCTGATATGCTGCACTGAAATCCTACTCAGAAATCTTTACATGACTGAAGATATGTGAATATTAAGCCTCTGAACCAGAGGATACATGGGAAAAAGCCCCTCTCAAAACAAGAAAAAGAAACTTATTTCAAGGAAGTTTTACCTCGAAATAAGTGAAAAAATCTGCCAATAGAAAAAGTGAAAAATGGCAAGATTTCTTGAAATAAGATGTGATATTTAGATGCTGAGAAAATTAGCATGGAAACTTATTTTAAGTTATATTTTACCAGGATTGTCAAGCTTGGGCGTCTTAAAATCAGCCAGACATGCTAAAAAAAAGCAGCTTTTCACTCAAAAATACATTTTCATTTTCACGTAACCTCCTAATTTTAAATGTATTAACCCCTCCTGTTGTCCTCATTTACCGCCACCAAAAAATATTGTTTGTTTGGCTGTAAAAATAAAAAAGGGCAAAAAAATCCCCCAAATTGCTGAAAATGTGCAAAAACTTCAGGAAGAAAATTCCAATAATTCCTTACAAGTTTCCCGTAAGAGTTTTAATTCAATACAATCCCCCAAATTTGGCAAGAAAATTCCTGCAAATATTTTCAAAAAATGAGTAAAAATATTGCAAAAAAATCCTAAAAATATCGAAAGTGATTACACATATTTCAGTAAAACTTCTGATATTTTCTATAAGAACATTCAAAGAAATTTTTTGTGAATGTTCTTTAGAAACAGTTTTAACATTTCTTTATTTCCCCACCACAAAATGTTCAAAGATTTCCCGAAAATGTTGAAAATGTGGACATGAGAAGTTTTCCCCACATTTTCAAACTTTAAACCGGGTCAATTTGACCCGCAGGACGACACGAGGGTTTAACTTATTTTGAGTTTTCTTGTAAAATTCAACTCAAAACAAGATAATTTCAAGATTGTTTGACTTAAGACATTTAAGATGCCTTGTCTTAAAACAAGTCCCTCCATCTTGCTGAAATTTCACTTGTTAAGAGACTTTATCATAAAATCAAGTGGGATGAGACATTTTGACTAAAAACAAGACAAAAAGACTTGGTAGATGTTGAGTTTTTGCGGTGTATCGGTACATCTGGGTGACCCGCTGAAAGGATGACAGAGTAAACAGACAGACAACAGCGGGGTGAGACGGAGTGAGACGCAAACAAGTCATCTGATTGTGTTACAAATGTGCCTCTGCAGCAGGTGGGAAATCTATGACTGCCGTTTTTCTGGATGCCTCTCAGTGTGAACAATTAGAGGCAGAGGAGAAGGAAAAGAGTGAGCGAGGGGAAGATGCAGACGGATAAAGAGAGGCTACAGAATCAATTAGTCTTGTTAGGAGTAAGTTCAGCACACACACACACACTAACACACACTCTCAGAGGGCCACCCACAGACCATACGCCATCACAAAAGAACGAAAAGGGGTGGAGGTTTATCTCCCCCTTTTCTTTCAGCCACACTCTCTCCATCTACCTCTCTCTCTCTCTTGCTCTGTCTGCTTCTTGAAAGTATGGGCTTCATCAGCCCCCCTGCAGAGATCATTCATCCACATAGTAACACACACAAACACACACACACTATGGGCTCCCCCCCCCTTTTTTAACGCTAATTAGTGCTCAGACCGCCTGTCCAATTACTACCAGCAGTGCTCTAATTAGGACTTATTTAAAGTGTGTGTCAATTAGTCTTTAACATCATTGTCTGCTTGAGGGAGCTGGACCGGTTAACACTTCCTGAACCACAGGCAGAGATGCTCCGACACATGAACAGTTAAACTCACTTTAACCCTCGTGTCGTCCTGTGGGTCAAAATTGACCCGGTTTAAAGCTTCAAAATGTGGAAAAATATATGAAGAGTTTATTTGCAAAAAACACATAACTCCATTTTAGAAAATTTCAGAAAACTTAATTTTTTATTGTTTTCTTGAGATAATAACAATAATCATTTAATTTTTCTCCATTTTTCATGTATTTTTCCACTGGGTCAAATCCACTCAACTTCAGTTTGATTGATATTATCTCAAGTGAACAATAAAAAAAAAGTTTTCTGAAAATTTATAAAAACGGAGTTATCTGTTTTTGCAAGTTCACTCTTCATATACACCCCCTGTCAAAAGTTTTGAGACGCTTTCTCATTCAAATAAATTAGAACCCGTCTCTAAACTTTTGACAGGGGGTGTATATTTTCACAGTGAAATTTCTGATTTTTCAAGATTTTTTGGTGGGAAAAAAGAAATGATAAAATGTTTAAGAATATTCGTAAAAAGAAAAAAAATCAACCAAAATCCAGTGAAATTCGCTGGATTTTGGTTAATTTTTTTGTGAATGTACTTAAAGAAAATATTAAAAGCTGTACTGATATATATGTAATCACTTTAGACATTTTTAGGATTTTTAAAAATATTTTTACTAATTTTCTGAAAATATTTACAAAAATTTTCTTGCCAAATTTGGGGATTTTTTTTTTTATATAAAATTTTTAGGCCTGAAAACAGCAAAATTGTCAACTATGATACAAAACGTCTCGCAATTACATATTGACCTGTATGGTACCAGTGCAGAGACTGGTGTTTGTAATGAAAGTCAGGATATTAGATAATAAATATTCTGATATGATGCGAGTGGGGCTATTTCAATGTGACTCCTTCGAGTCTTGAAGTTCACCGAATGGCTGTATTAAAATGTTCAGCAGCACTGACTTAATAACAGACTTTCTTGTGTGGAATACTTGCCGTTGAATCCACTGTTCAAAACACAATGCTGCATTTAGGATCAACGCTGCTCGTTTCCCAAAAAGACAAAACACTTCAGACTTCTGTCTTCACTAGACAACAATGACACACAGCAGAAAGACATTTTTTACAAACTGAGACAGATGGTTTGAATCGAGATGGAAAATCACTCAGAGAGCTGACATGTACTTGCTCCTGATGAATTCTTTCAATACCATAACTTGTCACTATTGATGAGTCCGTTGTTCGTCTATGAATATACAATGTGTCCTATTTCACTCTGCCTTTTGTGTCTCACACATTCCCTGAGGGGCTGCTAGATAATCGTTCACTGGCATATGTTCAATTTCAAGCTGCCTCACAGATTAGCTAAATACTTTCGTTCTATTATTTTTGCGTTTACAGTTAAACAAATATGTATTAACATCCTCACTGGTTATACCAGACTAATATCCACAAAGAAATCAATACCATCACAGCATTCTTGAAACTGTAAATTCTATTTAGATTTTTAAATGTTTTAATTGAGGTGGATGTGTCGTAGAAATACATCATCAGCTGCCACCCGTTGCAGGGTTACGCGAAGATGCATTCAGGAAGCAGCAGGCGTGAACTAACCGTGATGTCACCCGCTGGTTTCAACGCCGAGAAAATGAAGCCCGGATTTTGCTACTTCCTGGTCACCATTTTGGATTTTTTGGAGCCAGTGACGTAAAAAGTGTCATCAAACAGGCTGGACCGGAGAGCAACTTGGGGCAGGACCAGTCTATGAGCGGGCCAGACTGAAGCCAGACTGCTGAAAGCCTCGCCCTAAAGGATCTGTCAATCATTCCAAATAAGACTGTCTATCAAGTATAGCCACGCCCCCTGGCTCCGCCAACTTTAGCGATTTATTTAAAATTCAGTATTGATTCATTTTAAGATCGGCCACCTGATCTCTCATTTTGACCATGAAAACTAACGGGAAAAAAATCCTGAGCTGTAGAACATCAGTCTATCAAATTTTATTTTTTCCAGTGATGAATTGGGGTCTTTGGAGCAGAAGCTTTTTGGAGCCAACCCTAGTGGACGGCGTTATATTGCAAGTTTTTGACACTTCGGGGTGGGCTTCATTTTTGGAGCCAGATGCTACGTCCATCTTTATATACAGTCTGTGGGAAGCAGGAATGGTGTTAGCATCAGTGGGTAAACGTCGATAAATTAAGCTGTTTCTGTCACTTGATGCCCGTTTGCAAAGCGGACAAACCGTAAAGAGTCGATGGTCGGGAAATTTTGCCCCCTTCAGTGGGGAACTGCTCCTCTGATAGTCTTAGCAAGTCTTCACAGTATTTCTGGTACGAGAAATTCTTGATGAATTCAGATTACAGGTTTATTTTTGTTCCGTTTTCAGGTTGAGCCATGCCATACACTCCCTAAGAGAAGCCATTTTCGGTCTTGGAAAAACTTCACCAACTGGCAAACAAATGTGGACTTGGTATGAAAAATTTGAAGAGGAAGGCTGCTTCTGCAGGGCTAAAGGATCTGGTAGACCAACATCAGCATATTCCAAGACGTAAAATGACTTCTCTTTGGGAGTGAACAGCATGGCTCAACCTGAAAACAGAACAAAAATAAAACATTAAATCTAAAAGCTTCATCTGTTTCCATACATTCTGTGAAAATTTGAGGTTACTTCAACAAGAATCGCCAAAATTATTAGTCTGTGAAATGATGTCAAATTTTTTGGGACACTCTGTACATACATTGCTCATTTTTTCTATATTTGGGTTTTACAGGGTTAAGAAACTTACTGTCATTTGTCACTAATAACATGTTGTCGACCAGATGATTCAGAAAACGTAGATATTAGGGCTGGCCCGAATAGTGGTTTCTGGTCTCCGAATCCGAATATTCGTTTCGCCCTGTAACGTCCAACGGGAGGGGGGCTTGTGGCGGAGACGGCCCGAATATTCAGATCTGTTCGTTTGGTCTCCCGGACGCAAATTTTGCCTTCGTTTTGTCTTCAGTTAAACTGAAGAATTCCCAAACAGGTCTTCAGCATCTTGTCTTGTGTTTATGCAACGAAGTGAAGCGTGACGTCAGAATCAGCAGCCATCCGGCCATTCAGGTGGTGGTAACAAACATGAACGGATGAGCCGAGATGAGCCGAACACGACGGGATGGGCCGAAGTGGGCCGGAGATGAAGGGAAGAGACGAGCTCCGAATATTCCTATTTTTGTCTGGGGGAGGAGGGGGTGATCACATAGACATATGTGTATATGTTTATGTGATCACAGGAGGGAAGACAGTATAACGGCGAATATTTGTTCCGCCCGGTAACGTCCGAGGGGGGGGGCGTGGGGGAATATTCGGATACCAAAATTAATATCCGGATACCGCCGTAGCGAACGAATATTCGGATATTCGGGTCCAGCCCTAGTAGATGTATCAATTTTTAAAAAATTTTTTAAAATAAAAATAATTGTTTCTTAGATTAAATTAGCATCGAGAGCCGTGCCTTTGGGGACGACAAGCACATAGCAACACATCTGTATGGATGTAATTACAATTTATAAGTTAAATATTTTCAGTTAAATGACTTTGTTGTACCATAATGTGACAGAGACTGGTGCTGTTTTACCGATCAAAAAAAGACACCAATAACTGGGCTGAGGTTGCTTCTACTCTGTGACATGCAGGGTCGTGTGAAGTGCATCAGATAGTTGTAAACTCTCTCCCTTCCCTCCTTCCCGCCTTCCTCCCTCCATCCTCAGAGCGGTAATCTGTCTGTCAGTGTGTTGCCAGTGGTTCTCTGTGGGCGGCTGTCTGTTTGAGGCTGTTTTAATTAATTTTCAATCAGAGCAAAGTAAATTCATTAAGCTCTCACGGCTCTGTTTGAAGACACACACACACTCACAAGCATGTTCTGTTTGCAGACGTGAGCATTAACATGGACCTCTGAATGTGATATGCACCAACAACAGCCATTTCTTCTTGTTTTTTTTTTAAGATTTTGTGTGTTCACTTAACAGGAATGAAAGAAAGAAAGACCAACAATTCACCCCAAACAGGAAAAACACAGATTTAAAATGTGACATTTTGTCTCCAAACTCTGGACAAAACACTGATGAGAATAGAAGATATTTTGATACAGAAACCAGCGAAATGTAATTATGTGATTATGTGCAATCAGAGAGGAGGAGGAAGTGACAAGACACGTGGTTAAAAGTCCTTAAAAATGTTTGTTTTCTTTTTTAAATTTCAACAATCTGTATGTACATTTTTCTTTGCCTTTTCCTGTTAAAGGTTAAAGGTGTAGGAGATCAGTTTTTGTGTGATGATTTGAAGCATCAACTTTCTTATATTACCTACTAAAAAAATGGTCAGTTTTACAGATTTTAAAGTTCCAAAGTTTGTCATTTCCTGTATTTTCACGACAAGGATACAAGCTAATGGTGCACTAACAACCTCCAGGCTTTCACATGCAGCAATTTCAGGATGTACTAAACAAAGGTTGACAAAATGTGGAAAGAAATGTGTATTTTGTTGCCCGAGACCTCAGCATAAGTAGACAATTTAGAGCTTACATCACTGAAGGGAAATACACACATGGACAAAATTGTTGGTACCCCTCAGTTAAAGAAGGAAAAACCCACAATTCTCACTGAAATCACTTGAAACTCACAAAAGTAACAATAAATAAAAATTTATTGAAAATTAAATAATCAAAAACAGCCATTACTTTTGAATTGTTGATTAACATAATTATTTAAAAAAACAAACTAATGAAACAGGCCTGGACAAAAATGATGGTACCTCTATAAAAGATTGAAAACTATTTGACCAGAGTGACATGATTAACTCAGGTGTGTCATTTAATTGACATCACAGGTGTTTCCAAACTCATAATCAGTCAGTCTGCCTATTTAAAGGGAGACAAGTAGTCACCCTGCTGTTTGGTGAAAAGGTGTGTACCACACTGAACATGGACAACAGAAAGCGAAGGAGAGAATTGTCCCAGGACATCCGAAAAAAAATTATAGACAAACATCTTAAAGGTAAAGGCTATAAGACCATCTCTAAACAGCTTGAAGTTCCTGTGACAACAGTGGCTCATATTATTCAGAAGTTCAAGACCCACGGGACAGTAGCCAACCTCCCTGGACGTGGCCGCAAGAGGAAAATTGATGACAAATTGAAGAGACGGATTGTTCGAATTGTATCCAAAGAGCCCAGAGCAACCTCCAAAGAAATTAAAGGTGAACTCCAAGGCCAAGGTACATCAGTGTCAGATCGCACCATTCGTCGTTGTTTGAGCCAAAGTGGACTTCATGGGAGACGACCAAGGAGGACACCACTGCTGAAAAAAACTCATAAAAAAGCCAGACTGGAATTTGCAAAAATGCATGTTGACAAGCCACAAAGCTTCTGGGAGAATGTCCTTTGGACAGATGAGACCAAACTGGAGCTTTTTGGTAAGGCACATCAACTCTATGTTCATAGACTCAAAAACCAAGCATACGAAGAAAAGAACACTGTCCCTACGGTGAAACATGGAGGAGGCTCAGTAATGTTTTGGGGCTGCTTTGCTGCATCTGGCACAGGGTGTCTTGAAAGTGTGCAAGGTACGATGAAATCTGAAGACTATCAAGGCATTCTGGAGAGAAATGTGCTGCCTAGTGTCAGAAAGCTTGGTCTCAGTCGCAGGTCATGGGTCTTCCAACAGGACAACGATCCAAAACACACAGCCAAAAACACCCAAGAATGGCTGAGAGAAAAGCGTTGGACTATTCTAAAGTGGCCTTCTATGAGCCCAGATCTGAATCCCATTGAACATATGTGGAAGGAGCTGAAACATGCCATTTGGAGAAGACACCCATCAAACCTGAGACAACTGGAGCTGTTTGCTCATGAGGAGTGGGCCAAAATACCTGTTGACAGCTGCAGAACGCTCATTGACAAATACAGAAATCGTTTAATTGCAGTGATTGCCTCAAAAGGTTGTGCAACAAAATATTAAGTTATGGGTACCATCATTTTTGTCCAGCCCTATTTCATTAGTTTGTTTTTTTAAATAATTATGTTAATCAACAATTCAAAAGTGATGGCTGATTTTGATTATTTAATTTTCAATAATTTTTTATTTATTGTTACTTTTGTGAGTTTCAAGTGATTTCAGTGAGAATTGTGGGTTTTTCCTTCTTTAACTGAGGGGTACCAACAATTTTGTCCACGTGTGTATATGAGACAAATCAACAAATCTATCTATACAGTATGCGAAGTGCCCTGAGGTGATAAATGCAGACAACTGAATTGAATTCACACTTTTATCCATGTGCTAACATAACTGCACAAGGGTTTTCTAATCATCAATTAAGCAATTAGCTAACACAATGTAGCATTAGCACACAGGAGTGATGGTTGCTGGAAATGTTCCTCTGTACCCCTATGGAGATATTCCATGAAACATTTCCACCTAGAATAGTCATTTACCACATTAACAATGTCTACACTGGATTTCTGATTAATTTAATGTTATCTTCAATGAAAAAAAAATACATTTATTAAAAAAATAAGGATGTTTCTAAGTGACCCCAAACTTTTGAATGGTAGTGTAAAAAAAAAAAAAAACAGTAAAATACAGCAAAAATAAAGTAAAAAATACAGTAAAAAATAGTAAAATATTGTAAAAATAGAATAAAAATACACAAAATGACAAAAATACAATAAAAATAAAAATATTGCAAAATGCAGTAAAAACAAACAAAATTCAGTAAAAAATGTAGTAAAAATATAGTAAAAATACACAAAAATATAGAAAAAATGATAAAAAAATACAATAAAAATATAATTAAAAAATACAGTAAAAAAATTCCAGCTAGAATAAGCATTTCCCACATTATCAATGTATAGACTGGATTGAAGATTAATTCAAAGTCATCTTCATTGAAAAAAAAAAAGATTTTCTTAAAAAAAAAAAGGACATTTCTACGTGACCCCAAACTTCTGACGGGAGTTTAGACTTTTATCTGTTACCTATCACTAATTGAAATATTTTCCACAAGTTTAAGCATCACCACTAATTGGGCTGTACACACTGAGCATTTATCCAACATCTGGACTCATATTTTAACCATTTATCTGTTGCTTTCAGCTGATTATTTCTCATATTAATTCACTTTTTAGGCATTATGCTGTTTCGTTCCCAAGTTTCAATGTAACTGAGACTTCTGCAGTACGAATAGCCCCTGACAGAGGAAGGAAATCTCCAGCAGAATATTGTAAAATAAGATTTTAACACTACAATTCACAAGGAATTTATTTGATAGAACACAATCTAATCTCCAAATAGTTGGACAGACCAGAAGATTCAAAAGGAGACAACCTTTCACCAAAAAACAGCTCAGCTAAGACCTTCTATTTAACAAAAACAGGTCTAAATATTGGCTTCACCCCTCAGAATCTAAACACACTGCACTAAAAATTTAACGTGATGGAAATGAATGCGTAGACCTGAAGGAACGTTCACAGACAGATGGATGTGCGGTGTAGGTGGGAGGAGGCTGAGGGAGGTTTAAAGGGAGGATTTATCAGGCCTAATCTCTCAGCAAACCAAACAGATCAATCTCCTCTTAATGCACAGATATACAAACACTTGAGTATATTTAGCTCGGCGGCTCGCTCCCTCTTCTCCTCAGCCTTGTCCTTGTTGGTAAAAGTGGCAGAGGGAGAGAGAGAGAGAGTGGAAAACAATGTTGTCAAGCTGAAAAAAGAGGAAGAAAGAGGAGAATGATTGAAGAAGCGAGCCTGGAAGAGAAAGAGAGAAGAGGAGGAGAGTCTTCTTAGAAGGCTAAAAGGATTAGCCCTCTCATCTCTCCTGGATCACAATGTTTCCTGGGCTATGTTTGATCAGTGATTGTGTGTGTGAGAGTGTGTGTTAGTGTGCGAGTGAGAGAGCGAGAGAGAGAGAGAGAGAGAGCGGGAGATGTTTGCTGTGATATTTACGCTGCCTCATCCTGATCCTATTACACGGCAATAAACATCAGCTACCAACATGGGGATTACGGAGTGTGTGGAGATGTGTGCAACACTTCTGGTTTTTGGCTGGACCTTTTATAATCCTGAGAGAACGACAGCCTTTCTGTCACCAACACACACACACACAACGGTTTGTGTTACTATCTATGTCAGGACCGGAGCAGCATCACATACTGTCATGTAAATCTGTATATCTGACTTCTAATAAACACACAGTGCAGGGGTGTCAAAGCCATTTTAGTTCAGGGGCCACATGCAGCCCAATTTCATCTCAAGTGACCGGTAAAATCACAGCATAATAACCTATAAATAACTCGATTTTTTCCTTTGTTGTAGTTCAAATAAATATGTTCTGAAAATGTTCACATTTAAGGAATTCTCTTTTTACAAAAACATTATAAATAAGTGAAATTTCAACAGTATTGTGCCTCAGTTTATCATTTACACATTACAACCTACAGATCACACAGTGTTCTATAAAGTAACACAACATTTAGTTACAGATATCTGAAACTGGATGATGTAGTAATTTTACTTGCTGATAAATAACCCTAACCATAAACAACAAAAGTCAGACAAAAAAGGCAAAAAACAAGACAAAATATTACAAAATGAGACGAAAATGAGACAGAAAATGACAAAAATGAGATAAAGCGCCGAAAACAAGACACAAAACAACGAAAATATGAGTCAAATGACAAAAGTCAGACAGTAGTAGACAACAAACAACAAATAAGACACAAAATGACAAAAACAAGACACACAAAACGATAAAAACTCGACACGAAACAACAAAAATGAGTCACTAAATGACAAAAATGAGACAAAGTGACGAAAATGAGACAGAAAATGACAAAAATGAGACAAGGCGCTGAAAATGAGACACAAAACAGCGAAAATATGAGTCAAATGACAGAAGTCAGACAACAGTAGACAATAAATAAGACACACAAAATGACAAAAACGACACACACAAAATGATAAAAATTCGAGAACAACAAAAATGAGACACGAAACAAAAATGAAACAAAATGACAAAATCGAGACAAAACGATGAAAATTTGACACAAAACAACAAAAACATGAGACAAACGGCAAAGTCAGACAATAATGGACAAAAATAAGACAAAATATTATAAAAAATGAGACACAAAGCGAAGAAAATGAGACAGAAAATGACAAAAATGAGACAAAGCACCGAAAATGAGACACAAAACAACGAAAATATGAGTCAAATGACAAAAGTCAGACAACAGTAGACAACAAACAACAAATAAGACACACAATATGACAAAAACGAGACACGCAAAACTATAAAAATTCGACACAAAACAACAAAAATGAGACCCGAAACAAAAATGAAACACAAAATGACAAAAACCAGACACGAAACGATAAAAATTCGACACAAAACAACAAAAACATGAGACAAACGGCAAAGTGAGACAATAATAGACAAAAACAAGACAAAATATTACAAAAATAAGACACGAAACAATAAAAACAAATGATGAAAGTCAGACAATAACAGACAAAAACAAGACAAAATATTACAAAAATAAGACACAAAACAATAAAAACATCAGACAAAGGATTAAATTCAGACAATAAAAGACAAAAAACAATTGAAAGCCAGACAGTACGTGTGTGTCTTCAGCAGAAAGTTGAAAATATCAAGAGAGTTTTCGACAAGTAAGCACAGCAACACATCCACTACAACTACTGGAAAAAGAAATTTAGTGCTTGAGTTGGTGACCTGGATTAACTTATAGACTGGCAAAAGGGTCAAACTTACTCTTTATAGGCTAATACAGTAGTAGCTCATGTTGATTTTTATTTTTTTAAAGGCATAACATTGTTTGAAATAACAGTCATGTCTTTTTTACTACTTGAATTCTTCATCCTAAGTGTATCCAAATCAAATATATTCATTGTGTCGGTTTATTTTTCGCTGTGCTATTAAAATTAGTGTGAAGAATGGTCAAACTTCTGTGGTATGGGGGCAAAATTTCTCACATCCTGATCCCAGAAATCAAAAACATCATGACTCTCCAAGAACAATTATTACTCCCAAAACACGCATGATTTACAAAAAAGTCTGAACACACAAGACTGAATCTATGATATGTTTTTGTGAGAAATCCCATTTGGCAACACTTTAAAACCACTTGATGTTTTTCCACCTTCACCCAAAAAAAAAAAAAAAACCCGTCTGTCGTCACACTCCTTTCCCTCCCTTTCTTTCTTTCTCTACTATTTCTATTCCTTCACACCATCCCTCCTTCCCTCCCCCTCCATCCACCCTCTATCCCTCCCATCACCTTTCTTTCTTACAGAAAATCTAAAAAGGCTGACATGCAAATGGGGCTTATTAAATCCTATTAGGCCGTCTGTCACAAGCCAGCAAAGAGAGGGGGAGAGAGTAAAAGGGGGGAGGGAAGGAAGGAGAGCAGAAGAGAGAGACGTTACAATTAGAGGAAGGGAGAAACTGAAGGATAAAATGAGGGGGGGAAAGAGGTTTGCAGGTAAGAAAGTGAGTAAAGCTGCAAGCCACTGCATTCTGATAGATTTCTACAGTACATTTAAGCATAAAGAGCACGTACAGAGTCGGTATAAATCGCATTATAAACCCTCACTTGTTTACTTTAAATTATTATAACACTAAATGTGTACGATGTGCTCAACAAACGCATGAAGCTCAAACAAGCCTTGTTACTGAAGTGCTGTAAAAACATTGTCTAGTGAATAAAAAGTGTCAGCTGTGGAGTTCAGCTTTAATATCACGTTCACACAGCGTTCAGCGGTGAAATCAAGAGCAGAAGGAGCTGCATGTCTGTCACTGAATCACTGGAATAATTTGGAGACAAAGAATTCAAGCCTTTTCAGGCTCAAAACAAGCCTCTCAGCTCACATTCTGTACATGAAAGAAGTTCTCATGAAAAGGAGACCAGCTTTCCTGCTTGAGGGTTATAATTTTGTAAATTAACAAAAAGTAATATAGTATAAATGCAAGAGCTATGTGGAGTATAGTTAACCATGCGCATCTAAAATCAAGATTGATTTTGATTTTGCATTGTTAATGTAATGCGTTTTATATGCATTGTTTTAAATAATGAATGTTTTTTATGGACCAAGGACTACAGATGGAAATTAGCTTGAAGCTAAATCTGGTGCAGCCATCTTTTTAATGTAACTGCACGCTGTCCTTTTACAAATAAGCTTGAATGAATGAATGAATAAATGATGAAAGAGTTTTAGAAATCTATCATTAACCCTCCTGTTGTCTTCATGTATGGACACAGAAATATACTTTCCTTGTCTGAAGAAAATTTTAAAAAATTCAGCAAAAAAAAAATCCAAAATCTTTGAAATTTTGCAAAACATTCAGGAAGAAAATTCCAATAACTCCTTAAAAGTTTCCCTTAAATGTTTTATTTAACAAAAAATTGGCAAGAAAATTCTTGTGAATATTTTCAAAAAATTAGTACAAATTTTCAAAAAAAAATCCTAAAAATATCTAAAATAATTGCATATATATCAATAAAACTTCTAATATTTTCTTAAAGAACATTAGCATTTTTTGTGAATGTTAAGGAACACTTTTTTTAAACGTCTCTTTATTTCCCCACCAAAAAATGTAAAAAAAATATATATATTTTTCCCCCCCACATTTCCAAACTTTAAAATGGGTCAAACTGACCCGCAGGACGATAGGAGGGTTAATAATATATAATCGAAAAAGTGCTAATTTAGTTCAACAGGTTCTCGTTCTACACAGACAGGCTCACAACAAATGAAGACTTCTACTTTTTTTCCCAAGTTTCACAACATCTTTAATGTTTATGTGAATGTATTCCTTCTTTGGTGAACGGCAATTCATCTGTTCACTCGTGTACGCCGTTATAGTTTATTAAATTTAAACACATTCAAAATTGTTTTTTTATTTGCTGACCTATATCATTAAATTTGTAGGAGGATCACAATCATGTGATCGTCAGCAGGCAGTTGATGTTCACTTGTTGTCATGGTTACAGTGACGCCGTGTCACCATCTTGCAATGATACAGAAATCTTTGACAAATCCGTGGATCCAGACGATAAGCCGCATCACTGCCAAAATCTAATCACTTGGTCCTTGTGTCATTTCTGACTTGCCCTGACAATTTCATCCAAAAACGTGAGTCTGTTTTTGAGTGACAGACCAACAGACAAACCAACGCCGATCGTCACATAAGTCTGTCATGTTCCTTGGTGGAGTAATAGGTTACATTTCACTCTAACTTTTGTCAGAAACACAATCACAGAGCACGGTTTAACCAAGAGATGTGCTTCGCTTCAACATAACCCGACTGGTAGTTGTTGACATCAAAGTTAAAGAGGAGAAAACAGGTTCTGTCAGTAGTTACTTCTAGTATCTGACTGCTGATCCTGCAACTCACTCAAGGCTATTTTCATCCTCATCAATACTGTAAACGCCGCACAGATCTACTTTACCGACACGAGAGGAATGTGGAAGCAAGCTGTTTTTTTAAGTAAACATATGGGATTGCCATGGGAAAATACTCAATCTGTAGGACAGTGGGAGAAAAGGGAAAACAGACAAGAAAATCCCAGGAAAAAAATGGAGCATTTACCAACACATGCTCACCGTTTATAAAATGAATATAGCACAGTATGTATGGTATTGACTGCACAATTTAAGAGGCAAATTCATTGTCAAATCATAATAAGAAGAGACTGGAAACCAATGGCTGCATGGAAGAGTTGGATGCAGAGTAAGACTATAGCCGCGCTAGCAGCTAAGCGCTAATGCCGACATGCTGATCATTTAGAGTCTTAGCTTAACGTGCTAACACGCCAACATTTCTGATTAATTTAAACATAGTATCGCTGAAGTTGATGAGGATGTAAACAGTTTTGGCCAGATGACCACAGGAAAAAAATAATTTAAAAAAAAAACGAGTGAAAAGAGGTTTTAACTTCCATAAATAACTTTACATCACTGTCAGTATGTGAGATTTCGGCCCGTTTAAAGCATCATCAGTGCTTCCTCTTTCCTCTTAATCATAGCGCCCGAGCCATGCACGTGAGCAAACACTCCATGTAATATAAATTTGCTCTGGGCAAGATATTACAGGTTATTACCCTGCTCCTCCTTGTTCTCCCTCTCATCCCTCACTTCTTCTCTCTGTTGCTCTTTTTCCTCTTTTTCAATGATGAGACAGAAAGGAAGAAGGCTGCCTTTCTCCCGCCTGTCAATTATCCCCCTGTCCGTCTCTCCGTCCAGCTTAATTGGCGTTTGGGAGACGCTAGCGTTGTCCCAGCGGGCTCGTCCAGGACAATGGAGGCCCATATAGCTGACCGGCCCTCGGCTCAGCCCAAATTGAATTGGAAATCTTCCATCTTCTCTTTAGCATAACAAAGGGGGTGCAGGGTTTTTAGACAAAGGGCCCGTTTTAATGGAGAAAATCAATCTCTTGGAGGAAGCGGCGGCATTGTCTCCCATCAGCTGTACAGGTGTGTCTCGCCCACGGCGGCCTTAATCAGAGGTGGCAGGGGAGAGATCTGGAAGCTACATCTCTGTCATGGTGGGGAAGACTGGCAGTCCAGTGGGAAGAAGAGAAGGAGGGAGGAAGAACAACATGCGTCTTTATCTGCTCTTCTTTCTCACTTTGGGCACAGCAAAGGTTACAGGTTTAGATGGACTGGACTGCAGGTAAACAGAACTCTTCTAGGTGGAGTTAACGATGCAGGAGGTGTGAACCAACAGTGGAAAATCTTAACCCTCCTGTTGTCCTCATTTACAGGCACCAAAAAATATTGTTTCCTTGTCTGAAATAAATCCAAAAAAATCTGAAAAAAACCCAAAATTTCTGAAAGTTTGCAAAACCTTCAGGAAGAAAATTCCAATAATTCCTTAAAAGTTTTCCTTATAAGTTTAAATATTTTAAAAATCCCCCAAAATTTCTGAAAGTTTGCAAAACCTTCAGGGAGAAAATTCCAATTCCTTAAAAGTTTTCCTTATAAGTATTAATATAAAAAAAATCCCCAAAATTTGGCAAGAAATTTTTGTAACTATTTTCAAAAAATGAGTAAAAAATCTTCCAAAAAAAATGCTAATTTTATTTTTAAAAAATCCTCAAATTTGGCAACAAATGAAAATAAAAAATAATAAAATTGTAAGTATTTTCAAAAAAATAATAAAATTCTTCTCAAAAAAATCCTAAAAATATCTAAACTGTCTCCATATGTATCAGTAAAACTTCTAATATTTTCTTTAAGAACATTCACAAAAATATCAACCAAAATCCAGAAAAATTTGCTGGATTTTGGTTGATTTTTATGTGAATGTTCTTCAGAAAAAAATTTTAAATTCCTTTTTCCACCAAAAAATGTTTAAAAATTTCCCAAAAATGTTGAAAATGTGGACATCAAAAGTTTTCAAACTTTAAACCAGGTCAATTTTAACCTGCAGGACAACACGAGGGTTAAAGATGTCTTTCCCAGATGTCAGATCAAATAGACCCGGAAGCATGATGACAAGGATGTTGAGTTTGTCACATCGTTAGAGGAAGTTTTGCCTCAACATGATACTTCAAGAAGACTTGAGTCTTAACCGACATTTTCCTTTGACTTGATCTCATCTTAAATGGCTTGACTTCATCTTAATTTAGCCCTAAAGCACTCGTGACTTTCCCTTATTAAGACGGACACTGACAGACGTCCAGATCTGCACTGCTTGTTTACGTCATGCCGGCTTTACTGCCTCCCCAAAAAAATCTGGAGGAATCTTGAAGTCATGCAGATTCTCACTGCACCGCCTGAAGAGGTAGAGCCTTTTCAAAGGAGGGATATAAAATCTGCCTTCTATTCAATCAGCCAGAAACGAGCGCCATGCCAAAAGAGAAGATTTGGAGAGATGCGGATTTGGTGGCTGAGATTGTTGTCCGACTACAATGTTGAGGAGGTACCGGAGAAGACGGTGGATCGCCTCGAGCGCAGGAGATACTGTGGATTACCGTGGCAGCCAGATTACTGTCCTCCTGCTCTGCCTTTCACATGTGCACACAGAGAATCTTTGATTAGATGGCACAGTGGATCAAGGGGTTAGTTTAAATACTCCGTCCCATCTCTCATAGATGTGAATGGTTGACTGTCTATGTGACTGTTATTTTTTGAGATTCAAATGATTTTGTTTTCAATTAAATGCACAAAAATGGCCAAATATATTCTCATAGTCAAAGGTCTTAACCAGCAGTTGTCATCAATATGAGTCAGTAAATGGTAAAGTCTCCACCTGGATTTAACCAAACAAATAGGTAAGAGCCATCCATTGGATAATTACTGCAGTGATGAACATGTTTCAGCTGCAACAACTCTTTTTTAACCTTAGGCGATGCAGTGAGGAGCTTCTCATTTCTAAAACAACCATGTTGGATGACAGTCTGTCTCAGAAGGGTCAAATTATTGGCCTGCATCAAGCAAAGAAAACGTCTAAGGAGATTTCTGAAACTACGAAAATCAGGATAAGAGCCGTTCAACGTATTATTAAAACCTGAAGGAGAGTGGTGAGCCGTCACCAGGTCGGGACAAGCACTCGCATGACATTTGGTGAAATCATAAGAAATCAACGGAGAGTCTCCCGCCACAGCTGCAAAAAAAAATCCTAGAGGAAACACTAGGACTAATTCAGAACCTGCACATTAAATGATTCATGTGGGAGAAGGCCACAGCACCCTAAGAAAACCCACATAAGCACAAGAAGAAGATTGAGACTCCTCACAGAAGCCCTCCAGCAGACCAGCAGGTTCAAAACAGTTCAAACTAGGCAACAAGAAATCAGTTGTCATTTTAAGTTTCGGCTTATCGGCAACAGCTCCACATATGCAGGGAAAGTAGTCGGCAAATCTCACCTCTCCATCAGTTTTGGACGGACAGATCTTTAGATTTTTCTCAAACATATACTAGTATTAATTGATGGAGGATTGATTGATTACTTGTGTTGTGTTACAGTGATAGTTACACACCCTGCTTGAGCAACAAACTCCACCACAACAGATCTCAAACTGAAGTGTCCAGTTCTGCTGCACCAAATGTGAGAAGTCTCTTATTTTTTTGCATTAACTTGGACAATGGAGTCCTCCCTTTTGCATTAAAGTGTAATATGACGTGAGTGATTTCATTGTCTGACCAGTATTTTCCAATAATCTGCCACAGCCAACTGACACGGTTCTCCCTCTCAGTCTGGATCCCCGACTTTCTGTCAGTGTCTGTCGGTGCTGTTAAGGAGTAGTCTTTCAGGTCTGGGTGTTTTGATAAGGTGAGTGTTTGTGTTTATCTGCGCACTCCCAGCTCTGTGCATTACCATGAGAATGGTTTAAGCTCTCTGCTAATCCTCCGTGTCTCTGTTGTAATAAATGTCTTCATTCGCGCACGCTGCAGTGGAGAGGGGACAGGAAAACACGGCAACGGAAAACATATCGCTCTCCCAGCGATGATGCGGTCACACATGTCACCTTGTTTTGACCGTAAACTGTGGCGTCTGTCTTGGACCAACCAACACCTTCTCCATGAGAAAAAAGAAAAAAGTGGAAAATGTGGCAGAATGGTTCTTGTAGCAATAGTTTAAACTGTTAAAAGAGAAAAGTTCTGTCACATTGGTTTTGTTCAAGGCTCCCTTCAATGACTGTCAGGTATTTCACTTTGCTAACATGTCCAGAAAGTGTGTTTTTTCTTTGTTTTATATGCTGACAGACATTTGTTATGAAATAAAAATGTACCTCAATTATATATTAACCCTCATAAGACTAAATGTTAAAAGGTAAAATATTGTTACTAGACATTTATACTCGTATATGCTAAGATTATAAGTGCTTTTTATCCAGATGTCAGGTCTAGTTTGCCGCAGCACCAAACTAAGGGAATATATTTCACATTTTCACATGACTCTTTCCTAGTGTGTATAAGAACAGCTAATCACTGCTTAGATCCTGAGTTTTTCTACTTCATCTATGGTGTTTCTGAACTGCTTCATGAAGAGATCAGCTGTCAGTCGAGGTGTGTAGGCGGGGCTTACTGCTTGTTCTCCTGCAACACCTGAGAGTGATGTCATTTCACGTAGAAGTCAAATGAATAATATAGATGCGGCGTGTGGTAATACCATTATTAGTACGTGATGCATTTGTGTCGGATTATGTGGGATTATAGGGCATTTTGCCTTGCCCTTTGGTATGAAATCCAGCGACCTTACAGGCTGCATCAACAGACACACACCCCAAACACAACACTCCAACCTTTACCCTAAACCTATCCCTCATCTCCGCCAAGGCAGAGCGAGTGAATGGCCTCGCTAAAGGCTTTTTAATAGACTGCATTGTGTGGGGAAAACTCTGGGTGATAGTGGGGAGGGAGGGAGTCCCAGGGGAGATATGGGGGAGGGAGAATAAATAGAGAGAGAGAAGCAGGGAGAATGGCTCATTGAGAAAGTGAGTGGAGAATCAGTGTTTGCTGCAGTAGTGATTCTTTAACCCGCGTGTCGTCCTGTGGGTCAAATTGAACCGTTTTAAAGTTTGAAAATGCTGAGAAAAATACAGATTTTACAGTGAAAACTTCCATATTAACATTTTTGGGAGATTTTTCAACATTTTTTGGTGGAAAAAATGTTTTAAAAAATGTTTCTTAAAGAGTTTTGCTGTATTTTGGTTGATTTTTTCCCCCAAATGTTCTTAAAGATAATATCAGAAGTTTTACTGATATATCTGTAATCACTTTAGATATTTATAGGATTTTTTGGAAGATATTTATTCATTTTTACAACTTGCATTTCTTTTTACTTTTTAAAAAAATATATATTTCTTTCCAAATTTGAGGTCTTTTCAAATTAAACTTGTAAGGGAAATTCTTTAGGATTTTTTTGAATTTTCGTCCTAAAAATTTTGCAAATATTTTGTAAATTTGGGGAATTTTTACACTGAATTTGTGGATTTTAAAAGACAAGTTAACAATATTTTTGGTGCCCATAAAATGAATATATTTTACAGGGAAAACTTCCTCATGTTCAACATTTTGGGGAAACTTTTGAACATTTTTTGAAGCAAAAAAATAAATGTTGAAAAAAAAATGTTTCTTTAAGACCATTTGGGGGGAAAAAATCTACTAAAATCCAGTGAAATTCATTGGATTTTGGTTGATTTTTCCCCCCCAATGTTCTTAAAGAAAATATTCAAACTTTTACTGATATCTATGGAATCACTAGATATTTTTAGGATTTTTTTGGGAGATTTTATTTACTTTTTAATTTTTTTTTCTTTTTAAAAAAAATTCATTTCTTGCCAAATTTGAGGATTTTTAAAAAATAAAACTTGTAAGGGAAACTTGAAGATTTTTCTTCCTGAAAATTTTGCAAATTTTCATAAATTTGGGGATTTTTTTTGCTGAATTTTTGGATTTTTTCAGACAAGGAAACAATAATATTTTGTGCCTGTAAATGAAGACAACAGGAGGGTTAAGAAAACACCTCATTTGAATCCAGTAAATTACATCAGTGACATTTCATAAAACAAACATCTTAGCTCCTCTACACCCTGTTGTCACTGAAGGACCCCAACAGGCTGTACAGATAAGGACCAAATAACTAGTTATATTTTTGAGACCACCTGAATATTCCTTTTTTGTTTCAGGAGAGGTTCTGGGCATCGACTAAAGAGTTCGAGACCCCCTCACATTTCTCTCCCACCCTATAATCACGAGCACCATGAAAGCTTTCCATTTGCTGCTCAGTAGGTTTGCGACTGTCACAGAAATGGCCTTTGCATTAAACCATCATTTTGTTTCAATTGGTTGCCATTGTCGCAGATTATACAACATTCAGGCTCTAGAGAGGTTTGAAATAGCGTGAATTATCTCTTCTAAAATGCACCCACACACATAGCGAATGCCCTTTTTGGGAAGAGTACGCTGGATCATGTTAAATGATATTAAACGAGGCAGATCCACATTTTTTTGTATCTTATTTTTGTCGTTCTGTGTCTCGTTTTTGTCATTTTGGCTCGTTTTTGTCGTACTGAAAATTATTTTCCGTGAAAATAATCTTTTTTTTCTGCCATAAATGGCCTACATGGAAGTGGCATTGCTGATGCCTCCAGAAGGTGCACATGTATGCAGGTCAGTGGTGCCTCCAGATTTTTTTCAGATGGAGTCTGAACATTTGGGATGGCACACTAAAACCACGTGCCATACGTGAATTTTACAATTCCTGCGATACTGTTGTTGTATATTGGCTCCTTAAAGACTCACCGATGTAAATATGAGACTTTAAGGATCAGGTGCTTTAATGTTGCTGCTTATCTGATGTGCACAGACTAATTCTGGTACAGTTTTTACTATTTGAAGAAGCGTGCTCTAAATTAGCCCAGAGATAGAGGTGAAGGGATACTGCTGCGTATAGGTCTCAATTTGTCGTATTCTGTCTCGGTTTTGTCATTTTTCTGTCTCGATTTTGTCGTTTTGTTTCTTCATTTGTCGTTTCAAATCTCGGTTTTGTCATTTCGTGTCTCAGTTTTGTCATTTTCTGTGTTAATTTCAGATCACATGACCTGCTCCACATTTTGTGGCTCAGTTTTGTCGTTTTCTGTCTCGGTTTTGTCGCTTTTTGCCTCGATTTTGTCATTTCATGTCTTGGTTTTGTCGTTTCATGTCTTGGTTTTGTCGTTTTCTGTCTCCTTTTTGTCATTGTGTCTCGATTTTTTTCAAATTTTATATGGAAAATAAATTTATCTGTGTCCAAGAATTCACTTTCAACTAAGTTACCCATCACAAAAACACCTCTAGAGGAAGTGTGTTAATTCTAGATCACATGACCTGTCCCACATGATGTCATTTCCTCCTGAAAAAAAAAAAAGACTGGAAAGACTCCAAGGCCTTTATAGTTATTTAATATAAAGTAGTGTGTGAGTCAACTGGTCTCAAGACTTTGATGGGGAGTGTATCTGTCAGCACTGCTGGCTTTTTATGTACAAAACACTTTAGGGTGTTCTTAGCAGCAATTCATTACTGCCCTTCCACTAAAACAACATAAATCTCTACTGTATGTTTAGAGTGTGCGTTCATTGGATAAAGCCACGGTGAAAATGTATACTATAGAAAATGTGTCTCCCTTTTTCTCCTAAACTGTTCAGCTGAAACTCTCGTCATTCAAACCAGCACAAACTGTGACTCTCTGGAGCCGAAGGCATGGAAGTCCATCTGAGGATCAACCATTTCTTCATCCAGAACATTTCTGTAATAAAGACACTTTGTTCAGAGCAAAGGTCAGGGCAGAGAAACAAGTGCAAGACACGCCAATAAAACGGCAGATGTCTGAAACCTACAGTTAGCCTTTGCTCTTTCTCCTGTTTGAAGAAGATGAAGGGACCTGCGAGGAGGAAGGCGAGATTGCGAACCTCTTCAGCACCTTTGATGCTCAAATGGCAGCAGAAGATCAGAGCGAGGGGAGATGGAGAAAGGGAATAGAGGGAAGAGCAACAGCATGCTGCAAAGACGGTGGACAGAAAAGGGAACATAAATGGGAGGATGGGACTAAGTGTTCCAGCGGCAGAAAGACAGAGCTGGCGATCCGTGGGAGCAATAACGTCCATGTCAAAGATATCTTTCCCTTCCTGTGTTAAGTGCACTGCTAGTGGGGTATGTCAAAGCAGTGCATTTAGTTTGGTGTTGTGCTTTATGTTCGCACAAACACATGAAAGCCACATAATAGCAAGGCTCTAGATGTTGACATATATGTGTGTCTCTCTATTTACCACAATAAGTAGATTGTCTAGCCAACATGCATCTTTCTGTCGAGCAGCCAAATGGAAAATTACACCCTGGCATTGCTTCTGTGCTGCGTACACACACACACACACACACACCTGTGCATTGCGAGGCTTGTCAGTGACTAAATTCCTTCCCTAATCCCTAACCCAAAAATAACTTTGATCTTAACCCGCACTCAGACCAAAAACAGCTCTGCTTAAAAATAAATTTTAAAAAAGTGAGTCTCAGTCAAACTTCTGAATGCCAAAACTCTGCACAGTCATTTACAACAACAGGTGCATTCAAATGACTTAGTCTCAGTGCGACTTCATCTGGAAACCAACAACCTATTTGAACTTGTCAGAACAAGGGTGATTTTTGGAAGATTTTGTGTATTTTTTTAGACCATCTCATGAGCCCAATTTTGTCAGGAAACCCACAACTTTTATTTTTACACTTAAACTGGCAAAAAAAAAGTAATTTATTTACAGTTCTTTCAATTTGTCCAACACAAACCCGCACGAAAAATACAGTTCATTACGAGCACACACTTGTGGTTCGCAGCAGGATGAGAGATGGATGGGCAAATATTGAGCTGTGACAGAGTAAACAATGCCCTGGTAACCAGATGGCTGGACTGACACACATGCACACACTCGCACGTTTGATGGCGTCTATCAAAACTCAATAGCTGGTGGCTTGAAAGAAAAATGGAGACACTGTAGGAAAGTGGTATCGAGACGGAATCAGAGCTGAGATCTCCTCTGCTCATTTATCAGTGTCTCTTTCCAGATCTGAAATCCATCTCTATCATCCAACACTTTGTTTTCCCACGGCTCGATAAACAAGAGATTAAACAAACTTAATGAAGTCTAAAACCACAAGTAAATCAGTCCATTACCTTTACTGAACTCTTGTTTGCAGGGATACGAGGGGTTAAGGTCGATCGTAGCTACAAAGACCCTGGCAACCAGTAGGTGTTCAGATCAAAATCACCACTGTAAAAAAAAAAAAAAATGCAAGGAACACAGGTAAAGCAACCATGTGGAGACAAAATCTATAAAGTCCAGGTTGTATAAAATGTTAGATAGCAGAAATGTAGTGAGACTTCGGTGTCGATCGACTATATCTTCAGAGAAACAAAAGGGTAAAGACATTAGACTGCCAGCAAAAACAAAACCGAACATGCAAACCTTGAAAATCCACAGAAAGATCCCCAGCAGTAACCTTCAAATTGTAAATTTGTAAAACTATAAATTTAAAATAATTTCTAGAGCATAAATTGTTTTGATCAGAAAGTAGTTCATTGTTCTTTGGTCGTTTTGTGTCTCATTTTTGTAATATTTTGTCTTTTTTTGTCTAAGTTTTGTCTCCTATTTCTGTAGTTGTGCGTTTCCTTTTTGTCTCGCTTGTTTTTTGTATTATTTGTCATTTTGTGTTTTACTTTATTCATTGTTTTTGTTGTTTTGTGATTTTTCTGTCTCGCTTATGTTTTACTTGTCTATTTCTTTTCTCGCTTTTGTCACTTATGTCACTTTTTTTGTAAAATTTTATCTCTTTTTGTGAAAGATGGAGACTTCTAAAAGAGACAGACCACCAAGATTCACCAAGCAAACTGCAGCTAACCGTAGCTAATGATTATACAGCTACAGTTCAGAACTGTGGACAGCTTCAGCACCACGGCCAGCGACTCTCACTTCTGCCTCTTTTTCTGCTCAGCACATCTTCAATATGACATTTCTACTTGATCAGTTGTGGACTTAAGAAAAATATCGCTGAACAACGCACTACAGCTGTAAGTCTTCGGATACAGTGAGAGGAATTTGGATTTGATCACAGCAGAAAGTTGTAGACCCTCATAAAAGTACATTTCTGAGAAGCCACAATAATCTGGCACCACTGCAAAGTTTTAGGTAACTTTTGTGTGGTAAATATGAGCTTAAATTTGCTCGTTTTTTTGTTCTTCTATAATGTGCTTGAAGAGTTTCAGTGATGAATAATGTACAAAATGATTCAACAAGCCTACAGAGATTCATTATAAATGCTTCTCCACGTGGATATCATCATTTTTTTCTCCCCTCAGCTTCTTTTTAAGAACAGATTTATCATAAATAATGGATACTTGTGCATGAAGAACAAAATTTACATTTAACACTCACATAATATTTAACTCACTGGCAGTACTAATCAATTTTGCAATAAATATGTTATTTTATCACATCCAACATCTCAGAGGTGGATTATACCAACCCAGCCAGATGTTATTTCTATCTAAAGAACCTTTCCTGCCCTTTAATTGGTCCTAAAGTACTTCTAGCACTGTTTCAGAAGGCAGTCGGTTTCAAAAATGATTTAAGACAAGCACAAAGAAATCGTGTCATGCCGTACCATTCACACAAATTCACTCGAGTAATCCCAGCGACACACACACACACACACACACACACACACCTGTCAGCTGTTAAATATGCTGAGCGTTTATCTTCCATAGGGCAGCGCTCCAGCCCTATCACAGCCGTAAAGAGGGCAGGCTAATAGACCCATGATTACAGAGCACATCACTCTGCTCGCCCTCGATCAGTCGGTCCTGCTCTTTTTACACCTTTACTACCTCCCATTGGCTCCCTCTCTCTCCTCACATCTTCATTAAGCACCGACAGATGGAGGTTCTCTACACTCAGTTTAGACCGAAGCTCCAGATGTCAAGATGTTCAAGTCCTCCACGTCCTGTCTGTTTTATCCCTTTATTCATATTTCCCTTTACTCCTATAGCAGACTTTGATCTCGAAGGGATTTAGGTTGTTAGGTTTGTCTTCTTGTTGAGTCGACTCTTAACTTATAGTTTAAATGTTAATGTGTGTTCATTCCATATTAAGCATAGTTTAGCAACTAATCTGCAGATTCAACGCTCATTAGAGAAGGTGTTCGACATGTTAACATAACGGTACAGTGGAAGTGGTGTGCTCCTTGATGGTCAAATTTAAATCAGGTATGGGTCGTGTTTTGTCTTGAAATGTTTTGATCAACCCTGATATTTCCTAACACTCACAATTCAATCCCTTAGAGAATTAAAGAGCAACAGCTGAAACATATAATTAACGTACAAGATACCCATGAGCGTTGTCAAACCTGCACACCAACCCTCCTCAGGTAACGGATAAGTGACGCTCTACCCACATGAAATACATCCAGCTCTGGATAACTAAGCGTAAAAACTACTTAGTCAAAGTAGATCATTTTGTATTGACCACACACATATGCATGCGTGTGCACGCTCACAATTACCATATGCTGCTGTGGCGTCTTTGTATGCGAGGCCTAACCTGTATAATAGGTGTCACATTAGCAAGACAACAAATCAAACCATCCTTCATTTCCCAGGCCTCTCCTCGGCTCCACAGCTGTAGGCCTCTCTTTGTTGTCACGGGAGTTTCTAATTAATATGATAAATAAGATGGCGGGTTCGACTCCCCGATGCTTTTTAATTGGAGGAAGCCTTGAATGGCACGCGGGCACAGGCAGAGATTAGCGGGTTATTTGCGAGCGTTTTTGTATGAGGGGAGAAAGCGAGAGAGAATTTTTTTTTTTACCCTCGCAGTGATTTCCTGTTTCATTGTGATATCCAACTCAATGCTCGTAACACACACACACACACATTTAGAGAACACACACACTGCTCTGAGAGACAGCTGACAGTCTGGTTGCATGAGTGGCCATGTTAGCGCTTCCTGACAATCAGAACCACATTCACGTAGTTCCGTTTCCCCATGAGCTTCAATTACCCAAATCCAACATTTTCTAGACCATCTGCAAGCGCGATGACACCACAAAAGGTGAATGTTAAGAATATGAGAGACAGTAAAGCAGGGGTGTCAAACAGGCGGCCCGTGGGCCAAAAACCGGCCCTTCTCGAGGGTCCAATCCGGGCCTCAGGACGACTTTGTAAAGTGCAAAAATTACAAAGATGATATTTAACTGCCGATTGTCAAATTGTAAAACTAAATTTAAAATAACTTCTAGACCATGACAAGTTGTTTTGATCATAAGTTGCTTTGCGTCTCGTTTTTGCAACATTTTGTCTTGCTTTTGTGGTCTGACTTGCGCCTCCTGTTTTTGTTGTGTTGTTTCCGTTTGTCTCACTTGTGTTGTCGTCCTTTTTGTCATTTTTTGCTTTACTTTATTGTTGTGTATCATTTATGTCACTTGTCTCACTTGTGTTTTCATCTTAGTTGTCATTTTGTGTTTTACTTTATTTGTCGTTTGTGTATCAGTTTTGTCGTTTTTGTCTCACTTGTGTTTCTTTTCTCATTTTGCTTCTCGCTTCTGTCATTTTTTGTCTCGTCTCATTTATGCAAGTTTTTGTCTCAGTTTTGTCGTTTGTCCATTTTTTTTCGCTTTGTAACTTTATTGTCTAATCTGTTTTGTCTCATTTCTTGTCATTTTTGTCTCATTTTGGTAATATTTTGTCTCATTTTTCTAGTTTTTTTAGTCTTTTTTCTGACTTGCCATTTTGTGTCTTATTTCTGTCGCTTTGTGTCTCATTTTTGTAATATTTTGTCTTATTTTTTAGTCTTCTTGTCTGACTTGCCATTTGGATCATAAAGTAAAATATTACATCATTCTGTTTCAGACAGCTGAGACTAAACATTTTGTAGACACTCTGATCTATACATCATGTGTAAATGATGAATTGAGGAAAAATGTTGAAACTGAATTTATTTTTCACGTTGTTCACAATGTTTCCTTCAATGTGACCATTTTCAGAACAGATTTTTTTGCACTAAAACAAATGAAAAAACCTGGAGTTGTGGTTATTTTTAAGTTAACTGGGCTCAGTGTGGCCCCTGGACCACAATGACTTTGACACACTTTGAGTAAAGCCATAGATTCTCACTCTTTGTCCACGTTTTTGTCAAATAAGAAAGACTTTTAATCAATTTCGGCAACTTTACTTTTGTTTTGGGTCTTGTTTTGCAGTGCATGATCGGTGTGCGTGTGTTTGCTTCATGGTGCACTACGCACCACCTACAGAACACGAGAAAATCGGTCGAATATTTGACAGCTTTGCCTCCAGCGTCTACGTTTCACCAGCCCACTTCTCTTCAACATACACTCCACTCTGATCTCCTCATCCTCAGCTAATCCTGCACCATCTAAATCAGAGCAAACAGCCTGGAGGGGACAAACCGCCGTTGTTTTGCACCCATCTAATCCTTCCCTCCATCATTCTCATCTCCTTCTTATGTCTGACAAGGCTCCTCAACATCAGTGGAGATCAATGAAATCGAGAACGGCGATACAACCCTGGCAATCCAGAGGGGATTTAACTCCGGTTTCTCCGGGCCTATTTTCGGTGTCGCGTGTCAAGACTGAACAACTAAGAAAATCCCGTCTGGCTGGACAGTCAAAACCTCTCTGTTTCTGAGAAATTAGAGCGTGGATCTCCAGAATAAATTCAGCTTTCTGGCAAGGCCGACGGTGTGAGGAAAGGAAGAGACAGGAGGAGAAAGGGAAAAGAAGGGAAAGAAGGAGCAGAGAAGGCGACAGGAGATGAAGAGAGATTATTGGATGAGAAATGTGATGTAAGAGAGGAGAGGTGAAGAAAACAGGAGGATGAAGAGAACAAACTAGGGGAAAAAGGAGTGATGAAAGGCATTAGCGAATGACACGGGAGCTAAGGTGATAAATACTGGACAAGAGGGTAAGGAAGACGACAACTCAAAGACAAAAAAAGGAGGAGTGGGAGAAAAGAAATGACAGATTATTGGACGGTGATGCAGGGATGGAAGGAACGGATGAAAGAAATGAAGAGAGCATGAAGAGATTAGTGGATAAAAGAGAAGATACAGTCTAGAAATAATTTTTAAAAAAGGAAAGACGATTGAAGACAAAAAGAGAGAGAAGACTAACCAGTTCGAAAATGAAAGTTCAGTTAATTTCAACAGAAAGGCCACAAACGAACTCGATTTCGTAGCACAAAAAGACAAACGACTCCAGTTCATTCATTCACAGCATAAAACCCACTTTTACCTTCACAAAAACACAAAACCACGCAGCACATTTCCAAGTTCTCGCAACTCAATTTTACCATCATTTTGAAAACTCTAAATCTTCCTGTTGACGCTCGGTGGTAAACCAGCTGCTCGGTTTTGGCTGACCTCTTGGAAAACTAACCAGACAAAAACAGCAGTTTGAAGCACTGCACAAGATTCTTCAGTAAAAATAACAGCTCCTACTTCAGTCATACTTCAACAAAATCCAGTGACTCACTGCTGCAGCAGAGATATAAATGACCTCTGCTGTTGGTAACCATTACAGCTACAACTAACTAATGATCTGACAGTCCAATAATCACCTATTCCAATCACGAATTACACAACTGTGCGATTATTCAGCAACCAGCTTTTACATTGACCATGAAGTTGTTTCTGGTGTGTGCTACATAACAAAACAGACATTAAAGACGCCCTTAATGCACTTTATTGCTGCTACAATGCTGCAGCTTTACCGTCACGCACAACCAGAATCACAACATGGGCTGCAGCTATCCATTATTTAGTAATCGAGTATTCTATCAATTATTCTGGCGATTAAACGAGTGATCCGATTCCACGCTTGGCATCAAAAACAGAACTGATAGAACACAAATAAGAAAAGTTCAGTCAGTAGCTTTAGCTTCACTTTGATTTGGCCACAAATTAAAGTGATTTCCTTCATTATGAGTCAGTGTCAGACCTACATGTACTTCAATGCAATATCATGTTTAAAAAATAAAGTTTGATCGATTTATCGTGCAGCTGTCTGTTAGAAATAAGCAGCATTGATCAGTAAAATAAATATATTCAGCACGTTTAACAGTTTTTCAGTCAAAGCGCTTTTTACCGTCAAATTCTTCTCCTTTAAAAACAACCTGTTCGCAGTTAGTTATTTTGTGCACAAAACAATACAAATTATGCGTTAGGCGCTCCTGTTCTGTGACGAGTTTGAAGCAGAAAGCCCGAGTTATCAAAGAAAACTGGAAAGCACCTTCATAGCTGTTAACTCTGAATGAGGTTTTAGTTTTTGTCGAGCTGACTCACACAAAGAAAACCTGACTACGTTGAAATGCCTTCGTAGTTCAGCCCCAAACAAAAACAAAAGCGCCCCATGAAATTTAAATCCTCCTATACTTTACTGATAACAGGTCCGAGTTCGTACAGGATGAAGTCTGATCCAGAACAGTTGGTGACCTGTGGATTAAACCAAGCCTCGATTCAGATAATTTCAAATTTTAGTGACTCGAAATGACTCGAAGAATCCCTTCACCCCTAGTTGGTGGTTTTATCCGTTTCTAACCTACTGCAAAAAAACACATGGAATCCAATCACCAGCTAATGCAAAATAAACTCGCTGGCAACCGATTTCAGCATCAATGTTTGCCGACTACGTTGAGAATTTATGCACTGCTAGCATCCACGACTCAGCATCGAGTCCTCCAGCTGCACATGAACCCGATTCCAAGACACTCGACTACAGGAAAGAAGAGAAACACAATATTAAAAAAAAAAAAAACAGTGAGGACGAAGAGCGACTACTGAAGGAGATGCAGGAGAGGCGACGCTTGGAAGGGGACGAGGAGCGAAAGACAGAAAGTGGATGAGAAATGACGAGAGATCACTTGAGGAAAAGAGGCGAGGCGAGAAGAGGAAATAAACAGGAGAAAATATATTAAGAGGGAAACAGACAGGAGAGGATGAAGGGAAGGGAGGCGCTAAGAAAAGAGGAAACGAGGGGATGAAATAAAGAAGGGAGAAAAGGAAAGAAGAGATAAAGAGGAGAGGAAACAAGGAGAGAAGATATGAAGCAGAGAGAAGAGGAAAAAACACCGACAGAGAGAGAGAGTTGCCACTTTGCCACTGCAGCATTTAAAGCTGTAATGACAGGCCAGAGAGTGATAAGAGACTCTGAGTGGAGAGGCCACTATAGCTGCTCTCCTCTCCCTGCTAACAACTGTAATTATCCAAACTCCACACTCACTACTATTGATCTCTCCCTCCGCTCCTCCCGCTCCTCCCCCTCCTCCCCCGGCCGGCGAGTGTGTGTCTCTATGTCTCTCCCTCCCTGACGGGGTGACAGCAGAGTGCGTCCCTCTCAGCACAAGAGTTGTTCACACCTGCTGCCGGTACATGTGGAGAGCAGCGACAAGGGCTTGGACAAATACGTGACAGCCGCAAAACACAAATATTGGTGCAGCTCTGATGTTCCCCATCACGGCGCATGTTAAGTACGAGCCGTGTGTGTGTTTGTGGATGTGTGCGCTCTCATGTCTCACACCTGGTTTGGAGAACACGGCGACAGCTTAGCAACAACAGCGCCGTCACATACAGGGTTGTGTGTGCCAATGTGTGTGTGTCCTTTTCTATTAAACGCACTCACGAGGATGGAAAGATTTTGACACTTTAACCTGCAGTGGACAGTTCTTGCTTTTGGTTTATAATACACAAATACATATGTAAACGTAAGGACTTTTATTCCATTTAGGGCGTTGAAATGTAGTTATATTACTCGACTACACAGCAAAGTTCTCTCTTCTTTTCAATCATTTGAGCAACAGACAAACTTTGCACAGTGACTAAACAATCCCATTACTCGTTTCTATATTTCTGTGATTCTTCATCAACAGATGGGTTTTGCTCAGTTGTCATGGAGATGGATCCGTTAAAATGTAAGCTCAGAGGCTGCCAGAACTGTAACAGCCCAGTGAACTCCTGTCTGCAGTGGTCTACAAGTTAGTCTTACCTGCTAACACAAGCTTAGAGCTGGGACACACAGACGGTTTCCAGGCTCAACAGAAGACTTTTATGCTGTTGTTATACGTGCTACTCATGTTTAAATTAACGCAATAATGTTTAGATGTTTGACGAAAGTTTCGCGATGCGTCAGACCTTTAAAGTAGAAGTCGAGTCCACTTTATGGAAATGAGCTGGAAACACACCATATCGCAGCCCGAAACGCACCACAACCGGACCAGCATGCAACATGTGCATTTTGAGCTGTGATCCAGTGTGTTTCCTCAGGGCGGGCTGCAGCTCAGATCCGACGCATCACGAAACTTTCGTCAAACATCTAAATGAGCCGTCAACTAAAACGAGGACGCATTCAGCTACTGCACAGTTTATTTCTTGTCTCAAACGCTTTCAGAAATTCTTTTCGCTGAAGTGCTTTCTAAATAAAAAGAAAGTTTACGGCTGAGCCACGATGTCAGTCCAACGAATCTCCGGGATTGAAGGGCTGAAAGTGCTTTCACGTGACCACGTAGTGTCCTGCTGAAGCTGAACAGCTGTCCTATAGGAGTACTTTAAAAATGAAAGTGTGGAATGCACTAAATCTAAATCTACCATTTCATTTTATCGCAGAACATCATGTGATTAAAGCTTTTAATTGTTGTCCAGCACTAGTTTAAACCAAACAAAACCCAAAACTTAAAACACAGCAAAACAAATCCAAAGAAACAACGAAATCACTAGAACTGGACCCGAATGTCCTAATGTCCAGTTGTGACGGTGGTATCCGAATATTAATTTTGGACCAGTCCTACAAATCACTGCCACAGAGGAAGGTACAGACTTGAGCACCCTAGCTCAATTAAAATATATATATAAAATAAAAATTGAGTAAAAGCTCTTGTTGTGGTCTGATATGACACAGAGAGCACAAAACTGTTACCCAGTATGCAATTCCTCTTTAATGATATACAACATCATTAGCAACGGTTGAAAGATGCTCACAAACAAACACAGATTTACACCAACAGTTTGAGCATCAGTCGTTCCTAAAGAACTTTCGTCAAGTTCTAAACCTGTGTACTCTTTTGTGAACCAACCACTATGTTTTACAGGTAATATGTAGGAGGTTCACAACAGAAACACCTCAAGCATTTTTATTCCTAACATACACCACGCAGAGCAGATACATTACTTCTAACAATTCAAGTTTCTCTGGCAAATACCAGCTTTCTCTCGTCGTCATAACTTCGTCAATGTGTATTTTTCTGTTTGCTTGATGGGGTTGTAACGGCCCAGATCTTTGAGGAGCATTAAGACATGTAACAAGAGCACATTTTGCCTCACAGTGGCAATAAACTCCTGCAGCTTTAGGCGACATTAAATGTGTCCTTCCAGCTAACAGAGCAATAAAAGGTGTCAGACGAGCCAGTTCCTGGTGTTATTCAACCGGGCGGTTTAATCATAAAGCTCCAAATCATTGAAATCTGCAGATAACAAAATACTTCCCTGCCACTGACCAAAGATAAAGACAGTTATTTTTTATTAGCACTTAAGAGGAGACATAAAGGGAAATTAACCTGAGGAGCTTTTGTTTAACGACTAACCTTGTCAAATTCTTCACACAAGCTCAAAATTTAATCTGTTTCCCAGATTTGCTAAGTGGTTCGACCACCTACTGTGCTTTTCGTTGTTTTTTCCTCTAAAAAGACACTTTCAAATTTAATGAAACATTTATTTTTACCTTTTGATTTTCTTCTAAGCACATTGTTTACATATTAAAACATACTTTGGTGCTCTTCACTGACAAAAAAAGGTAAAAACAACAAAGCTTTAATGTTAGTTTTTAATGAAGAACGCGAACAACACTAATGAGTCATTACTAGAGAAGATTAAGATGCGCAAAATGTATTTTCTACTGTCACAAAGACCTGAAAAAGAAAAATAAGCAAGTGAAATTGAAAATGTCAGGGCTTTAAGTGTTGAAACTAATCAGGCAGGCTGTCATTATAAAGGCAAGGTTAATAGCAGCTGACAGAATCACCTTCAGCAGACACCAAGATAAGAAAAGGTCTTTTTATTAGCATTGCCGGGGCGGACGCACACAAGCACGCACATCTAACGTATGTGGTTGTGTGCGCGAGTGCAAATAAATACTCCTGCAGGATCGATGTGGGAAATTCAGTAGCTCTGCATCTCATCTTGTAGCCATATGTGGACCGTCAGATAGCGCCATTCAGCAGGGGGAAGGATTTACAAGTCGCACCGCGGCCTCGACACCCAGACAAAACCCCTCTTTTGTTCCCCCATCACCTGGTCCAGATTTATGACGTCCAATTACAAACTGGGATGCTAACAGTATTCCCCATTAGCCTATCAAATACTTTAGTGGTTGTTCCTTCAAAGGGTTATCTGGCCTTTCAGCAGGGGTGTAACCAATTTACGGCCCCCCCTCAAGAAGATCTGAACAAAGACCTCCCTGGTTCTGCTTTTTGTTTTCCCTGCGCCACTCCCCAAGACAGGTAATTAACAGGGAAGGAGTTTGTGGTTAATTTGCGAGATAATTATCTAAATTAAACTGCCTTTCGTCACACGGTGGCTCTATCGCTCTCTCGTACTTGCATGCATGCAATCTCTCTCCATCATTTGATGAGGGTGGTCAGGGTATTGTTGCTGCTGTAGAAACAAAACCAGTAATGACACGTTCCTCTTTCTTTCCTTTTGTTTTCCTCCGCTTTGTTTTGCTTTGTCTTTGTTTTTTAGTTAGAGGAGAAGTAAATGAAGAGGGTAAAGGAGCAAAGAGAGAGATATCGAGGAACACAGAACCCGAGAGGGAGATAATGGACAGAATCAGTTTAGTTACAGACTTTACCAGATGACAAGAGAACAGTGGCGTGAACACACAACTATAATCTGATCGGCTGCAGCTGTTATTTATCAGGTAGCTTTGAATAGCGCCGCTCATCAGTTTGATTCGCAGGAAGAGCTAGCTCAGGAGATCAGATTACTAAGAGGAAATCCAAATTTAGTCTGTGGTACCACCATCCAACAGCAACTGAAGTGGATTTCTTGAAGCAGAGATTTGTAGTACCTCATGAATGTTCTGTTAAAAAACCCTAATGTGAGACCGTGAACTCTCCGAGTACGTTTGAAGAACATTTAAGACTTTCCCTGTCTCATGAGACGTGTACTTTATTCTTCCTTTCTGTAGTCCAGGGGTCTGCAAGCTTAAACACTAAAAGAGCCATTTGGACTCGTTTCCCACAGAAAAGAAAACACTGGGAGCCGTGAAATCCTTTTAACATTTAAAATGAAGACAACACCGCATATGTTGCTTTTTATCTTTATGCTCTTGTGTCTAATTAATGACTAAAAATAAATAAATAAAACACGTTAAAAAATAATGCCTTTAATCGCACCTCAGTTCCCTAATTTGTGGCACACTGGTGAACACTCCAGCCCAGTAGGTGGCGCTAATGAACCTCAAGTCTGTTTCCCAGCCATGAAGAAGATGCACAGGACGCACTATCAGCACAGAAGAAAGCTTGGCCAACAGTGTTGGAAGACGAGACTGCAGAATTTTCTTTTAAAAATCCTCCCGATGGCAGCTTGGATAAAAGCGTAGTCGTGTGCAAATTGTGCAACAAGTAGTTTTCTGATCAAGGTAAAACATGTTGCTGCTAGCGTCAGAGCTAACGTTAGCTACGACAGTCCTGGCACCAGCAGATGGTGTAGCCATCCTGTAATAGACCACTTTGAGATGCTGAAAGTGCCTGAGTTTACAAAAAGTTTTCAAATATTGAATATAATCGCAAGAAATGGACTTTGAGTAATCTGTAAATGTAACAGAAACATTTGTTGCTTAAGTTAATGTATACGTCTGTTCATCCATTCAGTCAAACAAAAGTTATTTGAATTGAAAAACTTGGCTGATCATGTCAAACATTGCTATTTGATGCCATCGATCGTGATTAATTAATTACAAAGCCTCTAATTAATTCTATTTTTTTTAATCGCATTCTACCACGAATATTTATCTTACTTTGTTAATATCATTTTTGCTCCTGAACCTCAACACAACAGCGTCCGCAGGGCTGTAAGACATCACCTTCATCTTCAGCGAAATTTGCTGGATTTTGGTTAATTTTTGTTAATGTTCTTATAAAGAAACATTTTTAACATTTCTTTTTTTTCCACCGAAAAACGCTTAAAGATTTCTAAAAAATGTTGAAAATGCGGACATCAGAAGTTCCATCCATCCATCCATCCATCCATCCATCCATTCTCTATACACCGCTTTATCCTCACTAGGGTCATGGGGGGTGCTGGAGTCTATCCCAGCTGACTCGGGTGAAGGCAGGGGACACCCTGGACAGGTCACCAGTCTGTCACAGGGCTACATATACAGACACACAATCACACTCACATTCACACCTACGGACAATTTAGAGTAACCAATTAACCTCAGTATATTTTTGGACTGTGGGAGGAAGCCGGAGTACCCGGAGAAAACCCACGCATGCACAGGGAGAACATGCAAACTATGCAGAAAGATCCCAGGCTGGGATTTGAACCGGGGATCTTCTTGCTGCAAGGCGAAAGTGCTAACCACTACGCCACTGTGCAGCCCGATATCAGAAGTTTCACTGTGAAAATATTTTTTTTCCTCCACCCTTTCAAACTTTGAAACAGGTCAATTTTGACCCACAGGACAACACGAGGACTAAACTGCATTACTCCCAGCTATGATGCAGTGCCATGAGTACAATAACTTTTCATATTCGTACTTACAATTTGTCTCTATACACACATTTCATTCTCTCATGCGGTTTACCTTGACTGCACAGAGAGGGTCTGAGGCTGAAATTCTCTATAGAAAAGCAAGTAAATCGTTGTGTGCAACAATTCTGTTTTTCGATTGACAAAACTATATTTTATACCTTGTATTAACTAGGATGATGTGATCCCAGAAACTGGAGGATTTTCTACAAACACACCAATGAAGTGAGAAAGTTCTCACAAGACAGATAAAAGAATGAGCAGTTTAGGTTTAAATGCTTTGACTTTGGCATATGACCTTGATTATTTCCTAACCTTAACATAGTGCACAAAAAAGGTTAAAAAATCTATATATTTGTGACAGCTTTCACTGCCGCTTGATACAAATAGGAACAGAATTGCCTTTCAGCGTCCTCGTGAACAACCTTCGTAATGAAAGCCGTCTACGGTTGCAGTCGGTGAGCAAAAATGTTTCAAGTAAAACTGTTCGCACAAAGGGTTATTTATTGGCGGAGCTGTGGAGGTTAAAGTTTTGGTTTGGACATGTGGCATTTATAAGTCAATTTCAAGCATTGTACGCCCATCACAAAAACACTCAAGTATACACCAACTGTAACAATTTCTGTGGTGTTAAAAAATATATAAAAAATCTGCACCGTGACAGGAAGGCAGCCAGATGCAGAAAAAGGGACAGAACAGATTTGCTTTGAAAAACTCGTATTGAAACAGAAAAATGTGAGCACACGGCACATCTTGACAAATGAACACCACAACAGAGGTCAGGAAAAACCTACAAAGATGTGTGCTGCTCCTCACATCTTAAGAAACGTCTTGACTAAGATTTTAAATGTATAGACTAGATCTGGGCAATAAAACGATAGCGATACGTGCTTGGGATGGTCAGCCGTGGTAAGAAAGCAGTCATGTGAATGTAGATGTCAACTAGTGGAAGCTGCAAGCGGCAAAGACACCGGCGTTGTCCTTGCAAGAAAATCAACTTACGTCTTATGTCTATGAACGCAAATTATAAACAATTAACTGACAGTCTGCAGCCTAATCAACCAATAATTGACCAATCAATAACACAAATAAGTAGGGCTGGATCTGAATATCTGAATATTAATTTTGAGAAGCTAATATTAAATCTATTCATGCTAATATCCGTATTAAACTTGAAGTTATATAACTTTAGTGTGGTTTATTTCAGGGTTCTTGTTCCTTTTAATTGTTGCTCAACTGCTATTTTTTGGACTTGTAGTCACGTACAAGAATTCCAGTGTACCTGTGCTGTGATATACCGGTGCAAATGTTAATAAACTCTATTCTATTCTACTCCAAGAGCGAAGATACTGCTGCACCGCCTGATGAAGTGGTGCCTTCAGAAGAGCCGTAACGCTCTGCTTGGCTGCGTAGAACATTCATCTCATCGTCAACAGTACTGTACAGCTAATTCATCATCTTCCTCCTCGTCATTCAAGTTGTAGTACAGTCACTGGTGAGCACCCATATAAAATTTTATGTGTTGCTAAAATGACGAGTGTAGAAAGTGTTTAGGAGCATAAGAAGTGTTTATAAGAGTGTGGGGAGGGTTTATGAAGCCTTAGAACAGATAAAAACAATAAAATAAATATCAGGTCGCAACTTCTCGGATTCGAGGGACCACTGTATGTTATTGTAGCGCACTTCAGCTCACCAACAAGACAAGATCTGGCTGATTAATGAGTGGCACACCAGCAGCTAAACTCCCACAATGCTCCCTGTTTGCAAACACATAACTGCCTGTAGTCCAAGTAACCACCTCCCAGGGTTGCTACGGTACTAAACAGACTGAAACAAGCATGTACTACACATTATTATTATTATGAGTTTATTTAAAAAGGGACCATCTACAATATTAAAGATAAATGCTTCCATTTGATGTATTCTACCAGAGTTAGCTTTAAGCTAATTTCCATCTGCAGTCCCTTGGCAGGTCACAACACAACATTGAAATGTCACGAAAAAGTACATGACACAGTGAAACAAAACATTACACACACACACACACACACACACACACACACACACACACACACACACACACACACACACACACACACACACACACACACACACACACACACACACACACACACACACACACACACACACACACACACACACACACACACACACACACACACACACACACACACACACACACAAATGCCAATTAAAAGGACATTGCTGGACTAACATGATCTACAGTGCATCTTCTGACATGCATGTCCTTTGTCTTCTGCCTTATTGGTGAACATATTTCTAATCAAAGTAGTAAGAGCATCTAATCAATTAAAAACAATGCGGGTAAATTTATTTTTCTGTGTTTTCCATTGCGTTAAAACTATGCTCCTTAAATAAGGTTAATATGATTCAATACAAAAACTTCATCTCCAGGACTGGAATCTCAATAATCATCAAAAATAAATGTATTGATGAACACATTTTTAGAGCCTTGGTTATAAAAAAAAAAAAAAGCCATATAACTGCACCAGAAGCCTACGTGGGTGCCATAGCTGTCCATAAGTGCTGGGAGATTAGGGAGGACAGATAGTATCAGCATGCATATGACAAATGAGTTTCAATCACAATGTCTTGAATCAAACTTCCAGCCTCGCGCCGGGGGAAAAAAACTTTTGTGAGAAAATTTCATTAGAATTAGCTATTTCCATGCCGCTTTTCAAATCTGATACATCATAATTTGCATTAAAATGCCTGGATGGAAACCCAGCTAGTGTGTCTGTCTTACTCTCTCCGTCCTCATCTGTCCCTCCTCGCTCCCCCTCTCTGTACTGTATGAGGGAGGGATGATCGCTCCCTGTCACATCTGTTGGCACGTTGCCATCAAGCCTTGACAGGAAAATAACACTCTTCAGGGAAAATAATACACTCGTTCTGCCGTCGGCGCTCCCAGACACATGCCTCGCCGGGTGTGTGTGTGTGTGTGTGTGTGTGTGTGTGTGTGTGTGTGTGTGTGTGTGTGTGTGTGTGTGTGTGTGTGCGTCTAAAAGCCCTCGCTGTTGCTGTCAACCTGAGCACAAAGGATCACTTTATATGATTAGTATGCATCTCTGAAAAACATACTGAACAAAAAGCCCTGCCCCGAATGCTGCTCCACGCCAATTAATGGATTAAGAAATTATTTTGAGGCGAGGCTTGTTGTGAGACAGCTATGATACGTGGCTGGAGAGGCATTTCTGTTGTGGTTATTGCCAGCTATAAGGCCTGAATGCATTTTGATCATACGGCGGCAACGTGCACAGCCGGAGATTTGCCTTTACTGAGTGACAACATCCCTCTGCTCCATTTAAAGCGGTGAAAGAGAACTCTGAAAAGGCTGATGCAGAACACCCTGCGGCGGCCGTACGTATCGGAGGCTCTTGAGCAGCGACGCTCGGCTCATTCACGGTGCAGATTTAAACCGACAACCTTCCACATCACTTCAGGCTGCTGCGGGAGTGTGCCGCGCACCATCATCGCCGTGCAGTTCAGGAGACAAAAGCCGCCATGACACGGCAGTTAACCCAAACCTGACAGAGCCCCGGACCCGCTTTAACCCTCTGCTCACCCTGCTCTCAGCCCCGCGCTAAGAGCTGCGTTTATGGATTTTGGAAAAAGCTGAAATAGAGATTGAATCGACTTGGCCCCGAGAATGACATTTGATTTCTTACTTAGAGCTACTCTGGTTTAGGTGTGTGTCTGTGTGTGTGTGTGTCTGCAGCATGAAGGAGGATGCTTCAGAGAGAGATCTAACCGATTTGACGCTTTTTTCATTTAGATTTTTTAAAACCCAAGTGGCTTTTGTGGGAATAAGGTTGCAGCTAAAAATTATTTCCAGCACTGATCAATATTCAGTTAATTCTCTCGTCTTAAAAAATGTCACAGCACTGTTGAAAAATGCCCTTCAGAACATCCATGAGCATTTTGCCCAGACTGAATTGAAAGTATTTAAACACTGTATACGTCTCTAAATCCAACCCACAAGCACTGCATGGTATTAGAAAACAAAAATGACACTGACATCTAGTTTTTCCACCAGATGTCTTGACTATTTGGAAAGAATTAAATCACTCTAGAGTGATTTAGGTGGTTTTGTAAGGGAAGCACATCTGCATCGAGAAGAACAAATATTAAACAATTTGGGGTAACACTGGCAAAACGATTGAAAGTAGGTTTCTGCTTTGAATGGCTTTAAGATCCGGCTTTTAGCTCATTTAGTATCAACAGCTGCCAGACAGAGCCAACAAAATGCCCGTTTTTGATCATCATCCGTCCCTGAGTAGCCGAAATATTTCCTTACAATTAATGTTGCGTTTTGTCTAGCAACCAAGCGTTCCTTTTCGTCTCTTCCCCTTCGCTCATTTTGCCACGTACGTGTGGAGAACAGAAAATTAGAACGGTGACTTTTCATTTCATAACGAGCAGCAACCCAAAGCTGCAGCACTGGTTTGAGTTAATTTGCCTTTCATCACATTTCACCTCCTGCAATGTTGACTATTGTGCACGTCCCAATGTCAGTAACAGAAGGATTTATTCTGTAGCCCCGTCGTCCACTTTGGGATATCAAGAGAATGCTACCAGCTGACTGAGACATGAGTAGAGATCATGTCACTCAAGTTTCTGGGAAAAAAAAGTCAACTATGAGGCGCAAACTTTTACATTTGGAGCCAAGACTGCACAGCAACACCTCGCACCTAAACATGTGCATCAAATGAAGTTAAAATTGTGAGTGTTTATGTGGAATAGACCTTAACTTTTAATTGGAAATGAAAAACCTTGAAAAACCTCCAAAAAAAGGAACGGTAATAACTGTCGTACGCTTTTCATTTTTGAGATTTTGTGATGAAGCAATCTCATTTTGAAGAGAGCGAAAACATTAAAAGTTTACTACAATCAAAGCAGAAGAAAATCATGTGATTAGAGAGTGTAAAAGAGGAATCCTTAACAAGTGTATGATACAGACACAGTGAAGGATTTTGATTCACAGAACCTATTATCTTTCACATTTTGTAAAAGTTCAAGAAACGTTTACAAAATTAACTGAAACAGACCTTCAAAATTTACTGTTTCTGCAGGAAATTATTGAATTTAAGATTCTGAAAATGCATTTTGTCCCTGGTAGTAAATGGGGCTAAAATAAGTCAGATTATTCATTGTGGTGCTGCAGAAATTCATGACTGCAGAGGACTTTGCATTGTGATAAATGACAGCTTTTAAATTAGACTACTCTCGTAAAGTTTCATTCAAAAGTAGTTTTACACGCACTACCAATACTATGTCAAAGGACAAATTATTTTGATTATTAGGATGCCTCTGACTGAACCATCTCCTGTACTATAACCTGTTTTAACACCAGAATTAATTTTTTACAAGTTCTTTTAGGAAATGTGGCAATAGTATTGGAACGCAATTATGGCACCAGCTCTTTAAAACACTAATTTTGGTTGTATGTGGTTGTTATTTGGTGTTCATAGTAGTTTGGAGCTTGTGTGGTTCTTGATTAAATAACATTTACCTGGATCTGTGTTCTTCTGCCGTTACATTGGTCTCATCTGTACACAAACCGCTGATTCCCAGAGCAAAAATGAGCAGCCAGGTTCTGAATAGTCTCTATTTCTTTACCTCTCTAAGTTGGAACGCTATCATGATTTCTTGAATTATTCAGAAATATTGAAGATCCAAAAACTATATCTACATTTCTAACTTGAGGCAGATGTTTGCTTTTAACACTGCCTTAATAATATTTCCATATGTACCATAGACCAGTAGTGACGTTAATACTACAGTAGAGTATTATTCTGACAAACAGCCAATCAAACTTTACCTTAAAGGGGAACTTCGTTTTTTTTTTTTTTCAACCTGGGGTCTGTTTTCAAGTCATTTCATACATGTGAGTGATGGAGAAATGATTTTTCGACATAGCTCCAGTATTTAGCCAGGCAGGCAGCTTAGCAGCTCAGCTGCCCCAACGTGCTTCTTCCCCTCCCCCCCCCCAGGACTATCCGAGCCGGTCAGTGTGGGGGGGAAAAAGCACGTTGGGGCGGACTTTGATGCGGGGGGGGGTTGCCCCATACTTTTCGCTAGCTGAGCTGCTAGCTGAGCTGCTAAGCTGCCTGCCTGGCTAAATACTGGAGCTATGTCGAAAATTCATTTCTCCATCACTCACATGTATGAAATGACATGAAAACAGACCCCAGGTTGAAAAAAACCGAAGTTCCCCTTTAACATCACCCTGTCATACAGCAGTTTGACCCAACCACTCCAGCATGAACATTGCCATCTATACACTCCCGGTGGAGCTAAAAATACAGTCGCTCATGTAATTAGAAATATATTGAAAAGACTTTCTAATGGTGTAAGTGCAGGATGTGATATGTGGTCAAAAAAAAAAAAGAGTGTAGAGTTACATCAGCCTGCTGATTGGTACGCTTTCCATTATAGACTCTGAAGAGACCTCAATTCTCAACAACATGGAAAATGGCAGTCCATTTTCCTCCACTAATGCAAACAACATAGCTCCTCTAAAATCAATGTAATTGGCCGAACCATTTACTCCGACTGAATATCTCGTCTCACGCTTAGTGGCGTGATGATGGCGGTGTGGTTCCTTCATCGTGAGGGGGTCTGAGTGGTGGAGGGGGATGGCTGGGAAATCTACTTTAATATATACTAAGAGATTTGCATTCATGACGCTTTTCAACCAGGCAGCTGGAAGCAGATTTGTCTGATCTTAAGTTGTTTGTTTTACATTAAGAGTCCACTTTTTCTTTTACTAAACTGTACATACAGCCGTCTTAAAATTTACTCATTTAAGGACCAGATGTCTCACATGAGCTCTTTCCTGCTCTTCATGTGCCACTTGCACAAGAACCAATAAAGGACATGCACATAGAATCAGTTCCTGCATGAATGCACACTACAGACCACTGGCATGAACATACAATTCTAGTAATGTACTCGAACTACTGTCTCCGCCAACCAGTCAAGTTACAGTTCATCACTTATGTCCACACAGATTTGACCTTTTGGACAGAAAACACTGTTATCCTGTTAGACATCTGTATATTTTTTCCTCCTATTTAGTGTATGAATTCTCCAATTATGACCAAAAACTTGCATTTGTAAAGTCAGTGACCTTTGGCCACTAAAATCTGATCTTATTCACTCAGTTTTATCCTTGAAAAAAGGTTTGAATTTTTATAGTTTGAATTCTCACCTTTTTTTAACCATTTGGGAAGACAAGACAATTTTATGAAGCAATCGCTATTACATATGTAGCTTTCAGACATGGAGGTCAATAGCCAAACCTTTTCTTTCTCTACACTGCAGTAGTTCTATATAAATCACCTACATGTCTCTAACATGTAGAAAATAAAGATCATGTGGACCCGCTCAGATTGACTTGTGGTTAGATGCTGTGACTTCAAAGGAATCAAGCAAAAAGCAGCATAAGTGACCGTTTCTGTTCGGTCACAGAAGACGCCGTCAAAAGAAAAGGAGCTGCTTACTCCGAGGAAATGGCAAAAATTTGGTTAAGGAAAAAAATGTCTGTTTGTGTGCGTTTCCACAAAAAATGAAGTTGAACCCGGGCTATATTTGTCGATGCATTAGAGGCAGAGAGCGCCCGAGTGGCTGCTCTGCGCTGGAGGCCCTCTCACCAGGATCTGTTTGTTAGCTCCCATGTTTACCGCGTGAAGAATGAATGCAGAATGCCGGATATCCATCACATTAACACGGTTTGATAGCAGTCTGGCACTTTGAGGCAATTCGGTCCACAGGAAGGCTCCGGTATCCCACTGGTCCCTGCTTTTTTCTGCAAATGGTTCGGAGTGTGCCAATCATTTATGTTTGCAGCTTTATTTTTTAAAAACAATTTCAGCGCAGTCACATTGGCGGTAGATTTGTTTTGTTTTTTTTAACATTTTGCTGTTTATTTTGGCTTCATTACCATCACTAAATAAAGTAAAACATCAACTGGGAGTCAGAGGAGTCATTCAATCTCACTTCAGTTTTGGCATTCTACAGGTGAGAATATCATTTATCCATGCATTATTTGGTAAGGTCTTCAGTATATTTGATGCATCAACACCAAATCGTGTATCCTAATTTTAAAATGTTGCACTAAGTTTTATTTCTGCAGCCCTTTTTCCTAACAAATCCACAAGGAAAGTAACCACCAAAAAAAAAAAAAAAAGAGAAAATAAAGACATACTGAATCTTCATCAAAGCTTTCTTTTAAAAGAACATTTGAGAGGAGATGTCAAAGAAATTAAAAGGATCAGGGTTTTAAGTGCCAAGGCACCATTAGTCACCAGCCGAGACCTAAGATTCACCAGCCCATCGACCAGGCGCATTAAGAGTCAACAAATCAGTGATTTATTGTAGAGCAAGGCCATTTAAACCCTTGGAAAAAGCAGTAAAATTCTAAAATCGCCGGTTTCATCAGCATCCGCAGCAGTATGCTTGATGCTTTTCTGATACAATTAATATGAAGTCAGATGTACTGTCATTCATGTTGAGGAAATTTTGATCATTTATTACAAATAAAGGCGACAAAAAGAAAACGCTGATAGAAACGATGGATGGCAGACAGTATGCTGACAGCGACATCTACATTCTTGGTTCATTTATGTTGTTAGACTCATGGAAAGTCTTTAAACCTCATTTCAGTCAGTCAACTCTTCATGCGGTAAACCTGAGACTTGGACTTGAGATGTAAAAAAAATAACGACTTGAGACAAAATTAGACTTATCTGCTGTAAAATCAGACACTTGACAACCTGAAGAATCGATTTGGCTTGAGAGCAAAAGGCAGAGAGCTACGTAGAATTGACGAGGTGATCCATAAATACTGAAAACATCTCTTGTGAATGAAGCTTTTGGACCTCTGCCAAAGTGTGGTGACTAATTCAAAACGTAACCAGGATGTTCACAACCAAATGAACCGGAATAAAAGGGAGAAAACTGCAACTGTCGATGATAGAATTCAGACAATACTGTCAATATAAGACTAATTAGCTTATATACAAATGAGTGAAGTCATTTGTTTCCCGTCACATCCAACATATCACATTATTTGTGTTGGTTTCAGCTAAATTAAATCCTTCTGTTTTTGCAATGCAACATACAACTAATATTTTTTATCTGTGATTTAATTATTGAAAATGACCTATTTTATGCCACCAGAAATTTTTAACTAAAACAATAAAATACCTAACAGATAATACAATGTTTTGGGGTAAATACTCCTCCAAACGAAGACTAAATTTCCTTGACCGCTGAAAGAATATCAGTCGACCATGTGTAAGGTTTCATCTTGTAAACATCCAGAAGACCGGGGTTTGTAATCCTCAGATCGGCCCACAGATAATATCGGCCCGATACTGGCATAAAAATGTAATATCGGTCAATATCATTATTGACCGTTTTGCCTATCATGAAAACCAATAAAATAATGCCTGGATTTAGGTGGCATTTACCAGACTCGTATAGGTAGAGCGTGAACTGTTGTTTGAGACAATTTTTAAAAGATATATGGCACAAATATGGCATTTTTTTCATAACTTAAGTTGAAGTAGTTTTCTTATTTTGTACAGACAATGTTAACATTAGGAAAGCCTTGTTGCATTTGAGAATAATAAAACAATAATCAAGCATGATGTGTTAATTCCACGGCAAGAGATATGTGATAAAATTAGTTAATTAGCCGACATATCGGTATTGGTTGATATCGGAATCGGAAATTGTCTGAATTATGTCTGAATTCTTGCTTGTGTTGTACGTCGCTTTGGACAAAAGCGTCGGCTAAATGAAATTGTAGAATTGTAGAAATTGAGAGTTGGACAATATCGGCATATCAGTTATTGGAAAAAAAAGCCAATATTAGACATCCCTACATTAAAGTCAAATCTTGCAGAAGTCATGTTAAACAGTAAATCAGCTATCACAATTTACTTTTTCAGGGCTTTGGGTTTACTTAGTTTTCCATTGTAAACACAAGCCTGTGTGGCCATCGGTCAGTCTAAAGAAGCCTTAGAAGATTTTATTTCATGTATATTCTGCATCCTTCTAAGACCTAAAATTAAAACCATGTGCAGAGCTCAGCAAATTCAACACCACTATAGACACATTACACAGTGAAAGTTACAGGATCATTTCATCATAAAAATACAAAGACACACCATATGCTGGTTCTAGTGTGACCAAACTGGAAGCATTAAGGTCAAACCCAGAAGCACTGACGTACAGGAGCGCTACAATAGCAGAGGCTGTGGATTTATCGCTCCACACAAGCTCGGCGGGGATGGAGGAGTGACCATAATAACTTCCCCCTCTCTATAGAGAGCGGAGACTGAGTGCCAACAGGTGGATGCTGGGATAAAACTGACTCACAAGCTTTGCTGCAGGAGGACAGAAAGGTTTTTCGGATGCAGCGTATGCTAAGTACACGATATACAACCAGATCTAGAGTTGCTTGCTAATGAAACACATCCCCTTATTTAAATATTAGTAACATCTCATAATAAATCAATCACATCTACTGAAGCACTGCAGAGTTTACCTTCACATACAATGCATCACAGCTCTGACTTTTCCTGTAGCATTCTGGCCAACAACCGCCTTATTTTTCTCCCGTCTTTACACCCAGTTAACCTCCGTCTCTGCGAGATTTGAACAACACACGAACAATCCAGCCGCATTTGAGAAGTGAAGCTAATGGCGCATCAACAGGTCGAGACTCTGAGCTCACATAATGGCAGTCTTTATTCCACTCAAGCTCATTTAGCCATTATGGTACAGTTAGTCCAAATAACAGCTGAAGAAATGGAATACTGCGCACATACTGATATTCCCTGCCTTCCTACTTATATTCTAATCCCTCTGCCTCTGGAAAGAGATGCAATACAGTCGGCTGGGAAGGCTTTTCTACAGTATACAAGTGTTAAATGCCTAATAAATATTTTACAGCGATCCAGTTATTGAAAACTGCACGGCATGGTCAGTATTTCTTAACTTACATTCAGATCTTTTGTCTCAACTGATGCATTTCGTTAGGTGTGTGGGTTCATTCATAAATGATCAGGAATATAATTTTCACATTATTTTTTTTGTAAAAAGGAGCCAGAATTACAAAATTAATGAGATTGCATCAGAAATTAGGTGTGGGTGTTTCCCTTCCTGCACCTCAGAGATGTTATTTTGAAAATAATTATCATCTCCCGTCTTTAAATATTACATGACTTTTAATAAGACAATATAGCTTAGGGCCAATCACATCTCTCCAACACACAAAAACATTTCACTGCCACAATTTAAATGTGGATTTCTACAGCCGACAAAGGGATTTTTCCCCCTCAAATTAAATATTAAGCTACAGTGTTATGTTTAACTGAGCAACAAGTCAAACTTTTGATTATCTGTGTCCATATCGTCCAGCTGTTTCCCCACAATACAGGCCCAACGTCCAGCTGCGACTGACCGTTCAGTAGATTTTCATTTGCCTGTAGATGGTGAATTCGTATCGGCGTGTATGGACTGAATCCAAAACAGCTGTTTGCAGGGATTACACTCACACCAGGTTATACACAAAGAGGCCAACATTTGCCACCGCTTCAGTGGACAGTCTGAGGTTGAAATCAACAATTTTCAGGCGGATATCAAGCTCCCTCTAGTGGAGAGTTTCTGCACTTTATGACGGAGTCTAAGTGGATCTGAATCCAAATGTTCCAGGAGATTCAGCTTCTTCTGTCTCGCTGCTCTGTGTGCACGTTTGTCCTCATATCTCTGAGCCTCTGCATTATTGTTTTTTTTTGCTGTATGTGTGTGAACGGTTCAGACTGTTTATACGCGATTATCCAACTCAAGGAACTAGTCTATAAAACCTCGCATGACATGTAAGATTGAGAAATGTGAATAAAACTGACTTGTCTTGGACCAGATCTTGTTTGTGACCTATTGTGCGTTACTGTCACACAAAATTAAAAAAAAAAAAAAACACACTTCATGAGAATGGTGGAGCTCTGGAATAAAATTTTGTTGTTTTAATCACAGATCAGTTATCATGGTCTGAGTACTCATTTACATATCTTACTGGTTGTTGTTGCATCTTCATTTTTAGTTAATGGAAAATGGTTTAGATTTCTAAGTGAGACATCCGAGAATTTAACATTTATCACAAGAAATATTAACATAAAGGAAACTGAGATCGTATATATTGTTTGCAGAATTGTGTTGCAACAACATGAAGATGAATTTACATTAACTTTATAGTTGCACAAAGGTTTTGTAGCAAGATTCTGATGTTTTTCCAGTCTTTTTACGATTTATGATTTTGTTCATAATGGCCAAAACTATTAATTTTGACATCAATATAGAAAAACAGTACAAATATTTAATGGTTTGGCATGTTTGTGGGAAAGAAACAAACTATAGTTACTTATGTGAGGACTAAAACACGCCGCCACACATTAAATTTCTGACTGTAACTACATATCTCTGCAGAAATTGTATTAAATCTCGTTATCTGAAGGTTAGATTAATTACAAAGTCATAATTAAGAGTGAAAAATCTGACAATCGCAAGCTATTAGAGCAGGAAAATCACAGATACCATGTCCTATCAGCTACGTTTGAACTAAACATGCTTATGAAATGAAAGAATTAAAAGGAAACAAGACGACATGGTCATCAATGTCCCCCGCCACATGTGAGGTCTATGAGTCTATATCCAAAATAGTGATCAAGGGCCATAACTCTGTTAAATATTATCGCACAGGTCTCATTTTCAAACTTGATCAAGGTGTCCATGGTGTGAAGCTACACAGTAAATTTCGTAATTCTAGCTGTAATAGTTTCCGAGAAAAGCTGTCCCCTTCATGTCGGACGGATGGACGGACAGACTCCAAACCTATATCCCCCTTTTCCACTTCGTGGAGGCGGGGGATAATAAAAGTAAATCTGACTTCCATGGTCGAACCAACGCTGACTTCCTGTTTGTTAGGCTGTGCTGCCATCTAGTGGTGTGATTGGGGTTTACAACCTTTGTCATTTTAAACAGATTTAAGTTCATTTGCCCTCATCTTGCTTTCATTCACCATCGTCACAAACACTGCATTCGTTTCCCCTTTGTTTGGTTGTGCCAATAAGGTTCATCTCTTCTGGATTAAATTTAACTGATGCCCTTTGAAGCAGCATAAAGACTAAATACAATACATGAGAGGTTATGGCTTTAAAAGATCTGAAACATCCAGATTCAACAGCAAACTGTATCCAATATGAAATGGCACATTCAGCCGTCAACAAATCCTTAAGAGCTTCAACCAGACGGCAACAAAAGCCTTCTATTTTTCTCTCAAATTCAATCCCTCCTTTGAGAAACAGTTGATGTCCTTTCTTTCCAAACCTGAAAGCTGTCTGCTACCAACAAGTAAAGTTATACTCTTCAAGAATTTATGTGTTTACAGTGCAGCAGCTGCCACACTTAAAAACAAAACAAGACCAAACACCATTAGAACCTCTGCTCCTGACTATCACTGTATGATATAATCTATAAAAATGGCGACTCTGAAGACCAAATTGGCTCCTCACAAAACTCTAAACAGGTGTTGTGTTTCAAATTTAAGTCTTTCTGAGCACTGACGTCAAAGATGCTGCAACAGAGAAAACCTCCAGAAAACCTCCAGAAAACCTCCGGGAACCCAAAGATCAAACAAGACACTGTTTGATTGGCAGCCCATTTTAAAGAAGAGCCGTTCAAAAACACCACAGCGATGCACGTCAGCCTTGATGAGCACGAAACGAAATGCAGCAGATCTACTGTGCAAAACAATCTAAAGACAGAATGCAGTCCGTTTTAATCATGCAATGGCAATGATGATCAAATGCAACCTTTTCAATTCTTTAAAGCACTCTGCAGGAACTTCAAAAACTCCACAGTAGTAAATATCAAGCGTATTTAACCTTTAAATGTGGGATTTTAAACAGCAGAATGTTGATCATTTTTCATAATTCATATAGATTTCTCAGCATGCTCGTACATTTCATGATTACACACGTTTAAACATAAGGAGCTGAACTATTTCATCATAATAATTCATCACTGTTGTGTCCTGAAGTGTGTTTGTGTTAATTCCTGCTGAGGCTGTTCTGTTTCTACACAATCACACAGAAACATTTAGAGCATACGTCAGCTTTGGATGTTTTAAAGCTCTAACCGTAACAGCTGAAGGCCAGATTTTTTGCAGAAAAGTATTTTTAAAATCCTCTGGCTTCCCATGCTGGAAATTTGGCGTACTACTAAAATACTCGCATTTCCATAGTAGCAAGCTTAAAGAAGTTGACCAACTCTTCTCCTTCCAACACTCTCTTGGCATTTTCTGTGCTGGATCATTAACCGTCGTTGGACCTCTCTTCCTGTACTTGTTGTGTGCCTGATGTGCTTCCAATCCTGTGTGTTTGTGTAGTCTGTTCTCTGTCCAGGTGTCCATGAGTGGATGTCACTCCGTTAATCTTCCTGAAAGGTTCGTTTAACACTTTTAAGGAGGTTGGGGGAAAATCGAGGATTTGAAACTAGAGGGTGTTGACTCTAAATTTACCTGACTTGATATATACACACTTCTTTATCAGTATTTATTCATAGTAACAGTAAGCTAACACTCGGATTCAATAGGAATGGAAGGAAAAAAAAACATGCTATACACTTTTCAGAGAGTAGAAAAACAGTATTTTACAAATTTAGACATATTAAGGATAAAGAGTTTAAGAAATTCCAAGTTTAGCTGAATGAAAATACTGAACTAGACGAGGTGTAATATAGTCCTAAGATGCTGACAACTAGAGGACACATTAAGAGTTAAGAGACTGGAAACACAAGTGGTTATGCTCCTAACTGAGGCTAGAAGATGAAAGGTTATAGTTGTAGAACAACTTTAATAACAATGCTTAAAACATAAATGTATCTTAAATGTTTAGCTTCACGCCAGAATGAACCAAGCACAGAATCAAACAAATTCTGATTCACACACTGCAGCAAGAAAAGCATGAGCTAAGAAACTCTCAATCTGCATATCTGATTAAGTTGTAGAAGATGGAGTTTAAAAAGAGAAACCAGCAGCAACAGAGAGGTTTATAATGCTAGAAATTCTGGGCACATCCCACATCTGCTTGTCAGTACCGCATTAAAACTGAATATAAGACGTTTTATTTTTATTTTTTAAAAAGTCTCTTTCGATATCTTTAAGCATGCTGCCAAGCTTCTGGGAAGATCATAGTACGATTTACAACAAGCCAACACTATTTCCATCGTTTAACAGAAAGCCTCCTCATCCAACTTTAACCCTTAACAGACACTTTCCCCTTTGGTTAGCTTTGCGGTTTTGCTGAATGAGGACATCAGCTTGTTCCAGGGTTTCATTTAATCTACATGATTACACACAGAAACTAGATTTGAACACAAAGCAAAAGTTTGGAATCACTGACCCACAGGTGGGAAATTACCACAGAATTAAGCGCAGCTTTAACCAAACCACAAGCAGGACTCTGGGAAGCACAGGCGGAGTCAGCAATCTATAAGCAGTCCTGTACAGAAAGTAGCACTTTCTTGAAAAACACTGCTAGTGAATACAACCAGCAAATAAATTCTCTCTGAAGCAAATCAGCATTACATGAGTTTAATTTTCTAGCAGACCAGAGAAAGTTCAAGTTAAGTCATGACAACCTCAGTTTGAACATTAAGGTTCTAAAACTTGCTTTGTCAAAGACACTGAAGCAATTTTCTTGGTCAAGAAATACAAAACTTTTGTTTCTTAACTACCTTCTCTTTCTTCATTAACACTGGTGTAAAGTTGAACATCAGCTGTGTTCATACCAAAAAATCATGGGCTGATACTGGATTTTATTATAATTCAGATTGAATTTGAAGTACACAGTGGAGTGTAGCATTGAACGGTTTGTCTCAGGGCCACGTACATTACCACAGTTTGAGTGGCACTAAAGGTGAAATCCTGTACAGAGCAAATACAATAAACAAAAGCAACGCTTAGAACATGACTGTCCAATCAAAATCCTTCCTACAATATATTAATTGATCTAATCACATGTCAGATACGCTCAGTTTCCATTCAAGGTCACCAGGTTTTCCCCTAATGATGTGAAGTACAACAATACCTTTCTTGAGCTTCTGTCCTGACAGCTCACCAGGTGGATTTCCAGACAACTTTGGAGCTCCGGCCATTTTCACATCACCCATATTCAGCTGTAAAGACAAAGTCACATTCCTTCTCTTAGTGCCCAGCTGGTACAAAGTACAGTGATGTCATCCGTTTCATTCCCAATGTATTGTATGTCAGGATATTTGTGCTGCTCTCCTTTACCCAAGTTGAAGAATTAAACCATGCACACTAATTAATCCCCAAAGTGTTCATCCATTAAAGTTCCAAAAGGTGCAACATCCATGTTTGTTATGAATTCATCAGGAAAGAGCAATGTTGTTGCTCAGTGGCACTTTGCTGTCATCCATCATGCTGCTGATGTTTGACATCACCGCTCCACCTGCATCACTTGTCTTCCTCTTTATCGTCTCCTATTTGTGATCCTCCGACATTAAGCAACAAATTCAAAAAGCAGCAAGAAAAATGGCAAATCCGAGACGCCTTGATCCTGTGACATTTCTTCTCCATCTTCTGAGAGAAATTTCCTCAGAACACTGACTGCACTGCACTCAGAACTAACCCCTGCACACCTGTTGGCTCCCCAAGGCAACACCAAAGTCTTTCTTTCCAGGAAAAAAAAAAAGTCAAAGATGAGTGAGAGAAATGAGGATGTTAGCAGTGACAGCAGGAAGGAGGCTGACAGAGAAAGAGGGGTGAGGGATGGAGAGCTGAGAAGTCGAGCATCCTGTCGTCTGTCAGCCAGGAGGGTGAATGGAAAGCCTGCCTCTCTGCCTCCTTTTATATTCTCTTTCTCTCTTCCCCTGCTGCCTCACTTTGGCTTTTACCCTGGCTTCAATGTCTGTGTGTGTGTGTGTGTGTGTGTGTGTGTGTGTGTGTGTGTGTGTGTGTGTGTGTGTGTGTGTGTGTGTGTGTGTGTGTGTGGAGACCTCTTTCAGAGCAGCAGGAATATATTATAACCCAAACAAAAGGAGCCGGCTTATTGTTTATGAATTACCAGCCTTCCAAAGCCAACAAAGGCCCCTATTTTCATAGAAAACTCCATTTTCATTTCAGCTCCATTTGATTACCAGAGCAAAGAAAATAAAAAGGCCTCTCCGGTCGCAGCGTCCCAAAGGGATTCATTCCTCCTTCTCTCACTCATTCAACTCCACTGAAAAGGTTTCTTTATTGCTTTCTTTTCAGGACCGACGTCAAATGGGCTTTTAGGAGTAAACCAATGACAAAAAATTATTGCTTGGCTATTTTGTACAATAACAGGGCCGGGGGAAGAGAGGAGTCCTGTGTTGTCTTTGTCATCTTTCTTTTTCCTTTTCTTTTGCTCCTTTCTGCGATTGGAGAGGAAAATTGCAGAGGCTGAAAATTAATGGCAAGGCTTTGGATGGAACGAGAGAGAGAGAGAGAAAGAAAGAAGAGGAGAGACACAATGCAACAATACAAGTCAAATATAAATTATCACCAGCTATTGAACAGAGCGAAGACACAGAAATGCACTGTACTGAATGTGCATGTGTGTGTGTGTGTGTGTGCTGTGGGAGTACCTTTCACAAAACAGATACCTGTTGGTTCCGCTGCCAAAAACAATACAACCCCAGTGACATGCTGTCATTTCATTTACAATGGGGCTGTCGATTCTCTGTGTGTGTGTGCGTGTGCGTGTGTGTGTGTGTGTGCGTGTACAGGGAGAAGCAGTGTCAGTAATGATTGGTTGACTACAAATTTCGATCTCAGACCCTGAATCTGACCTTCATTGTATGACATTAACATTGCACTGCTGTCAGATTTATGTCTTAATTGTCTTCAGTCCAATTTTATCTTTCAGTCTCTTAAAAGTAAATAAAGTTCAACTTGATTTTTGGGGACAAAATGTATTTTTTATGCATGCCTGTTCATCATCTTTCAAGGTGAGGTAGTTAGACAGCAACATCATCGTCAATTTGAAGTCGCATTTTTGTCCATCTGGTCGATTAAAAGTCCTACATTCACCCTTTCAGTTTAATTTTTGGTCCCTACCAACTCTTGAGGGAAATCTCTGGATCTTTAGTCGACAAATACTTGGTCAGTCGGATAGTTACTAGGGTTGTCTGCCTGCTGTTTGTTAGCCTCTTCTCATTACAAACAAACAACACTATTAGAACGTGTTACGACACAGGGTTTAAGTCATACTGCAACTTTTCATGACGTCAATGCTCCATCAGACAGCTATATTGCTCATCAAATCACAGTACCCGTCTTAAAAAAAAAAAATAGCATTGAAGACATTTTCCTCAAATTCATACTCCCATTCACATTGTCACAATTACTCTCCTGATATTTTTAAATAAAGAAGACCATCTTCCCCTTTCTCATTTCAGTATAAACACTGTCAGACTCCATCTTCAGTTTTTCCTGGTATGACAAAGACAGGAGCGACACAAACACAAGCCCTGATCTATTTAAACCTGGCAGTACATGCTTGATGTATTTCAACTGGAATGCTGTTGAATCACAACTGGATCAGTCAGACACCTGGAGATGGTTTGGCTCACATCGTAAAATCAACAATTCATTGTCTCCAGTGACCTGCAAGCAGCTATGCATGCAAATGTACCAGTCATTAAGAAAGCAGGAAAAGTCCTCATGACAACAACGCTGACTAATAAGCATCCCATAATCCTAATCCAGATCATTTTGGATAAGGATTACGGGGTAACAACAACCAAGATAGCAAAGCAACATTATATAAGAAGTAGTCAAATGTGTAACTATGTACCAAAGCTACAGATGAGACAGTTAATGTGAAGTTATTTCCATTTCCAGACTAGCATGTGTGACTAGATGTGGGAGTGGAACTGAAGCTTTCCTGTGTGTCACCTCAGCGTTTATTAGTCTGTACAAAGACGGCTACGTCAGCACAGGTTGACTGAAGTTGAAGATGCTCTTTCATCTTTTTACTTAGGCTCCGCTTTTTTTGTTCTCCCGGATGAATATTTGGCTCAAGACAAAAGGTGAGCCAATCAATTATTCCTCTTGCAGGGCCCGGTGCTGTTGTGAAAAGCGTTGACATTTGAGCTTTCCAGACGACATCTGCAAATTTATATGCCTTCCATTGTGCGAGGCAGGCAGCCTGTATCAAAGGCTGTAAAAGGCCTTGTCAATTTCGTAAGGACAACTCCACAAAGACTCCTTTCTTCTCTGTTGTTATGGGAATAATGCTTTTCACCGGTGTCCTGCCAAAACCTCTTGGCAATCTAGCCATGTGATGTTATTGATTGCATTGATAACCGGCATGTACCATGGAAACCACCAAACTGTCGGTAACACATGATGGAACATTAGAAAAGCATCTCTGGTGATCAGATCCAACAACAACAACGTCTTAATAGATGCTATACCTGTATTTACTGCACCTACCAGAAACCACAGGTGATAGTCTTGACACTGTGGAGCTCTTTCACTTCAGGGACCACAACAGCAGAACATGTTCAACCTGCCAAAAACAAGGATGGTGCACTTTTACACTTCTATCATCGAGTCCATTCTCACCTCCTCCATCACCATCTGGTACGCTGTTGCCACTGCCAAGGACGAGGGCAGACTGCAGCCAAAAGGTGATCTGGTGCAACTTCCCGACCCTCCGGTAGGACCCTGAGGCATGCTAGGACATAATCTGACCCCTCACACCTTCTACACAAACTGTTCGAGCCCCAGAAGGCCAGAGACTCCCAGTGTCACTCCCTCTCTTCCCCGATTAATCACCACAAACATTGCCTCAATACAATACACTGATGTACTGCTTTTGAAACAGGACTATCATTAGTGTCATTTGCACATCTCCAGTTATTTATACACTCTGTACTGTCATTTTACAGTCTCATGTGAATAATCTGCACATTCCTGCACACTGTAAATATTTTTTTACTTTTTAACATACAATTCTTTGATTATTTTTTTCTTTTATAACACTTCCTGTCTATTGATTTGCAACGTTCGCTTTGACAAAATGTTTTTTTCTTTCTCAAATAAAATTCTACTTGTCAACGTTTAATGTTATGCATCAAAAGCCACATCATAATCATTATATGAGAAAATCTACTTGGCAATAAAACATGTTCTTATTACTATTTTCCACTACAGGGTAAATGTTTCTCACTCAGTTTTGGGCACTTTACAGAGTCTTTTAGCAGCCTGTAGATTCCTCCCCTCTTTTATGGACTGTAAGAATGTGTCAACTCCATATTACTGTGTTGAAAGCCTAATATGATGTTTCAATAATATAAGTTTCAGCTTCTTTCAGCTCATGACAGAGGACCATAATAGCTGGTGGTAGCCTAAAATCAGTGCAAGCTGAGAAACCTTTTGCTGTAGTTACAAAAGGAGAACTACAGTATATTAGAGGCAAGGTTTTGTTTTTACTTGGATTCTGTTAATTTTGTCATTTCGTACTATAAAATAGCATTACTTTTAAACAGACAACTCCATAAGGAAAGCATGGTTTTACCTTGCTGACATGTTTTGACTGCATCTGCCATCTTCTTCAGAGCGTCATCCGACATGTGATGACGTGTCCTTTTTATCACGTGGTCGATCTGACAGAATCTGTCAGATGGGTCACGCTTCCCGCTGTCCAGTGGTCTCTGGAGGATGGAATCCCAGGTATACGAGGGTGTAGGCCCCCTTGTCCTGGTTCATGGAACTGCTGGAACCAGGCGTAAACTAACTGTGACGTCACCCGTTGGTTTCAACGCCGAGAAAATGAAGCCCGGATTTTGCTACTTCCTGGTCGCCGTTTTGGATTTTTTGGAGCCAGTGACGTAAAAAGCGTCATCAAACAGACTGGACTCACTCCAGTCCCACTCACTGCTCAATCTGATTGGCTGCAACTCACAAGAAACAGCCAATCAGCACAGATAGATAAATTATGAAAGGCTTACTTCAATTAAATGTGTAACACAAAGACAGCAAGGTTTGGAATTCAAAATTATGACAGCAGTAATTCAACTTTCACTGCAAATGGATATCTGTCCCAAATATTGGCCTCTAAAACTATAAATAACTGGTATCGACTCTGGAAAAAACCTATCAGAAGACCGCCTTTTTCCTTGCAGATAAAATATAAACAGGCAGAAATCACAATCCACAAACATTCAGAACTTAAACTTTAAATAAAAGTAGCATCCCATCTATGAACTGCACACCTTTATGTTGAATGGAATGCAGCCTCACAGCACTCATCAATTTACAACATGAAACTATAAAATCATAAACACAGCAAAGACTTTAACAAGCAAACGTTAGCATTTCAGCTATCAATATACGTTAGCATTTCAGCTGTCAACAGACGTTAACATTTCAACTAGCAGCAGACATTAGCATTTCAGCTAGCAACAGACGTTAGCATTTCAGCTAGCAACAGACGTTAGCATTTCAGCTAGCAACAGACGTTAGCATTTCAGCTAGCAACAGACGTTAGCATTTCAGCTAGCAACAGACGTTAGCATTTCAGCTGTCAGCAGACGTTAACATTTCAGCTAGCAACAGACGTTAGCATTTCAGCTAGCAACAGACGTAGGCATTTCAGCTAGCAACCGTTTAACCAGCAGCAATTAAACCAGCGAGGAAAAAGACATACAGAAGGTGTATTTACTTACATTTACCGTCGAAGTCCTCTCTCTTTTCTCCCATGAAGGCGAAGTTGTTTATTTATTTATTTGTTTCAGAGCCGTCCTCGTCTCCTCTCTGCTCGCAGTTAGCTTCAGCTCGTTAGCAAAGCAACGCCGCAGCGGACTTTTCACGTTCGTCAACTCTAACTTCAACTCTTAACTTTTGTTTCATTTGAATGACTCAAAGTTTCTTCTCTATCGACGTATTAGTCCGCAGTTGTTCCGTTAATTAATTGTTTGATGCTTTTATTAACTTTTAATTAAAGGTATTATGGAGGATGTTTTTTTTTTGTTTAATTTGTCTGATTCACATAAAATGAATATACTGACCTTTAGTAGACTTGTATGTACGGTCTCAAAAAATTTTAAAAAATAACTGGACATGGCAGGACCTGAAAAACATCAGCCAATCAATGCGCTCGGACCGAGGCGTTTGGTTTGCTCCCTTTCCTGTTAATCAAAAATCTTCCGGCTCAGGCCTAGTTACGTAGATTACGTACGCCTTGGACTTACGTGTTTTCTGTATGTGTTGCTTTGGTATAGCTTCGTAGTTAGCTGGCGACTTGTTTTTCTCATCTTTTTTAACATAATGGCAGATAAAGATCCAGGGGAACCCAGCCGTAAAAGACAACTTCACGAGTGCTACGCAAGTTTCTGGAGGGGGGCGTTTCTTCGTAAATGTTAAGAGGGGGGAGGTTAGAGGGGGGGTGGGGGGTGAGGGAGATGTTGTATGTGCGCATGCGCATGCGCATGCTACGTTCAAAGTCGTCGGAAATTAAATCTCCTCTAATGCCTTTAAGGTGAATTGACTGCACCTGGTGGCGTTTCAGTAAACTGTAATACCCTTTTTGACCACTATATGAAGATTTAACTGGGAAGTCGTTACGAACCAGAGGGGCGCTGTTGCCCTCGTTTCAAAATAAAATTGAGACAATACAAATGATGAGGATGGGATAAACATTAGAAGCTTCCTCACTGAGTTAATTAGAATGAAACAATGTGTAAATATATTTAAATGAGGCGTAATATATCTTACCTTTTGCACTGAAGTTGTGTCTCTTGTAAACCTTCTCAACTCTAAAACTAAGCCTTTCTTTTGTTAGCATTTATTCTGCAATTCTGTGGGAACATCAATGTATAGGTGAAGCTAAACTCAGGAAAATGTGCGTATCAATGAGAGCAAAGTCTGATAACGCAGCAAATACATCCCAAAATCCACAGAATTTATGTTGGTTTTTAAAAACCACATTGTGAACAGAAACTTGAAGTGGCTTCCAAACATTTAGCCTGTAGTGTCGGTGCAACCCAAGTGGAGATATCTGGCTCAGAATATACGAATAACATTAAATTCAATATGCAGCAGGTGCAGAAGAAACAAAAGGAATATTAAATTGACTTTTTATTTGTAGGTAGAATTCTACTAGAGACTCGAGATTGAAGTTTGATCAACAGTTTATTCACTGACAAACGGGTGAAATAAATAGCGGGGGATGATTCTCTTCATAGTAACTACTGTAATCGTTTTCATCACTGTAACATCTGAACACACAACACATTTACATCAGTCAGTTAAATACATAAGTTAGACGGCCAATAACTGGCACACTGTATTACATGGTTTACATTAGTGTGGTTCTAAATTCAGCAATGTGGAATTTGTAGGTGAAGTCTTGAAGCTCAAAGCTTTAGCACGGGATTCTTTTTTTTTTTCTTTTTCTCTAAATGGCATGTCTCCAGACGCTCCTGAGAAATACGCTGCTGCTTTTCTGTACAAATGTGATCAGCCGGGTCAAGTAGAAAATAACAAGTGTTACAAATCAAAGTAAAAAGACAATAACAAATATAAAAAATAAGAAATCATTCTACAGTAAGTTGCATATCGACATCGTAAAAAACATTTTTCCAGAGTTGTATTGCTTTGACTTTGGTCTTGAAACAGAAAGAGCGTTCAGCGGTCTCAGTGGGAATATTTTTGTTTAGCTCTGGACATCATTTGAGTAAAACAGTGTTTTCTTCTTCTGCAAATAATAAGACAGTATCAGTTAAGTGCAGTTTAACTTTTCTTAGTTAGACAGTACTTGTAATGAAACTCAACTGGCTTCTAGAAACATTTAAGGTGGTAACATTGCAATTGAAAATTTCTAAAAAGTGGACTGTTACATAGACGGTTCTAATTACTTTTATATTGTATACAGAAGACGTATGACACTGCAAATAAAAACATTTATTCTGGTGTATTTGATTGTATCTTAGCTGACATGAGGAGCAAAAACTGCTGACCACAGTACGGTAAGTTTAAAAAAAAGGTACATAAAAGTCAAAAGTGTAAATCTGTAGCTAAACAGGCAGGGATTGTGTTGGTACAGTATCGGCTTTCAGAAATATCTTTGCTTAACTTTAATCTTCCTGATATCGTAGTTTGATTGTTCCATTATAACACAGGTTTGCGGGGGTTTTTTTTTCTTTTGGGCAGCTTAATTTTTAGGGGAACTTGATGTAAATAAACTTCATGTAAGAGGCAGTTCAGCAGTTTGACTGTTGGAATTTTTGTCAAGCTTTCCATTCCTTTAGATATTGCTTTGGATGTGCAGTTTTAAAATGGACGGTCGTGTTAATTCCTGAGAAACTGTTTCACAATTACAAGATGATTTTCAAGTAACTCCACATTTCTGAGAGGTTCTGTTTTCAAAAGTTAAAATACATCAAATGACCCACTGACTAATTCATATTATTGTCAAAAACCCATTAATGTTTAGTTTGAGCCTCCAAATAGTCATTAGTAGGCAGAAGTAGAAATTCTGCTCACATTTAATGGGAAGTAATAGAGTGTTCTGGTCTAAAATGTCAAGCTAAATGTTTGCAAAAACCTTCACAATACACTGAGACCTTTTAGCTAATTCTGTAAAACCTGCTTCTAAGTGCTGGTAAAAGTAGGTTCAGTTCATTTAAAATGTATTTGATATAACAAATAAAACAACTTTATACTTTGTTAGTCTGTGAATCATTAACATATGAATTTCAAAAGGTGATTTTAGAATGATTAACATTTGAAAATGAGACAAAACTGCTGCTTAGGAATGTCTGTTTCAAGTTTCATTGAGGGAATTCATTCACGTACTGCTGTGATATCTTTCTGAAATATAAAAACCCACGTGGAGCTCGGATTCATGCACCGCCCAGTCAATGATGAAGATGCAGGTAAATGAGGAAAGGCATTCTTTTTGTCTACGCTCCAAAGACGAGATGAAGGAGCCTGACAGAAAGGGGTGACATCGTATCTATTGTGGCTTCACAGCTTTATGGTCGGTTGGGATGGCTTGCTAATGGCTGGCAGGCATTTCCTCTTGGACCACAGTTTGGCACACAGGTCACTGTGAAGGTCAGAGCAAGTGGAAGTGGAGACACGTTGAAGAGCGGCATGAACTACTGGCAGCTTCTGTCCACCCAGGATGACTGACAGCTCTGGTCATTTGAGGATTTAAAAGTCAGAAACTTATCTCATCTACGATGTTCAGATATAAAATCATCTCAGAGGTTAGTCTCATCCCAGGTCGGGTCGTTCATGTTCTTCAGAACTCTCCTGACAATCCTCTCCAGCTCCTTTCTCGCTCGCTGTTCCTCCTCCAGCGTCCTCTTCATCCTCTTGTTGTCCTGGAGGAAGAGTGAAAGGACAAGAAAAGAAGAGTAAGCACAAGAAATAAAGGACAAATGAAGGAAAGTTTCATCCAAATCTGTTTGTCCGTTTTTGAGTAATGTTGCAAACAGACAGACAGACAAACCCATGCCGACCAGCACATAGCTCCGCCTCAGGGGCAGAGCAAGAAAAGAAGTCATGTTACAAAGACAGGAACAAGAAATCAAAGTCAGAATCCAAAAGTCAGTCCAAATGTACCGCTGCAAGAACAGTGAGTACGTTTATATGCAGTCAAAAACCCTTTCTTAACCGGAATATTAGCAATAACCCGGTTGCGTACGGCCATGTAAACACCCGCAAAAACCCGAATATGCTCATATTGGAGTTTTTAAAAACCTGAATAAGACCCCTGGGTTACTCCTTTTCTAACCCGAATATCTCGTCATATAAACGCGCATCGGAATATCCCGATAGAAAGAGACATTAGTTTGCGTTCTGCGCACGTTTCATCCGAAAGGAATCTTGGTATTTTGAGTCCGGCAACTACTTGTATACATGTTGTATCTGCGTCTGGCACGCGACCCACCGGAAATACACAAAGAGAGGTAAACAGACATGGCGAAACCCACACGCGGCACCACAGCGCCACACAACAGGAGTAACTCTGTCTGTTTATCCATGTAAACGGGTTATTCCAAACGTTTCAGAACCCGGAATATTGACTGCATATAAACGTACTCAATGTAGCAACTTCACCACACACCAGTCCAGATCTACACACAAACAAGACTCACTAATAACACAGATAAACCAATATGAAGTTTTCTGGCAGAGGACCAAAACAGTGCAATTATCTGATTTAGAGATTTACTGGCAGGTTGGAAATGCTGGATTTTGCTTGGCATAAAACAAAGTTGCTATTTTGCCAATAGCTGCAAACAATAGAGGCTGTTGATGAAAATGGGGCATTACTTGATGCTACATCTCTGGAGATTGATGGTTCTTTTGTTTTGATAAACTCCTCACATTGTGTTTCTCAGCAGCAGCAACACTGTTGTCACCACCTTAAATAAAATGGAAAGGAAAAAAGAAAAGGCAAGATTGGACCTTAAATGGCATCAAAACTGTGTCTTTGCTAGTAGCAGGAGAAAGGAGCTTTTTTTTTTTTTTTAAAAGACTAACTTAGAACCTAATTCCATTCACATTGCGTTGGTATTCAGGGACCGTTGATCATCTGTGGATACTCTCTCATGGCTCGCCAGTATCTAACAAAAAATCAGCTGTTTTTTAATTTACATGAGGATAAGACATCTGCTGTCCAGGATAGCACGTATCCCAAATTAACAATTCAGATATTGTCAGAGATTCATCTGACCACATCTGTGTTCCTGGACCTGATTCTGAACTCTTCACTGGAGCATTCAAAGAAGAAACTGTTTAGTAAGACGACTGGTTTGTAATACATCGAACAAAAATGAAGACTCACCTGTTTAAGCTCTTGGACTTCATCTTTGAGACTGTACACGGTGTCCACCAGACTCCTGCAGGAACAGAAGCACTTTCTTGTTGTTTTTGGGTTTTTTTTGTCATTTTCGGTGCAATATAAAGTCTTCCACCACCACAGAAAGACCATAACAACTTCTAAAATGTCTTCTGTGCAGCACAATAAAGCTATAGTGCCAAAAATCATTTTAAAAAAAAGAAAAATAATTAATTGAATTTCAAATTTTTAAAATGAGACATGTAGGATAAAGTGATTCTGATCCTGGTTCTAAGTTTAGATATGGTTATTTTTCCTGATGAAACTGAAAGTCCCATATTATTTGACCATCAGAAATTTAAAATAATGAAAATAAAATAAAAATTCTGTCCTGTTTTTACACATTCTGGCTCTCACATATGAGGGGTGATTGATAAGTTTTGAGCCTGACCAAGAAAAAGTAAAAGTAAATTTAAACAATGCTTTATTTCTCAACATAATCCCCTTGCAAGTCCACACATTTCTTCCAGCCTCTCTGTAGAGCCTTGATCCCGTTCTCATAGAAGGTCTTATCCTGTTCCTGTAGGAAGTCGTTTACCGCAGCTATGACGTCATCGTTTGTGGCGTAGTGGGTCCCAGCAAGGTGCCGCTTCATGTTTGGGAAAAGATGAAAGTCAGACGGAGCCAAATCTGGGGAATAAGGTGGATGCTGCACGAGTTCAAAGCCACATTCGTGAATGGCAGCCATGGCGACAACTGACTTGTGAACCGGAGCATTGTCCTGGTGGAACAGGACACCACGTCTGAGCTTTTCTTTCATTTTCTCTCTCAGTTGGCGTACCAGGGAAGCATAATATTGCCCATTTCGGGACAGGTAACGGATCACAGCACGGTCACCAATTCGGTCCATTTTGCTTGAATGACCGACCTCGCTCTACTTTACTCGGGTATCATACATGCATGAATACACGCACTGAGTTCAAAATTGAACTCAAACTCTTCTGACATGTTGCTCTCTCAGAGAACAAAAGGTTTTCATTAACAAAGTGTCTTTTCTTGGTCAGGCTCAGAACTTATCAGTCACCCCTTGTATATCAGTATCCTTCACTTAAGTCACTTTTGATTGCGTTATCGGTACATTGTTCATTCAATACCCATCATTAACTGTATTTTTAATTATATCTCACATTCTGATACTGTTTCCATGGATCTTCTGTGACTCTTTCTGCCCACAAGGATGACAATTAAAGCCCAAGTTTTCTGACTGGATGCAGCACACATAAAAACCCATCCTCCCCTCTCACCTCTCCTCCATCACAGTTTGTCCATTGCTCCGTGTTTCCTCTACGATAATCTTCTCCTCCTCCGGAAACAACATCTGCACATCCTTCCTGCTGGAGCCTGATGTGACAAAGAATAAGTTAGTAATGCACAATGTGTGTAAAATACAAGTGCACAAAGCCTATTTTGTTTTTACAAATTGATGAACATTATAGAGCAAGCAAGGAGATGATACAGTACTTTGACAGTTTGCAGACGTAAAGCTTTTGTCACTTTCACACTTACAGGTCACTCTGAATGCGAGACACACCTGTCAGTACCAACACCTGCTCACTGGCTACCGTCATCACTAACTGCACTGGTACTGTACCGCTCCACTTGCTTGTTTTGTTTGCATGCAGTAAAACACACATTCAGCCAATAAGTATAAGCTTACTGAAGCTACTTTATACTCATGACAACGCACACAGGCTGACACACAAAGACAGCTACTAAGCAAAATACAGACACACACACACAGCAAGTAAAGGGTTTGGGCTGATACGCAGACTGGTACCTCTAGTGTAAACTAACTGGTTCACCAGCACATCAAAGGTTTTCAACACTAATATCTTACGAGAAAATGAAGCAGTCCTGTAACTATGGGCAGTCCAGATACTGTCATAATCTGAGTCTTCTGATTGGTCAGAGCATGGCAGGTTGCCTGGGAGCCCAGCCACAGTGAGGCTGCTGTCAGCGAGCACGTGGTTGTGCATGAGGTCAGTCCCTTGCCAGGCTTTACAGCAATAGATGGGAGTTTGAACAAACCAAATTAAGTGTTGGAGGGATGAGGGAAGGATAAAAATAAGGTGCAAACCACATTGAAGGTGTGGACAGTGATTAAAAACAAAACAAAGAAATACGACAAACCGAATCGAACCAGAAAAAAAATTTAAAAGAAAGTTTGGGTGAGATGAAGCGTGGCAAATTTAAAGAAACACGGGGAAAGCAAAACAAGATGATGTCAATGAAACAGTTAATAATTAAAACAACAATCAGAGGATGAGGAAAGCAGAGGAATTAAGGCAAGACATGAAGAGAGAAGAGAGAGAAACCATTGTTAGAACCAACAGCAGAGAACAAACACAGGTTAGCAATAAGACATACAGGAGCTAAATGTGTGTGTGTGTGTGTGTGTGTGTGTGTGTGTGTGTGTGTGTGTGTGTGTGTGTGTGTGTGTGTGTGTGTGTGTGTGTGTGTGTACTTACTGGAGTTGAGGGTCTGTCGTGTTTTGGCACTGGTACAATACGCCTCAATCACTTTGAGTATCTGAGCGTCCTCCTCCAGAGCTGCTGTACCTGAGAGACGAGGACAGGACGGGTCAGGGGACAGAACTGATGAGATGGAAGAAAACGAAGGAGGAAAAAGGCATCCACATCCACCTAAATACAGTCAACCTGCAGCTGCATGAATGTAAAGCTTTTTGCTAGATTGCAACCGCAAGTACAATCCATCAGTTGTAGGAATGAACGATCTCAGTGTGGATTTAGGCAGTGAAGCTGATATGGAGTTTTTCAGTTTGGATGTAAGCAATATGCTGTTTTGCTTAATTGAAAATGACTAAAGTGTTGGGTTTTTTTTGCTCCAAATATATTAATATGAAACTCATTCTTTGGGCTGTCGTGTGATGTGTAAATTTTCCCAGATAAGCATTTTTGCTGACAAACTATCCCAGTGTTTTATATGCAATTCCAGCTGAAACTGCAATAAAAAGTTGCGTCTTTTGCATAATACTTGACTGCAGAAAGATTAATGAGCGTATTATTTAATATTACCACAAAATGTCGTTTGCCAATAATGTTTAAGGCAGCTTTAAAGTAATAAAAGTTATATTTTTAACGGTTTTGTTTTAAAAATGTCCAAGGAATCTGATCGTGTGACCCTTTTTGTGAAGAAAAATAAGATTAGTGTTACAAAGAGAAGTAAGATTAATGTACAAGGATTTTACATTTACATCTGTCCTTCGCACTTTGGTTTTTGTTTTTCAATTCCTGTGCTGTACTTACTCTTTCTGACAGTGAAGTCCTCTTCTGAAGGTTTCCTCTCTGGCTTCCTCTTCGGGAGCAGCTTCTTCATGTTCTTAGGACTCTTACTCATATCCTACAAAGAAAGAAAACACCGAGTTCTTTGCTCATACTACTAGACAACATGACGGAGGATAAGTAAATGAATTTGGGAAATGTCTACACTTATACTACAATATATCCTGAAGCTTAATTATGGTCTGGACTCATTTAACCTCCTTGTAGCAGAGAGCAGCAGAGGGCCGGAGTGGAGGCGCAGGGCGAAGGCAGCTCAAGCTCCAGGGTTTGGGAGTACTTGGTTGCTCCAGCGGCCCCCACATCGGGCTGCTGCTGCTGTGACCCATCCCATACGAAGAGGGATGAGGAAGGGTGTGGTAGGCGTGTCCGACGCTTCCCCCACGAGACTCGGAGTGTCTGGTCGGAGTGACGGGATGAGAGGGCAGCTGGAAGAGAGACCGATAAGAGGGCAGCGAAGTGGTTGAAGATCATATGACTAACTGATTAATTAAATAGATTTTTTTTAGAACGCACAGAGACTTACTGTGTGGCAGACGGACTGAGGCTTGTAGGAGTGTGTGTGTGCAGTCGGAGTGTGTGTGTGTTTGGTGAGAAGATCCAGCCAGTCCTGCAGATCTTGCTGAGTGTTACACGCTACCTGCATCCGCTCACACTGACCACCTGCACCAAAACACACACAACAGATTAATTAACCCTTTAAGCTTCAGTGTACCGCCGGCGGTACACCTACTAATTTGCATAGGAATTTCAAGAATGTCCGACGGCTGCAAACACGATTATACAAACACTATACGTCGATGGAAAGCTTAGATTCTCATGAATCCGCCGGTATAAACCACTTTCAGATGTGATTACCACAGTGGGTGAGAAAAACACATTTGTCCGACAAAAACGAATATTCATCCATCCGTTCTCTGTACACGGCTTCAACGCATACAGCGCGACTCACATTTCCGGGTTCATTATTACACACAGGAAAAAGATTCCACAAAAAACGGCCATAATCCAACCTTTTACATCCAGACGACACAAGCCAGTAAACTATTTTGTCCAAAACGTCCTGAAGTTGGTATAAAATCCCCGAATCGGTCATTTTCAAGGAAAAGCACCTCGCGATGCCCGTCCAATATTCCCTGTATTTTTTGTAATTTTTTTTATTTAAAAATAGAATATTAGCGATTTTTTGTACTGAAAACGGCTGGAATTGACTGAAGCTTAAAGGATTAACAGACGAGCACACGCATCTCAGAGAAACACAAAGCTTACGTCTCAAAAGATGTCAAACTTTCTGACTTGTTCCAGTAAGTCGGTGATGTGGACTATTTCCTGTAATGCCTCTGAACTGCACAGATAAAAATCGTCTGGTGAACTAGTTTGTATTTAGTTTGTTAAAGACACACTTTGCGGTCTGAACACAAGTGTAAGACAAAAATATGATCCTGAAATTGCTCAGAGACCTTCGTAGTTTCTCTGTGATGTGTTGACTTCTGTACAATGAAACTCCAATGGCAGCTTTGCTTAACGTGTCTTAATGTAATGCAATATAATTTTACAGGTTTTTGGATGGTATTTAATTCCTGAAGTTGCTTTAAAAAAAATGAACTAAAGTTGAAAGATTTTCTGTGATTTTAGAATTAGATCGGCACACAATTTTTTTCAATAAATTAAGTTTCATTTTCTGCTAGGAAAAACTCACTAAAGAGAGAGGACTGACCTGATATTTCAAAAGCATTCCTCAAGTTTTCTCCATCTTCTATCCTGGAGATAAGCATTCCTGATAACGGCATCCTCCCCTGCACACATAAACAGAGGCAGTGTTAGTCTGTGCACCAGAGTTTAAATCAGGTTTTCACAGCTCAAAGACGTACAACGCACACAAACAAATGTTTTAAGCGTTGTTTCTACTACACAAGAAAATAAAGAGGATTTATACAGAGATCAAATGTAAAAACAAAACCTGGTAGATGAATCCACTCATTCTGAGGCTGGCAGAGAGTACGAGCAGAGTGTGAGGGAAGAGGACGAGGTAGCGTTCATTTGACTCCTAAAAGACAAAAAGATTTTAGCATACTCTGCCGTGGACACTCAAACCCAACAGTTGTGTGTTCGTTGTGAATCTAACCTGAAAGTACGTTTACATGATACAGTTTTAATGAACCTTAGTCTGTCAAAAGTTGTCTAGTTTAGTTGGTAGGTCTGGTGAGAACAGTTCTAACGTACAGTGGTGGAAAAAAGCTTTCGGACACTTAAAATTTTACACAATCTCAAATATTATCTGAAATATTTGTGTTTCAGAAGGTGTGGCTGCATTGGACAGACACAAATAAATACAAAGGATTTTTTTTTGTTTATTTTTTTACAAGAAAAACTAAAGAAATTAAATTCTATCAAAATGACCCAATTCTCAAAATGTCTTATTTTTATGGAACCAATCAATTTTAAGCTTTTAATGTCTGTTTTTTTAGGATTTGTTTAGTATTACGGCTGTGATTGTACTAAAACAAATTGCACCTAAGAGTGATTCTTAACCCAGATCAGTCGATCCTTTCAGCTCTTGGCAGGTTTACAAAAGCCGGGACCGAATATACTCGGTTCACGCTTACTTGTACACACAGCCGAAATCGAACATTCTCGGCTCGCTAATTAACATAAAATATGCCCACACCCGTATGTGTAAGTCGACCAATGGTAAGATATAAATATCGGCATCAAATTTGCTTATTTCAAACGATAAAGCCGTATGAGCCGTTATAACGAAGCCGCAATTACAAGGCTTTTATCGGGGCCGCGTACCGTAACAACACAGCCAAAATTCACAATGGCGAACATCTACGACAACGCAACCTCGCAAGACTTGATCGATATTTTTATGGATTAGGTGGTTTTAGTGTATGTACTTCTCCAGAAACATGGCCTTGTAAGGGTTAACGCGATATTTCACAAAGGTATGGTGTGGTACAATATTTTTCCACCACTGTACGAGTCAAACCCGTTCCAGATGACCAAGTTATGCCTGATTTGGGGTGCATGTCTCTAGATGAGTACCTGACAATTCTGCGTGTGAACTGTGGCGTGGGACATGTGGAGAACAGGTCCGAGGGTTTTGATGTCATCCCCCTCCCAGTTTCTGATTGGCTCGGTTAAAATCTGCAGCTCCAGGTCCTTCTTCTTCCTCACGTCCTGACACTGAGCCTGAACACACACACAATCACACAGCAGGTCAATAAACGCACAAAAAGTCAGTAAAATCATTTCTTCTGTTGGACCGTGACAAATGCTAAATAAGAGGTATATTAGCGGCTGTCAAACTGAAAAAATACTTAAATAGCATATTTAAGACGAAGCAGCTTAAAGTTTAAGACAAATCGGTCACAAATAAGATTAGACTGAGACATGAACGAGTGTCTTACTGCAAGGCTTTTGAAGGCCGTCATGGCAGCGTGGAGGTCACCTCTGTCTGGGTGCTGCTCCTAAAAGAAATGGAAAATATAAAGCATGAAAAAAGGCAAGAAGAAGAGCTCTGCCTCAGCTACTTAATAATTAACTGCGGCTTTCCTCGATGGCATCAGTCACCTGTTATCACCCAGCGGAATATTAAATATGCAGGACCAACAGGAGCAGAGACGGGCAGAGATTCAGACTTACTTCCATATGTCTGTCCAGCTCTTTCAGCAGCGTTGGGTATCTCTCTAGTCTGGTGAAAGGTTTGCTCAGGCTCGTGGTCAATGTCAAGATCCCAGGACTAGATGCCCCTTTTGACTCCATGTACTCCCCCAGTTCTTCACTGTGACACACACACACAGACGAACAAAACAAAAACAACACACGAGCGTAGTTATTTGACTTTCTCTTTAGGAACAGAACGTGTTGTGTTGTGGTTTAAATGCATAAACATGATATTTCTCAGACTGTACCTGTGTTGTGTTAGTACATTAACAGCAGATGGGTGGTTAGAGCAGTAAGCCACATAGATGATCTTCATCTGGGGCATCAGACTCAGGAAGAACCCGCCAATCTTCTGCTGGTTCTCAGGAAGTCTACACACACAAACAAAATGACAATATTAGACTGAATAAAAATGGACTCCTACACCTTGAATAAGGTGTAATTACAGGCTTTCAGTTTGTCCTAAAGCACATAAATACATACAATTAATGTTATACAGAAAAAAATCTGGTGCCATCAACAAAACAAGAAAATAAAGGCTTCTTCTCTGCTAGTGTGATAATTCAGCAACAAACACCTCATAAGAAACAGACTCTAGATAAGTTGCTGTGTTGGTTCATTAGCTTTAAAGATTTTCAGTACAAATAAAACCTGACCTGCTGCCTTTTGCTGGACTTATTGCCAAACAGACTGTGAGACTCCACTTGATCACTAGATGTCTCTGTTGCTATAATAACCGGCTCCTGAGCTGCACTCCAGGCTTATTGTTTAGTTCAACAGGAAGCTCACACTCGTATTTAATCTGGGCGTTGTGATGGTATCAGCCTATAATACACCTGGGTGTGAATTTAAACCCAATTTGAAAACCTTGACAAATGACCTTGACAAATAGTTAGAAATTAAAAGGTTCATCGGCATTCTGAAACAATTAATGCACAAGATAAAAAGGTAAAATTCATTTCTGACAGAGAAAAGCAGCGAGGGCGCACATTTTAAAAGATGGAAACCAAGAAGGTTTGGCGGTTTTACATAAAAAATAATCAGATTAATTAGCTGTAGACATTACTGACAGCTAGTTGCTTTTCAAATGTTGTCGACCACTTTAGTTCTTCTGTTAACTATGCTCCCGTGGTGACATACAACAGCTGCATTAAGTACATTTAACAGCTTCTAATATCTAACACACTTCATACTAAACTGCTAGCCTGACCTTTTCTAAATGCATTGCTATACATACAGAAAAGATCTTATTGTAGCCAAATAGTAAAGACAAAGCAACACCACATTTCAGGGGATCTGCAGTAGGCCAAACATGAATATACATATACATATATACTGACTTGGTATGCTCCTCCAAAGACTGAACCAACATCTGTTGAAAGGTTGAGATCTCCTCTAGATTCCCTTGAATGTGACCGATGTCAACACTGCTGAGTCTACAAAACAGAGGAGAGGTGAGGCGATAAGTGTTCTGGATTCAAGCCTGATTGTTTCGTATACGGGTATAAATATCTGTACATTAACTTTAATGTGCTTCAGATAAATCATCAAGTGGATTCGGCTATTTTGTGACGTTATTAGGCGCTATTACACACAACCATTTACTATTAAACCCAGCCTCGTCGTTTCAAGGAGGTCATCCAGCCGTGATTATGTAAAGTCGGTACGTTGCACCAGAAATAATTCAGACTAAAGCTTCCCATATGCACATAAAGTATTGATTAATCCTACAGCCAAATTAGAATGGATCACATTCTGTATATTAAGTCAGATGTGGATGAGCCTGATGCATTCAGTAAAAACTCTGGCATTAATAAATCAATGGGTTTGCCCAGCTCCAGTATATATAGGGATAATTCATGCATTTTTTACTACACAGTACACGAGCACAAAATAAGATAGATGAATATGTGTATGCAGTATATATTATGTGAGCACTGGACAATAGATCTGGTGGTGTGTGTTCCACTGCCTTCAACATTTGACTGAGATGAATAAAACAAGCCATAAAGCAAAAATAACTTTACCTGTCTGTGGGGTGAAGTGAGCGAAGGTACGAACCCAAGAGACTCTGCAGCTCCCTCGAATATTCATTCTCTGCTTCCAGGATGTTCTGTAGGACCTGACAAAGACAAGACCCACGCACACAAAGACTTCCAGATTATTTACACTTAGTGGTATAATTAAGGAGTAATTGAAAAGCACAGTATACAATATTTTTGACCCAAAAAACATAAGGCTTTCTTTCACGGTTCTCACATTTTTTCTATAATTTCTCAGAAAGATAGAGTCCACAAATGCAAAATGATGAGTGGATGTGGAGAAAACCCACATGAGAGCTGAAAAACTGATCAATAACACTTTTTTTTAAGTAAAAACACAAAATAAATAGGCTGTAAGCAGCGACTTGTATGTGAAGATGTTGCCTTTTCTCTGCACCTTTGGGTTGTGGACTCTATACTCTGTGCTTTAAACATTCTAAACACAAAACAAGACCCAAACATCCTGTCTGGTCACACTGAGTCTGTAAGCAGATGGCTTTTCAGTGGGAGGTGTATTCAGTAATAAGTTAATCAAACCCCTCAGGAGCTAGAGAACTGGCTTAAATAACTTTCTAAGGGTCTGATTCCACAGCTTCATATTCTTTAATTAAAAAATTAGGTACCAGAGGACACAGAGTGGAAGTGCATCAAGAAGACAATAGGGTAAAAACCTTAGCGTTTTTAATCACACAAAGGAAAAAGCCCAAAGCCTGCATCTTATACCCATATGAGCTTCTGTCCTCACGCTGTGGGGGGCTCTTTCAGAAGAAAAACTTTTATCTACAACTTCTTCTCTCGGTTACATTTCTGTCTGGAACAGCTCTGACTTCAGGCAGGGTTAGTGCAAGTGTACATGAGACAGACTCAGGTGCCCCAGCAGAAGATGGACTAGAGAGACTGTGGCAGCTTGTTGCATTATTAAAACACGCACAAACACTCACGCACACACCAGCAGGAGCCGACCCTGAGGCAAGGCTGCCCCAGAAACCACTGGAATGGAAGAAATAACCTACATTGCATTTGCCGCACTCTCTCGCACATGGACGACACATGTAGGGGTGCCATGCAGGCTGCAAAACTGATTACATGCTTATACACGGACAGACACAGTCATTAATTAGCCGTGTGGATGAAAAGCAATTGATTGTGACAGTCCCCAAAAGCAGATACACGTCTGGCAACCATCCATTAACTGGTTCGCTCTAATAGTCTGCTCTTACAGCTGCACCAGGAACGACAGCAGGCAAACACAGCGATGACGGTTTATTTAATTTGTGGATAACGACATGGCAAAATTTAATCACTATTTTTCTTTTGCATCCTAAACTTAATTTAATTCAATATCATATTAAGTCCTGCTGCTCTGGTAGAAGTTAGATCCAGTGAGGTTTTCTTTCTCTCTGCTTGATTGTGTGAACAGTTGGTCATCTTAAATGAGCAAACACACACACAAACCGAGAGTTTTTTAAGACTAAGATGCTCACCACGTTGTAATAGGTCTTACTGATGATGGTGGTGTCGAAGCCTTTGGGCGGACTTTTCAGTGTCCCGCACTTGGGTTTGTCTGCTGCTTTGTCTAAAAACAGAAGAAGAGGGAGAGTTTATTGCTCAGCGGGACGCAAGTGTAAACAAAATAAGGCAGAAGTGAGTTTTATCAGAGATGGTTTCATATTCTGTTTGAGAATTAATGCACCAGCTGTCTGTTAAAAATAAATAAAAGAAATTCAGAGAGCTCAAAGACAAGAAAGAGCCACTTCTTATCACACAAAGTAACGACAATAATAAATCTTCCTGTTCATGCATTCATGTGCCAAAAGTGCCTGAATTGTTATCTCCACTCAACAGGACAACAGAGAAAAATGTTTTTGTCACACAAAATGTCTGTATTTCCAAGGAAGCTCCAACATTTCCCATCTGCAGGGCGATGTTGTGGCCCTGACAGTATGTAGGGCAGCCAGTGATTAAACGCTGTAACTCACTGACTCCACAATGTCATGTCATTTCAGCGTCCTGCCTGTTGTTGGTACAGCTCTGTCGGGCCAATAATAGTCATATTGTCATATCCGTCTTTTCGCTGTTCGCCTTTGCAATCTAAAGCTGGAGTATTTTCTACATAAAGGATAGTTTAATGTTCTTTTTAAATGTATCTCGCTAGCTGGAGAAAGTAAAGACCTACTTAAAGTTTAATTAGGTTTTTTCTAGCTATACATGGGCTTCTATATAACCCGCTGTTCAAAGGCTCAGTCTCAATAACAGTGATTCATGTCAGTAAACCAAGACAACAGGCGCACGGAGCCTCCAATTCACTGCTGTTTACTTGATAAACAACCACAGCCATGATAGCATTTGGCATCTCCACTGCCTGCTATCTCACTCATCACACAACTCCCACTGGCCGTATGAATTTACTGCCCGGTTATCACAGTGGTTGTTTTTTGCAGTGGTGCTTTAAGTCAGGAAGTCACTTTTTATACAGCAGCTCTGGAACTTCCCGTCTTTGTGTGCTCGTTTGGCTTTCTTCCTGCTATCCTGCCTTCCCTCTTCCGAGAGCGACACAACTACCCAACACGATCAAATGAACCAAGAGGATACGGTTCTGAGGAGCACAGGGGGCAGCACATAGCAGCTTTGTGATCTCAGTGTTCAGACTGAAATGCAGATCATATTTTCAGTCAAAACTCATCACTACAAAGATACAAAATGCAGAGGACACCCCTGCAAATACTGGCTTTTTAATAGACATAGCCAAAGTTAAATTATGGCAGTTTTTGGTGGGAAAAAATAACATTTTGTTGCGCAACCCCATCTGTGAAACAAAAAGCTTAATTGTTTCTACATGTTTAATAGAGAAATGTGTCTCTTCATTTAAAAGTTTGGGGCTACAGACCATCTTAACAGTGTCAAACACAATTTAGCACTCTGTTGCTGCACATTTCAGGAATAAATGGTCCAGTCCTTAATAAATCCAACCTAAAGAGGTCAGGAAGTTATTATCAGTAAAAACAGGCATACAGGAAATGTGCTTGTTTGTGTGTATCTGGTCACTGTCACAAAAACAGCTCACTTTAAATTAATCTTTGAAGGTTTGGGTCTGTATTATGTTCGATATAGTGTCGTTTAGACTGTTTATTTTGCTGCATGTAACATAATATTAAACCTCCTGTTGTCCTCATTTACAGGCACCAAAAAATATTGTTTCCTTGTCTGAAGAAAATCCAAAAATTCAGCAAAAAATTTCCCAAATTTCTGAAAATTTGCAAAACCTTCAGAAAGAAAATTCCAATAATTCCTTAAAAGTTTCCCTTAAAAGTTTTATTTCAAAAAATTCCCCAAATTTGGCAAAAAAATTCTTGTAAATATTTTCAAAAAATATGAATAAAAATCCTACCCAAAAAATCCTAAAAATATCTAAAGTGGTTATATATGTCAGTAAAACTTCTAATATTTTCTGAACATTCACATAAAAATCAACCAAAATCCAGTGAATTTCGCTGGATTTTGGTTGATTTTTATTTGAGTGTTCTAAAGAAACATTTTTAACATTTCTCGTCGTCCACCAAATAATGTTCAAAGATTTCCCAAAAATGTTGAAAATGTGGACATCAGAAATTTCACTGTGAAAATACATATTTTTTTTCCACATTTTCAAACTTTAAACGGGGTCAATTTTGACCCGCAGGACAACACGAGGGTTAATAGCAATTATTTGGCTGTTGCAGTGGAAACACACGCTAAATATTTTGCAAACAAACTTCTATAAATCAGCTGAAAAGGTAATGCTGAGAATTCTGCAGGGTACAGATGTAGAACACAAGATTTAAATGCAAACCATCAACTTGTGCAATAAGAAACTGGTTCTCTTTTTTGCCTCTATGCTGAAAAATAAGAGGGACCTTCATGATGCACAACATCTCAGGCAGTAAGCGCTGCACCCACCGCTTCCTTTCAGCTCCCGCACATAGTTACTAGGGAACCACCCAGTCTTGCCGTTCAGCGAGCCTTCCCACCAGCCCCCGTCCTCCTGCCTGCTCACATTGATGATGTCACCCTTGGAGAAAGACAGTTCGTCCTCATTGGTTTGCTGGAAAGGGAAGCGAGCCTTGACCAGCAACTGGCCACACCCCCTGTCCTCTGACATGTCCTGAGGATGAAGAGAACAGATGTTAGTCTTATCCCAAAAGGAACCTTCCATGTATTAGAGCAGGACCTCAGAGGATCAATGAATGTCAGTAGCTCCTGTCGTTGTTTGTGTACGACACTAAATTGAATTGTGCTGCTGTCGTCGTGGTAGTTACTGACCAGGCTGCGGTACTGAGGCTGCAGCAGTTTAGAGGAGCGACTCTGAGTGTTTAGGGAGTCAAATGACTTGATCCTCAGCGTTGAGGAGCGCGGCACACACACACTGTCTCCAGGACCTCCTATAACTGCAGGTGCAAAAAGAAAGAAACCAATAAAAACCTGTAGAGCCTATTAAAAATAAACAACGCTGCATATTATGATCGCTGGTTTTCTTGAAATGAAGACAAAGAGTTCCTACAACATAAAAAGACTGCAAACATCTTTAACACACAAAATAGTCTCACCTTCCGTAGCTTTGTTAAGGGCAACCAATGAGTTTAGCACCTTGGTGAAGTTCAGTCCTTGCAGCAGGTCATTGACCTCAAAGGGCTTTATGGAGAGAAAACCAAATAAAGAAATATGAAACAACAACAATGCGTATAGGGGGTTGAGGAAATGAAAAACACACACGTTCATAAGAAATTCATAGAAGAGGACATCAAGGGCACCAAGCTGTATTCCTGAAATAGCTCTGTATGTATCTTCAACGGAAAATGTGAAGGAAAATGGAAATTAAAGAACATATAACCTGTAGTAAAAAGCCCAAGAAGGACGGCAGATAAATAAGCTTTCTCAAAATGAAATGCAACAACGCAGACAGCATTTTCTTTTTAAATCTGATTTTGATTATTTCACAAATATTTAGTTTAGCTTGAATAACTACTATTTTACATTACACAGGAGTGTGTCACCCTAAAAATGAGTAAACACAGAGTTTAGTGGGGGGTTTCATCCCTGCTCCAACTGCAGTCTGGAGGAGGATTACTCAAAGTCTGAGCTCCCCCCCTCCAAGTAATCTCCCCATCACACACACACGGACACACACAACTACAACCAAAGTACCTCTGAAGGTCCTAATCTTGTGTATACGACACACACGGACTAACTTCTACACTCCCAAGGCGTGAAGGTGAAGGCATCAGTCATTTTTATTCAATTATAAATAAATCAAACTTAATATTTCCTAGCTGAATCTCTATTTCTTAACTTCTGTTCAGATCGGGCCTCTGATCCAATGAAAAGCTACACCCTCCTTTTATGTCGTCTTTCTCTGAAGAACACACTGGGCTTGATTTATAACCACAGGCTGATTGATAGTCAGAGCGATATGGATCCAACAGTTAATACACACTTTCACTTCTCCCACTGGCACCGGCCCAAGATGCAATATGAGGCGTCCTATCCACTTCTGCTGTCGAACTGCACCAGTGTTGCATCTAGACATATGTTGGGCATTTACTGTAGCTGCTGCTGCTTTCAGGTTCCAAGGAACAATAACACATCAATACAAGTGATCAATACTGAAATCTGACCCGATGACCAGCATGTAGAATGTCATCAGCAACAAGGAAAAGCACTTGAAGGAAAATGTCATTCCTCGCTAATGGAGTGATGTCGTTTTGATTTTGAAATAGCAGGTCACGGTTTATTGAAATTTTGCCAGTTTTGTGTGAAATTGTGAATAAACAATGACTTCAAAAAAACACAATAAGACAGAGGACATCTCATCCTTCACGTTTCTAGGTCAGCAGATGAATTCCAATAACCGGAGATGCTGTTAATATCCATAGTATGTCGAATTTGAGCACTAAAACGTGCTGCACGAAAACATTTTAAACTGGCAGGAAAGAATTCAAACTGTGTATGACTGCAAAAATAAATGCAGTTCAGTTGTAATGAAAATTCTCTCAACTGCAGCTGTGGAGGGCAGAGAACAAACACTCTCGGCGTGCTCAAAACAAATGCCTGTGATTGGTCAAAAAGCTTACCTGATTAACGGGAGCGCTTGATTTAACGCTGCACTGAAGGCACTCTGAATGGACAGAATCGATATCCCACTCGATTAAGCTTAATCAATAGCAGAAGCCAAACTTAAAATAGCAACCGTCATCTGATCAATTGCGCCGCTCGTGTCAATCATGGTCAGTATTCGTCCAGCACACATGCTGGCTGTCTGCTCAGTAATCCTCCCCGAGTGGACACTCGGTCTGGCTCGTCCTCTGCTTGTCCGATGACTGTCTGGGAGAATTACTACAGTCACACTGCAAGTAATGGAGACCTTGGCTTTCTGCAACATGGCTGACATGCCTCTAATCAACCTGATTGGAAAATCCACAGATTGCCTGGCATACTGCGTTACATCAGCCCACTCTTCTCCTCTACATCATTTCATCTTTCCATCCTCTTTGCATTGCTCCTATAATATATTCAAGGCGGATTTTTAAAGGCACATTCAAGTCGTCGCAATTATTTTCCCAGTCCAGACCAGAACCCGTTTATAGGTCTGCAAACAGGACTCCTGTGTTGCACAGTCTGCCCTTTTCCATTATGATTTCATGGCTTTTTCCATGGTTAAGATCAATATTGTGCGTGTGGTGTCATTCACCAGCTCACTCTTCACACTCACTGTGAGGCAGGATATAACCTGGCTTGACCCACTGTTGTGCAAACAGACATGCACACACCCTAATATGTGCTTTCAAACTCTGTTGACGATACAGATATTTTTTTCAGAAAACATGTCAACAGCAGGCTAACACTTCAATATGTCTAACTTCACCATTTAATTACCATTTCTGTGCCAAACAATTGTCTATCGATGCTCACAGAGATTTCTTATCAGCTACTGAAAGAGCATTTACAACATCCTGAAACTCTCCTGGCACCTACAAGCTTCATTATCGCACACACCCTTTTAGAAGCAGACAAGCCCTGCAATAAAGATCAACCCACAAAAAGCTTATTATTCACATCATATCTGTATCAAGTGTCTGGACTACAGTTTTTCTCAAATATAAAGACTAAATTTGTTGATCTTTTCCACAGACTCCACACTACTGCCAAGTCAGAAATGAAAACAGTGATCCACGCTTATCTCTGCCTCTTGTTTCCATAACTACACAGGCAGCAACACAGAAATAAAACCTGTGGGTTCAAAAACATCTTTTGGGAACAGTAATAGCGCAGACTGAATTTGGCCTACTGTAAATGTGTTACAAGCCCTTTCTAAAGAGAAATACTTTGTGTCAATACCACAAAGATGTCCAGGTTATGGGGTCAAAGCATATTATATGAGGATATAGTCCGTTTTATCTGGAACTACATAAGTGGAAAACTTCCAAGGCAACATTCATTGTTTTGATAATGAATAAATAGTCACAAATAGGTTGACTGATACACTGGTGGATCAATTTTAACTGCAACAGATATCAGAACCATTGTACATTTTGTTCAATTTTCTCTGACATTAATTTTTTCTTCTTTTTCACTGCTTACAGCACATATTCCCTTTTCACTATAACTTTAAAAAAAACTATATGTACAAATCAAACAAATATAATGATCATCCACAACCTCACAACCACTTACAGATGAAGTGAATGCCATTGATTGTAGCATTACAATGCGATGCTCTACTGGGAAACATTGGGTCCGAGCATTTATTTGGACACTGGTACATACTAAGCATCTAAACAGTCACAGACTCAGCATATTCCTCCGTGACAACAGTAGAGTCAAACAGCAGCAGTCGTACCACACCACAGAAGGAACATGACAAAGACAACAAAGTGTCGACCAACAAACAAATCCGATCCACAGAAGCCTTCAGGAACCCAAAGGATCAGCTCAAAGCCATAGTGCCATCTAGGGCAAACTGTTGCGGAAGATATCATAATTCCCCTCCTGGTCACTAGACACAGTCAATTTTCATTTCAGGTACTTTCTTGGACGATAGCAGCCATGCTAATCCTTAAATAGCAGTGAAGGAAAATGAAAAGATTAGGTTTTGAAATATGCTATTGTAATATTTTGACAATAAAAATTAAGCATCTGTGTTGTTTTATATAAAAAAACATGCATGTGGACACTAACCCTTGCTTTAAATGTTTATGACAGTAGAACAGAAAACTAATACTTTTAAATAATATATATAAGATTTTTTCTGTAATTTTATTTCATTTTCAACCCAGTTTTATCTAAATGTCATAACATAGAATTTCACATAGTCAGGCTATTACCAATTTTAAACTAATTTAAGCACTCTAGTCATGCTAATCTTAGTTCTGCGATAAATTATGTACACTATCATCTAACACAATAACATAATAGCTAGCCAACTGTCAAAAGAACTGTATTATCTGTTAAATAAAGCAAACTAGCCTACCTAATGTTAAGCTAACGTTTTGCTATATTAGCTCTATGTAGCATTAGCTAGTTAGTTAGCTTGACGTTTATGCTAATATGAGTTAAGCACACCTGTTTGCCTGGTGATTTAATATTTTAATGTCAGGACTTTAAATATGAATGAAAATAAAGTAAAACTTAACTTATAACTTTTGTGGCAGACTTATAAATTTAAATTTAAGTGACAATTTTGTAAAATCTTCACAGGTTCGTGCGGAAAAATGTCCCTTTTGGGGACTTTATATTGAGTTTTACGAAAACAAAGTTGTACTCTGTAGTCTTCAATAGTGCCGGAATTTGTTCTCTTACGCATGCTGACTGTGAATATATATTATATTGATATTTAAAGATGAGTTTTAATCAAACATTCATAGTTTTTAAGGAGGATATCTGACCTAACTTCACCCCATGAACTCCTTTTTAGCTTAGTACAGTAACGGCTGCGGTCTCGTGCCGATAACGGCAGCAACAGCTAAACAGTATAAACGGATAAAGGCAACATTGATAAACAGTTGAGGAAGTAAGTTTAAAAACCTGGCTTAAACGATAAATGTCACCCTGGAGGCAAAGGTCTACTTGCTTTCGAGGCTTCCCACGGTGTCTGTGGCATAAATAAATCCATTATTGATGCGTTAACTCACCTCCACGGCGAAAGCCCCGCAGCCTTTAATAAACTCGGCAATGTTCCTCTGACACTCGCTGTCGCTCCTTGGTTCCTGGAAAAACTACACAGGCAAAACAAAAAAAAAACACGAAATTAGCTTCTAACAGTCACTCGAAATACGAATGAGCTGTTAGTGTAGGTGTTGAAGATTTTTCTCGCTGGAAAACAGTCTTATTCCAGGCGTTTCTGCTGCACTTGCCACTTGCTGCTTTCCAGGATCAAGCTTGCGGAAACGAAGAGCCTTATCAGCAGCTTTAACTTTCAAAGTAAAGCACCAAAAGGAACAGTAATAATGACATCTAAAACGCTTTAAGATAAGAAAAACTCGTGTCATTTAACTTAAAATACTGATAAAAGTCTGAATCCTTGACAAAAGTTAACTAGTTGTGGCAAAGTTGCTCATTAGAGAAGGTGAAATAATTACTAAATAGGATGCTGCATAGCTGGTGGCGTGTTTGGGCTCTTAATTTGGAAATGCTCATTCCGTGTTGTGTGATGTTAACAGAGGTAACTTTGAGCCAGATCTTCAATCTGCCAGGGAGGATAAGCCAGAGGATATGACGTTCACAGGTTCATAGTCCAGTGCGTGCGAGTGTGCGCGAGAGAGAGAGAGAGCGAGAGAGAGAGAGAGAGAGAGAGAGAGAGAGAGAGAGAGAGAGAGAGAGAGAGAGAGAGAGAGAGAGAGAGAGAGAGAGAGAGAGAGAGAGAGAGAGAGAGAGAGATTTACATTCAAATTAAAGGCATGTAAAAGAGCCATTGTACTTCCATCATGGACCAGATATGTTAAGCCTGTACAGAAAAGTAGTACTTTTGTGCTAGACTGGGTGACCACACAGTCATTGCAGTATCCCAGTAGGAAATATCATTATAGAAGCAGTATTTCTGTTCACGACTGTTCAAAAGATCTGTATGCAAATGATTCTTGATGCTAGTTCCAAGATACTCTTTTGTCTAAATGCAAAATGAATCAAACATATTTCTGATGTTTGGGGTAAAAACACAACAACAACATTACAATAAGTTCAAAATGGAACCATAAACCCCACAAAACCTTTAAGAATCTTTCTAAGGGGTTCATCCAGGCACCATTTTGACCTCAAAAGGTTCCTCTATGGCGGAAACCCTGAAGGTTCCTTGGTGTTTTAGACTTGTAACAGTGTCTAGACAACAGTGAATGTAATTAAGCAATACACCACCAGGCATAAAATAAAGCCATGCATATAGGATATAAAACCATCATGTGCTGAACACATTCCTATCTGAAACATAAATCCAGACTGTGTAGGCCAGACACGTCTAGAGTTTGTTTGTTGAGCAGTGTGAGAAAAAGCTTTAAACAGTTGATCTCATTTATACATATTTAAATATAAAGGCACTGTAACATCTACTTGAAGGTACAAGTTCATAATCAGAACATAGAATGTGTCAGGAGTCCCTCAAGTTCTTCTGACAACAGTTTTCTTTTCACAGACAGTGTTAAGTTTTCATTGCTGTTGTACCCAATTTGATTATTTTGCTATCTGATTAAACTCTATTACAGCATTACAGAATCTAACCATGGTTTTTTCATTAACATCGGACTATGTACTACTTTTGTTATGCAACAATCAGGTCACATTTCCATATTGTTGCACTTTCCTCCCATTTTTCATCTTTCCCAGTGCCGGAAATAGAAATAAAAAGCCCAAATATTCCTTTTTAAGTTACATAACATGAAAATCATAAGAGCGAAATTAATGGAAGCTTGGTGAGCATAAACTGTATAGTTAGGAGGGAAATGAACAAATCCAGCTGCTCGTTAGAAAAAACAACCAACGAAAAGTAGTTCAGGGGCATCAAAATATCACCAGTCCGAAAAGAACCGTTGCCTTTTGATTGTCATGTCAAACTGAGACCAAATCACACTAAAATCAGTTTTTTTTTTCCTGCTTTTACACACAATATGGGAGGTAATTGGGTTAATTTGTGAATTGATTTCATTATTAAGTATGTATATGTAGACTGATATTGTCAGTTAGTTTGAGTTTTACATGCATTTTCTGGCTTTAATATACCATATAGAATATAATATTGGGTTCTTTATTCCGCCATATCCCCTCCGGGTACCTACTTTGTCCACCGTCCCGGGTCTGAGTCGTTCCAGCAGCCTGCACAGGACCGCTCCATCCTGCAGGGACGTCTGGAGAAAAGCTTCTGGATCCGAGATGCTCTTCTTGGGAGACTCCAGGACTCCCAGCGTGATGAGCCACGTTACCGTCTGCTCGGCCGAATTCATGTTCGGATCTCAGATGTCATGAAACAGCAGCAGCAGGACTCCTTTCCAGCTCTCCCTCTCTGTTCTCTCCTACTTGTGGTTCGTCCAGGCAGCAGATCGAGCCCCGCCTTGTTTGAACATCCTCATGAGCGCTGAAAAGAAAGCTCAGAAAATAAGGTGGAAGTGAGAAATCCGGCTCCTTCAGCAGCCTTGCATTGTCTCTGTCTCTCTGTCAGCGGATGTTGGCATCACCTTTGCTCGAGCACAACTGTGAATGTGAAAACAGGTGCTGTAAGAAAACACTACCTCTGAGGGATTTCAAAATAAAAGCCTCCATGACGCGCATGTAGGAGGCAAGTTTGTGTGTAAAGCACAATTCAAAGACAAGGCAATTAAAGGTGCTTTACGATGGCAAAGAAATACATTCAAAAAACTATTTCTAAAGATGATTTAAAGGTAGGCATTAAGATCATATAAATTAAACATAAAAGTGGATTACAAGTCAAGAAATAGTATCCAAGAGAAGGCTGCTGAAAACTTTAAAATTAACTTAAATTGTAGCCTTATAGTTTATTATTGTTTCTTTTATTGAAATTTTTGCTAATCTTTTTCTAAATTTGCTATATTTGGGTTTATGTATATATATTTTCTAATCATCATTAGCTAACACAATGTAGCATTAGAAGACAGGAGTGATGGTTGCTGGAAATGGTCCTCTGTACCCCTATGCACTTTTATTTTGAAGACAAACCTTCCTTAGTTCAGTTTTAACCTCAGCTGAATTTAAAAATTTGACAGCTGTACATAGGACTGTCCCATTGATCACCAGCAGCTCAATAAACTGAACAGAGTAGATTTCCACAATGTATTGGACAGATACGCAGAACTGCATTTAAAACGTAGCAGATTTTTTTCCCCCATTTAACAATGTAACCAACATAATCTGTTGATATCAAGTCTTAATTGTTCTCCTCTCACAAAACACCCCATTTTTCAACAGATATGGAGGACTTTTATCGCAGGAAGAAGCAAGGATCTTGACTTACATGCTAATTAAACAAGTGTTGCTGATTAAATTATTGAAAAGCAGCTCATAGCTGCTTAAAAAAGGTCACCAGTGGGTCTCTAATGTATTCATCTAGGCTAGTTTTCAGTAAACCATAACTCCTGATAGGCCGATTCCTTTTTGCGATGCAGGGGTATGACTTTAATTCATCCACTGGGAAAACCTTTTATCATTTGATGTGTCAATTGGGCTCTGGCGCCTCCTGGTGAACAATTTGGTGAATAGATTCAGCTGATACTTCAGTAATTCAAGTCTGAGGAAACTGGATTTGAGTTTAGTCTGTTATTTTAATGAATCAGTTCTATCAATTCTAAGCTACTATTTTTGCTTATTCACTGTTACTTCTTCAACATGGAACCAACCTGCATACATTTATATCAGAAATATTTACAATAAATAAAGGAAGGAAGGACAGGTTCTATCCTACATAAAGTACATGTTGACATATTTAGCATAGTAACAAGCACACATCTAGCTACTGCTCCTAAAATAACAAATATATCATCATCAAGGCAGCTTATCAAGAACCAAAAACGTTGGAAGAAAAAAAGAAGCAAATCTAACACTCTGAGCTTGAGGTTTGTCCTGCTTACATCTCTGCATGTGACTTTTCTTATGATTTATCCTCTGTTTGCTTAATTATAGCAATAATTCTGGATTGTTAAAGGAATATTTGAATATCTGATGCTGGCTTTTTCTCAGTGATGCAGTACTAGACAATAGTCTGCAAGCAACCTCACAGATGAATTCAAACAGTATTTAAAACAAAATGCTACTTAATGCTACTTAAGTACCAATACTTTTAATGGTTTATTCCACCCAAATGGTGCTTTCTAAGCAACACGTGAAGGTTTGAAACATTTATTCCACCCACAATACTACTTTGTGCAGTTTACCTTGGTTACTAAGACAAGCCAAAATCCATCCACTATCTATAGAGTCTATCCCAGATGATTTAGGTTGAAGGCAGGAGACACTCTGGACATGTCAGCAGCTACATATACGAACAATCACACCTACAGACAATTTAGAATTACCAGCTAACCTGAACATACTGTATATTTCAAGCCGGAGAAAACCCACACATGCACAGGGAGAACATGCAAACTCCATGCAGAAATATCGTGGGAAGGCCAGAACACGAAACCGATATCTTCTCGCTGCAAGACCAAAGTGTGACCCACCCAGCCACTGTGCAGGCCCAAGCAAAATATAGGATTATAAATTTCAGTGAACATCACCTATTGACTGAATGCTCTCCTTCAATCTTTTTCTGGTACTTCATAAATTAAGAATTAGTACCCTAACTGAGTAAAATCAGCACTTACCTGTAAATTATTGCGTTAACCTCGATAAACCAGCAGCACAGAATCACTTCTTCAGCTCTTCAGTCGTTCTCGTCTCGGCAAAATATCATTACAATTTAAAAAAACGTCACTGAAGATTTATTTTACAGTAAAAAATACAGCATAAAATCATTACTGGCACATCTTAAAATTTACCTCGAACCCAAGACAAAACAAAATTAGAGTAGAAAAGTGTTTTCTAACACCAAGGTGTGGTCGGACTAATCGATAACGGGCTGTATCAGAGCTCGACTTCCCGTGTCTGTAACGTTACTTAGACTTCATGTCTCAGTCGTATGGTGGATGGGGGGGGTTATGTTGAATCCAGGGCATTTTTCAACCTGTTCTTTAAACAGAGCTGCTGGTTTTGTCCGTTGAAATCGTGTCCCAGGACTCAGAATGCTGTAAGAGTGTCGATACGAGCACATCCTAGAGGTGCAACACTTACTGGCCAACTGCTAGATACAGAAAGGAGTTCAGATTAATTATCTTTCAGTCGTTCTTTGCTACTGTCTTTTCCTATTGGAGCTCCTGTCATGGTTGGTGTGGGGGGGGGGCTGGTGAGGAGAGGAATTCCACATGGCAGTGTTGGCGATCTGGAGCTCACTTCAGTTCATGTCAGAGGAGACATTGCCAAACCATTCAAAACAAATCCACCAAAAAAACAAAACAGTAACACTCCCACAGACTGTAACAAGTTACATTCAATGAGGGGAATCGTTTGGCAGTGCTTATGGGTGACAAGTGTTCATTCAAGTCCCTGCAGGATGTTTCAGTGATGCGCTTCTGCAGCCAATTCTGGAGCTTTGCTCTGCAGATATCGTGTTGTATCGCGTAAACAAAAACGGCAGTAACTACATGGAGCATCTGACGGCTGAACAGTCATTTCATACAAAGCAAAAGACCCCCAAAAAAATCAACATCTAACCATTTTAATGCACAGCTGCAGCAACCAATGCACAACAAAGAAAACAAAGCAGTTAGGAAGGAGAAAGTGACAGGTAAAATCTGCTCTAAAACAGCGTAAAGCACAGAAAACATGAAGTCGTTCAGGTGTGTTTAATGCTCCTCACACACCTCCATAGGCTGGAGTGTCCGGTTGTCTATGGAGCAGCTCTTTACAGCAGATTATTCAAAACATGGAAAGCAGAACTGAGTCACAAATTTGTGTGTTTTTCTTTACTTCCTCTCGTGACTAAAACGGCTATGCGATGTAATGAAATGAGACAGAGAGAAAGAGTCAGGGGTGAGAAGAAGTAAAGGCTGAGAAGCGTTCACTTTCACGTGTTTTACTCTCAGGACACACACACCTCTGGCTGAGCGGCGCTGAGCTTATTACTACCACCAGCTTCAGCAACTTCTGCCGCCGTCACAGCCGCTGCTGCTGCCGGTGTCGACACGCTATCCGACCTTTCTGGGGCCGAAGCCTGGCCGGCCATGGTCCTCCTGAAGAGACGCATGCTCATCTGCAGCAGCTCGTTGTCCACCACGGGGGTAGTGGGGTACTGCTTGGTCAGGCCCTGGAAATAAAACCAATCAAAGAAAGAAAGGGGGGTTGAGTTGATGAATCATAAAAACTCAGACGATCAATGTAAGTCGATGATTTGATGGCATCTACCTTCTCGTTTTTTAACAGCTGCCGGCGGATGGCGAAGTCCCTGCGAGCGCACAGGGCCTTGCAGCAGGGTCCCAGGTTGGTGAGCAAACCGGCCCTCTCCACCCGCCTGTTCAGGGCCGCCATGTTCAGGGCCCCCAGGTCATACTCAAAGAGCTTGTCAGCATCTGGAAGGACAGCATCAGAGAGTTTTAGACCACAAAAGAATTTTAAATAAGGATTATACAAACTAATTACATATCTAAATAAAGAGACATTTAACTGAACAGCAATGGTTTTCAGTCTCCCCATTGTCTACTGTGATTAAATAATTACGAAACAACCACAAATACACAGTTAAATTTAAAAAAAAAAAAAAAAAAAGGAAAGCCACCAATGACTATTTTTTCTCTCGATTAGTTGTCTTATACATCTTATTGTACATACAGGGAGTCCTTGTTATACGCAAGTCAAAACTCACACGAAAATGTAAACAAAGCCGTTACGTGCATCAAGATATCGATCAATTCTTTGTAAAAGTCATAAATGTTGACTTTCATGCATGTATGAATCATTTTATAACAAGATAACACAACATTGTAACGGACTGATGTTGCTGTTGAGGTTTCAATGTTTGTTGTTCAGTTCCAGATTTACCTAATGTCAGTGAACGTGTCATGCTTACTTAGCTCACCTCTGATTGGCTGAGAGACAGCGGTACAGAGAGCTGGGAACTGCGGCTAATTCTGGAGCTAAGTTATGGGGTTTTTCTACTTCTGCTGGCGTTTGCTACAGCCCACAGTAGCCTGTTTTAAGGTTTAATAAACGACCAGAGAACCAGATAAAGTCTCACTCATTCATCGCAGAGAGTTGCTAAAATGTGCTGACCTGTTTTTACAACCTGAGCGATATTTGTTGGTATTTGGCCCTGTTCAGAACGTTTTATTTGATCTAATTTCACTTCCATGGCCATGTTTTTCCTTTTCTGCAAAGCACTACCATCAGAAGAGTCTGATTTACACGTGGGAGCCATAATGAAGGGCAAAAAGTTAGAGAATGTAAATTAAAAATAGGCCTTATTATGGCAGTCAGTATTAGAATTTTAAGAGAAATCCGTTTTTTTCCTAATAAACCTTTTAAGTCAAAAATTCTGTCCACATATTAAACATTGTGTAAGTCCTTAATGTGACTGGCAGTAGCTTCAGATCATATGAAACTATCACCAAATTTACAGCAAGCAGTTACTTTTAACTCATACTTTGTGAGTTTGACTCATTGTGGAGGTCAAAGCAGGATTTTAGTGATGTAATATGGTGTAAACGAGAACAGCTTTATTGCACATTCAGCTGTATTTAAACACAAAAAGCATTAATACTGTAATAAGTATCTATGAGCTCACAGAGCAGGAGAAAAGCAAAGACATGCAACGTTTTAGAACATTGATGTTTAAGTATTTTCAACGTCAGTATCATTGATTATGTTGACCAACTGTGACAGCCCCAACTATTACTTTAAAAATACAGTCCAAATTACTACAGCAAAAACTAATTTGATGGTTTTAATTCTGTCCAAACTCACCTTTGGGATCATCCAACTCTGACTTGCACACCTCTCTGACTTGCTCCAGGAGTTCAGGGCCAGCTAGTCGCTTGGAGATTCCCGCCCTGAGAAGCACGGCCCCCGGGGTAAACCGGAGCAGAGCTGCCCCGGCTGCCCGCGGCTCCTGCTTCTGTTTGGGCATCAGGCTGGACCAGTCCACATCGATCACATCCAGAGGACCTGCCGACATACAAAAGGAACGTTTTAAGAGTCGTATTTGTGTTAAAGGAGTTTGTGATGAATTTCAAATAGAAATGATTGTGGAATGAAACTGTTTAAGCCAAAGCAAAAGTGAAAACAATCAGCTTCAAATACAAGGAATGAATACAGAACATACACATTTCTATATAGATATGCCAGACAGAATCCACTGAATGATACCTGTAATTTTCTCCTCGTCTTGCTGATCCTCTTTCTTCTGACTGTCAGCCAGAATCTCATCGAGCTCATCGTCACTGATTGGTTCGTACTCCTCTCCCACAGACGCCACTGACTGGCCGTCATCTTCTTTCCCGTCATCATCTCCAGAAAACACAAACATGCGACATTTCGTTTAACTCCATGCAGGAAAAAGGTGCAAAGTGACATAAAATGCATCAATGATTTCATCCTCTCACCATCGATGCTGTCGGTTTTCTCCAGCTCCCGCTGCTCTCCCATCAGATGGTGACTGTTGCTGGCTTTCTCAGGCTCCGGAGGACTGAAGGCTTCTCTTGGCAGCAGAGGCTCGTAGTCGCTCCTGTCCGGCCTCATCATGTCTCCTCGCAGGTCTCCTCTCATTTCACCCCTCATGTCCCCTCGTCCTGGAGCTCTGGGGTCTCCGTGAAGCGGCAGATCCATCATCATCATCCTCTCCCTCTCTCTATCTCCCCCTCTCTCGCCTCGGCCGTCCCTTTCCCGCTCCCTCTCTCGCTCACGTTCCCGTTCGTGCTGCTGGATGAGTCCTTCGGGAAGCAGGCGTTCCCGGTCTCTGATGTCCCGCTCCCTCAGGAGAGGCTCCCGACCGGGTCGCATCAGCAGGGGCTCCCTCCCTCTGCTCGGCCAGTCTCTGGGCTCAGGCTCCCAGTCTCTCTGCTGCTGTAACGGCTGCTGGAGGAGCAGCGGCTGCTGATGTTGCTGCTGCTGCTGAGGTCGGAGGTCCTTTCGGTCTCGTTCCCTCTCCCGCTCAAACGGCTCCCTGTCTCGCTCCCGCTCCCGACTGTCGTAGGAGCCGGCTCGAGACCTGGACCTGGCCTGCCTCTCCGAGTCAGGAGAGCTGCGTCTGGAGCTGTGGCTGCGGGAATCCTGCCGATCTGAAAAACAAGATGAGACAGAGACGTTAATTCAAAAGTGTCTTTGGCAGCAGATTGTAAAAAGCATTTAATGTGATTCGACCAAGCTGGTTCCAGTGCGAGTTCAGAGCCAGTGTCTGACTGACTGTTCTTTGTGTTTCCACCACCTACGCACCGGTTCTAGGATCCGAAAACTGGTGCTTTTCAGGTACCAACTCTATGCTGGGCCAGAGTTAAGAACAGAGGACGTCAAGGACTGGATGCTAACTACTAACAGTTTGATATTTGTTTCTGGATCACAACATAGGCTTGCAAAGTCAGGAACGGCACTTCCATGATTACACAAACGTTGTTGAACGATTACATTAATTCAACGACGCAGAACCACTTTTGGACAGTCTGCTTTTTCAATCAAAGGTTGCAAACTTTGGAACATATCACCAACTGAAATAAAATCAATAACTAATATTAAAACCTCCACAAAAAAAGTTAAGGCGTGGCTTAAAGCAAAGCTGTACTCATTTTTAAAGTGTTGTAGTCTAAGTGGTTAATTTGGATTTATTTGTAAGATTTTACTTTTGTTTTATAGATTTGCGAGGTTTTTAACTTAATTCTGTCAGTTATGGTTCTATTTGTTTAGTTTTTTGTATATTGTACTTTTAAAGGATTGTGATCTTGGATGTTTTGGTTGTTTTAAAATCCCAACTGGGACAGGAGTTTAGAATTAGCTGTAGCTAAAACTCTACATCCAACACATCGGATTCATGAACTGTATTGAAACTATGTTAATTGCATTGTCGCTATGAAATAAAAAACAAATAAATACATAAAAATACGCAGGGATGTTTTGTGGTGATGCAATGACATGGCTCCCTGAGAATGAAACCAGTTCTGAGGAGGCACGAGAGTTGAACCAGCTAAGCACCAGCACCGAACCAGCACCTGGTTCCTTTTGGTGAAGAACGGGTAACTGAGTGTGTTTTTACCCGATGAGGTGCTGCGGCTCGGCTCTCCTCTCCTCAGCTGGTCGATTCGAGACTTCCTCTCAGCCCCTGGAGGGTCGTTCACCGCCGGCCTCTCGCGTTCACGCTCTCTCTCTCTTTCCCTCTCGCGCTCTCTCTCTCTGTCTCGAGAGTTGGTGCCCTGCAGCCTCCCTCGGCGCGATCGTGGACCCTGGGGGTCTTCTCGGTGAGCGGACTCGTTGGACGGCGAGCGCAGGCGTCGGGACGATGTGCGGCTCTGGTTGCTGCCCATGCTGCTGCTGCGGGTCTGCTCTGGTGGAGGTTTGCGGAGCAGCGGCTGCGACATGAGAGGCTGTGGAGTCATAGTCTGCAGCAGCATCGGAGGATCCTGGGGGAGGAGAGGGGTGATGGATGGGGGGTTACACCGCTCCCTGTCCCTGCCCACCCTGGGCCCACCTCCTCTCCTAAGAGGTTCAGCTGAAGTCCTCTCAGCAGGACCCAGGTGAGCCTGATCCAGGGGTCCTCCTCGGTCTGTCACTTCCTCATCTGACCAGTCACTGAAATTGTCCATTTTCGACAGAGGGGAAGGTTCTGCGTTGCCTCCAGTGCTGCGATGATCGGGCCTCATGGAGTGCGGAGGTGTGCGAGGACCCTTCTTCCTCTTACTGTGTGGCTGATGGGCTGAAGTTTCCTCCTCAGAAGCGTCAGATTCTCCTCCTCGTGACTGCTTCCTCTTTCGGTCCAGGGCCTTCTTCTTGGCTACTTTCCTGGGAGAGTGTAAAGGTGGAGCCACGTCTCCAGAAGCACTAGACGGAGGCTCGGGGTTGAATCGATCCCCTGCCGCTGCCAGGCCGCTGCTGCCACTCTCCTCATCTTTTCGGCCCTTCTTTAAGCCCTTCCTCTGTGACTTTGTCTTCTTTTTGCCCTCCTCGTGGAACTGGGACCCACCGGCGTCTCTGTCCTCGATGCTGGTGGCGAGGGTGGAGGGAGAAGGAGGCGGCGGTGTAGATTCTCGCTGGTCTCTGCCTCGGCTGCGGGAGTCAGACGGCGTGCCTGAGAGGTGATCTCCACGTCTGTCGCCTCCTCTGGTACGTTCTCCACGAGGCTCCAGCTCCTCGTGGCGACTGCGTGCCTCCCTTTTGTCCCCGGCTCCCCGTCGCTCCTCATCCTTCCAGTGAGCCGCCTTCTCATCGGGTGCAGCACCTCTGGATGGCGACCGTAACAACGGGTCCTGGGGACGCACCACCTGGCTCAGCAGCCGATGCTTGTCTCCATCTACACATGCACACAGGACAGTCACGTAAATGTATTTAGTACTTAAAACACTAAAAGGAAACAGTCAAACAACAGCTATTTTTGGCTACTAAGCTCTTGAAATTATAGTAAAGTAAAACCTGCATGTGTTTGAGTCATTCCATCTCATTTCAACAAATCTGAGGAAATTTTGTTGCATGACCTCCTCTGATCATCTCCAAACTTTTTTTTTAACTATCCCAACATAAGAATAGATTACTTGCAAAGTTTTAACATCATATGATTGCTATTTGCTAAGTTATAAAATATTTAAATCCCTATTTTTCCACTCGGAAATTGATATGTTAGGTAGAAAGGCTTGATTTAGGAAGATAATACTGGGAACTGACTGATGATATAGACTTACAAGTGATCTGAAGGGTTCAAACACCTTAACAATAGAGCAGGAAAAAAAATTTGGAATGAATATACCCATTTCTCTGTGGTACAGGGCAATTTAAAAATTTGGCGAAAATGGCATTTTTCAAGAATTTAGGCATTTTTTTCACAAATTTTAATAAGTAACAAGGTTCATATGTTATAAAAATCTCAAAGTACCTTAAAAGTTCTCTCTAACCTAAAAATATCCAAGAGCTAGCTAGTCTCCTTAGACCTCAAAACGATGCCTATTTATGAAACAGACTGAAAAACACCATACATATATTGGCACAGAAACCAATGTGGGACATGGAGTAGAAACATGAAACTTTGTCTGTATAACAATAAACATCCGAATAATTGATATCTGAAGTATCAACATTGTTTCTTGAATCCTTCATGGCCAATTTAACCAAGAAATGCACTATGTTTTATAGGCGTTTTTTTAGGAATTCTAACTAATATATTGCAGTTAAAATGAGTTATATTGCCTTAGGTCCCATGTAAAACATGTAATTTGTCCCCAACTTATCACACCACTATTTCTGTCCTTTGAACTGCTTGAATTTCTCTGAAATCAGGCCATCATCTGCACCAGATATGTGGTACTGTCCACCACGGCGTGTTGAAGGAGCAGTGATTGGACAGAGGATGTGGGCTGTAGGCACCCACACTACGTCATCCTTTCTAGGCCATGTGAACTTCTTGCTGGGACCTTTTGGGTGCATGAATTTCACTTGCAAATCTTCAAATTCAGCTGATAAGTCAAATACGATACCGAGGCTGTCCTGAGAATGCAGTCTGGGAGTGATGCCATTTCTTCTTATTCAGTTACTGTATGAAAGAAAAAACAATGTCTATATAATAATTAACTTCAGATATGCCCTTTGTAACTTATACTACGATGCTGATGCTTCAGATTCATCTTTCATCTTTAGTTGGTCATGTAAATGGTTCCTAAAAACAAAAACGAGGATCAAAATGTATAGTAAATTGATTCAGCAGTTGCTCATCTTTGGCACAAGAAACAAATATGAAAGTAAGTTCACACATACTTCACACATACTAGTTCCTCCAAAAAAAATTTGAACCGCGTACCATGTATCCCACATGCACTTTTTAATGCCTAAAGTTAGGCTATTTTGGGTCTACACCTGAGTTCAACAGCCTATAAATCAATAAATAAGCTTTATTTTAATGTTTTAAAACTTCTACCTTATGCAACTTTCATTAGTAAAGAAGAAAATTCATTCTTTCAATGTCTTTTCACAAGAATAAGTCCTAAAATAGAGGCATGAAAAACCCAAAATAAAGTCGCCCATGAAATAATAAGGATATTTTGGGAAATTCCACAGTCCAGTATTTTTTATTTTCATTCATTTCTATACTTTTCTCACCAGAAGGGTAAAAGTTTTGGAAGGGGAAAAAATTCTGACCATGTAAAAGGAGTATAAATTGCTTTTTTTAGTAGTTTAAAACCCTAAAATCATAGGCGAGGATTAAGTTTGGACTGACTATGGGTATTAGATTAGATCATTACTGCTTATACTGTATGTTTATAACCATAATACTTTGCATTTGTTCATAAAATTACCCAAATAAAGCCCAAAAAAATTTTTGGGAGGATCTGAGAAAGTGGTGCAACAAGCATTTGTTGAATTGACATGGAATGACTCGTTTGTCCAAGAGAAGAGACACACAGGCAACATATTTAACAATTTATACCGGAAATGATGAACACAGCATTAATGGTTACAAAAACTTTGCAATATAAAACAGGCGCATTCCCCATTAAACAGGAGTGTGTCCTTTCAAAAAGAATTTCCCTACTGTCAGATGGAGGCAGACACACTGGGCTGGGGAGGAGGGGCTGTGGGTGGAGCTTGGCCTGCCCTCGGCCAATCGGGCGCTCACTTTTGTCTTCGCCACTATTGTAGCCGTCACTGTCAGCCGGGCTGAGGTCCCGCGCCGTTCGCTTGGGCGAGGATCGAGGGCTCGGACTGCTCTCCACTCTGGGTCTCTTACGACTAGAAGGAGAAGACAAGGAAGAAGACTTATTACAAGAAAAATACACATTAGAACAGCAGCATTCACAGTCATGGCAGACTAATGTTTGGAAGTATTAAAGTACGCCTGAATTATCGAGATGCTGCACAAAATTAGACTTATTTTTTGAAAGGTCTTTGAAGTTTTGTTTATTTTCCCGTAAATTCCTCGATCATTTTGCCTCTTTTTGCCAGTAAAAATCAAGATACTCTTTCTGTATCTTCATTGGCATATTCAAAACAACGTCAATACTGATCTATGATTCATGCGTGAGGCTGACTCATCACTAACTCACTTTAACCCTTTAAGCTTCAGTCAATTCCAGCCGTTTTCAGTACAAAAAAATCGCTAATATTCTATTTTTAAATAAAAAAAATTACGAAAATACGGGGAATATTGGACGGGCATCACGAGGTGCATTTCCTTGAAAATGACCGATTCGTGGATTTTATACCGACTTCAGGACATGTTTTGGACAAAATAGTTTACTGGCTTGTGTCATCTGGATGTAAAAGGTTGGATTATGGCCGTTTTTTGTGGAATCGTTTTTTTTGTGTGTAGTAATGAACCCGGAAATGTGAGTCGCGCTGTGTGCGTTGAAGCCGTGTATAGAGAACGGATGGATGAATATTTGTTTTTGTCGGACAAATGTGTTTATATTACCCGCTGTGGTAATCGCATCTGAAAGTGGTTTATACCGGCGGATTCATGAGAATCTAAGCTTTCCATTGGTGTATAGTGTTTGTATAATCGTGTTTGCAGCCGTCGGACATTCCTGAAATTCCTATGCAAATTAGTAGGTGTACCGCCGGCGGTACACCTACGACGCACTGAAGCGTAAAGGGTTAACCTGCCTGTTGTCTTCATTTATGAGCACCGAAAAATATTGTTTCCTTGTCTGAAAAAAAAATCCATTAAAAAAATCAGCAAAAAAAAAATCCCCAAATTTCTGAAAATTTGCGAAACCTTTGGGGAGAAATTCCAATAATTCCTTAAAGTTTCCCCTTAAAAGTTTTATTTTAAAAAAGACTCAAATTAGGCAAGAAAATTCTTGGAAATATTTTCAAAAAATGAGAAAAATCTTCCCCAAAAATCCTCAAAATATCTAAAGTTATTACATATATATATTCTTTAAGAACATTCACAAAACAAAAATCGCTAATTTTAGTTGATTTTTATGTGAATATTCTTCAAGAAACTGTTTTTTTACATTTCTTTTTTTCCCCATCAAAAAATGTTCAAAAATTTCCTGAAAATGTTGAAAATGTGGACATCAGTAGTTTCACTGTGAAATATTTTTTTTCCCACATTTTCAAACTTGGAAATGGGTCAATTTGACCCACAGGACGACATTAGGGTTAAAAAAAAGCATAAATCTCTGAAACAAAGCAATACATAAATGAGCCTCTCTTGTGCATCCCAGTCTAACAACTTCCCCATCTGTTCACAGTGACTCATGAACACACTGATGAAGAAAAACTGACGGTGACACTTGCCTCAGCTTGCGATCGTCCCGGGTGTCTCGGACGGACCGGTCGTCCCTGGCGTCCTCCCTCCTCTCCCGCCTCTCCTCCCTCCCCCTCTCTCTCTCCCTCTCCTCCCACTCCCGCTGCCTCTCCCTCTCTCGCTGCTCCCTCTCTCTCTCCCTCTCCCGTTCCCTCTCCTTCCTCTCCCTCTCCCTCTCTTCGCGCTCTCTCTCCCTCTCCCGTTCTCTCTCCCTTTCCCTCTCTCTCTCTCTGGCTCTCTCCCTCTCTGCCTCCCTCTCCCTCTCCTTCTCCCGCTCCTTCTCCCTCTCTCTCTCCCTGTCCTTTTCCTTCTCCCTTTCCCTCTCCCTGTCTCTCTCTCGCTCTCTGTCTCGGGTCCTGTCCTCCCGTCTGTCCTCTGCTCTGTCTGTCCGGCGCTCCTCCCTTCTCTCCTCCCTCTCAGACTCCTCTAACCTCCCCTGGTGTCTGCTTGGAGAAGCTGCTCTTTGGTCTAAAAAGAAAAAAAAAGACGCTTGAATCAGTTGTGAATCCTTCATTTGATATTCGGACTATTTTTTAGCTCAAACCCGTCACCTCTCTCCCTGTTGTCTCTGCGATCCCGCTCTCCATGTCCTCCTCTCCTGTCGTAGGAGGAGTCTCGAGCCTGCTCTCCTCTTCTGTCGCTCTCATAGCGGTCTCGGTCCGAACCCCTCTCGGAGCTCCTTTCGGTGGCGCTGCGATCCGTGCTCTTCTCGGCGCTCCGTTCACGAACGGCACTGCTCCGTGAATCCCAGTTGTCGTGGCTGCTTTCCAGTTGGGAACCTCGGGAGTTTCTGTTTGAGCCTGAGGGACGAAAAAGAAGAGAAATTAAACCCAACCACGCAAAGTAGTGCCATCTTGTAGATTCATGAAGTACTATGAATTCTTGCCTTTATCAGATGTTTCGTTAGCGCGACCTCTTCCTCGTCCATTCCGCTCCGCTCTGTCCGTCCTGCTCTCCGTCCTCCCTTCACTTCTCCCTCCTTCGTCCCGTCCATGACCTCTCCCGTAACTCCTGTCGTCCTGAACCAGGTCCTCCTTCCTATGCGTCTCCGTCCTCTCCCTCTCTCGCTCCTTCTCCCGCTCCCGCTCCCTCTCCTTCTCCCGCTCTCGGTCTCTCTCGCGGTCCCGACGCTCGAGCGACTCTCGACTGGATCGGGTGTCCGTCCTGCTGTCTCTCGAGTCCTTCACGTCCCTGTTATCTCGGCTGTCGCGAGACTCTCTGGTCGTTTCCCGTCCTCGATCACGAGTGTCCCGTCGGTCGCGGGCGTCTCTGGCGTCCCTGTCGTCGCGGACGTCCCGGGACGAGACCTGCTCCGAGTCGTAGTCCCGGTCGTCACGGACGCTGTCTTTGTCTCGTTTGCTGCGGCTGTCTGTTTACAAAAGACAGAGTTTAACAAGTGATTCATGGAAAAATGTGAAGCCAACGAGCCACTTCTAGAGAATAAAAAACTTTTTGATTACTACATTTCCAAGAAATCACCCAATCAAAAAGAAAATGTGGTGGGCTGTAGACATTTCTACCGTAGTTTCAAGGCCAATAAGACGATTTAACTTCTACCGTCTTTTGTCACTCTGAACTTCTATGGATTTATTCAATAGATTCAGATAAATAAAAACCATCATGAAGACAGAAAAACTGAACTGAAACGGAGGTTTTGTTTTAAAGAAAAGGCAGAAGAAGCAAGTTGATCCACTGAGTTAACCCTCTGAACTCCAAAATCTATCAGTGGGTTCTGTTTTTTTTGTTTTGAATGATCAAAATTACATAATCTATCAGTTAAACTGAAAAAACTGGAAGAATCATTGGATTTTCTACTTTCTGATGGTACTTAAACTGATCAGGATTTGGACAAAACAACTACTACTAAGTTTTAAACTGGGACATTTTTGCAAAATCCCTTCATTATGTGCGATTCATTTTTAAAATTACCAAAAAAAAAAACAGCTTGCTCTAAGCCGACTCTGCAACGGGACAAAAATTTTGCTCTCGTTGCAACCAGCAAGCCTCTTTTTGCCACTTTCTGGCTGAACTAAACTGAGGTATGCTGTGTTTATACAGAGGGTATATGAGGACAAGGATGGAAACTAATTAAAAATGTAAAGTAAAATATCTATAGTATGTAAAACCAACATTTTTTTTACATTAAAGCATATGTAGGCATTTCTCCACATTCGTGAAATGGAGAATTAAAGAAATTCAACCGTAATCCGATCGTTTCTCTGATTTATGGCATTATACTTTGGTTAAAATCCCCAGAAAACATCCTCTACCGCAAGCTTTAGTGAGTAAAAGTGTGAAGCGCAACAAAAGGCAGACAAACTGATCAGGGTTCAGTGAGTCATAAAGTTAAGCCCTTAAATTTGACTTCTTCAGCTCGCTATATCATGTTGGAAAAAGCGAAACCCAAAGCAGACAAACACAGCAGTAGAAGGTAGAAATACCGTCTCTGCGCTCATGTCTGCGCTCCTGGGCTGGCGGGCTCCTCTCCCTCTCCCCACGACTCCTCTCGCGGCCCCTGGAATGGCGCCGGGAGGGACTCGATCTGTCAGACCGCCGGTGAGGAGACGAGGCGTCGTGGGAGGCGGGAGGCGATCGAGACCGGCGGGAGCTCGGAGGCGAGGAGGCCTGCGCCGTGCTGCTCCGGTGGTAGGACGGAGAAGAAGAGCGACGGCGCCGCGGAGACGGGGAGTGTCGCTGGGCGGAGGAGCCCGAGTGGGAGGAAGGGGAGTGGTGGCGGGGAGGAGTGGGCGTTCGCTGGTGGCGTGGAGGTGAAGGAGACCTGCAGTGACAGAATATTATTCCCACACGGCCGTCACATTCAGTATTCAATGACTAGATAAAGGTTGGCTCACTGGTCGGTGTGCTGACCTGTGAGGAGGGGAGGGAAGTACAGCGGCCTTATGGGATGAAACTTTAGGAGAGATGGATTTCTTCCTGACGGTGGGCGATGCACCCCTGGATGGAGACGACACGCTGCCAGAACGCTCCTCTGATGTCACCGACCGCTTGGCCTTGTGGGAGCTGTCCGATCGATCCCTACGAACAAAAAGATTTCATTCAAGAGGGTGAAAAACACGAGTTGATATGGAATAACTACGCATCTGGATCTGCCCTGTACCTGCGTTTTTCCTTCTTCTCTTTATGTTTCTCTGTATCTCGTCCCCGATCTTTCCCCTCCTTCTGCTTCTCTTCAGATTTCTCCTTGTTCTTGTGTTTCCCTTTGTGCTTCTTCACGACCACAGGGAGGTCCAGAGGGACTGGAGGAGGGGGACTGGGGGTACGGGGCCCTTTTTTCTTACTGTGGCTTCCTTTTGAGGACCTGCTTGAAATAAGATGAAAAATATGAATCACACCTTCATTTATCTGACCGTACGACTTAAATAATGTCAGTAGGTCAATACATAAAATAAAATAATGCCTAATACCCTCAAAGACAATAAACTAAGTTTAATAACAAGGATTAAAATATTCAGTTAATTCTCGAACTGATCATAAAACAAAACTAATTCTACTGGTTCACTTGGAATCTGGCATATGTACACATCATCTAAGCTTGTTTACATCTGCAATTTGCCACGAATACCGAGACTAAAATCCAGAGGCAAACCCAGGGATAAAAAAATAAAATAATAATTTCCTATCGGATGAATAAAGTAGATCTTATCTTAAATTTGCCTTGCGTCAAAAATTAGGGGAAAAAGCTGCAACTGAAAACCAATTCTCAGGACATGAACAGGTGAATATTTAATGTATCTTCTTAATTTTTTTGGTTTTTGTCAAATATACTATGCCTACATGAATTTGACTATTTTCCAAATAGACAAAATTTGATGAAAATTCAAAGAAACTGGTTGGAAGAGAGTTAAAATTATGATATTCATCACACCAAGGAATAAAGGAATGATTCTACATGGTTTACAGGCACACAAAACTTAAATTCTGACACTATCAACTGACTCCTACCTGGCAGTTTCTGAAACAGGCGAGGACACGGATGCCTTCTTCTCTTTCTTCCCAGAGCCGGGCACTTTGGTTCCACTTTTGTGTTTCGGGGAGCCACTGGACTTTCTGGAAGAGTGTGATTCTTTGGAGCTCAGTGGCTCGGGGGAGGCCTGAGGGACAAGAAGGGACATCTGAGGGTGAAATTCAAATGGCAGTTCCTCTTGGAGACTATAGTGAAGGCCCTGAAATCTGAATACTGAATACTGTTAAACTGAGACAGAAGGAAAGTCATGCTTACCTTTGGCAAGGCTGAGGCTCTGTTTTTTGTGGTGTTTTCATCTTTCTTGATGACAATCTCTTCTCTCTTTTCCAAATTCTCCTGTTCCAGTTTCATCAGCTCACGTTGAATCTTCTGGCGCTTCATCTCGAGGGACAGCTCGTAGTCGTAGTCACCGATATCAGAATCTGTCGTGTCAAAGCACATATTAATGTTCTTTGGTTCACATCAATCCATAACATCAGCCAGTACGGCATTTTACTGCATCGCAAACGAGCTACTGAACCTTCACGATTAGTTTCCCACTCTGTGGGCTCTTCTTCACTGGCTGGGGTGCGCTCTTTAGTGATCTTTATATCCTCCTTCTCCCTGTGTCGGCCTCTGGAGGAGTCTCTCTGCTGCAGATTGACACACAAATAGATTTTTATATTATCTTATTTTAAAGGCTCCACGTGTTAGTAGTTACAAGTCAACATCAGATTCAGGATCAGCAGTACAATTAACTTTCGTTATTTTACAATCCGCTATCGACTCACCACACCCAAACGGATTATTCATTTTTACTCACTCTCACTGTGGGGGATGTGGGCTCGTCTAAATCTCGCTTTATGTTTTCCGTGTCAACATCCTGTCTTTTATTCTTCATCCTCTCCCGCAGATCACCTGTGGGCCTCTCGGTTGACCTGCTCCGTTAAAACACACAAACAAAACCAAACGCACAGATTACACATTGGTTTTTATGTGGAGAGAATCAAAAATACTAAAACATAACACAGTGACAAGTCCCAGAAGTCTCACCGGCTAAAGCTAAATCCTTTGCCTCGTGGCTGAGTTCCATGTGTGTATCGACAAGTGTTGCCGTAACTGCAATTACCAGTCTTCAGCCAATTTCTACAGTGACTCTGAAAGACACCAGAAGAAGTCAAGAAAAACCCACCGACACCACAGAGCTGTCACAGTTGTAAGTACACTAACAGAAACAACCACATCTTCAGGGTGTGTAGGAGAGCATCGAGAGAAGAAAGGCTATACTCGGTAATACATACATCAGCAGCATTACTCCCAGTGCTGGGGCCGAGCCTTTCGAACACACTGGGCCTGCGAGAGGGGGCGGCGGGGTTGGTGGTGCTGCTGGTTGTGGTGCTGCTGCTGCTGCTGTCAGATATGGTTTTTGAATTCTCCACTGTTACCTTCCGCCTGATCTTGGACATTCTGCAGGACTGAGAAAATGAGAGCAACCTGCTTAGAGAACGTCTGTGTGCTGTGATCAGCAGGATAACAACTTAACCATAACAGCCAGGATCAGTCGGCACACTTTGACATTTGCATACATATATATATGTATGCAAATATTTTTTTGATTGTTGTTTCTTTATAATTGTTGTTTCTTTACCATCAAAAAACAACATTCATGTCCATGTCTGGCATCTTGAAAGTATCTTTCAATAAGTGATTGTTTCCATAATAAATCATTATAGAATTTGTAAAGACGTGATCATAAAGACCATAAAAACATTTTTTTAACATTTAATAATAATGTACACAAGATTTCAAAAGTCCCTCAATTATATATCGCCCCATTTAATATTTACTGTATTTTAGACACTATTTTTTTTATGCTTAACGGTTTATTCTGTTTTATTTTGGTTTTCCAAACTGATTTTGCCAAGTCTTTATGCTAATTGTTTGCTGCTGCCTGGCCGATAACATGTGCAGCAATTAAGTAAAGTCAGGTGCCATATCGACATAAACACTCTTCAAATCTAGTAATAATTTGACATTACTCGATTTGACTTTGCTTGAGGGGTTCCTGCACTTTCAGTAATCAAAACTTAAACATATCCAAATATTGCTGTTGTCTGTGCTAACTTCTACCCGCAGTACTGCATGCTAGCTTCTGGTTAGCTTCCTCGCAAACTACGCGACTTTAATTCTACGCTTTACAGACTTTAACTTCCCCACATTAGTGTAATATGTAAAACGCTTGGCCTGTTAATGACTAACGTTAAATATTCTGGACGCCTCATAGTGGAAACTAACAGGCGAATGGAGGCTAATGCTAAAGTTAACTGTGAGTCTAGTGTTAGCGCGGGGCCTTCCAGCCTCCTCCAGCAGCCTTAAAGCTGATATGTAGACAAAAAAAACAGCCTCACCCAAGATTTTATGTCGGTGTCGCATCTACTAAAGTCAAGTTGGCTGATTTAGCACTTGTAGAAATAACAAGGCTTAATCTTTAAAATCAAAGGCACAGTCTGCCTCGGGTGCCTTCATATTGGCGGACAGTGAGCGTCATACGTCCTGCTCTTCTTCGGTGGTGTTGAAGAGGCTGCTTTATACCGCACAGTGACTCATCACCGCCACCTACTGGTGTTATTTTACATTGTAGCTTCCAAAACACGCTTAAATGGTGCATTTTGTGGCTCCTTTCAGCGAATTATTAAGGTCTAACATGTCCACAGAGGGATTTTTTCAGTTTTTAGCTCAAAATAGTGCAAAGATTATTAATTTGTATCATGATTGCTTAGGCCCTGATGCCCCCTTCAGGAATAAAACTCTCTCTGCATCTGTGACTCACAGCACAGAGCTAACCCCACTGAGGCTGTATGTGAAACCAGAACTTTCTCTTTCATTTTGTTTTTCCTAATCCAGAAGAGACATTACTTCTGTCTTTATTTCATTCGTTATTTTTGAAACTTGCCATTATAAAGCATATTGAGTAACCTCTGAGAAGCCTATCTGACCATATTTGTATCTTTGGTTATAGATAATATTTGATAATATAACAATTTTCTATCCATACAGAGGAGGATACTATAAATGTATTGAAATTACAAGGCATCTTTGAGTCAACTATCATTTCAGTATCTTATTGCCTGGCAGAGTTTCCTGGTTTTTGGTCATCAAAATATGGTCATCTAGTCTTAACAGCGATGCTTTTCAGTCACTATTCATATTTGTTCTATTGTCTGACAGCAGAAACAAAAATCAAAATAGCTTTTTTTGGGATTTAGCTGTATTAAAATGTGGTTTATGTGAGCACAGAGAGCAGGAGAGAAGTAAAGAGCAAAAGATGTCAACACACTGGGCAAGTTTAGGTTGCACCGAAGCACAACAGGCAGCACGAAATTACGTCAACAGAAACAGTCCTTGGTCACTGCTCCACCATGTCTGGAAAAAAGCATAAAAAATAAACATACTTTCGTCAGTCTTCAGTTCAGATGCTGCGAGTACATGAACACTTAACTCTTGCAGCCAAGAACAGAACATTTGCTGTGATTTTTTTGGTAACATATTTTAGAATTTGCAGAAGCAGCTCTAGAAAGTAAATAAAACTATAATGTAACTTGAGAGATGGCAGAAGTACATCTTTTCAGTTTACGCTTCCAAGTTTACCAGAACCATAAAACTCAATAAAAGTGGACTTTGACCATATGTGACCTTAAAAATCCTTTGGACTTGTTCACTCTTATCTCTCTCCATTTTAGAATCACTGTATCGAACACAAATACTCAAGTACTCAGTTATATCACTTACATACTGTATGTGTGATTTTTTTATTTACCAGGTTGAGATAAAAACCTCTTTTAATCAAGGCACATCATTACAAAGAGACGTGACAAAAGTTAAAGCACATTTGAACAAGCAGGGGGATTACGATACACAAAACAAAATCTAGTTTAATTCCATATCTTCTGAGACAAAATTGTGGTGTTTTCTGAAGCATCTTGCTGAACCGGCGACCAAATAGGAGATGGTGGTTCCATCGGGTTCAGAGCAAATCCTGGGCAACCTGTAAAAAAGCCATATGAGAGTTATAAAAGTTGTACACAGTCATGTGTAGTTGACAATGAGTTGGATATAAAGTACAGAGTTACAGACATCTGGTGAAAAATTCAAAAATGACAAATTGACTATCCTCAATACTGGACTCTTCCAAGTTAACAGATCTTTTAGTGATACTACAAAGGTTTTACTCACAAAAACTGCTCAAAAACTTGAATTCCTGACCTTAACAACAGGTGAAGCCTCTCAGAAAGTTGGAGAAGGACTCGTTGGAGCTTGTGTTTTCTGTATAACCTTCAGGGCAATCGTCTTCACGGCGAGCAGAGCTTCATTGCAGGCACCGGAAATGTGAGACGGTGGCAGCAGGAAGCCATAACGCCCACGGTCCTGGAGCTCAAACGTGAAGGAGTATTTGATGCCGAGGTTGTACGCCCAGTCGTCCGAACCGCCAGGAGCAAAGTCTGGAGAAAAGACGGTCAGACCTGTGTGAGCTAGACACAAATCAAGCTGATTTTACTTTAAGAATAAAACTTTCTTACATATCGTCTTTGCTCCTGCACCGTATCTGTAGATGTTCCTGTAGTATCTTCGGATTTTCTGTGCAGCTTCTTGGGCCATCTCAAGCTTTGAAAAGGTATTTAAACAAGGATTTAAAAGAACAGAAGCTGAACATTTGAACAGTTGCTGACCAAACCACTCACCAGATCTCTGTGGTTCTCTGCTTCCTCCAGTGTGCAGGAATACGGGAAGAGCAGCATCTGGGAGTAGGAGTGGATGGTGAGGTAGAGCTGAACTGTGTCCTTGTGGCTACGAAGGAAGTTGGCCACGGCCTGAGACTCCGGCTCGGACTCGGGGAACGTTCCACAGTAGATCTCAGTGCAGGGATCGTGAGAGGCTCCTTCCGCTGGGTTGAACGGGAACATTTGAACTTGTAGATCAAATCATGACTGAGCTGAGCTCTGCGTTTGCATCAACAAGGAATCCAACAGGGAAAAACTACATCTAAGTAACTTTATGTGGCATTCCCAGGTTAGGAACTCTATCAGAAGAAGAAAGATATATCCCATGGACTTCAAAAGTTTCTCAGTTATATATTGACCCAAATATTAATGGCTGGTTGTTGTTAAAGGGGCAGAAATCTGAATATCTTACTGTAGTGGATTAACTGTAACGTCAGAGCAGAACTTACTGCACCAGTTGGCATCAAAGTTTCTGTTCAGATCAACTCCGATGCAGGAAGTAGTTTTGCTGATAGAGCGGTTCTTCCTCCACATTCTATTCTGAGACAAAAAAAGAAAAAAAAATCAGGGGCAAACCATAAATCCAGCTGAAATTACTGTTGTCACATCTGCTCCAGCGGTGCTCATGTGTTCTTACTGATGTCCAGGTGTACTTGTATCCATCCGGGTTCAGGACAGGCAGGACGTAGACATCCATGTTGTCCAGGATGTGAGTGATGTCTTGGTTTATGTTGTAAAACGACAAAGACTGGGAGAGAAAAAGCAAATAGATGAGTTAAGTGCTCTGACAATTTAAAAAAAAAAAAAAAAAAATCACAAAAACAGCACCGCACAGACCAACTGTACTCACATAGTGAACAAACCATAAGCAGAAAGCAGGAGACACCCACTCCCTGGCGTGAATCCCACAGTCGATCCACATCGCTTTCTTATTGGTCCTGTTATTGAAAGACAACTGAGGGAAAAGAAGTCAAACAATCATCATATATTCAATTTTGACACATTTCAAAACATTTTTCAACTTAAAATGCTTCAAACGTAACAAATAATGTAGTTTAATTTGCCAGGAAAAGATCATAAAACTTCATTACACCTTAAAAAGAGAGATAAAGCTTTACCTTCAGAGCATAGAGTGGTCGCTTCTCATATGAAGAGCCAACAAGAATGATTTTCACCCTGTTGGGGTTGTCGTGAGCGGTTCTATTTATCCAATAATAGATCTGACAGTGGAGATAGAGTCTTTGTAAACTGTCAAGTGTCATAAAATACTTTGCATTTATACCTTACAAAGCACTAATCCTGTAACTGAAGCTTCATGTGTCTGATTTCTACTAAAATATTGCTGATTGTGGCCCTAAAAATGACTGTAAAGTTGAATTAATTGTGGAAGAGTGCCACCAAAATTCGAAAAACCTACATCCTCCAGACTGTGATATCTCTCGTAGAAAGTTGAGCCGCTTCGTGGGTCAGTGGAGTCATTCCTCGTCTGCATTTCGATCAGCTCGTTAGCGTTGGCCAGCAACACCCTGAAACAAACAGCTCAGATTATTCACTCAGAATGAACTATGAGACATTCAGTGAGCGTTTGGACATACTCATGTGTTACTGCGTGTCTCTGAAGCAGATCCTTGACCGTCTCTGAGCTGTTTGCAGGAACAAAGAGGTGGACCTGAGTCTCTTCTTTGATGTATTGAGGTGAAACAGGCTGCCATAAGGCTGTCTGGGAGAGAATAAATCAGGTGACGATTCACAGAAGGGAAAAAACAAAACACAGAGGTATGCAACCGGTGAAGAAAAACCTCATTCTACCTCATACTGTGTGGATATGTTCCTCAAGATGTCCACGTGTTCTTGTGTTTTTGGGGTGATTGACAGAATCTGGTCACTGAATAAAAAGAAAAACACACATTTGAAGGTCAGTGAGCCAAAATGTATTATTGCCAGAATGCACTAAATGAACTGAACTGCTATTTTCACCTATGTGTGCACAGTTAGGCCTCAAATTATTTGTATGATTATGGGGATTTTTTTATTCGAGCGATAGGTTTCTTATGACTGGAAATGACATGAAGAAGTGACAAAAGATGGGAGGCCACTGTGTTAGAGATGATAATGGTACATTCTCAATATTTTTTTAGTTAGTTTAGTTCGTTTCTAAAAAAAAAAAAAAAAAAAAATACTACAATTGTTATATACAAAATTATTTATACCCCATGGCGGCTTCTGTATCCTGTAAAAATGGTCATGATGTCAAGATGGGAAAAAGAAGCTCATATAGATTTAACTGAAGTTGACTGGTTTAAAGTCTTGTGGAGGGAATTAACACGCAAGAACAATGGAATGTTTTTTATGACACCCAAAATGACGGAGCATTTCTCAGTACTGGACAGATGTAATGACAGATTAGATCAATAATATGCTTAGCTGTACTGCGGAACTTAGGAAATTTGTCTTCTTTATTGACAAAATGTGATCAATATTTACCACAAATACCACTAGCAGGGAGTATAGAAAGCAATAACAAAAAAATGTCTGACTAAAGATATCCAAAAAGTCACAGAATGGATAGAAATAATTCAGAAAACATGCACTCTATGCGACCCAAAAATGTGAAAGGCAATGGGAAAAATGGAGCTGTTAGTTGTTCTTTTCGCACTATATGAGAATGCAAGGCTACATATCTTGGAAGGAACAGACGTCAAACAAACTTTAACCCGTAAATACATGGAAGACTCAGGAAAGACGTGGAGGATCAACGTTTTATACTGACGATCTTGACACCTAGAGCCCTGGCTTGGCTTTTACCATACCATATTGAGATGGTATTATTCTGTCTGTGTTGTTCTGTTTGTTTGCTTGCTATGGAAAAGTAGCAAAAATAAAGTAAAAATTTCTTCCCAAGCAGTTTAATACACTATGAACTGAACTGACTTGTCAGTTACAAGTCAATCAAGTCAGCTAAAATCTTAAAGTTCAGTAAAGACTTTGTGACTGCTCCCAAGACGAGGAAATGCTATGAAGTACAGATAGTGCAAAGCATAATCAAAAAGTAGGAGGACTTTCACACTGTGAAACATCTAAAATGTTAGAGAAAGAAGGCAGAAGTGAACCCTAAACTGGCAAGAATGATCATGTGAGAATCCAAGAAAAACCCAAGGAACGTCTTGATCGATTGATCTACCTCTCAATGTCCATCTACGTATGTATCCATCTACCTGACGTGATGGTCTACATGGCTACCGTCTAAGGCAGGTGTACAAAAGCTAACTTGGACAAAGGAGAAAGTTGGACCATCAGTCCTGTGATCAGATGTGATGAAAATGGTTGTTTGAACACAGGGATGTGGCTTTCATTTGGACAAACACTCAACTCAAAGACCTCCATCCTCGCATCTAGGCATGAGGGTGGGAATGGAATGCTTTGAGGTTGGTTGTTCTGGAAAATGTACCAGGCAACTTTGTCAAAGTAAACAGCATCATAAAAAAGAGGATCACATTAAGGTTCTGGAAGGAAAACATCAGGCAGTCTGCAGCAGTGGACGTTCAAACAACAATGACCTACAACATAGAGCAAAAGAGTTCACAGAAAACAATACGCTGGAGTGTCCCAGTCAAGAGTCTAGACATGAATCCTTTCTAGGATCTATGGATGGCAAGAAAGGATTACAACTTCAAAGACTTGGAGAGTGTTGCAAAACAGAAGCTGAACAAAATCCCACTAGGGACATGTGGAGAACTAGTTTGAGAACTGTTTGATGGACATGGTGGCAAATAGAGTCTTTGCTGTTGATTACTGACAAACAATATGAATAATTTTGGACATGGCATTTTTAATACAAACATAAAAAACACACGACTTAAAATATCTTTTTTCACTTGTTTACACCATTTCCATCCAGATGAAACCTATTAAAACGAATAAAATTGAACTTACACATCAAATTCTGGCATTGGTATGAATAATCTGGGCCTTAACTGTATGTGTCACAATAAGCGATTGCGTAACTGTGCCATAATACCATTCCTCTGTGCAAAACCGTTACCGTCCTTTATCCAGATAATCAACCAGCAATCAAACCAATTGATTCCCACCAAAGCAACTTGCCGTGTCTCTGTGCAGTGTCCCATCCTCAGAAGTACGTCCAAATTCATAAAAACAAAGAAAATCAAAAGAGTCGCCATGATGGTGTCAGGATCCGGACTGGACCTAACAGAGGTTTGCTGAGACTGTTGGGGGCAGGGAGGCATTATTGATCGGAACTGTTGTTTATTTAGAAGTTAAACTTTACTTTTTTGGAAAGAACCAGGCCATCGATCCTCATCAAGTGCAACCAAAGAGGGCATTTTATTGCTACAGCTGTATTCTAAGCAATTTGGTTAAACTGAATATCATTAAAAACATATAATTTGAGCACATTAAATGCACTTTTCAGTAATTGAAGTCAGAAAAGTGGATGCAGTGATACCTCCCGCTCTGTAGGTGGCGACACATGAATGGAAACGAACCTTGTTGGATAAAAGACACGGGAAGAAAGAGACTGTTGTGGTGTGTTGTTGAATTGCTGTTGTCAAAATGTCAGGCCACGATCAGCTGGTCCTCTGTTTGTGTGAAATAACAAGGTAAGGTCAAACTAAGTGTTTAAAATGATCGAGGAAATGTTAAATTCTCCGTTGTTGAAGCGGAACTAGCTTGTTCCACTTCCTTGTTGACTCCTGGCGGTAGCAGCTACGAACTAGGAGTTGCGGAGGCGATATTTAATGTCATTTAGCTCAAAAAATAAGCTAAAAATAAGCTAATTTGTTAATTGTAATTTGTCCAAAAAAATATAACGGCTGTTTTCGGCTTTTTTATGACGTTGCTATGGAAACCACGCCTTTAACAGTTAGCTAAACATGCTGTAAGGCGCGCACCTCTATAGTGTTTACTAGCTTGTTTTTACCAGTTTATTGAGATTTCATATGCATTATTACGTGTATATTATGCTTTAAATTTTCTCTCAATTTGCATATAGCCTCTTGTAAAACAAATAGGCGGTATTTCCAAATTTAAACTCAAATTCAGACTCTGGAACAGTCCTTCAGTGCATATACCGTACCTTTTCCTGCAAAAGATATTCTCTGTTTTTAAAAAGTCCTTTTCTGGATACCGATTACACTCCTAAAATGTATAAAAGTTATATATTTACAATGTTCTCCCCATAAGATAATCCATTAAATTCATAAAAATGTCTTGGATGCAGCTGTACACTTCCATTTCCTGTAGATCACACAGATGAATAAAGTGCCTGTCTTCTTTCCATTCATTCCCCGCTATTTTCTGAAGCTGGAGTTCACACAAGCTCTTCTAAAACACTGTAAAAATTCTCAGTGCAACACAATAGAAAGCTGTAGTATTTGTGCAATTTATCACTCAAACTAGAAAACGATTCCGGTGAAGAATAATGTCACAGAAACTGAAAACTGACAGGATTGTTTTCCTAAAACTTGTATTTAAATTTTCACTGTCATCAGTATATTGATTATTTAACTCCTGATTTGACTTCTAGCCTATAAAAGCACTAGATAGACACATTCACAAGATAAAAGAAAAAGGTCTTATGCGATATAAATCAAGTTTACTGTACCGTTCGCCATGTTGTATCTCTGTGTTTCAGGTTGTTGTGGAAGCTGCTCCTGCCGCTCGTGTTTCTCTGCTTGCTGCTGATCGCCGTCCTGGTTCTGCTGGTGCTGGCAGTGCGTTTCTGGCTGCAGAGCAACAGGAACGCTCGGCGGGTGAGGGACGGCCGTCTGTCCGTGGCCTTCTTTCATCCTTACTGCAACGCCGGCGGTGGGGGAGAAAGGGTGCTCTGGTGTGCCATCAGGGCGCTACAGACCAGGTAAAAATGATTTAGAACAGAGTAATACATTTCTTGGAATTTTTTTTTTTTTTACCAGTAACAAACAAAGAACCATATATGGTAACTTTATTGACCTTGAATTTCAACATAAAAATGTCATAAAAGTAAAGGTCTTTTTATGTCCTCTAATAACACTTGAGGGTTTAAATTTTATTCTAAGTATTTCAACGAGTGCCCTTTAAAGGGTTAAGTGTCTTCTGCTTTCATCAACCTTCCATTTCCACAGGTATCCAGACATCAACTTCGTTGTGTACACGGGGGACCTGGGTGTCACCGGCCACCAGATCCTGGAGGGAGCTCGGCGTCGTTTCAACATCGTCCTCCCCCGGCCGGTCCAGTTTGTTTTCCTGAGGCACCGGCTGCTCGTGGAGCCCGGCCTGTTTCCTCACTTCACCCTGCTGGGGCAGAGCGTGGGCTCCATCTTCCTGGGATGGGAGGCGCTGACGGAGTTCGTCCCGGACCTTTACATCGACTCCATGGGTTACGCCTTCACTCTGCCCCTGTTCCGCTACCTGGGAGGCTGCAGCGTGGGGAGCTACGTCCACTACCCCACCATCAGCACCGACATGCTGTCAGTGGTGAGAGAGAGGAACCCCAGGTAATCACTGTCAGGCTATGTCAGAATTTAAATGTGGCTGGTCAATTATTTCTCGAAACCAGGGGTGGCAGACATGCAGCCAACGGTCCAAAACAGAGTCCAATCCAGCCCATGGGGACGACTTTGTAACGTGTCAGAGAGAAGACATTAACTGCAAATTGTAAATATGTAAAACTACAAATGTAAAGTCATTTCCAGACCATGATCATAAAGTAAAATACTACAGCCATGGCCATAAGTTTGGACACAAGTACCATGACACTTGTGAATCTTAGAAAATACCACAAAATTGTCACTTACAATACACTACACAACTCCTGAGAACTATATTAAGTTTCATATTTAAAAAAACATCAAAAGAGTTTGGGGTCATTTTGTTATTCTTACCAAATCCGGTTGTGAAAGTACTGCATTTTTTTGTTATTTTCTTCTAATATTATGTTTTGGGAACAAAGTTGTTCCAATTGTTGGAATTTATTGATATTATATCCCTTGTTGATTTGTAGACTAATTAAACTGGTGCTGCCAAAAAATATTAGTCATGTTCTGTAATAGACATCAAAACAGACATAGGAAGTCATGCTGTGTCCAAACTTATGGCCATGGCTGTAGATTGTTCTGTCATTTTGTGTTCAATTTTTGTCATATTTGGTCTTGTTTTTGTTGTTTTGTTGTCTTTTTTTTGTCATACTTTTGTCATTTCTCATGTTTTTGGGTTTCCTTTTTGTCTCGCTTGTGTTTTTTGTCACATTTTTGTCATTTTGTGTTTTGCTTTATTCGTTGTTTTGTGCGTCATTTATCATTTTGTGTTTTTTGTCTGGCTTGTGTGGTCTACTTTTTTGTTGCTTTGTGTCATATTTGGTCTCATTTGTGTAACGTGTTGTGTAAGGTTTTTCGCTGTGATTTTTCTGGTCACTTGACGTCAAACTGGGCTGAATGTGGAACCTGAACTGTAATGAGTTTGGCATTCCTGCACTAAACTGTTGCTGTTCATGTCTCAGGTTCAACAACCCGGACTACGTCACCAACAGTCTGTTCCTGAGTGCCTTTAAGGTGGTCTACTACTGCCTCTTTGCCCTGCTCTACGGCATGGCCGGCTCCTGCAGCGACCTCATCATGGTCAACTCCTCCTGGACCCTCGATCACATCCTGTCGCTGTGGCGCTCTCCCAACCGCACCAGCGTCATCTACCCGCCCTGCGACGTCAGCGCCTTCCTGGACATCCCGCTGGAGGAGGACGGGGACAAAAAGTGCCACTCCATCGTTTCCATCGGGCAGTTCAGGCCGGAGAAGGACCACCGGCTGCAGATCCGAGCCTTCAAGAAGGTTCTGGACAGGAGGAGGGACGGAGCGGCAGGCAGACAGGCGCTGAAGCTGGTTCTGATCGGTGGATGCAGGAACCAGGAAGACGAGGACAGGGTGCTGATGCTGAGGGGTTTGTGCCAGGAGCTGGGCGTAGCCGACAGGGTGGAGTTTAAGCTGAACGTACCGTTTGAGGAGCTCAAGAGGGAGATGGGAGAAGCGACGATAGGACTGCACACCATGTGGAACGAACACTTTGGAATAGGTAACCGATGTTTACCTATTCAAATTTGACTTCTTTACCCCTTTAAGAGCCAAATATAGAAAAAAATAACTGCAAAATGTCATTTATATAAATCCAAATACAGAAAAAAATTAGCAGAAATAAACAAAAAATGATATATGTAAACAAAAATATAGAAAAACATTACCAAGAAATAAAACTAATAATTTATAGAAACTCAAATATTGAAGAAAATGAGCAAAAAAAACTCAAAAATACAAATAGCCGTAATAATAAATAAACCCAAATAAAGAAAATGAGCAAAAATAAATAAAATCCAAAAATAACTAAACAAAAAAATGATATATGTAAACATACATATGGAAAAAAATATGAAAAAAATAAAACCAATAAGAATAATGATAATATATAAACCTAAATATAGAAGAAAATGAGCAAAAAAAATAAACTAAAATATAAATAATAATTATAAATAAACCCAAATAAAGAAAATGAGCAAAAATAAAGAAAATCCAAAAATAAAGAAAAAATGATATATGGAAACACACATATGGGAAAAAAATTAAAAAAAACAATAACAATAATGATAATATATAAATCTAAATATAGAAGAAAATTAGCAAAAAATATAAACAACATATAAACCCAAATATCAAAGAAAATGAGCAAAATATACAGAGAAAAAATTTAACAAAAATAAATTAAAAAATATATAAACCCAAATATAGAAAAAAAATTACCAAAAAAGTAAAACTAATAATAATAATAATAATATATAAACCCAAATATAGAAGAAAATGAGCAAAAAACTAATAATATAAAATCCAAATATAGAAGAAAATTAGCAGAAAAATAAAAAATATAAATAATAATATATAAACCCAAATAAAAAAGAGAAACAATCATAGAAAAAAATAGCAATAAAAATAAATACATATATATATATATATATATATATACATAATTGAAAATATTATTTAAAAAAATAAAATTGACGTATTTCTTCAACGGTGGGTTTTACCGGGTTAAAACGTTCCATCTTCTCTTCTTTCCCCTCCCAGGTGTTGTGGAGTGCATGGCAGCAGGAAAGGTCATCCTCGCCCACAAGTCCGGCGGTCCCAAACTGGACATCGTTGTCCCTTATGAAGGCGGTCAGACCGGCTTCCTGGCTTACGATGAGGACAGCTACGCAGAGGCGATAGAAAGGATCCTTTCTCTGCCGCCCGCAAGCCGCCTGCAGATCAGACGAAACGCTCGTCAGTCTGTGGCTCGATTCTCAGATCAGGAGTTTGAAGTGTGCTTCCTGGCAGCCATGGAGCCTCTGATGGGAACACTGGAATGAGGAGGAGGCTCTTTAAGCGCGTTTGTGAATGTTGTGTTGATATCTGAGACTTTGCTTTGACGCACTTACAGCTGCATTTACCCTTCAGGACTGCGACAGAATGTGATCATACTCACACGGTCGTACCAGGATTTGTCCTAAAAGCAGAAAAGACGCAGAATACAATTCAAAATCAGATCAAATGGAGTAAAATGTGAGTGAATGCAGCTGTAGTTCTGTGTTTGGAGTTATTTTTTAGAACACATTCCTCCTCTGTTGGTAGTTTTGTTCAAACAGTGTGGACTATATCGGGAACAAATGATCTTTAATTGAAAAATGTGCAGTAAACTACTGTAAATACAAAAGATACTAAACATATTTATTGTTTACAAGAGCTAGAATTCTCTCTTTATGCCCAAAATGTGAAGTATTTTTGATAAGATACAGTAAGTGGAAGGGGTTTTTTGCATTTATGTAATTGTTTAGAAGAAAGAAGAATCAATTTGTGTGCTTGTAAATAAACTGTAATGCACTGGGTTAAAGGAAAAAGACGCAGAATTATTGTCTGAGCTGCATTTAATTTGGACTTCAGTGATGGAAAAACACTGTAATTACAGATGGAGACCAGGAATCTGTACAAAGACACTCATTTTTATAATCCTCGATTCCTCTCCTCACATTTTAGTCCTTCCTAGAACAGGTTTAACCGTCAAAATGCAGCCGTTTAGACGCACAAATTATTATTTGACAGCCAATTAATGGGTCTGACTATTGTTTTTCTCCGATTCCTGCTTCTTAAATTTGAAAATTTTTGGGTGACAAATCAATCGCAAAATGACAAAAACAAGACAGAAAACGACAAAAAATTAGGCAAAAAAAAAAGACAAACCAAGACAAACAAAAAACACAAGACCAAAAATTACAAAAGCGAGAAACAAAAAATGACAACACAAGCAAGAACACACACAAAAAAGTAAAATACAAAATGACAAAAATGAGACAAAAAGGAAACAAAACGACAAACATGAGACAAAAAGGAAACAAAACACAAAAAGAGGCAAAAAAATTTAAAAATTAAACCAAAAAAAGTTACAAAGCAACAGAAAATGGACACAAGATAAAAAAAAATAATGCAAGCGAGACAGAAAGGAAACAAGACGACAAAAACACGAGACAGATGATAAAAGTCAGACAAAAAAAACAACAAAAATGAGACACAGAACAACAAAGAACAATCTAATATTTTACTGTATGATCAAAACAACTTGTCATGGTCTAGAAATTATTTTAAATTTAAAGTTTTACAAATTTACAATCTGCAGTTCATGTCTTCTCTGTAATTTTTACACTTTGAGGGCCGGATTGGACCCTCTGGAGGGCCGGTTTAGGCCCGCGGGCCTCATGTTTGACACCTCGAGCTCACTGATGACCGACTAATTGATCAACAATAATGGTTTATTGCAGAATTTAGCTGTAGAGCTCAGAGCGGACATACACACGTGGACAAAATTGTTGGTACCCCTCAGTTAAAGAAGGAAAAACCCACAATTCTCACTGAAATCACTTGAAACTCACAAAAGTAACAATAAATAAAAATTTATTGAAAATCAAATAATCAAAATCAGCCATCACTTTTGAATTGTTGATTAACATAATTATTTAAAAAAACAAACTAATGAAATAGGGCTGGACAAAAATGATGGTACCCATAACTTAATATTTTGTTGCACAACCTTTTGAGGCAATCACTGCAATTAAACGATTTCTGTATTTGTCAATGAGCGTTCTGCAGCTGTCAACAGGTATTTTGGCCCACTCCTCATGAGCAAACAGCTCCAGTTGTCTCAGGTTTGATGGGTGTCTTCTCCAAATGGCATGTTTCAGCTCCTTCCACATATGTTCAATGGGATTCAGATCTGGGCTCATAGAAGGCCACTTTAGAATAGTCCAACGCTTTTCTCTCAGCCATTCTTGGGTGTTTTTGGCTGTGTGTTTTGGATGGTTGTCCTGTTGGAAGACCCATGACCTGCGACTGAGACCAAGCTTTCTGACACTAGGCAGCACATTTCTCTCCAGAATGCCTTGATAGTCTTCAGATTTCATCGTACCTTGCACACTTTCAAGACACCCTGTGCCAGATGCAGCAAAGCAGCCCCAAAACATTACTGAGCCTCCTCCATGTTTCACCGTAGGGACAGTGTTCTTTTCTTCGTATGCTTGGTTTTTGAGTCTATGAACATAGAGTTGATGTGCCTTACCAAAAAGCTCCAGTTTGGTCTCATCTGTCCAAAGGACATTCTCCCAGAAGCTTTGTGGCTTGTCAACATGCATTTTTGCAAATTCCAGTCTGGCTTTTTTAAGAGTTTTTTTCAGCAGTGGTGTCCTCCTTGGTCGTCTCCCATGAAGTCCACTTTGGCTCAAACAACGACGAATGGTGCGATCTGACACTGATGTACCTTGGCCTTGGAGTTCACCTTTAATTTCTTTGGAGGTTGCTCTGGGCTCTTTGGATACAATTCCAACGATCCGTCTCTTCAATTTGTCATCAATTTTCCTCTTGCGGCCACGTCCAGGGAGGTTGGCTACTGTCCCGTGGGTCTTGAACTTCTGAATAATATGAGCCACTGTTGTCACAGGAACTTCAAGCTGTTTAGAGATGGTCTTATAGCCTTTACCTTTAAGATGTTTGTCTATCATTTTTTTCGGATGTCCTGGGACAATTCTCTCCTTCGCTTTCTGTTGTCCATGTTCAGTGTGGTACACACCTTTTCACCAAACAGCAGGGTGACTACTTGTCTCCCTTTAAATAGGCAGACTGACTGATTATGAGTTTGGAAACACCTGTGATGTCAATTAAATGACACACCTGAGTTAATCATGTCACTCTGGTCAAATAGTTTTCAATCTTTTATAGAGGTACCATCATTTTTGTCCAGGCCTGTTTCATTAGTTTGTTTTTTAAAATAATTATGTTAATCAACAATTCAAAAGTGATGGCTGTTTTTGATTATTTAATTTTCAATAAATTTTTATTTATTGTTACTTTTGTGAGTTTCAAGTGATTTCAGTGAGAATTGTGGGTTTTTCCTTCTTTAACTGAGGGGTACCAACAATTTTGTCCACGTGTGTAAATCTCATCCAGATTCTTATCATTCTATTCGGTCCATCAGCCACGGATCGATAGTGCTGAACAAAGGTTAAGACTGATTACATGGACCTTTTTTTTTTTTGAGGGGTTATTAAGGGTAAGAGGCGGTACACAGATTTTTCAGAACATAAAAAAGGGAGGAAAACGAAGGACTGAAGCACTTTTTCTGCTTTTATCACCAGTTAAGATGAAGTCAAAGGTGCTCCTCTTGGTCCTGCTGCAGTTTCTATCATGCACAGGTGAGGTTCTTTGTGGAGTCGATCGCTTCAGAGCGAGAAAAAAACAGGAACTTTTCTGACTATTTTAATTTTTTCCACATAGGCATCCCAGTGTACAACTCTGAGCTGGAGTCGATGGCAGACAGGGGTTTGGGAGCGGCTCTGGCTCAGCTCAACTCTGTTTATGCCACCAGGTTTCTGTACCGAGTGACTCAAGCCTACGTCAACAGGGTGAATGTGGACATTTTTCAGTTTTAATACGCTACTGTTTAAACGTTTGGGGTCATGTAGGAATCAGAAATCCAGTCTAGAGATTGTTAATGTGGTAACCGACTGTTCTAGCTGGAAATGTTTCATGGAATATCTCCATAGGGGTACAGAGGAACATTTCCAGCAACCATCACTCCTGTGTTCTAATGCTACATTGTGTTAGCTAATGGTGTTGAAAGGCTCATTGATGACTAGAAAACCCTTGAGCAGTTATGTTAGCACATAATTAGAAGTGTGAGTTTTAATGAAAACATGACGTTGCCTGGGTGACCCCAAACTTTACAACGGTAATGTATAAATAAATATAGAATGGTTATGTCTTTGTCGTGGATTCATGCTAAATATCACGTGTCCACCAGGTTGTTCCTATGGATCAGAGCACCAATGACCTGCTGATGACGTTTGTCATTAAAGAGACAGAATGCCCAAAGACGTCCAGAAGCGACCCTCAGACTTGTGCTTTCAGGCCTGGGTTCTTTGTGGTGAGACTTTTGAAGTCGTCCAAATCAAAATGTTATTACGGTTTGCCTTAAGCCACAGAACTGCAGTGAAATGTACAAAAAAAATCTAAAAAGCACCAAAAATCATATAAGAAACTGCTTATCTCGGCTTGCAGTCTTTAAACAGTGAAAATCTAACGTCAGATCTGGGCTGGACTTGTTGACCGTCTGTGTTTACATTGGCATGAATGTCCTGGGACAGAATGTGTTGCTCAAACCGGTTCGATACAGAACCACTGAACTGTAACACACACGCCTCAGGACATCATACTAAAACCACAGACCAGGGGTGTCAAACATGCGGTCCAAAACCAGCTCCCCAGAGGGTCCAATCCGGCCCTCAAAGTGTAAAAATTACAGAGAAGACACTGACTGCAAATTTGTTAAACTTTAAATGTACGATAATTTCTAAACTATGACAAGTTCTTTTGATCATAAAGTAAAATACTAGATTGCTCTTTGTTCTTTTGTCACTTTGTGTCTGATTTTTGTCTTGATTTTGTTGTTCTGTTTTCTCCTTCAACACAGCATGATGCTCAGTTTGTAAACAATCGTCCACTTTAAAGTAAAACAATCAACATGCAGGGTTAGCTTTAGCATGTGGCTACCTTGTGATTGATATGTCAACACCACACTGTCATGTTCAGTCAGACTGAAACCCCTTAAAACCACCAGTGGGCGACTGTGAGGTTACATACAGTCCGTGATTATGTTCCTACCTTCACCCACCTTCGTTTCAGCCCTCCTTCTCCTGCTCCTCCCGGGTTCGAGTGTCCGCCGCCTCAGCCCAGGTGATCTCTCTCAGGTGTGGCCGTGATGGCAGCAGCTCCAGCTCAGAGTCCAGCGAGGAGGTCAGAGCTTTTCCCCTTTTCCTTCAGTCTGTTAATACCTGCGTTACTGTGCATGTGAAAGGTGTGCAAACTGACAAAGCCCAAAGCATCAAACACCAAAGAAATAAGTGCTCCTCACTTGCCTGAAACGTGTTGTTAAAAGTCCAGGTTTTTCTTCTGTTCCTGATCCGCATCACACAGTTCACCCTCAGAGAATAAGCAGCTTTCTCTAAACTAGAGCAGAGAGCTGCTATGAAGTTTTTTCTTTGTGTAAGAAAAATCAAAAGTCAGAGTGAAGCTTAACTTCCTTAGTTAACTCAGGTTTTCTGCTTCACATTAACGCATCACGTGACTCTTCTTCCTCACTTCATTAAATAATTGCGTGCAGCTGCTTCATTCTACAGGTTGTTTAAATGGAGATTAATGAGAAATATGCAGCTGATTATTTCTGCGCGTAAGACCTGTTAAACTTTAAACTCAATATATTTAAACATTTAATTGTATTTAAGTGTATTTAGGTCCGTTATTTTTCTATTCAATAATAATGAAGGATATCAGTTTAATTTGTGGCCAGTAGTGTTACTGGTTGATCATTCTCTGTAATAAAACTTGTAGAATAATCAGTTTTCTTGTCTAAAGCAGCAAATCAAGAACAAACTTAACATATTTACACAATTTCTGCAACATCACTTAACCCCATAAAACCCAAATATCTAAAAAAAAATATATATATATACATATACACTATGTACATGCAGTGAAATATTAATATCTAATCTGTTTCGCTGACAGATTTTTTGATACAGGTGGATATCCAAAGGAGTTGGCATGTTTCAGTTATTTACCCGCAAATTCACAATTTGTGAGATTTACAGACACATCACACCCTAAATAAAGGTAAAACAAAGGCGTCCTGAACAATATAAAGCATGAATAATATGCCGGTTTTACTTCCACAGGTTTTCTCAAGAGGGAGACACCAGTTCAACGTCCCATTTGCAAACAGAGGTGAGCACATTTTTACTCGTCATGATGCGATTCCTAAGTAGATTAACGGTCCTCGAACCTTGTAAAACGTTTTTGTTCTACATGCAGTGTGATGCTAAGTGCATACATGATTTTTTTTTGGACAGCTCCAGCTCCTTCTGCGCCTCCTGTCCAGCCCGGTCGCTCCGTTCAGACCCCAGAACTCCAGCAGAGAGGAGACACTTTCAGCAACTTCCTGGTGTGAAACTTCAGCTCACTCCAGATTCATTTAGGAGACAAACTTGAATTAAAATATTTTGCATATCGAGTTTTTTTTTTGTGTCACCGTTTTATTCCTTTTTAATTGAATTTAACTGGAAAGATCAGGGGTGTCAAACATGCGGCTCGTGGGCCAAAACCGGCCCTGCAGAGGGTCCAATCCGGTCCTCAGTGTAAAAATTACAGAGAAGACATTAACTGCAGATTGTAAATTAGTAAAACTTTACATTTAAAATAATTTCTAGACCATGACAAGTTGTTTTGAAAGTAAAATACTAGATTGGTCATTTTGTGTGTCTTTTCTGTAATTTTTTGTTAATTTGTTTCCTTTTTGTGTCTTTTTTGCCATTTTGTTCCGTTTAATACATTTTTGTCTCGTTTGTGTCCAATTTTTGTCGCTTTGTAACTTCTTTGTCCAATTTTTTGTTTTGGTTCATATTGTTTGTCTCATTTTTTTCATTTTCTGTCTACTTTTTGTAATATTTTGTCTTGTTGCTTCCTTTTTGTGTGACTTTTGTTGTTTGTCTCAGTTTGTTTCCTTGTTGTCTCGCGTGGATTTTTTTGGTCATTTTGTGTTTTGCTTTGTCATTTTTTTGTGGTTTTGTGGGTTTTTTTTGTCTTGCTTGTGTATAATTGTTTTTGACTCTTTTGTGTCGCTTTGTAACTTTTTTGGCGAATTTTTAGTCTTTGTTTTGTTTCATATTGTTCATCTTTTTTGTCATTTTTTTCTCGGTTTTGCCATTTTGAGTGTGATTTTTGTCATTTTGTGTTTTGCTTTATTCGTTTTTTTACATTGTGTCATTTTGGTTTTTTAAAAAATCTCGCTTGTGTCGTCTGTCCATTTTTTTGATACTTTGTAACTTTTTTGCCTAACTTTTTGTCTCTTTTTGTTTTGTTTCATGTCGTTTGTTTCACATTTTGTATTTTTTTCTCGTTTTTGTCGTTCTGTGTCTCGTTTTTTTGTAATATTTAGTCTTGTTTTTGGTTGTTTTGACCATAAAGTAAAATACTATATTGTTCAGTTCCAGATACCTGTGATTAAAATTAGGAGTTGTGGTTATTTATAGGTCATTATGCTGTGATTGTACTGGCCACTTGAAATCAAACTGGGCTGGATGTGGACCTGAACTAGAATGAGTTTGACACCTCTGGGTTAGACTTATAAGTAGGTGCTGGCCAGCTAATGAAACACATGGGATTTTAACTTTTCCAAGTTCTGCCATAAAATGCACCGTGTAGAGCAGGATACGACCACTAGAGGGAGTGTGAGCCTCACAGATGAAGTCAATACAATCTGTACTTTCATAAAATGAAAAACCAACACAGATGCTCTCCAAACGCATCTGAACAAATGAGCACTCTGAGACATGTCGGAATCTGGTTTGAACATTTATATTGTGATTTTCAGTTTATATGAAAGAGGACACATTTACTCTATCTGTAACCATTTTTCTTCACTTCATTTGGCCCCACATGTTCACGTCAGCACATCAATAACTTACATACTGTACTGTTAGCAAACATCCCGGTCAGGACAATGACATTCAGCCATAAGAAAAGGTACGGCGCCTCCAGGTGGCCGTAGGACGAAAAGTAGAGCACAGGAATTGCGTCTCCGTGACGAGCTCGGAGGACTTTGCGGACATGACGGCCTCCTCCTGGGAACTCACAACCTGTAAAACATTTACACAGCACGCATTTCCACACTAAAGCCAATTTAAAAAGCAGTTTAAATGATATCAATGATATGTCATCCTGCTGAGAACGAGTTCCTTGAAGGACGGCGCTAGCACCCTAAAAATGAAGGCGTTGCCGCTGGAGATGGAGCCCTTCCTGATACACTCTAGGGCCGAAGCAGCAATGGCACCATGACGAAACGAGATTCGATACACACGGAGTCGAAAGCAACATTCAGTCTAATTAATGCGAGTCGGATGATTTCTGTTCTTCACTACATGATTCACGCTCTGTACATTAACCAGACGAATGCATCTCTTTGAACGGGGGTCGCCTTGGCTGAATCCAGTCTGCACGTCCCGGACGGGGTGACCGAAAAAAGGCAGCGGGAGAAAGACGGTAACGGAAAGCAGCAGCTGCAACTGTACAGATACAAACTGAAGGATAAGGTCCAAAATCAAGCCAGCATACAGGGAACTCACACAGTCCACGAAGATACACCACCGTAGGCCTCCTCAGCATTTTACACAAGTCCGTTAAAAGTTTTGCATGAAATTAAAAAGAAAATCGTCTTTATTTTTTCCAGTTGCACAGTCCAGACTCTGCTGAGCCCGTGGAAGATATCTCCTTTCTGTTTGGACCTCTGTGCAAGACTTTGGGAATAAGGCTTCCTTCTGATTTGTGAAACAGTCGAAAAACACATATAACAGGTACACTGGGTTACTGAATCACTGCCTTCTAGGGCTGGACCCGAATAGCCGAATATTCAGACGGTGAAAATGCCCCTCTCAAAACAAGAAAAAAAAACAGATTTCAAGAAACTTTTACCTTGAAATAAGTGAATGGTAAGATTTCTTGAAATAAGATATATTTAGAATATTGAGATCTCAAAATTAGCTGGGAAAACGTATTTTAAGCTCCATTTCATCAGGACTGTCAGACTTACGAGCCTTAAAATAAGCCAGATATGCTGTATAAAAAAATGTTTTTCACTCAAAAACAGATTTTCAATTTCATGTAACCTAATTTGAGATGTACTAACCCTCCTGTTGTCCTCATTTATTGGCACCAAAAAAAAATCCCAAAAATCAGCAAAACAATTCCCCAAATTTCTGAAAATTTGCAAAAACTTTAGGAAGAAAATTCAAATAATTTCTTAAAAGTTTATTTTTTTAAAAATCCCCCAAATTTGGCAAGAAAATTCTTGTAAATATTTTCGAAAAATTAGTAAAAATTTTCCAAAATAAAACCTGAAAATATCTAAAGTGATTACATATATATCAGTAAAACTTCTGATATTTTCTTTAAGAACATCAACAAAAAAATCAACCAAAATCCAGCGAATTTCGCTGGATTTTGGTTGATTTTTTTGTTGATGTTCTTAAGAAACATTCTTAACATTTTTTTCCACCCAAAAATGTTCAAAAATTTCCCAAAATGTTGAAAATGTGGACATCAGAAGTTTCACTGTGAAAATATATTTTTTCCCCACATTTTCAAATTTTAAAACGGGTCAATCTGACCCGCAGGACGACATGAGGGTTTAACTTCTTTCAAGTTTTCTTGTAAAATTCAACTTGCAACAAGATAATTTAAAGATTGTTTGACTTAAGATATTTAAGATGCGTTGTCTTAAAACAAGTCCCTCCATCTGCTGAAAGAACTCTTGTTAAGTGAATTTACCTTAAATCAAGTGAGATGAGACATTCTGACTAAAAATAAGACTAATAGACTTGGTGAGACTTTGAGTTTTTGCAGTGTATCTGAATATTCGTTATTCATTCTAGCCCTACTGCCTTCACATGTATGTTTTGTAATCTTTTCACCTTTCGTATACATTCCTTTAATGCCGCTCTGTTCCTCTACATTTTGTTGACCAGCCGTTAAAAGACACTTATAGAAAAATCCTTCCATTTACCAGTCATTAAATAATTTCGGTATAAAAGCAAACCTAACCACCCCCCTCTCCGCCTCACGGTTAACTACTTCACCACCATGGAATCACACACACACGCATGCATGCGCACAATGCATGCATGCATATTCGGTCCGTTTCTCTCGTACACACACATGCGCACACGCCGGAACAGCGTCATGATTTACAGCTCGTTGTTAACATGTGGTCCATGCAGTACCAAAGCAGAAAGATCCCGATGCGTTTCCGTTTTTTTGTTTGTCTCCAGTACGTGGCACGAACTTATGGCGAAGAAGCGGATACGTGATTTGGCTCAGACCTGGATCCGGTAATATTTGCACAACTCGTATTTAGTGTTTGTTTACATCTGCCAGGTGGACCAGATGTGTGGGGTTTACCACACAGGGAGACGCAATGTAATCCAGAGAGTTTAGATAATCGCAAAAATGTTCACTTTTCTGCGACTTCAAACCTGCCTGCTCCAGTCTGAGCCGTCCTGATACTGTAAACCCCACTGATCTAGAATGCCTAGCATGTTAAAAAAATGCAATAATTAGCAAACACTAATCAACCACGGTCTGGTTTGGCTTCGTATATACACAGTCAGGAGTAGTTCAATGCATGTTTACTTCAGTATACTCTTTCTTCATCTGTTCATCCTTCTTTTTTGTGTGTTGACGTCAAAGTTCAACACTCTCCGGTAAGTTTGGTGGTGTCCCCTCGTTTGGGGGGTGCAGGCGGGGGTCCTCGTCGTAGCGTTGCATAGCCTGAGATGTTTCCAGACATGTAGCCACCGTTTCCTCCATTGGTTTGCTTCTCTTGGTCCAGGAGCAGCTCGGGGGGCGGCGGGGGCAGCGCCATGTCGTCCATAGTCCCCGCAGGGTCCAACTTCCCCGAGAGGCCGGCGGAGTTAACGGAACCCTGGCGACCGACCGACTTTCGCTTCAGTGTCCGGTTGAGGTCCTCCAGGAAATTGGGCTGGCCTGAGCTGCCCTTTGGGGAGGTGGGAGGGGGTGATAGAGGGGGAGGTTCTGGGGCGGTGTTGCTACGTCGCCCCAGTGTGGCTGGAGGAGTCTTTTTCAGTGAGCTCTTTCCCCACGTCGAGTTGCTGACGAGGGAGATGGGTGGTGGAGGAGGGGGAGCCTGGGGCTGGGGGTTGACCACCGCCACCCTGGGGGGTCCACCGCTGTGGGCGTCACTGCCTGGAGGTGGTGGAGGGGGGAAGAGGTCAGATGCCGGAGGAGGAGGTGGGAAGTAGGCGCACTCAGGTGGTGGGGAAGGAAAGTCGCCGCCGGTCTGTTTGGTCTGGCCCACTTTGGCCTGCAGTGCCAAGGGGAGGTTAGCCAGGTTGAGCTTGCCTGGTTTCGGAGGAGCAGGAGGTCCGTTTGAGGAGTCCTTGGAAGGGGATCCACTGGAGGAGGAGGTGGGACATGAGGAGGAAGTGGGGCTGTGGCCCTGGGGAGCAAATTTTCTGAGCAAGTTTCTCCTGGATTCCTCGTAGGAGTCTGAGGAGTTGGACTTCATGCTGGAGTTCCTCTGCGGGGTGGGAGGAGGCTTCTTCCCTCCAAAACCGGAGGAGCCAGAGGGTGACTTCCTTAAGGGGGAGCCCAGATTTCCAGGAGGGAGGGGAGGAGGAGGTGGTGTTGGGCCTGTGACAGGTGCAGGAGGAGGAGGTGGAGGAGGAGGAGGAGGTGGCGGTGCAGGGAAGCCGGTGTTGTTATCTGGAGGAGGAGGAGGGAACTCTGGTGACTGCAGCTGCTGGCCGCCTCCAGGCTGCCATTTTGGTTTGGTTTTAACTGCAGGGGGGGACAGGGGGGCTTTGGGGCTCTCTGTGTGGTTGGCTGCTTGGGATGAAGCTCCAGGAAACTGGCTTGCTAGTTGTTTGACCAAAGACATGGTCTGAGGAGGTCCTGTGGAAGCAGACGCTGGCTTAGACAGGCTGTGCTGCTTGGGCAGAGTTGGAGGAGGGTGACTGGAGGTGTAGCCTCCTGCCTGGAGGCTGAACTGCTTCTTGAGGGTTGCAGGTGGAGGAGGGGGTGGTGGTGGTGGTGTCGGGCCGGCTAGAACAGCAGGAGGAGGCGCGGGAGGGAAAGGAGAAACTGGTGACATGGGCTTGGAGGCAGCGTGAGGGACAAACCCTGGGGTGAAGGTTTTGGGAGGTGCTGGTGGTGGTGCAGGAGGAGGTGGGAACTGGGCTGGGATTGGGAACTGCTGGGGCGGAGGAGGAGGTGGTGGTGGGGGTGGCGGTGGAGGAGGAGGGGGTGGTGGAGCCGGGGCAGGCGGTGGGGAATCCTCCAGGCCTCCGTTTGGAGACAGGAGGTCTCTGGGGGGGCTGGGGAAACGCTCCTTTAGCGCCTGCTTCAGCCCATTGGAGCAGACCTGGTGACTCATGGGGGCCGGAGCAGGGGGAGGTGGTGGGGGCGGAGGAGGGGGAGGAAAAGCTACTCCGTTGGTCTGTGGAGCAGGTGGAGGAGCCGGGGGTGGAGGGATGAAGGCAGGCGGGGCAGCCGGGCTGGGAGGACCAAGCCTCAACACGGCCATCGCTGAGCCGGGGGTCGGCATGGATGGAGGAGGGGGAGGAGGAGGAGGAGGCGGGACGTTAGTCCTTGCAGCGATGTGATTGACGTTGGGTTTGACGACCGGCGCTGGGGCCGGAGCCGGACCCGGGGGCAGAACTTGCTGACCTATGACGTGCAGGTGACCGGGCAGCTTGTGGTTGGCTCCTGGGAAGGCCTTCTGGTTCTGCAGCCTGGTGATGGTGCTGAACTTGTACATGGTGGGGGCCGGAGAGTGGTGGGACACCATTTGGACTGGAGGAGGCGGAGGAGGGGGAGGCGGCGGCGGTGGCGGTGGAGGAGGGGGTGTGGGAGCTGGAGGCTGCTGTTGAGGTGGGGGCATGTGGTTGTAGCTGCTGATGGGCGGCGGCTGCTGCTGCTGAGGGGACTGAGGAGGCTGAGGAGGCCCCTGAGGAGGTGGCGGTGGGAGGAATGCCTGCTGAGGGGACTGAGGCTGGGGGGGCAGGTGCTGCTGCTGTGGTGGGGTTGGAGTCTGGGGTGGTGGAGTTGGGGTTTGGGGTTGCACCGCTGGGTGTTGAGGAGGTGGTGGGTGTTGAGGAGGTGGTGGGTGTTGAGGAGGTGGTGCGTGCTGCTGCTGCACCTGTGGAGGAGGAGGCGTCAGGGCCGGGTGGTCGGCTGAATGCTGGCTGTGATGGCGGTGGCTGTGGGAGCCGTGAGGCAGCGTAGCTCCTCTGGACGCCTCCATTCTCATATGCTGAGGACAGACTGTGTGTGAGCTCAGAGAAGAAAGGCACGGAACTGTAACAAATACGTGATGTCTCTCTTGAATTAAAACCATACCTTGGTGTTTTCCTCGATCTGCGTTCCTCTCTTCCAGGCTTCAGAGAAAATGGAGCTCACCACACTCTGGGACCGGCCATGAGAGGAGCCGGTGTCCACCCCACTGTCTGAATGACCCGAATGGTTCGACTGGGACTCTGAAAGAACATGCAAATAAAAGTAAGCCTTTCTGGAAATAGTATGCTCTAGAACAGGGGTGTCAGACATGCAGTCCGCGGGCCAAAACTGGCCCTCCAGGAAAAAAACAAAAAAACTTGTCTCCCATCTCTAAATTAAAAAGTGAACTGACCGGGTATGCTGGCAGAGCTGGAGCCAGATCTGATGCTGGAGGTAGAGAGAGACGACCAGTCGTAGGCCGCCTCTGTCCTCTTCATGGCTTCCTGGTAGTTCACATACAGCTGCTTTCCGTACTACACACAAACACAGGGCCACAAAACATCAGTGTCACATTATTTCGCATTTATTTACCACGTTTGTCTTGAAGAGCAGCTTATGTGTGGGCCAACCTTGGCGATGCGGATTCCGTTCACCCACTGGTGCAGAGTCCGGACGTCATCGCAGCACAGATACTTGATGTACTGGGACTTCTTCTGGATTTGTGGATGCTGGAAAAAGAAGCAAACATGTATAGCGTCATCTAGCAGCTCCTTGTAATTCCACTGTCAACTGATTCAAGATGAAAAGATTATGCACGATATGTAATGGCTTTAAGCATTTTTATTAGACAATTTCTTATTTATGCATAAAATTGAGTGAGCAATAACAGTCTGTGCTTGTTAAATGGCAATAATATCAAATAAAATGACTCTAACGGACATGCTGAATGGTATCTGTACACCTCTGGAGCAGTATAAATATGCTGTATTGTTCCTGCTATGGATAGTTACATAAAACATTAGCAGTGTGAACCATTTTCTGCGATCCTCCTTTGAATATTTGATTATTTGACTTGCTGACGTTGGTCTTTTTCCATTACTATAAGGGTGCATTTATACAGATTAGGGTCTCTGAAGTCTGTGCTGGGGTTTTAATGTTGATATCATTGTGACAAATTCCATAATTATTTATGATGGAAACAATCACTTATTAAAAAAAAATGACTGAACATCGCTAAAATGTCAACTAAATAACCGTTCAAATTTAATAACAACCACCTTCTAATTAGGTGAACAATAATAAAACGAGCTTATTTAAAAATGGATTTGATCGTTTTCTATTTATGACGTTGACATAATCATGACAGATATTCGTTTTTTGGCAATTTATCAAATTTCATATGGAAAACAGCAAATTTTATCTGTGTCAACTGAGTTCCCCGTCAGAGAAACTCCTCTCCAGGAAGTGTGTTAATTCCAGATCACATGACCTGCTCCACATGATGTCATTTCCTCCTGAAGAAAAGACTGGAAGACTCCAAGGCTTTCTGAGTTATTTAATAGAAAGTAGTGTGTGAGTCAAGTGGATTTATGGCATGTCAGCAGGTTTACTACAATATCTTTAGAAATAACCTTCAATTTTACTCAGTTGTTTATATAATATTTAGAAGAATCTTTCTGTAAAAATGTAATGTGGTGTTTGGTTGTAGGCGGCCATGTTGATTTTAGACCTCAAACAGCAAAAATGTCGACTATGATACAAAAATTATGTTGTTTTTTTTTTATGTCCAGGAATGAATACTAACTGAGCTGTGTCTGCTTCGTTCATGTTGGCAAAATCCTTGACTGCAGGTTAACGGTGCCATTTCTGCCGCTAGGATTGAATGTATTTTGGCTCTCTTGACTTTCTTATACTTGAATGTATGTGGCTTAAAAATTATACGTGAGTTGATTCGGTGTTATATCATCAATCGCTCTACCCTCCAAACCTTGAATACAAATCACGGCTCTGAGTACTTTGTTTGAGAACATTTTTCATGCATTTTTTTACTGAAATAAAGACGCAGCGACGGAGCTTTACCTTCAGAGCCAGGCAGTAGTCGGTGGGAGCTTTGTATTTGCTGCGGTAGTCCTGGCCGTAATACACGTTAACATGGTCCAGCTGCAGGAAGCAGACAAGATCTCTGGATGCCTGCAGAGAAGGAGACGCAGCAGACCGCATTATGTATGATTTACAAAAGGAGACCAGCACAGACTGATGCTGAGTGGAGAAACGGTGAATTTCTAACATCAGCTGTGACATATGTGACGTTAGTTTGCACTACACGTGTGTTTATTACAAATGATGTCTCTGTTTTAGAGCACATGTTCCCTGCCTGAGTGAAATTTAAATAACTATGCTAAAAAACGTGATCCTTTTTTTAATGATCAGCATAAAAGAAACATCCCTCAGTAGTGCACATGTCATCAGTTTACATTCACAGGGCTTTAATCAGCACCTATCACATACTGTAGGGTTCAACTGGAGCATTTAAATGAGGCTACGAAATGATAAAATGCAAAAAGTCTCATAATCTGAGAAAGACTCGGAAGGATGACGGTGCTAAAAGTAAAGCACATGTGCACAGCAAATCCACCTTGGTAAAAAATGAATAAAAAAATATGGAAGTTGTTTACTGGTTCTGTTGTTCAATGCGATCGGGGAGAAAACAGGAAATACCACAGAGCAGACTGCGTGGATCTGGTTCTCATAACCCCGACCCACATTTCTGCTCTCCAGCTTTATTTAGTGCGAGTAGCGTGACTGTTTGACTACAGTACAGCCATCTCACTGACCTTGGCTTTGCCTTTGGGGACATAATAAATCCCCGAAGCCCGGAGGAGGAAGTAACGCTTCTTCCATGACTTCTTCCCGTCCTCTTTGAGCCACAGGACACCTTCGATCTCCGGCACGGACACCGAGCCTCCGCAGAAACATTCCTGAAGGAGACGCAAAAAGAAATGAGTAATTAAACCCTCTTGTTGTCCTCATTTACAGGCGCCAAAAAAAATATTGTTTCTTTGTTCGAAAAAAATTCAAAAATTCAGCAAAAAAATTCCACAAAATTTCTGAAAATTTGCAAAATCTTTAGGAAGAAAACTCCAATAATTCCTTAAAATTTTTATTTTTAAAAAATCCCCAAAATTTGGTAAGAAAATTCTTGTTAATATTTTCAAAAATTGAGTAAAAATCTTCCAAAAAATCCTAAAAATATCTAAAGTGATTACATAAATATATCAGTAAAACTTCTAATATTTTCTTTAAGAACATTCGCATAAAAATCCTTTTTTGTGAATGTTCTTAACCCTCCTGTTGTCTTCATTTATGGGCGCCAGAAAATATCGGTTCCTTGTCTGAAAAAGTCCAAAAATTCAGCAAACCCCCCCCCCCCCCCCCCCCCCCAAAAAAAAAAAAAAAAAATTATGAGAATTTGCAAAACCTTTAGGAAGAAAACTCCAATAATTCCTTAAAAGTTTTTAAAAAAATACATTTTAAAAATCCCCCAAATTTGGCAAGAAAATTCTTGTCAATATTAAAAAAAATGAGTATAAATCTTCCAAAAAAATCCTAAAAATATCTAAAATGATTATATAAATATCAATAAAACTTCTCATATTTTCTTTAAGAACATTCACATAAAAATCAACCAAAATCCAGCGAAATTCGCTGGATTTTGGTTGATTTTTTTGTGAATGTTCTTAAGAAACATTTTTAACATTTCTCCATCCACCAAAAAACTTCCAAAAATGTCAAAAATGTGGACATCAGAAGTTTCGCTGTGAAAATCTGTATTTTTTTCACACATTTTCAAACTTTAAAACGGGTCATTTTGGACCCGCAGCTTAAATAATCAGTAAAATGATGGGAGAGTCTGCGTTGATGCTTGTGTGCAATTTTACCTCTAATAAAGCCTCTTTATTCCTGTCAGCCATTTCCGACGTCTCCTTCCGCCCCAGCAAATAGTTCTGGAAGTGATCGAAGGGAAAAGTCGCATGAATAGAAGGCGGGGAGGCTCACCTCCTCGTCTTATGTTAAATAAATTATTCACCTTTACTCGCTTTAAAGCTCTGACCTACTTCCAACTCTCTCCTACACAAACACACTCCCTTGTTCGCTCTGCGGGCTGCGCAGCCACTCGGCATGCATAAACAATGCGCCCGTGTGTATAACATACACTTCCAGCATTTTACACGCCGCGTGCAAAGCGGCTAAAAAGGCTGCTGAGAAAACAATCTGCCGAGTGGGTATGTGGGTTAGAGTGTCACGGCCGCTCACCTGAGGGTTCTTGAAAAGGGCGTATTTCTCGATGCGCTCGATGAACATGAGCTTGTTGTGGCTGTCACGGGTCCAGTTCAGGAGGTTCTCCACCAAGTTCTCGTGATCCTCAAATATACGCTCTGAGAAAAGAAAAAGAGAGGACGAGGAATGATGACGAGATGAAGATATGCAGAGTTTTGCTGACCCGAACGTGTGCGCTTAATTTCCTCCCTCCAAGCTTTTTCTGTTTTTTTTGGGTGGAGCTGAATCTTCAAACTGACAAAAAGCCTGAAGTCGCAACAGCGACTGTAGATAATTCTAACACACGTTTGTCATCTGGATTGTTTACATCAGGGGTGTCAAACATGAGGCCCGTGGGCCAGAACCGGCCCTTCAGAGGGTCCAATCCTGCCCACGGAAGAAGATTTTGTCAAGTGTAAAAATGACAGGAAAAACATGAACTGCAAGTTGTAAATTTGTGAAACTATAAATGTAGTTTTGATCATAAAATAAAATACTAGATTGCTCCTTGTTATGCAGTCATTTTGCGGGTCATTTTTGTAAGATTTTGTCTTTTGTCTGACTTTGTCTGAGTTTTGTCATTTTGTTTCACATTTTTGTCATTTCTTGTCTCGTTTGTCTATTTTTTTTGTCACTTTGTTTCTCGCTTTTAAAATATTTTGTATTGTTTTTGTTGTTTTTTTGTCTGACTTGTTGTTTGTCTATTTTTTCCTGTCGCTTTGTAACTTTGTTGCCTAATTTTTTGTCATTTTGTTTCTCGCTTTTAAAATATTTTGTATTGTTTTTTTGTCTGACTTATTGTCTATTTTTTTGTCGCTTTGTAACTTTATTGCCTGATTTTTTTTGTCTTTTTGTCATTTTGTTTCTTGCTTTTGTCACTGTCTCATTTTTGTAATATTGTCTTGTTTTTGTTGTTTTTTTTTGTCTGACTTATTGTTTGTCTCGTGTTTTTGTCGTTTTGTTTCACGTTTTGGTTGTTTTATGTTTCCTTTTGGTCTCACTTGCGTTTTTGTCTCATTTTCGTCATTTTGTGTTTTGCTTTATTCATCGTTTTCTTCATCATTTTGTGTCACGCTTTTGTCATTTTTTGTCTCGTTTGTCTATTTTTTTGTCGATTTGTAACAAAATTAATTTCAGGTTGTTCGTGATGTTTTGTAAAAAGATAATTCCTTCAATGTGAACATTTTCAGAATGTACTTTTTTGCACTAAAACAAAGGAAACATTTGGAGTTGTGGTTATTTATAGGTTATTATGCTGTGATTTTACTGCTCACTTGAGATCCACTTGGGATGTGTGTGGCCCCTGAACTGAAATGAGTTTGACACCCCTGGTTTACTTTGTCCCACTGCTTTGTGTTTCCCATCTATACTCAAACAGTGCAGACTAAGCTGTGTTTATTTCACTCAGGAGCAGCTCCTTTCTTACCCATCTGAAGCTCAGTGATGGTTTCCACCAGAGACCAGTCAGGGCTGTAGCCACAGTGAGACTTATCCAGCAGGCTGTCCAGAACCTGCCTGACCGTCTGCCGCTCGTCCACCATCATGGTCTTGGAGCTCTCGTCTGACATGTGGACCCTGATCACCAGCTGAGGAAGAAGGGGGGAGGAGGAGAAAAAAAGGGATGATTGACTGATGTTTTATTAAAGCTGAGATGTCAGAGCAGATATGGAAATAAAATATGTATTAACATGAATGCAGTAGGACAACAGTTTCATATAAACAGCATCTATACTTCAGGAGACCAGCAAATGCCAGCCTTTTAACCCTGTTTTCCTCATTTACAGGCACCAAAAAATATTGTTTCCTTGTCTGAAAAAAATCCAAAAATTCTGAAAAAAAATTCCCCAAATTTCTGAAAATTTTCAAAACCTTCAGGAAGAAAATTCCAATAATTCCTTAAAAGTTTCATTTTAAAAAATCCCCCAAATGTTGCGAGAAAATTCTTGTAAATATTTTCAAAAAATGGGTAAAAATCTTCCAAAAATCCTAAAAATATCTAAAGTGATTACACACACACACACACACAATATATATATATATATATATATATATATATATATATATATATATATATATGAGTAGAACTTTAAACATTTCTTTAAGAACATTCACAAAGAAATCAACCAAAATCTGGCGAAATTCGCTGGATTTTTGTTGATTTTTATTTTTTCTGTTTTTTTCCAACAAAAATTGTTCAAAGATTTCACAAAAATGTTGAAAATGTGGACATCAGAATGTCACTGTGAAAATGTATTTTTTTCCCCACTTTTTCAAACTTTAAAATGTGTTAATTTTTTTGTGAATGTTCTTAAAGAAAATAGTAGAATAATATAATAACATTATTATAATAATAACAGCATTACTATTATAATAATAGTTTTACTGACACCGACCACTTTAGATATTTTTTGGATTTTTTGGAAGATTTCTACTCATTTTTGAAAATATTTACAAGAATTTTCTTGCCAAATTTGGGGATTTAAAAAAAAAACAAACAAACCTTGAAGTGAAACTTTTAAGGAATTATTGGAATTTTCTTCCTGAAGGTTTTGCAAATTTTCAGGAATTTGGGAGATTTTTTTTCAGAATTTTTGGATTTTTTCAGACAAGGAAACTATATTTTTTGGTGGCCATAAATGAAGACAACAGGAGGGATAAGACTGAGAGGGACTTGAAATTGAATCATGGGGCCTCAGTGTCCCACATCCCAACACTAAAGTCTGGCTAAAGTTCTGCATCTATAAGCAGCCATAAGTCCTCCATAACATGCAAGTTTAGAATAATCTGAACGTGACAAAAACACACACGTGCCAAACCTAGGATCACACAACCACAGCCGACATAACCCCTGTCCTGATGGGAAATCTAATAAAGCCCTCAGTTCCTTGACCTCCTGCTTGTTCCCTCCCGACCTTAACGTCCAATCAGCTCACGGGTACGAATGATTGAAGTGAATCTCACACCAATGGGAATGCTGGGTGAGCAGTGAGTCTCAGATGTGGGGAGTCTGACCTACATTTCTCACAGGAGAGACCCCCGAAAATGCCCAACGAACAACAAAAAGTTGCATAAAATCAAAAATTGAACCGCTTAAATGCAAATCAAATGCAATCAGTCCGCTTCAGCGTCACTAATATAAAATACAGGAAATCGGAAACCACTCGTGAACCAGCGTTTTGCAGCATTTGCCCCTTTTTTTAAATGCCCCAGCTGTACCAACACCCTTTATCTTGTCATGCTGTATTTACATGGCAGAGTGAAGTCTAGCCCTGTTTGCTGGAACACTGTCGGGCTTCACTTATTCATTGCGTGTAAAAGGACACCATTCAACTGCATGGCATTGCTCTCATTCACAGAGACGGCTCATTCACTGGCAAAAACGGCCTTCCCGATGGAGACACGCCACCAAAAATCGCATTTTTTCTGTCAGATAAATAACACGTCTTGTGTCGAATTGCGTCTGCATTGTCTTTGAATGCACACCCCGTCTTTTTTTGAAGCCCGTCTCTGATTCCTTGCTCCCTCCCCGGCAGATCCACACACATAATCAAACACTGCAATGACCTATTTTCTCTGCGCTTCGCCGCCTTCGCCGTGAATGAAGTTCACAAAGAAATGCGGCGTACAGTGGGTACGACAAGACAGCGATTATGACACGAGTGAGAGGAGTCGGTGGATTAGTGCTCACAAAGCAGAGAGGTGTTTCTACCTTTTTGACCTGCGCCTCCTTGATCTTCTCCAGGGCGACTCTGATCTTCTCTGCCTTCAGCTTGGCGGCTTGCTCCTCCTGGATGGACACACAGGAGCACAGTTAACACAGCTGTGATTTCACAGCCTTGCCTCATGCTCTTCACTCACGTCTTTTATTATTCTCTCTGATGGGGAGAAGACATCTTCATGAAATAGTTAGCAGCCCTCTGAACCGTTTAAATGCACAAGCCCCCGGCGTGGCAGCACATGGTGTCAAAATAATTCTCCTACGCTTTGGCTAGCTTACCTGGCCCCTCCAACAAGATGCCATCACCTCCATGCTACAGGTAGTGTGTGCTTCCACGTGTGTTTTATGTGTGAATCAGGACACAAATCGATGTGACATTGGTCCCTCAAATATGGCGCTCCATTTGCTGTTTAGGGTTTCATAGTGGATTCGTGTGGAGCTGCGACGGCGGTTTCCTTTGATCTTGCAGTAGAGCAGAAGGGAAACAATAGTAGAAGATCCCCAAAGGGCGAGAGGCTGCGGATGAAGGTGGGATCAGCTCAGAAAGCGACTGTGCCCGCCACTGAAAGAGTCAAAAATCATGGAAAATATCCATAATTGTTTTCAAAAAAGCAAAACAAGGAAAAAAAGATCCGGTCTGCCACCTTTCACAGTTAGAAATAAAGTTATTCCAACATGATCCTCAGCAGATGAAAATCATCTTTGCATCCACGGCGCTGGTCAAAGCCGGCGCTGAGCAGAGACTTTGTGACGTGCAGACATGTGCGCCCGAGACGAGCACAATTTGACTTTAAAAAAAAAAACACCCCAGTGAGACAGTAGGGAGGACAATGCCCCTCCCCCTTCCATCCTCCCACCCTCTCTTCCTGCTTCCTCCCCTCTCCTCTCCATCACTCGCTTCCTTCTCCTTACAACACATGCAGGGGTTTGGGAGCGTGCCCAATCGATGTGAGAATAATCCCCCCAACAAAAATACTACAATGACGGGGACGGCCAACCGCGGAGCCCCGTTTGCGAGACCTTTAGCCAATCGTGGCGAGAGGGGACGACCGTGACTGACTCCGGTGCCGAAGCTAAACTACAGCGACAAGGGCGAAGAGTGGAATTCGGCTGAATGAGAAGCCGAGATGCTGAATATTTGAAGTCATGTGTGTTCAAAGAGAAAAGGGTGGGGGGGTGTTAACAGCCCAAGCCTCTTAAGCCTCTCCTTGACCCAGACTACCTTTTCTCACATGACCAACTTCAAGGCACATTAATGGAATAAAACCAAGCGTCTGTTTGGCCAACACATAGCGGGAGGCTTTTAGTCGCCCGAGTGAGAGTGAGTGAATAGGGGCTCATGGGGTTGTTCAGATTACAGTGCAGGTCGAGCCCAAGAACTGTCACTGTGTCCCCCTCCACGTCTCACTCCGCCTCCATTATTCCCTCACAGCGTCACACCCGCACCCCGTTTTTACACTGGAAAAAATGAGCCTCTCAAAACAGAGGGAAAGAAATTATTTCAAGGAGCTTTTACCTTGAAATAGGTGAAAAAATCTGCCAATAGAAGAAGTCAAAAACGGCTTGAGAAGATTTGTTGAAATAAGATATGATATGTACAATCCTGAGATCTTAAAATTAGCTGGAAAACTTATTTTAAGCTCTATTTTACCAGGATTGTTAAGCTTAGGTGTCTTAAAATAAGTCAGATATGCTAAAAAGAAAGAGCAATATGTCACTCAAAAACAGATTTTCGCTTTCATGTAACCTCCTAATTTCAGATGCATTTACCCTCCTGTTGTCCTCGTTTATGGCCATCAAAAAATACTGTTTTCTTGTCTGAATTTTTTTCTTTTTTTTAAAAATCAGCAAAAAATTCCCCAAATTTCTGAAGATTTGCAAAACCTTCAGCAAGAAAATTCCAATAATTCCCTAAAAGCTTTCCTCAAAAGTTATATTTTTTAAAAAAAATACCCCAAATTTGGCAAGAAAATTCTTGTAAATATTTTAAAAAAGTGAGTAACAATCTTCCAAAAAATCCTAAAAATATCTAAAGTGATAGGATACATATCAGTAAAACGTCTAATATTTTCTTTAAGAACATTCACAAAGAAAAAATCAATTTTTATGTGAATGTTGTGTGAATGTGTCTTGAAAAACATTTTTAACATTTCTTTTTTCCACCCAAAAATATTCAAAAACTTTGCAAAAATGTTGAAAATGTGGACATCAGAAGTTTCACTGTGAAATTATTTTTTTCCCACATTTTCAAACTTTAAACCGGGTCAATTTGACCCCACAGGACGACAGGAGGGTTAAACTTATTTTGAGTTTTCTTGTAAAATTCAACTCAAAACAAGATCATTTCAAGATTGTTTGACTTAACAAGATATTTAAGATGCGTTGTCTTAAAACAAGTCCCTCCATCTGCTGAAATGCCGCTTGTTAAGTGAATTTATCTTAAATCAAGTGGGATGAGACATTTTGAGACTCGGTCAGATTTTGAGCTTTTGCAGTGTATTAGACATTAGTCTTATTCTGATTCCACAGCCGTTTTCCCTTCCACTTTCACACTCAGTCACACCACAGCCAATTTTAAAAAGGCTCTTCTGCCGAGCCCAGAAAAAAAAAAAAAAAAAGAAGAAGAAAAATCCTGGCCCCCTGTTCCTTTGATGTCTCTTCGTTCTCTTGCGCCTTGCTTGTTCCCAAACATCCCGCTCTCTTTCAGTATTCTCGCTTGCGAGCGAGGAGAGGCAGAGAAATTGTGAGTCTCATCCTCTCCCATTGTACAGTTGGATGAGTAACACATAAAGTCCCTCACAGCCGGGACGCTGGAGGCCATCTCTGCCCTCCACTCTTTGGAAACCCAGTCAAATGCTCTTTGTATACGCAGACAGACTAAGAGCTTAGATGCCAGAAACCAGCAGCTTTGAAACTGTGAACTAATTCCACTGTTTTCTAGCACAAAGAGGAAAAGACAAAGCAGCTGCCCCTCCAACAACCAGCTTCACCACCAGCATCCATTATATAAAATAAAAAATAATGGAGATAACTGGAAGTCCTCTGGAAAAACTCAGCTCCAACAGCCACTACTGGAGATGTTTCAGTTTCCTCTTGTTTTTTGGAGACTTTAAAATACCAGAAAATAAATACAACATGTCTCAAAAGTTTCCAGAACCATAAAGGGCTCCATCTAAGATTGTTATAATTCACAGTCTTCAATAAAATACTCTCGGGTATTTAATTCTCAGCAGGGTTTTAAAAAACTCCTGCTGTCTTGGAATCCCCTCGCTTGCACTTTGCAACGTGTCCCGTACTGACGGTCGGATAAATTTCAATCAGCAGCAGCCAACTTTAAACCGCAAATGTGCACACATGGGATCGGCGTAAGCGTCGGCACAGAAGCCAAAGGCTGCAGCCGATACATCTGCCGAGAGGTTGCAAGACGTTTAAATTAAAACAGAGCAGCATATGACGGATAAACACATGGGGAGGATACTGCACGCCCAACAGAAGAGCACAGATGGTTCACGTTTAAAAAGAAAAGAAAAAAAAAGAGGAATATTACCTCGTCAAACTCTTCAACGAGCAGGAATGCATCCAGTAGGGTCTGGTGTTTGTTTGAGCTATGGCTGTCACTATAGCAGATTTTCACAACATGATTATTGTCAAAATATTATCTAGCAAAAAATGTTTAAAAAGCTACCAGTAAAATTAATCTTTAACCTTGATTCGAGTGTGTTTTGCTGCCTTTTTAGCAAATTATTTGCAGTGAAAATAGACAGAGAGAGAGATTCTGTAAGCATAATTTTACTGCATGTTGCCGTGTGAACCAAATATTGGATTGTTTATTTACAATATTACTGCAAGCAAATGCATTAAAATAACTCTTAAATAATAAACATTCACACAGAGAACATCTGTGACATTCCAGATTTCTATACAAGCATGATATAAATAAATGCATCACTTTGGGACAATTGAGGGCTGCACAGTGCACAGTGGTTAGCACTTTGGCCTTGCAGTAAGAAGATCCCCGGTTCAAATCCCGGCCTGGGCCTTGGGTTCTTTCTGCATGGAGTTTGCATGTTCTCCCTGTGCATGCGTGGGTTTTCTCCGGGTACTCCGGCTTCCTCCCACAGTCCAAAAACATGCTGAGGTTAATTGGTTACTCTAAATTGTCCATAGGTGTGAATGTGAGTGTGATTGTGTGTCTGTATATGTAGCCCTGTGACAGACTGGTGACCTGTCCAGGGTGTCCCCTGCCTTCACCCGAGTCAGCTGGGATAGGCTCCAGCACCCCCCACGATCCTAGTGAGGATAAAGTGTGTACAGAGAATGGATGGACTTTGGGACAATTTACATGGGACAAAAAGTGATTTAAAAGCACAAAACTTTATGTACTTCAAGGTCCTGTAGCTCTGAAAATATTCATAGTATGAAGGTAAAACTTTGCATGCTTTCATTTAATAAACTAAAGTTATTGTAGATAATAAATCATCTGATTCGGAGAGGATTAGCGGGGAACTTTTAGCAGTTTTTTTGGTTTTATCAGGAATGAGCCTGTATTTCTGGGCTTCAATTTGATTGAAAATTTAAAGTAAATCCCGTCAGCTTCTCTGCACAGACCAATAGTTACAAATTCAGCCCTACATAAGGTCGCTACCTATACTATTGGTCTGAGCAAAATCCATCTGCTGCAAACCTTGAACTGTCATTTTGTCATCAAACTATTATAAAGCAAAGGAGGAACTTTCACACTCTGAGAAAAGCAGCAAATTCTCTCTCGGAGAAGCTACAACCACAGAATGGTTGGAGTTTTAGCTTAGCTAACAATTACCACAGTTGTCACACTTCAATTTTATGTGGACTCATCGATTAACTGATAGCATAAATCCACAAACAGCCGCTGCTCCCTGCACAAGCGTTCTTTTCTTAACGATGACACAGCAAATCAAAAAGAGACGGTAAATAAAAATAGACTAAAGACCACATGCCAGTGAGTGATGCATGTGGAAGCAGGTAAGAAAAACGATCAAATCTATGTGCGAGATAATGATGAACAGGAAAAATCCATTCTGAGACGCTGTTAGGTCGACAAATACCTGATTTTTATTGCTTTATTATTTGGCGAGCTTAAGGTTATTCTCTCCTTTTGTGCATTTCACAGAATAGACAAGTTGGAGAGAGCGAGAGCGCCGTTTTTCAAAGTTACGTAAATAAATCAATCAGTCTGGCTTCAAGCAGCTGGTTTTCAACAGTTCTCGCATGGATTTTTCCACAAGAGGAGCATGCGGTGCAGAGAAGGGGAGCGGTGCGAACACACACGAGAGAGAAGAAATGAAAGGAAAAGCGAGTGTATGAGAGAGAGTCACCTTGGTCAGGAGGTGAGAAGGCTTTCCAGCTATGCTTTTCAGAATGAGCGAGGTTTCTCGGTCCAGATAGGAGTGCTTGGGTTGAAAAGAGGAGCAGAGGAAGAGACAAAATAAAGGAGAAGTCAGTGCCAGATGACTCTCTGAGGCTTATTAATTGCAGGTGTTTTGATCCTTTCTGTACAAAGAAGCGTGGAAGCGAGAGAAGGTTCCGCAAATGAAGCGACTGTGGTTGTCATTAGCTGCGGCTGTGGGGTAAAGAAGCAATGATTGTGAGAGAAAGTTTAGATACGCACAGAGAAAACATGATGACGACAGACTGGAGTGTATGAATACATAGTAATACAGCTAAAAAACATTCTGCAGCTACTTTCACAAACGTAGAATCCCTCTTTCACACCAGACACACTTTGATTCTTACAAACCAAACGCTGCACGCTGAAATCTGATAATCACAGGTTAAAAATGTTTTAAAAAAATCTGTTGCAACGGCAGACTAAGCGGCAAGAAAATGTCTCAATCACGTAGCAACATTTACTGAGCAGCCTTTCATGCACACATGCACTTACAGTGGCCCGATCCACTTCACCGTCTCGTGAGGTGAAGTCAAGCTGCCGTCTGGCCGGCTTACCGTTGGCCCGTCTCAGTGTGACATGCTGGGAGGTGCAGGAAAGGGTGTGTGTGGACAGAAGCCATATATATAAAAGAAAGGATGCAAACACATACAGACAATATAAACACATGCAAGGGGGACAGGTGACGTGCAACATATTGTGTTTCTTCGAGTGGTCCCTCGTCTATCGTGTGAAAATCCGCAAAGTAGTGACCTTATATTAATTTTTATTATTGTTTATATATATTTTAAGGCTTTATAAACCGTCCCCACACTCTTATAAACACTTCCCATGCTCTAAAACACTTTCTACACACTTAAATCTGTTATTTTCTCATTTTCTGCGATCGTAAGCGTCTTCTTCTTGCGCTTTAATTCGGTGCCAGAAGCCGGAGAAGGCAAAGAACGTTTGATCAACGTTGTAGAGCTTAAAACAAATGAAATTTCTTTCCGAAAACTTCACAAACACGCTTATGTGAAATGAACAAGACGAGATGCTGAACGCTGCTATATACGGGAGGAGACGGTCGTTGAGCCAATCAGAGCCCGCCGTTGCACGAAAAGCATTTTATTTCAATTTAATATTCTCTTAATATGTTTTAATGATTATTTTTTTGATTTTTTTTAGATTGTTTTCAACTTTTCAGGCTATTATTAAAACAATAAATACATAAAAATACCTATAATACTGCAAAATCACGGGATAAAGAGAAAAATCTGCGATAAAAAAATGAGACAAACAATTTTAAAATCCGTGGTACAGTAAGATCGCGAAAAGCTGTCCGCGATATGGTGAGGGACGACTGTAGAGCCTGGCCTCTCGTACCAAAACACAATATTTGCCGTTTCTGAAGCATGTTTAACACGTCACAACCACACTTTGGAGGATATTCTGCTTTTGTTAGAAAGCCGGTATGCTTTGCGAATGAAAGGTGAAGGTGTTAACGTTGTAATCCAAGCCACACTTGAGATTACAGCGTGTTTAATGCCACCGTCCAATGCACAACACTCAGGCTGTGTTGTGTATTTACACTCTGGCATGCAGCTTCATGTGTGCTTCAACATGCAGGGTCTAGATTGAAGTTCTAATATTCATATCCACACACGTATTTAACTTACCGCCACATCTGGAGAGCTTTGACACTGTGGCTCACACACACTTCCTCATTAAACGCTACATCTACCTGTTTTGTATCCGAGTGTTTCTGCATGTTTCGTTGTCAGTCATACCTCGGTGCTGGTCTGGTTTTGTCCTTGAGCACTCGGGCTGCTCTGGCCCTCCACCTCTCCCCCCGTCAGCACTTTATCAGTGTCCAGGGAGTCCATGCTGGAAGCTGACGCACACGCTGAATTTACGCTGGACCGCTGGGACGGAGCTTCCTGCTCGCTCACCGCTCCCACCGAACCCGTCCTCCGGTGCTGCCCGCCGCCGGACGACCCGGACGAGGGCCGCCGGAGCGTGGTGGAGGAGAACGACGACGAGGACGAGGAGGAAGAGGAGGACGTCTGGCGTGCGGCTTCGTCCATGCTGAGAGAAGCCTTCTCCAGCTGGGAGGTGATGTCGTCCAGGGAGATGTTGGAGGCGGCGGGGCGGGCGTTGACGCTGCCGCCTCGTACTGTGTTGGCCGGTGACGCCCGGGTGCTGCTACTGGTGCTTCCTAATTACATTAAATCACAAACAGAATGCATAACATCAAAAAATGGGCAGCAGTCTGTAATTCAGTCCACTTCTCCTTATTCAGACATTACAGGGATGGAGGAAACAACAGGATGCACGTGATTTTTGTCATTCAAAATCAAATTAGCAAACTGAACAGTACATCAAGTGTTGAGTGTAAGGGAGGACACATAAAATGCACTATTAAACGAAAAAGACAAATGTATATTGCAGGAAAAAGCCATCCCGTAATCGCTTTATACAACTAGAAGCACTTTGCTTGTGCGATGAATGAAAGTAGTTCACATATTTCTTCACATTTCACAGCATTCATGACACATTGCTGTTGGATTTAAGGTACAGTGACACCACAAACATTCCCTTATCCTTTGCATGACTACCACTGTCAAATACGATCACGCCAAAACTGATTACAGCCGTCACATTTCCCATGATTCTTGCCTTGTTGTAAACAGGATGCTGCTAAATGTGCCCCCTGTCCTACTCTGTATGAGCACTTTGCAGGTGGTTGTTTTATCATTGGCTTACTTTAGGGGCATTTTGGTGATTGTTTTTTTTCCTTTTACAGCGTCCACACACAAAACTGTGGAGGAGGTGAGGGGTGGCATGTTTGACAAACGGCTTTGTTTGCATTTTACGCTGCATTCGCTAACTTCATTATGGCTCCCAAGCAGAAGTAAGATGCACAGTTTATATTTTGGCCAGTATTTTCCTCCCGAGTTGTGTTTCAGTGTGAGATAATGACTGTTTGTCGTTACTGTAGTTGTACAAATACTGTAAATTGATTGATATCGTGATGCACCTAACGGCTTTGTTTACATTTTCACCGGAGTTCCGACTTACGGCGAAAATCGCTCGTAGGAACGGAACTCCGACATAAGTAGAGGACCACCCGTATTTGCTTGTTGCATACATTTTTGTGTTCACGTATTTGCAGTAATTCTTTTATTGTTGTTAAAACGAGGCATCAAACACCACTAAATGGACACAATCCAGCAGGACTACCTCCACTGCTGCCCCCTCCACTGGTGCCGGTGTGCTTGGTGCTGGCACTGCGCCCTCCAGCGGCTCGCTGATGGCCTTTGTTCTGGCTCCGAGAAGTTGAGTTTGGTTTGGAAATGGTGTTGAGCTCCTGCTCGATGGAGCACAGGTCGGCCATCAGGGCATCCAGATCTACTGTGTCCCCCTGGTTCAGCGCCTCTGGAGGGAGCAAAGATAAAAGACAGAGGAAAAACAAAGAGCAGGGCAGGGCAGAAGGGGGAAGCGGGGGAAATCGTATCCATTATTTATCTTTTCTGGACAGTTTTTGTGGAGCTACTGTGAAGATTTAGACACCGTGAGTGAGACGAGTGACGCCTCACCGTTTATGTTGTACATGGAGAAGCGGTAGGAGAAGTTGGCCATGTTGGTCTCTTGCCTGAGAGGAGGCTTCTGCAGCGTTTTCTGCGGCCTGCCGTCATCCAGACTCTACACACAAGCGAAGCGTGAGATGCAAATACGCAAAACCACACACATTCTGACATTACAAGCAAAGCACAGCATCCAAACAACCTCACACACACACACACACACACACACACACACACACACACACACACACACACACACACACACACACAGATATGCAATGCATAGTGGTGAAGGGAAGAGGAATCGCTAGGATACAGTATAGGGAGACAGGATTAGCAGTGTTAAGGTTGCTATGGATACAGCCCCATCCTCTCTCTCTGCTCTTCCACCCATGTGAGTCTGTATCTGTGTGACTAGACGCAATTATTTGTGTGTGTTTTAACCTGTGTGAGTTTGTCCAGCTCTCCCAGCCAGGCTCCAAACATCTTGTCCAAGTCCTGGTCCTCCTTGTCACTGTCCTCCTCTGCTCCATGGTCCAGCTCGTCGTCTGACACCTGCTCCATCTGCACACAAATGAACAGAACAAAAACAGGAATTGAGAAAAGATTCTACACATGTACGCAAATTCACACGCTGCTGGGTCACACCCACGTACGAGGAAATCAGAAAAATAAATAAATAAAAAAACCTTCAGCTCAGCTCATGCCAACCTCACTGCCTGTTACCATGGCAACCACTCGTGGACTCCTAGCAGGCACCCTGCGCTGTGTGATCAGTCGGATGCCCCGTAGAGTCTCGTGTGCAGCTCACTGCTGACACACCCAGCGCCTCTACTTCCATGCTGGCATCCAAAAAAAAAAAAAAAGAAAAAGAGAGGGAGGCTGGTGGAGAAAGGAGGAGGAGCAGCGGTGCAGCATCCATCCATCCTGAATCATCGAGTTCTTTTGGAGGCGAACAAATCAGTGATAAATCAAGATATTAACCAGATCACACAGAGCAACAGCACGTGATATTAACGGCCACAGTGTCGAGTAAAAGCGATGGGAGGCGCAGCTCGCTGGCTGTGGGAGCCCAGCTGGATTTTTGTCAAAGGTGATGGCAGGGCGCCCTCTAGTGGACACAAGGGAAAGTGGTGCAGCAGCAAGTCGCAGCTGTTTGCTTCATCTGTTTAACACAACAGAACAGGAGATCTGGAAACACATGCTGCAAACTCACGCTAGATAAAGAAAATTTAATTGAATTTTAATATTATACAAGTGATCTGAAAAAATGCAAGCTACAAAACATTTTTGTCACACACACTTGTTTTGTGCATTTTAACTGCCACTGTGATCAATTAGATTTTTCTTTTGTGTTTTTCTGGATCTTGTGTGTTGTTTTGGACATTTTAAGTGTCTTTTCGATCATTTTTATAATCTTGTCGTCGAGTCTACCATTATTATTGGTCAGTCTGCATCTTGATTTGGACATTTTGAGTATGTTTTTCTTAATTTTTTCATCATCTTGTACTCATTTCTACCATTATTATTGTCATTTTGTATCTTGATTGGGACATTTTTAGCGTCTTTCTGGTCATTTTCATTGTCTTGTAGTCGTTTTTACCATTACTATGGTGATATTGCATCTTGATTTGGACATTTTAAGTGTCTTTTCTGTCATTTTTTTCATCATCTTGCAGTCGATTTTACCACTACTATGGCAGTTTTTCATCTTAACTTGGACATTTTGAGTGTCTTTTTGGTCATTTTCATCATCTTTTAGTTATTTTTTACCATTGTTATGGTCATTTTGCACCTTGTTTTGGACATTTTGAGTGTCTTTCTGGTCATGTGTCTTATTTTGGATATTTTTACTTTTATTTTGTGTCTTACTTTGGACATTCTGTCACTGTGGTCATTTTGCTTCTCGTTTGTGTCTGTCTGGATCTTGTATTTTGTATTGGCCATTTTGAGTGTCTTTTTCAGTCATTTTCATCATCTTTTAGTCGTTTTTAACAGTAATATGGTCATTTTTCATCATGATTTGGACATTTTGACCATCTTTTTGTTCATTTTTATCATCTTATAGTCTGCATTTTCATGAAAATGTGAAAGTAAGGAGACCGATTGACATACCAGATCAGACAGCCACACAGTTTAGACAATCTGATAGAATAAACAAAAACCCACGAATGCCAACGTACACTTCAGAGGAATGTTATCTAATCTGCTGATACATTTGTAAAGCGGAAGGAAAGAACGTCAAAGCACAGGGAGAGTCATGCCTGCTATGTCTGGTCAAATTCCAGAAGAACACGCTTTCTTATTGCACCCTTCCAGCTTAGCATACACAGAGACAAATATTGCAGCATAGAATAATAAAACTAAATCAATTGGAAAAGGCAGTGCTTCCCTGAAGAGTGTCCACGCCTTGGTACAGTCCAGTCTGATGGAATATCCCTGCGTAATCCCATTGATGTTTTCAGAGGGCGTCATTCCCTCCTCTTATGCATGCTATGGGGTGTCAGTCACTGGTGGGGACTGTATCAAACGAGGATTAACCCCTCTGATGACCCCTGTTCTTTTGATCTGACTAGAGCCACATAGTGTTTGAGAGTTTCTGTGCTTTCATGGGTGAGCTGAACACTCGAGAAGCAATTTGTAAACCGTGCTTTATTGCTCCAATGTGATAAAAGCAGGTAATAAACCGGGCAGTAGGTGCAAAAAGGCAGTAAAACAGGCAGTTTGGCAGATCAGACGGGAATGTGATAGCAACACAGTTGATAATTGGTCAGCTGAAGACAAACAGAACAGTTGAGGGGGGCTCGTTTCAGATCGGAGACAGATGCAATCTAGACAGCGGCGCATGTTTGCTCGTTAAAGTCGCTGCATGTTCTGCTGCCTCAGAGCGTGTTTGCATTGCAGTGCTGATGATGGGCCGCTTCCTGCTTTGGCACTCTCATTAAAAACACACACATGCTGAAAATGCCAGCCCGAGTATGCAAACAAAAACACGTCAGCTCAGCTCGTGTAGGTTTGAAATTACATCCATGAGCGTGCGTGGGAGCAGGAAATAGCCGTGATGTGCAGAATTCCCAGTTCCCCTCGTGGCCTGTTCCTTAGCAGGAAACTCCAGCTGTCCTTCGTTTGGTCCATGCCACTTAGCGGGAATGACCTGAGTGTGGGTGGAGGATATCAGGATGCTGAAAGTGAGACCCAGACGCCTCCATCTTTACAAACACCTGCTGCGTACTTCAGGAGGACCCAGTTCTTCAGGAGGAAAAACAAACAAGTATGCTTTTTCTGGATCTTGTGTGGTTTTTTTGGGACATTTTGAATGGATTTTTGATTACTTTCTGTTTCGTCTTGGCAGTTTTGAGTGTTTTTTCTGTCGTCATCATCAACATGTAGTCATTTCTACCATTAGTATGGTCATTTTGCATCTTGTTTTGGACATTTTGAGTCTCTTTTTGGTCATTTTTATCAACTTCTAGCAATTTTTACCATTGTTATGGTCATTTTGCATCTTGTTTTGGACATTTTGAGTGTTTTTTTGGTCATTTTTATAATCTTGTAGTCGTTTTTACCATAATTACGGTCATTTTGCATCTTAACTTGGACATTTTGAGTGTCTTTTTGGTCGTTTTCATCATCTTGTAGTCGTTTTTACGATTATTACTATCATTTTTAATCTTGTTTTGGACATTTTGAGTGTCTTTCTGGTCATGTGTCTTATTTTGGATATTTTTACTTTTATTTTGTGTCTTACTTGGACATTTTGACTGTCACTGTGCTCATTTTGCTTCTTTGTTTGTGTCTGTCGGGATCTTGTATTTTGTATTGGCCATTTTGAGTGTCTTTTTCAGTCATTTTCATCATCTTTTAGTCATTTTTAACAGTAATATGGTCATTTTGCATCTTAACTTGGACATTTTGAGCCTTTTTGGTCATTTTCATCAATTTGCAGTCCTATTTACCATTATTACGGTCATTTTGCATCTTGTTTTGGACATTTTGAGTGTCTTTCTGGTCATATTTTGTCTTGTTTTGGACATTTTACTTTCATTTTGTTAATTTTATGTCTTAATTTGGGTAAGTACAAAGCAAGTCTGCCATTGTTTTAATTACATGGTATCATACTACCACCGTTTGAATCATTTGTCTACTTCGCTATGCTCATAAGTGTCTCCATATGGGGCCCCTGAGGTCACACAGTCATCTACTTGTGGGTTTCCCAGTCAGAAAATCGGTGAGTATCTCCGCTGTATGACATCATGGCTGGCTGGAGGCAGACATAAAGAGGAAACGACTGCAATCAAATGAGACTGCGCTGCGTTTGCTAATGTTCTCCGAGGTGCTTCCGTATGTAAATACACTAAATGAGTCACACGGTAGGACACTTTTAATAGCTGTGCTTAAGCAGCAATCAGCCTCGGGTCTTTTACAACACACTCACCGGCAGGTAGGCCCCACAAACACTTGTGCTCGTATGCATATGCTGCAGGTAGACATTTAATCTCGAGGCAAAAAGAAAATAAAAACACAAGAGAAACGATGCACGCCTAAAAACAAACAGCGCTTTGAAAATAGCTCTGCGACCGTCACTCTAATGGAATCACAGCTGCAGGAGCAGATGCTGCTGCAGGTTTAAGTGAATTACCACCTGAGGCCGTGCTTTTAAGCTTATGGACCATGACCTGGCAGAGACGCGGGGATACGAGGAAGCTGTGTGCGCAAATGGACTCCTGCAAGCATCATCGCCGACCAAACAGCCAGCCGTGGCCTTTTCCCTCCTGATACTTCACGGTCCCTCTCTCTTGTCTGAGCATGACCAGTGTTTATCTGTTTCCTGTGAGTCTGAGGTGAAAGATCAAAAGTCAAAAGGTCGCCCCACTGGAGTCTCATTCTGCAGTTTTTTTGTCCATGTAAACACTTGCCGTTCTTGCTGATGCTGCTGCACAGGCGAAGACGAAGATGGGGAGTGAAGCGAAGGGAAGACAGTGTTCTGGGAAAACAAAAGTCTCTAAATGTGAGAGAAAGTACAGCGAGCATCCGGTGCTGAGGAGGTTGAAGATGTGGGAGGAGGAGGAGGATGAAGAGACAACTATCTTTAGACGAAGTCATTCAGATCAGAGCGTCTAGAGGATTGGAAAAGGGAGCAGTGTGAAGACTAGACGAAGTCGTTCAAAGATTTGCGTCTTCCATTTTTACAACTCCGAAAAACGAGCAAAAATAAAACAGGAAAGTTTTTGTTCAACCAACAGATCACGCTTGTTTCCCCACAGAATGCAAAGGCTAATGAGGAGGAAAGAGGATCTTCACTTGATGCAATAAAAGACGGCTGTAACGGATAAACTTGTTGACTTCCTGTCATATTTCAGGTCACATGTCTTGGAGTGACTGATGTTACTCAACAAATGTAGTCACTTGTAAGCACAGACAAGTCTTTGGGTTCAAGACATTTTCGGCGAAGTTGGTCCAAGTTTAGCATGAGAATATTAAGGGGAAATATGTCCTCTGCATTTGATCCATTCTAAATTCTAGGGTCAAGTCGGTCAAAGGCAAAAAACCGGTGTGTTCCTAAACCTTTGGCATGGGAAATAAACAGAGGACACCCATGAGAATACAGAGAACAGTCCTCTGTACTATCTTCCTTCTTTATTCGACAAAAATATGCAAAAGAAAATGGGAAAAAAAACAGCAAAAAGGAAGAGAAAGTCACACAAGCATCTGGTTGTGACAGAAAGAGATGGAGATTATTAAGGTCAGTTTAGGTCTCTGTGGCTCACTCCATCTTAATTCACTTTGCATGATGGAGACAAAACATTTCTGCTCATTTGGTTCACATTAAACTGCATCTGGAGCGGACAAACAACTTCAATGATTCAGCAGAAAAGCAAAACGACTCGTACTTGTGCTCCGGTCAGTGGATGGATTTCAAAACGTATGCAAATTACAATCCCTCTGACTTTGCCTGACACATTACACAAAGTTACATTATATTTAACTCTTTTCTTTGTCTAGTAGCCACTGCTGTTCGTATCGTGTTTTACTGGACATAAAATGAATTCGTACAATCTCAAAATACCTCAAGCAGGCTAGACGATAATGCCCCGTCGCTGACAGCTTCAGCGACACCTGCCCCGTTTCCGGCTGACATTCAAATGATCAACTGCCCCGAACATTTGAGATACAAATGAATGCTTTCATACTTGAGTCACACAGGAAACAGGAGGGCTGGGATGTGGAGAATGACCTTAGCTGTGTAAACACTATTGTGGGCCAGATACTCCTGCTGCAATGATGACTGAGTGGACATTTCCATCAAGGGCTTCTAAATAGACTATTATTGGACCAAATACTCCACCTGAGTTTGTCTGCATGAAAGGCTGCAATGAGGACCCTCGAGGTAATAAAACCGGGCATCATTCCTTTGGCTCTCATCTCACACTCCTCATCCTCACATCTATTTTCCTCTTCACAAAAATAAGTTTACGCACCTCATCTAAAAATACCCTCAACACATCATATCGTCCCATCAAAGTCAGACAACACCGAGATAAAAGCAAGCACAGACGGCCGGATACGCCGTTACAAAACGGCACGACAATTACAGAAACTCGGTGAACTCTTGAGGGGGATGAATGCTCTGCTGTGGTGCTTGGCTCCAAACAGAGTGGGAATTCTTGAGAGTTAGTGGGACACAAACATTCACACTGACAAGAGTCCCCAGGGGAAGATCGAGACAAAGCTGAAACAGAGGAAACAAGTAAAACGTTTAACATACTGATGGATAGGAATAGCTTTAAACGAGGTCTTTCACCAAGCCTGGGAATGGTAATGGGCCAGCCAGGCTACAATGTGTTCCCCGTAAATGCTGCTGATTAACTCTGGGGAAATTATGTGTGAAAATAAATGAGAGTCAATGCCACATGCGCGTGGTTTTGAGGGGGGGAAAAAAGTGGGGTGATTATGCATGTTTGAAGTGCTATTTTCAATTTGTGTCACTAGAAGAGTGGGGAAGTCTGACAAGAACACCATAGCTACAGATAATCCTTTAAATAAAAGGCGTTACATGTTCTAGCACTGCTGCATACACACGTGGACAAAATTGTTGGTACCCCTCAGTTAAAGAAGGAAAAACCCACAATTCTCACTGAAATCACTTGAAACTCACAAAAGTAACAATAAATAAAAATTTATTGAAAATTCAATAATCAAAAACAGCCATTACTTTTGAATTGTTGATTAACATAATTATTTAAAAAAACAAACTAATGAAACAGGCCTGGACAAAAATGATGGTACCCATAACTTAATATTTTGTTGCACAACCTTTTGAGGCAATCACTGCAATTAAACGACTTCTGTAAAAAAGATTGAAAACTATTTGACCAGAGTGACATGATTAACTCAGGTGTGTCATTTAATTGACATCACAGGTGTTTCCAAACTCATAATCAGTCAGTCTGCCTATTTAAAGGGAGACAAGTAGTCACCCTGCTGTTTGGTGAAAAGGTGTGTACCACACTGAACATGGACAACAGAAAGCGAAGGAGAGAATTGTCCCAGGACATCCGAAAAAAAAATTATAGACAAACATCTTAAAGGTAAAGGCTATAGGACCATCTCTAAACAGCTTGAAGTTCCTGTGACAACAGTGGCTCATATTATTCAGAAGTTCAAGACCCACGGGACAGTAGCCAACCTCCCTGGACGTGGCCGCAAGAGGAAAATTGATGACAAATTGAAGAGACGGATCGTTGGAATTGTATCCAAAGAGCCCAGAGCAACCTCCAAAGAAATTAAAGGTGAACTCCAAGGCCAAGGTACATCAGTGTCAGATCGCACCATTCGTCGTTGTTTGAGCCAAAGTGGACTTCATGGGAGACGACCAAGGAGGACACCACTGCTGAAAAAAACTCATAAAAAAGCCAGACTGGAATTTGCAAAAATGCATGTTGACAAGCCACAAAGCTTCTGGGAGAATGTCCTTTGGACAGATGAGACCAAACTGGAGCTTTTTGGTAAGGCACATCAACTCTATGTTCATAGACTCAAAAACCAAGCATACGAAGAAAAGAACACTGTCCCTACGGTGAAACATGGAGGAGGCTCAGTAATGTTTTGGGGCTGCTTTGCTGCATCTGGCACAGGGTGTCTTGAAAGTGTGCAAGGTACGATGAAATCTGAAGACTATCAAGGCATTCTGGAGAGAAATGTGCTGCCTCGTGTCAGAAAGCTTGGTCTCAGTCGCAGGTAGGGCTGGGTATCAATCTAAAAGTTTCGATACCGGTACCAATTCCGATACCTTCACTTCGATACCGGTTCCTAAACGATACTTTTTTCGATACCAGTTTTACAATATATACTCTAACAGAATGAAAATTGCATTACACATTACTTTTCACATCTTGAGTTTAATTTTCCAGTGATTTCCAGTGCAAAAGAACATTTGCAAGCAATGTACAGTTCAGTACATTCTGAGCCACCTTCGGCCCCGGACCCTTCCTGGCCGACCCGGAGCCGGTCGCGGCGCACCGCCGCGGAGGAAATGCGCCAGGCGGGGGACGGCCCGCACCCGGTGAGAGGTCCCGCGAGGGGATCCTCCCGCACCGAGCGGCCGCCCCTGGCCCGCCGAGTTGAATCTCCCGGGCGGACTGCGCGGACCCCACCCGTTTACCTCTTAACGGTTTCACACCCTCTTGAACTCTCTCTTCAAAGTTCTTGTCAACTTTCCCTTAAGGTACTTGTCGACTATCGGTCTCGTGCCGGTATTTAGCCTTAGATGGAGTTTACCGCCCGCTTTGGCATATACTGCACCGCGCACTATTGGCGTCTGTGGCGATGGGCGTGGGAGAGCTCAGCTGCAGAGGGGAGAGGTGTGGAGGAGAGTGTGTGGAACCAGCGTCAGGTTAATTAGCGCAGCTGGCACCAATTAGACTCACCTGATTCTCTCGGCAGTGACAGACTGAAGCAGAGGACAAAAGACAGACGGACAGAGAGGACGGGGGAACGGACGAGCGGAGGACAGCGGACAGGACGAGGTCCGGTGGAGCGGGCAGCTTATCGAACGAGATCCTGTGGAGATCCGGCTGACGCTGAGACGGTTTACCGGAGGAGAACCGGCGGACGTTGAGACTGTTTACCGGACGAGGTCCGGTGTAGCGCCGGGCAAGGAAGAGAGACTGTTTTATTTACATTGAGACGGTGTGGTGAATAAAAGACTTTGTCTGCATTGGCCGAACTGCCGTGGTTATTGTGCTGAGCAGAGCCGCAGACAGGTTCTCCTGTTACAGCGTCCATTTTACAAAAGTAGAGCCACGTTTTAGACCTCAGAGGCATCTTTTCCCACTTCGACGACATGCTAAACAACTGCAGTAAATTCAATGTACTTTACGTGAAACCTGTCTGTGAACGGGCAGCATGCTTTTTTCCGGCTTGCCGCAATCACGTGTAATGTTACAGCCAATCACAGGTTTGCTTTATCATAATCACGTGATAAGTACCGGAACATGGAACCGAAAGACGAGGCTTATTTCGATACTCATTAGTACCGAAACATTTCGGTCGGTGCCATTAAAGAACCGAAGTTCGGTACTCAGCCCTAGTCGCAGGTCATGGGTCTTCCAACAGGACAACGATCCAAAACACACAGCCAAAAACACCCAAGAATGGCTGAGAGAAAAGCGTTGGACTATTCTAAAGTGGCCTTCTATGAGCCCAGATCTGAATCCCATTGAACATATGTGGAAGGAGCTGAAACATGCCATTTGGAGAAGACACCCATCAAACCTGAGACAACTGGAGCTGTTTGCTCATGAGGAGTGGGCCAAAATACCTGTTGACAGCTGCAGAACGCTCATTGACAAATACAGAAATCGTTTAATTGCAGTGATTGCCTCAAAAGGTTGTGCAACAAAATATTAAGTTATGGGTACCATCATTTTTGTCCAGCCCTATTTCATTAGTTTGTTTTTTTAAATAATTATGTTAATCAACAATTCAAAAGTGATGGCTGATTTTGATTATTGAATTTTCAATAAATTTTTATTTATTGTTACTTTTGTGAGTTTCAAGTGATTTCAGTGAGAATTGTGGGTTTTTCCTTCTTTAACTGAGGGGTACCAACAATTTTGTCCACGTGTGTAGAAAGACTATGGGTGAGAGTAACTCACAATAAGTGTCACGATTCTGCAATATTCTATGACTTACAAGACAATTATCAACAATACATCATGAGACCTGTGTGGCCGAAGAAGAAAAAATAAAAGCAAACAGCAGGAAGTAGGCAGGCATGCCATCTTTACACAGAAAGATCGCCAAAATTACACATTTTATCTAAAAACAGAAAGAATCTTCAACTTTCTTACAGTCCTTGACATGCTAATGATGCGTGACAAGCAGTTGCATCACGAAAATGAACCAAATCAAAGCTTAAAATTGCGGTATTTCATCAAAATTCCTTAATACTAAATGTCTAATTTAGCCATGAGTGACTCAAAAAGTCATGTGATGATAGTTTAGGCATTATTTGGCTGAACTGCAGGCTGTGCGGAACAGAGAGGAGACAATTAAGGAAACAAATAAGAGACTGAAAGGAAGATAAAACACGGTATACACAGGAGCAAGTCGTCTCCATATTGTTGTAGATACATTGACGATGGTGAAATATCTTTCTCAGGCTAATCAGAGTAGGACTTGCAAATATTTTTTCACTTTCTTTTTTTTTGGCCTTTTCTAGGCTTTATTGGATAGGAGAGATAGCAAATGGGGAGAAGAGTTGAGGGAAGACATGCAGCATACATACATTTTTGTATACTCTTGCACACTTGGACATTATTTGCACTACAAAACACTTTAACATTTGTACATTAGACATTTTGCTTTTTATATTATTCTGATTGTTTTTTTTCCTGCACATTTTTACTTATTTATCTGTATTTATGGTGGTGGGAACTGCAGTCTTTCTTCTATAGGAAACAAATTTCCCCTTTGAAATTAACAAAGCATATCTATTCCATTCTAATTCACGTTTTCTCCTGTGTGTCCATCATCTGCTGTGAACTGTGCTTCCAGCCTGACAAACTGTGACTCACCTCTGACACATACAAGTGTCTGACAGCCTTCACAGCCTGCATGGCCCGTATACTGAAGCCGTAAAACACACACTGAAATGGCAAGTGCCAAGATATCCCAATGACATCCTGTGGCTGCTTCAAGCCAATATGCATTTCTTTTAATCTTGATGTGGCGAGACAGTAAAAAGACGGCTTTTGTCCCACAACAAAAGCGTGCCGTTCTCAAACGCTCTGTTTCACCGCCTTTGAGATATAAAACGGATACGATCTCATTGTAAACGTGCGAGCATGTAATAATTTCTTCACTCATGTCTGCAGCACAGACGGCGGTTATTCGCTCATTTCCGCTCCTCTTTTCTTCCCTTGCGTTGCCGTTTTTTCCCTGGTCAACTCCCTTCATACGCAGATGTTACACCAGGAAAAGAAAACCAACATCACTGCGTCAAACGGATATTATGCAAGCCAAAAGTAGGACGAGGAAACCGGCCAAGAGCTAGCGGAGCCAGTAAAAGAACTCTTTGAACAAGGGAGCGGCTGGTTGGGCGACCGTCCAAAACCCAACTAGGTGCGGTTGGTTTGTCAACCTCGGCTGACCTGTAGTAGCCACTGATGTCTGACTCAACAAAGTGACACAACTCTCTGTGTGTGTTCGATGAATGAGGAAAGTAGGGTGGATGCAGCTTTAAAGGTTGAAGGAAAAAGTCTGTGACAGAATGATCACAGGTTTAAATGAGGAACAAAGAGTATGGATGGAAATGTTGACAAGAAATGTTTATGTGCTTTTTGCCAGTGCACTTTGTTTCAAAATAGTACATAGAGGTTTGTGTGTCATTCCAAAATTAGGACTTTTTATGTCCCATTCAGCAAATTTCACATAATCCATGTACAAAATACTAAAACATGCAGCTGTTGTGTAAATTTGCTCATCCTGAAACCAAATCTGAAAAAAAATAGAAGAAAAACAATGCTTGAAAATATTGTTTAAAATACCAAATTAGTCTGGAGTTCCCTCTAAAATGCCATTTTTGTCTTATTCACCCCCTGATGACCAAAGTGAAACACTTAAAATTAAATTTATTACTCATTTTTTTGGTGTTATTTTTTTACATTGATGTCTCTTGTAATTGTGGGAACATTTTTAATCAACATATGTTAAATAATTATTATTAAACATGGAACGTGCGTCCCACAACTTGTTAGCATAACACTGTTGATGACATATTTGTCGTTCTATGTCTTGTTTTTGTCATTTTCTGTCTTGTTTCTGTCATTTTGCGTCTTGTTTTTTGTCATTTTGCGTCTCATTTTTGTCATTTCAGGACCCGCTTTTGTCATTTTGTGACTTGTTTTTGCCATTTTGTGTCTAGTTTTTGTCGTTTTGTGTCTCGTTTTGTCATCAACATCATCACTTTTCCTATATAATGGGTAGAGCAAAGCTTTGGCTCTCTACCTCATATTATCAGGATCAGACTAATTCTTTTTTTTCTATCAGTAATTTTGTCCTCTTGGTCAGCAGTAACAGCTAGCTAAATATCTAGCTTCTACTGCTGAGAAAAAGATCACATTAGCATGGATTAGCAACCCTGTTGCTGTGATTATAGTAGGGTTAGCAAACAGCAAACAAAACACAGAATAAAAATGGTACCATTGATGTGTACGCTGAGCCAATCAAGCCTTTGACAGTTTATTACCTATTAATGATGAATATGCAGCAGAAAACTGTAAAAGAGAAGGTCTATTTTCCAAAAATTTGGACGTCCAAATGTCCTCCAGTTCTGGAATGTTTTCCTCTACTGCCAAACATTTGAAGAAGAAAAAGCACCTTATTGTTAGAGTCAATGTCAAATTACAGCGGCTTGGTCGCAAATTACCCTGTAATCTGAATAGTTTTGAGGCAGTGCAAAGTTCCTGTTGGAAATGTTGTTGAAGGAGGCTACACTGAACTCATACCCATGCGTGATAACATTGCTGATTCTTCACGTGATAAAAAAAGCCACAAACAATATTTACATCATGCCAGCGGCTGCAAGCATGGCTGAGAATGAATGGAGCAGCACTACAGGCTGCTGTGGGGGAGATTAGTCAGCACTCTGAGACATGTACAGGAAAAAATACCAAGATAAGATAACAGCTACACCACCTCCTTCACCGCAAACATGTAGTTTATGTGTCACGGCAACGAGACGACTCCACTCGACAGAATTCACAAACAAAGCATGGATAAAAAGTGGCATATGTCACATGAAAGAGAGCGTGGAGTGGAAGGACTGATGGAGGTGAAAAGACAGGACGTGGGTAACAAGAGAGGAGAGAGAATGATGGATGGCTACAATAATGGAGCTGGCCATTAGGTTGTGAATAAAAGGGGAGGGACTGATGGCCAAAACAACGGCTCCAGTGTCATTAGTCAAGCATGAGGAACAGCCTGCGAGCAGGGCAGAACGCATTCGGGTTCATTCGAGCGCAGCGTGACACAGTGAGTCACTCCAGCCAATTAGGAGGGAGGGGTAGCTGGAGAGGAGAAAAGATGAGGAGGATGTCGGAGGCAGACAGATGGAGGGAGTGCGAAGATGCACCGTCACACTGGTGGGTGGTAGGTGTGAGCACTCGACAGCTTCGCCAACATCGCAGCGAGCCAAACTTCTCCTGCCCTGCATCTATCCGAGCGGTCATCGCCATGGCAACACACATGCACGTCTCTGTGTTAACACGCTGGCTATCGCATCGGGAGCTTGGCTTGTTGCTTGTCCCTTTAACCGCGGAGAATTCAGCTGACAGATTTCCGTAACGTCTCAACACTTGATGATAAAAGAAAGAAAAACAGGCGATGTGTGCTGAGTAAAGCAGCTGACTGTGTGTGTGTGTGTGTGTGTGTGTGTGTGTGTGTGTGTGTGTGTGTGTGTGTGTGTGTGTGTGTGTGTGTGTGTGTGTGTGTGTGTGTGTGTGTGTGTGTTCCTCTCTTCTCCTTCCACCCACTGAGGATGTGTCAGCTTCCCTCCTGGGCTCCGGTCCAAATGTGAAATCGATAGTCTTGTCCATTGCCTCCAGAGATCAGGTTACACATGCAGGGGTTCAGGTGGTGCTGCTGCAGTGGGCTCGCCCACGCCCACGCCCACTTCTAAACATGATGCAGCACTGCAGCAGACAGACAACACGGGCCAACCGCTACGAATGATTAGCCAGACATTTAAAAACAGGCGCCGCTTCAAAAAGATGAGAGATGCGGTGAAATATTAAGTAAAAAAGAACTGCAATGCTGCGGAGTCAAGCCTCTGCACAGTAATACAAGCTTTTGTTTTGTGCTTGGTCAGATATAAAAATGGTCGTATTGTGAATCCATCACCTGAAATCAGGGTTACTGCAGGCTTCACAATAGGCCTGCATTAAATGAGGAAAACATACTATGATACCGATCAATATGAGTTGCAATTAATAAACAAATACTGAAATGTGCATGTTTTTGTGCTTTAATTGTCTAATCTCTGACATTTTTACTCACTCTGGGATCATTTTTCAAGTCCTGCACCTTTATGGAAAGAGCACAACCATAACTAATAGTAGAAAGAACTTAAAATGTCCTTTGTGCAATAGAAAATGGCTACATGCCAAAAAAAATAAAGTTGAATTTCTTCATGATTTATTTAACTAACATTGAAAAAATATACTGGAATTAATTGGTACAACATTTTTCCAAGTTCCCCAAGTGTTACCAATACTAAAAGATTTTTTAAATTTAATTACACTATCAATTTGTCTCCAAACTGTATCTGTTCCGTTTAAGCACAGCCTGCAGTTCAACCAAACTTTTTTTTTTAAATTAGTCATTTAGAATGAGGCGATTCTGATGCAATATCAAATTTTTAAGAAGACATTTGGTTTAGTTTTCCAGTGGAATGGCAAGTCACAGATGGGTAGTTCAAGGACTGCTACAAAAGTAGAAATTCTGACTGTTTCTGGGTCTGATAAATTGCATAGTTTTGATGATTTTTACACACTTTTTGCATGCTTTTCAAATCTATCAGCAGGTTTCCAGGTACGCTGTTGCTGTAGACCCCAAACAACATGCTTTTATTGAACAAACCGCACATCAACACCCTACCACATAATCAGGACATTAATTTAAAATCAGACATGATAACTGCTAGAAATATAAAAGTTAATTTCTATTGCTTGCTGCAAAATATTTTGTTCTAAACTTAATAGGGCGACTACATGGGGTTAGCTGACGGACAGCTGGGGCTCCATCTGAATTTTTTGCCTTTGTACATGAAAATTATTTCTCTTTTTCATCACATTTCCGGCAGTTTACTGCGATGCATTTATTGCTCATGTCCATATTGCGATGATGAAAACACAATTTAGCAGGAAGTGCTACCGTGCAAAGAAAATTTAAGACTTTTTAATACTTCTGAAATGATAAAACAATCACACCAGGCAACATACTAGAAAACTAGTAGCGGGAATATGGCTTATTATTTCTTAATATAATATCATATTTCTCTCTGCACTGCTCAACAGAATACAACAAAACACATTATTATGTAATTAATTAAATCAATGTGGCTTGGATAGGTGGGATGAAATGGATCGATTGATTTTAAAAATGACAAATAATTCATTAAATTGAGTCTATAATTTTGCTAACATTGACTGTTCTCCCTCTACTCTCCCGGTAAAAGTGTGAAAGCCAACTCCTGTCTCGTCTGCACAAAATCCACTTCTGAAGCGAAACCACTTTTACTTCAAAGGTGTGTAACATCATCTGACAGTCAGTCTGCAGCACGCAACGGAACAAGTTTAAACCTTTTTTTAATATATTCTGGGGATGTGTTTGAGAAAAGAGCAGCAAATAATTCCTGGCGGTGAAAATGCAAGCACGCCACAGGCTTTTCTCAGTAAAATTCACGTAATCAAATCGTCTTTACGGTGCCAAAACATCGGTTTATTTCGTCGTACTTCGGTTGCTTGGTCGAGCTGAACAGTAGATTTACATCTGCTAGCTGTCAGGGAAAACAAAACATGCCAGAACCTACACACGGACCGCTAGCTCATGATGAAACACTGGTTCTGCAACAAAGGAAGACACATACTGGGAAAGTCTTCACTACGCTTCCATCTCTCCCATGCTCTGCTCGTCTGTCCATGACCCCTGCAGCTGGTCTGTATTTGTGCATCTCATCAGACAGACGCCAAAATTTTCTGTCTGTTTCCTCACACACGCCACCTCCAGCATTCCTGTTGTGCCAGTTCGGTATTTTTTTCCATTTCCCAAAGGTCTCCAACTCACATGACTTCAGGACGAGGAGGAGGGGCCACTTCAAGGACGGTCTGTTTTAAGAACGCCCGATGCATGAATGAAACGGTTGCCATGTCAACCACGTCGCTGAAGAGCCGCACGTTGACCGAGGCCTCGTGTGTGTGGTGTGTTGTGGACATACTGAACGATACTGACAGCTGAGCGTCAACATTAGCGGGTGTTTCTGCCCTGAAACTCATGACGCTGACACACACAAACCTCCCTTCTTCCTGGAACAGTTCGAGTCCAGAAGAGCAAGCTTCCTCCTTTAAGTTCCGGGCTCCATCTCTGCTTGGATCCCAGTTTAACACCCCTCGGCTGGCCTATTTACACATCACAAGTTCGTTTTCCCAAGATGCAAATAGTCCAGTGTGACTCCGGGCCTTTGTTCAGTCACATTTTCCTCCCTGTTGCACATTTTCATGTTTAATTTGACCAGACCTGCATTTCCAGGTTTATAATATGAGCAGCAACACCAGCCACTAATGGCATATTTATTTAAAAATTCATACATTTAGATGAGATGTTTTACACCATGTTTATCATGAAAATAAACTGTTTTAAAATCCAATTATTAGCATGTATTCTTACAATGCATGTTGCCAAATAATTGCAAGAACAGTGCAGCTGTCAGTACTGTAGCCTGCAAAATAAATTAACACCAAAACCTGCTCAACATTTTACTAAATCTACTGCTAAAAACATCAACAAGAAAGAGCAACAGCATCTATACTACTTGTACTTACATTATTTATCATGAGCATATGGAATAAATTATATTACATTATTGTTTGAGTTGTATTTTTCTGGTGTTTTGTGAATCGAGACCGAAAATTAGTTGGCTAAAGTTAAGTCAAGGAGTTAAACAGCACCTGTGCAGTCTTGTTTATTCACATTCATTAACATTCAGACAAATTTAATATTTATTCTAAGCCAAACTAACTTGATTGGCCCATTTTTGTACAGTTATAAGACACTTCTCCATACCGTTTCATGGGTCAGACTACACCCATCTTCAAACTCGGCCTTTATTTTGATCACCTGTAAAGTTTTGTAACTGCATCTTGCATGGTTGCTATTCTATTATCTGAACAAAATCTGACATATAAACAACTGCAAAAGTACTTTAGGTGTCCAGAACTACATTTTCCCAGGCTGACACACACAGACTCACAATATGAAAACAATATGACCGACACTATCAGAGCTGGTAATTATAAAAGGTACGATTTCTCCATGATAATGTCGACACAACGTGACCGTGACAAAATAAATAAATAAACTCCTGTATCAATAACAGCATCAGAGGTGAGCAATCTTTCATGCCTGCATCCAACTTATCTGCATTTCATCTGGAACCAAACGGAGACTGAATTAGCAAGTTTTCCATCGACTATTTCCATAAACAAAACTAAAATATGATGGAAAATACCAGGCGGTACGTCTTCTTATTTATGGAGTTATTTATCTTGCACACTTTGTTGTTTTCTTCCATAAAGAATAAAAAATATACATGTAAGTGCTGACGTGTGTTGCCGTCTAGTTCTAACTTTTCAACTCCGGATTGCAAATTCAACACAGACTTGCGATGGTGAGAGAACAAAGGCTGACTGTAAGGAGCATCTCTTTCTACAGACCACAGCGACAGCTTGAACTCACATGGTTCCACTTAAGTCAAGAATTATCTCCTTCGGCGAGGAAGACTCTCCCCTGACAAGATCCTCAGAGGTTTGACTTCTCTTTCATTTGGCTTTGATTTACAAGGCCTTCTGATTTGAGGGGTTTAGAGGAGGGGGGGGGGAAGCCTCTGGTTTTGCCTCTTTCCACAGCAAACAACACAAACATGCATCCAACACTGTCAACAGGGGATTCCACTTACTAAAAAAATGCACAACAGGTTTGAACACATGGCGCCTGACATGTATGTCAGAGGCACGGCAATAAAACTGGCATTTGAGCCCACCTTAAATATAACTTCCCTGCTGCACCAGCAACTCGAGTCAAAACAACAATCTCTGGAACATTTGTGCACAGACAGTTTTGCGAGGCTTACTGGCAGTTTTTCTCTTTTTTTTCCCTCTGCTTTGAATTTATTACCCACACAAAGTTGCAGCGGCACCATTTACTCACTCCGCTTTACAGGAACTCGTACCTCTGAAGTGGCTGTGACGTCTTCCGAGTGAGGTTAAAGGTCAGACCAAACCACCGGTCCGCTCCGTCGCTGGGCTTTTATCCCTCTGGAAATAAGAGAAAAAGAAGGACAAAATCTATCAGACCGGATTTAATGTCTGAGTGAGCAAAACAGCCCCTGCTTTGTTCACCTCATAGAAAGCCATTAGTCAGTGAAATCTCAAACTTATGGATCGCCTGAGAGTCTCTGCAGGCGGCAGCTGGAGCAGAGCGGGCTGATTTCACTGTCACAAGAATGCAAAGGATTAAGTGTGGAGAGTGCTTGAGCGAGAGACTTAACTGAGCACGGCACAGAAAGACACTTACGCAAAGCTCTGAAAGCAATCAAGCGCACTTCTCCTCTCCGTTGTGAACTTTCTTCATCATCCCCGGCGAGATTAACAATGTGACATTTCAGCTGCAGAGGCCTTCTTCGTGTCATGACAACACACACATGCAGCCGATCTAATGAGCATCCGAACCGACACCACGACATGAGTCAGAGGAGAAACTCAACCTTGTCCTACGTGTGCATCGACTGTGACTCACCCGCTAGGTGTTAATAATCAGCTTTAAACATTTCAGTGAATCATCGACTCGCACAACAGCGCTGACTCACACTGGGGCACTTTTTACCTAAAACAATCTACATGCTGAATCACAGTCTCGCAATAAGAGAAAATTCCGTCGCGTCAGGTTAAAACACGCTGAGTTGGTTGAGAAATATCACCGCTACGAGTTCACTGGAAAAACTCAGCATCTTACCAAGTCTGTTTGTCTTATTTTTAGCCAAAATGTCTCATCCCACTCGATTTAAGATAAATTCACTTAACAGGTGACATTTCAGCAAGATGGTAGCGCTTATTTTAAGACAACGCATCTTAAATATCTTGTTAAGTCAAAAAAAATCTAGAAATTATCTTGTTGCGAGTTGAATTTTACAAGAAAACTTAAAATAAGTTGAACCCTCGTGTCGTCCTGCAGGTCAAAATTGACCCGTTTTAAAGTTTGAAAATGTGGAAAAATAAAATATTTTCACAGTGAAACTTCTGATGTCCACATTTTCAACATTTTTTGGGAAATCTTTGAGCATTTTTTGGTGGAAAAAAAAAGTTAAAAATGTTTCTTCAGACCATTCACAAAAAAAAATCAAAATTCACTGGATTTTGGTAGATTTTTTGTGAATGTTCTTAAAGAAAAAAGTAGAAGTTTTACTGATATATATGTAATCATTTTAGGTATTTTTAGGACTTTTTTTGAAAGATTTTTGCTCATTTTTTGTAAATATTTACTAGAATTTTCTTGCCAAATTTGGGAATTTGTTTTTTTTAAATAAAACTTTCAAGGGAAACTTTTAAGGAATTATTGGAATTTTCTTTCTGAAGGTTTTGCAAATTTTCAGAAATTTGGCAAATTTTTTTACTGATTTTTTTCAGACAAGGAAACAATATTGTTTGGTGTCTGTAAATGAGGACAACAGGAGGGTTAACACATTTCAAATTAAGAGGTTACATGAAAGCAACAATCTATGTTTGAGTGAAAAACTGCTTTTTTTTTAGCATATCTGGCTTATTTTAAGACACCTAAGCTTGACAGTCCTGGTAAAATATAACTTAAAACAAGTTTTCCAGCTAATTTTAAGATCTCAATATTCTAAACATCATATCTTATTTCAAGAAATCTCACCAAGCCATTTTTCACTTGTTCTATTGACAGATTTTTCACTTATTTCAAAGTAAAAGCTCCTTGAAATAAGTTTTTTTCTTGTTTTGAGAGGGGCATTTTTCCAGTGTTGGTCATGGTGTGTATTTACTCCTTGTGTGAGCGGTGGGCAGCTGATGTTGTGGCTAACTATGAGGAAGCTACTCCTGCTGGTCTCAGCTGTTCCTCAGTTTTTTTCTACACGCCAACTGTTGTTCAGTCACAGCATGTGGCGCTTCTCCTGGCAAAAAAAAAAAGCAGCAGCGTGTCCGTGTGAGGGTGTGTTTTCACAGCAAACGGATCTGTCGTAACAAGGAGAAAGCTTGTGTGTGTTTGCACGTCATCTTTACATGTGTGACTTGATTTATTTATTTTTTTTTAAATCGCCTGCTCCAGTTCCAGTTCACTCCACCCTTTCCCCAACAGCCCGCCATCTCTGTGTTGTAATTTGCACACAGCTAACGTGTGATATCACTCAGTCAACACAAGGCCATTGAGCAGGTGTGGCAGCAGCACATGGGTCTGTGCAGCTGCAGCCAACACAGTTGCTTCAGTCACAACAGCGCAGAGGCCTGCAGGCAGCTGCTCCACTGCTGAAAACAACACATGCACAGAGAAACATGACCAAGCTATGATCAAGAGGCAAGAAGAAGGAGGCAACAAGTCCACACATTTCTGTTTCAGCAGCCTTGTTTTCATATAATGGTCAAAGTTTTGAAATGTTGCTAAAAAAAAAAAAGAAAAGAAAGAAAAATAGGTTTGTTTCCATTAACTAGGCCACGTAGTGTCATCAGAAGGTTGCGTTTCAGGCAGAAAAAACTTCATGTTTGTTCGGCAACTGCAAAAAAAAAATCTTTAGAAATTTTCAATAGAGCAAGTTGCATTTGTTCTTTATTAACAGCTGGTATTAGCCATGTTTCATGCTGTCTGGAGACAAAGAAAAGAGCAGAATTAGCTGATCAGTTACACGAGTTAGATGTTCGCCGTGTCAGAACTAATTTAAAAAAGATGTTTCCACCACCCAAAAACCACATCAAGGAAACTTTTGCCATTTTAAACTGACATTCAGCTGTGACAAACAATAATCAAATAACCATTATAAAGCAAATGAAGTACAGTAGACATACTGCCATATGCTGTTAAGCCATTTCTGCTATTCTGGCGGCCTGATTTCATCAACCATCTGAGGATAGAAACACCATCCTGGTAGATTCAGTTCACATTTAGTACACATGCTCTGGCCAGAAGCTATTAACTGCCACGGTCTTTGTCATGGTGGCCCACTGCTAGCTAAACGCTCACAATGTTCTCTGCTTGTCAACAAAAGCATTGGCTGTAGTTGTAGTGAAATGTAGTATTAAAAGCAGCAACGTGAAATCTAATGTAAAATTGATTTTCTGACGTGCATGTCCTTCATCTCCTGCCTTAGTGGTTAACAGATACACTATCGTTCAAAAGTTTGGCGTCTCCATGAAAACTCACTCTTTTATCTAACATAACTGCACAAGGGTTTTCTAATCATCAATTAGCCAATTAGCTAACATAATGTAGCATTAGAACACAGCAGTGATGGTTGCTGGAAATGTTCCTCTGTACCCCTATGGAGATATTCCATTAAACTTGTCCAGCTAGAACAGTCATTTACCACATTAACAATGTCTAAACTGGATTTATCATTCATTTAATGTTATCTTTATTGAATAAAAATGCTTTTCGTTTAAAAATAAGGACATTTCTAAGAGACCCCAAACTTTCAAACTGTAGCGTAAATAATCAACTACCAGATAATCATCAGCATTCCTGTGTTCAGCTGTGGTTTTCCTACATCTTACTTCAAAATGTTCATAAAAACACTCAGTGGAAACACAGCATCATGTCCCATAGCATCATTACAGGACTGGACAACAGATATAAGAGGTACAAACGCTCAGGTACATTAACAGCAGCTTTGTGCATTAAAATAAGCAGGCCAACACGCTCTGGAAACAAAACTTCCCTTGAATTTAAGCTGAGGGCACTACAAAAACACACAACTGCCCCAAAAGGTGTCCTGTGTGTATTACTGTCAACACTGAGCTTCACCAGACCTTTTTTTTTTTGTGGCCTACATCAGCGCCCCACTTCAACAACAGACCGAGGGGAAACACAGGGTCCAGTGTGGTGGACACAGGTGTGTCCTTGTCCTCCCACGCTTCCTCCATTAACAGCAATCCTTTGGGGCGGCTCATTTCCTGTCAGGGCAGGAAGTGGGAAGGAGGGCAGGGCAGAGCGATGATGATGTCAGAGCAGGAAATAAAGGCAGGATTGTTGGAGGGGGAAAGCACGGCGAACGAGCGAGCAGACAGAGCTAAATACATGTGTACAGTGCAGGAGGTGCTGCAAGTCCACAATCTGTGACTTCAGCGTGACACACACACCGAACAGTTGTAATTATGAACGCTGAGTAATTATCCCTTTTCAGACATGTGATGTGTAACGCTGCTGCTTCATCGGGTCGTTAAAGTGACGGCATTCTGTCATTCAGGCGTAGTTTCCTTCCTGTTAATGTGCTTCATTCAGACATGGCACAGTAATGGAGAAAGTTATGTCATATTTGTCATTCATGCAAGAGTAAAAGGCAAAAGTGACGTACAACACATAATTATAACACACTAATAAACAAAAGACTAATTCTTTTGTTTGTTTAGTATTATTTTTTGGGCATTTTTTCCTTTTTTTTTTAAGATAGGACAGTGAGAGAGAGACAGGAAACATGAGTAGAAGAACAGCCTTGTTTATTTATTTATAACTTCCTAAACTATGAAAATTCTTACAATATGTGACTATACTCTAACTGCCTTAATAACAGTAAAATAAAACTATCCTGAGGGCTGTAATGGAGCTCTAGATGCAACCAAATGATCTAACAAATGATAAACTGCAAATTTGTATGCGACAGATAAAAAGTAAACAGTGTGGCTCATCACCAGATCATTGCTATCTCCATGTCTGGAATCATTTATAATAAAAATCTATTTAATGAAGCTACTGTGTGTAAATGCACGCAACCATCCAGCTACTCATATGCATCCTGCTGCTGTTTGATGCAACATTTAACTCAGAGGAAAGACTCCTACAAGCAACGGGAGGCACGAAGGAAAAAAAATTACAATAAGTTTTAATATTATTAATATCATTAACCTAAGCTGTTAGCGTCTGTTTTTATGGAGCTAAAATTATATTTTTATGGACATTTCATTTGAAAAAGTACAGCAAAATAGATGACAAATGTGTCTGAATTGTGGAAGGAATCTTGCTCAAATCCCTTCCCACAGCTTGTTGCTTTTGTGTGTCTTTTTGTCAACATGACAGGGTGCATTTCAGACTTGAGTGCGATTCCAAAATGTCTTCAGGTTCGATCCAAAAAGATTCACAACGCAACTTTTACAGAAAAGTGAACAAGGTGTGCATTCAGACATGATGCGGGTTTAAGTTGACATATTTATTCTGATTTGTTTTTTGATATATAAAGAGCAAAAAGTTGTATATCTGGGCTTTCGGTGCGTATATGTATACAGACAAACCGTCATTTTGAACTTGGGTGCATCGGCTCTGTTGACAAAATAGCAGGAAGAACTTACAGTAGCACACAATCCAGTGCAACAACATGACAAACAATAGCCTTAAAATACCATACATGTGTCCATTCTTCCTCTGTAATGTCAGATCGCAATAAAATACAACCATATGCTAACCTATAAACACAGAGAAAAGCCTGCTATGAATCACAACAGCGCAAAAAGGCACAGACAGCATGTCACCGTGACGCCACAGAGAGAGTACAGATCAGTGATTAAAGACGCATTCAGCTCATTCTTGCGCGGCGTGACGGGACATTATCTGGAAATGTGACATATGGCTGCATTGTGTTTGCTAAAACAAACCATTACGTGACCTCAGATCTCAGATTCCCCAACAATCTGTAAATCAATGGTTCAACCGTGGGAGACGCATCGATTGAAATCACCCAACAGCACCTTAATCTACTTCCAGAACAAGACGAGTCCTTAGCAGTGGCCCTAAGACTTCTTGTAAGGGCACCAGGATGAAGCATCAGGCGGCTGATTGATGGTTCCCTGCAAAGCTGACCCTCGCTGGGAGACTGCATTAGTATTGATCAGTGTGTTGCTTTTGTGTCAAGTCAAGTGCAACTCTGAGAAGCTTCCATTCCTGCATAGTGCACGGCCTGACCTCTACACTGGGTCAATGCAAAAATCCCTTCAACAGTCGTCCAGTTTCACACCTAAAAATCACCTGCCTGTACTGTATGTCAATCAGAAATTCTACATCTCACAAGTAGGATACTGACATGGCTGCTCTTCCGACTAAAGCCCTTTTCAGACGTGTGATGCGATTGATGCGACACCAGAAACACAACCTGCTCTCTTTATGAGCTTCAAACCGCGGTAAAGACGTTATTGAACTGACCTTGCGCAGCCTCCTTTAGCCGTTTGCGCTCATATACTGTAAGGTCTGGTTGCAATTACAAGGAGCTGATCACCTCTCCTCAGTGTCAGCGCTCAGCTCTGGAAAAACCACACATGGTGGGAATTATGGAATAACGCTGTGTCAGGAATGTTCCCACGATGGCCAGTGAGATCTGATGGAGGTCCCACTGCCTGGCGAGGTGCCGTGGGGTTTATTGGTAAAGCAACACACGCATACAGAGTTACACAATGAAATGCCTTCTGTGTTGGTCCACGTTTGGACCTCTTGTAGTCTGTGTCAAACATGCAGCCCGTGGGCCAAAACCGGTCGAAAAGTAAAGTGGAAAAATTACAGAGAAGACATAAACTGGAAACTGTACATCTGTAAAACTATAAATTTTAAATAATTTCCTGGCAAGTTGTTTTGATCATAAGGTAAAATACTGGATTGCTCATTGTTCTTTTGCATCTTGTTTCTGTAATATTTTGTCTTGTTTCTGTTGTCTTTTGTCATATAGCTCATGTTTTTGTCGTTTTCTGTTTCCTTTGTGTCTTTTTTGTCTTGTTTCTGTCCGTTTGTTTTGCTTTATTCGTTGCCTTGTGTAGTATTTTTTTTTTTTTGGTTTGTGTTTTTGTCGCGCTTGTGCCATTTGTCCATTTTTTTGTCGCTTTCTAACCTTTGTCTAGTTTTTTGTTTTGTGTCGATTGTCTCATTTTTAGTCATTTTGTTTCTCACTTTTGTCGTTTTGCGTTTGCTTTTTGTTGTTCGCTTATGTTGTTTTGTCTTGTTTTGTCACCGTTTTGCTTTATTCATTGTTTTGTGTAGCGTTTTTTAGGTTGTGCTTTTTTGTGTCGCTTGTGTTGTTTGTTTTTTAGCTGTTTGTTTCCTGCTTTTGTCACTGTTTGTCTCGTTTGTGCCATTTGTCCATTTTTTTGCCGCTTTCTAACTTGTGGCTAGTTTTTTGTCTCGTTTTATTCATGTTGTGTTGTTTGTCTCATTTTTTTGTCCTTTTGTGTCTCATTTTTGCAATATTTTGTCTCATTTTTTTAATATAAAGTAATGCAACATTCAGTTCCAGATACCTGTCCTTTAACAAAAGAAATCAACATGTTGAACTCTAACCATCATTAGCACAGTCCGATCAGCTTAAAGACAGAAATCTCACTTCTCATTTGCGTCATTTTGTTGGGATACTCTCTGGACGGGAATCACCAACAGCAGCAATCGGTGAGGGGGGGGGGTTTAAGATGGCTGAACATCCCAGTGACCCTTTCTGTGGCTCCAAAAGAGGTCAGGGTGTCAAACTCTGATGGCAAATGCCCATGTGGCAGTTGGGCCAAAATAATCAGGAATCATAGTGAAGATCAGCAGAGCAGAGAGAGATTATCAAGCTACTCAGCCACCAACTTAACCCAGAAACTGAACTGAGGCTCGCTCTCCCTCGCAGAGCTGCCAGGGTATTAGTCAATGAGATTTGGCGAGAGGCAGTCACACACACACACACACACACACACACACACACACACACACACACACACACACACACACACACACACACACACACACAGCTATTTTGCGGGATTAAGCTCGCAGGTTTGAGAAACTGTCAAGGGATTCTCTCACAAAAAATGTGTCAATCCACTTCTCGCGCAGCGAGCACGGCTGTTTTCCCTGGCTGGATTCTCTCTGCGTTGTAGGTCACCGACTGAAACTCGAGATTCCTTCGGTGTCCTACATGAACCCTGATGTGAAAAGACAAACGGAGCAGCCTGCCAGCATCGCTCTGTACAGTGAACGCTGAGCGATGCATCGAGGCCGAGCCTTGTGAAAAAGTGGGACTTCCAGACTTTGGCAGAGGACGCAGGGAAAACAAAGAATGACCTCAGTGTTTCCAAGCGCTTCATATGACATCAGTCACTGAGGAGTATTTTATAGCTTCTCATAAATCCTCCCAGATCTTTTCTCCAACCACTTCACATTTTCACGCTCCTCTTTACAGGTGTTCCTCCACTTCTCCGTGTCTTTTTGGCAGGCGGCTCAATTGCGGAGTCATTAGTGACACGCTGATGTGCGGTGAACCTTGTGGCTCTTGGCTCAGGATCCAACGAGCCGGCAACGCGACGAGACGAGACCAGGCTGCTTTCCAAGCCTTCACGTTGTCCCTTACTTGAGGTTTCACTACATGCTTAAGTATCGCCTGCTTTCTACAAGACAAGAGCCGGGACAACTTTCATGATTACAGCCGAGAGTGTAGTTAAAAGATCTGAGGAGGGAAAGTAGGCTGCAGTGCATATTTAATGGCAAAGCGAGCCTTTTCAGCCCCAGTTTTTGGTGTACTGCTAGTTTGTGGCTTGAACTAAACACAGATACGCAGTTGGAACGGTTAAATAATGTACGGGTGCAACTGTTTTTGCTGTCAGTGTATTTATGGAGTGCAGCAGAATATGTTTTGGAGCTGCAGTTCAAGAGGACAACACTCAAATTTCTGCTTAATATTTCTTGGAGATTAAAAGCAGTAATAATGTGTTTTTCCCTCACAATGGGAGCCTCTGTCTTAGCGCACTGTAAAAATAAAAGGTGCTATTGTGTCTCAGTGGATGTGATGCAGAAAGTTGAGTCTTTTTTTTCATCACGGTGAATTATTCCAGTCGGCTCTTTTCCGAACTGCAGAGCCGCTTTGGTGCCTGGCCCAGTTTTGTGCAGGTGAAGAGACTTAACTGCTGCAGCTGTAAGGAGAGACACGGCTGTCTGCGGTGCTCATTTTAGACGGGCGGATTATGTTCCTGGAGACACAATGGAGCGATGATTACAAATCTGTCAGAGATTCAGCTCGACGAAAACACAAAGTGTGCGCTGGAAAGTCCTCATTTCTCCCTCACGTGGCACCGCAAAACGCAGTGTCGGTTTATGTCGGTGAATCTCACACGGTAGTTGTGTTACATCCCGAAATATGATGACAAAATTGACGGTACTGAGATGCAAATTAATTTCTTGAAGATGGTCATCTGTTCCTGGTTTCTAGCTCCTGGTGGGCTCACAATAATAAAACCATGATCCATTATATGTGGGGAAAAAAAACACATTTTTATCCTCTTCATTGTCAAAATTACTTTAAGCATCTTCACTCTTAGTGTAGGGGTGTCAAATACACGGCTCACGGCCCAAAAGCGGCCCTCCAGAGGGTCCAATCCGGCCCTCAAAGTGTAAAAATGACAGAGAAGACATTAACTGGAATTTGTACATTCGCAAAACTCTAAATTTGAAATACTTTTCTGAAAAGTTGTTCTGATCATAAAGTAAAATACTCAATTGCTCATTGGTCTTTTCTCATTTTTGTAATATTTTGTCTTGGTTTTGTTGTTTTTTGTCTTTTTGTTGTCAGACTTCTGCTGTCTGTCTCATATTTTTGTCATTTTGTGTTTCCTTTTTGTCTCGCTTATGTTTTTTTCTTTTTGTCACTTTGTTTTCACGTTATTCTTTGTTTCATGTAGCTTCTTTCTGTTTTTCTGTCGTTTTGTGACTCATCTGTGCCATTTGTCCATTTTTTTGTCGCTTTCTAACTTTTGTCTAGTTTTTTGTCTTTTTTGCTTTGTTTCGCGTAGTTTGACTCATTTCTTGTCGCTTTGTTTCTCACCATTGCCATTTTGTGTCTCGTTTTTGTAATATTTTGTCATGTTTTTATCTGACTTGGTTTTGATCATGAAGTAAAACGCGATCTCGTTCAGTTCCAGATTCCTGAGACTAAATGTTTTGTGCCTTTGTAGAAACACTGTGATCTGTAAGTTGAAATGTGTAAATGAAAAACTGAGGCATAATGTGAAATTTTTGCACTAAAACAAAGGAAAATTTTGGAGTGATGGTTATTTAAAGGTTATTTTGCTGTGATTTTACTGGTTACTTGAGATTAAATTGGGCTGAATGTGGCCCCTGAACTAAGAAGTTTGACACCCCTGCTTTAGTGTTTTTTGGGATAAAACTCCTCTACAAAAACCACCCTAAATGTTCAAAAAATGTATTTTATAATACATTTAATTCACTGGAGTTCCCGACCTGCAAGTTGCTATTTAAATCTGGTGTATGGTTGGATTTGGGATTCCACAGATTCAGACGTACTCCTCTGCCATTGTAACCAACACAATATGATGCTAACCTCCACCTCCCAAGAGAGACGCCATGAAAGCAGACCATTTGCTCTAACTACATCTTTGACTTTCTCAGATAGTCGTATAACGCTGCTATTGTTGGTGTTTTCCAAGTGACAAATACAACTGAATCCTCGGTGGATTTCACTGGAATGCAACCCGGAGGTTAACGGTTACAAAGCAACTGTACAAGCAGAAACTGCTCTAAACAGAGGTCATCCAAACATTTCAGGCCAAGAGGCAGGCATTTCACAGCCGGGTGAGGGGAAACAGTGCAGTTTGCTTTGTTTGCATTTGCGTGCGGCGGTCCTCTCCCAAACCCCCCTATCTGTGCCGGACTGTAATGTATATCAGCCAAAAGGCAAACAAACACATCAAGCCTGCACGCACACACGGACATGCAAGCCGCTGTTCTGGTTTCATGAGAACGGAGTGAACTCTGATCGGAGCAGAGAGGACTGGACTGGTTGATGCTGTGAAGAAATCATGGCCACGATCTGCTGCAAAGGACGGGCCATTTAATTTAATTTAACTCAGGATGTAAAATAGTGCATGCGAACGCAATACGGAGCAGGAAATAAATCCGCTTTCTACTTCCACATGTAGTTCTTAGACCAGACAGATCATACATCACCAGTAGGTCAATAATATATATTTTTTCACAGCACATGTACATTTTCTCTGAGTTAGCACTTACTCTTAATACCACTCCCTCTGAAGCCTGCCTTAGAGGTTTTATGCTGTCTCCATGTCAAAGAGCCATCCATATCCACAGCCCAGATCTAAAAGACTGTACGCCCACTCAGACAAGCCATCCCATCCATCAGCCCACCCCATGACTGTTGTGGTGCAGCTTTACCTGTGGATTACACAGGCTGGTGGTGAAGAAAAAGAAACAAGACACCTTAAATCACGTCCCCTGCTCCACCCCTTCATGTGCCTCTCACTGATACCTGATGCTGGAATTCCTGCCGGGAATTCCCACTGCGATGAGGTTCCCTTTTTCAACTTTGGATGTTGGAGATCAGGTTCAGGGTGATTACCCTGTGAACTGTGTGAAACTTAACTTATAGGTAGATGCACAAAAACAGCACGGGGCCTCAAAACTTTGACAGTCTCAAGGTGGATTTATGGTTCCACGTTGGTGTCTGTTTGCATTCCTTTGTGCAGACACAGAAGGCGCTTTCCCACTAGCACATACTCAGCTCGACTCGACTCGGTTTAGGTTGTTTTTCTTTCCAATTGCACCTCATCATCAGTGGAGTCGTCACCTGTAAGTCCCTTAACGTCATTTCTGACACAAATGCAACGCAACAATGTAGGACATCGAGGTGATGTTATACCTGCTGCTGGGTCTACGTCTTTTTGTCAGATTCAAAGCAAAAGAAAAGAGTCAGAGAAAGCCGAAGGCGGTGAGTCAAAACACTCAAGAGAACAGGAGAGTTTGGGAGGCGATACAGCAGTGTCAAGGCTAAGACAAGAAGATACCAACTAGACGACGTATGAGGGTAAGCTAATACTAGTCCGCTACAGTTATCAGATATCAGTCCCATGCGCAACCCTGTAATGGCTGCAATTTATCGCCATGACATGTTAAAATATGTACGCTGGATGGTGTCGTCACCCCCTGTCCAATCAGTGGCCTGCATTCTGTAGACGTCACATTATCGGCTCGACTCTGCTAGCTTGGAACCCCAGCCGAGTAGGTACTAAAATAGTATCCGGTCCTATGTCCTGATGGAAAATCTCACAAACAGTACAGTCAAGCCGAGTCGAGCCGATTAGATGTTAATGGAAAAGCGCCAACGATTATGGGGCTTGAACCAATGTTGAGCCAATGGGGAGGTGCATGTTTGCAGTCCACCAAGCCAACAGTACATCAACCCTCTGTGATGACACAGTAAGGCTGAATGATTGGAAGGGGAATTGTGATTTTCCGCCAAATATTACGATTTGATTTGTGACATATTTCCTTAAAACCTGCCCAAGATCGATTCAAAACTCGTGATGGATCATCCAAAGTGTGACACCCACACAAAGAAAACAGTGTGAAGTTGTAAAACCATTGACAAAACAGTTTAAATCCCGTGTCCTACATGCTGCGCACCATAAACTGCGGACTTTGCTATGTCAATTTGATTTATTGCTGAGGCCTGGAAAGCATAGATCAGACCCTGATTGGTTGAAAGTGTGAAGGTTCCTTTCAGTATGATGAACAATGTAATGTTTAAGCTGTGACTCCACGATGACTTTTGTCAGAAGCAAAAAGGACCATGAACAGCACCAACAGCAACAAGAGTGACAGAAAACATCCACAGGAGTTGACGTGTCTGCAGAGCCAACATCAACCCAGTACCATGCCGGACCCCTGAGGTGTTCATCATGTTGCCTGCATGACTAAGACTGATTATACTCCCTTGCTGAGGTGCACATTCACAGCTGCAGACACAACAGTTGTTCCTGTTATTATACCACTTTCTAGTCCTGTTGAAGGTCCGTTCTGCACACTACTACCCCTGCAGCATAGCGGTCTGTGTGGACACAAATTTCAGGCTGCAAACAGACATCCAAAGGGACTCTTGCAGACTTAGGCAGACGATGACATTTACATAATGTGGGCCTTCGTGTACTCGATAAAACACAACACTGACTTACGTGTGTGATGAAGAGCAACAATCATCGGTCAGCACGCTCCACAAAAGGGCCCCCTATTTGCTAGCACATGCACTATTTACCTAACAAAGACCGACCTTCTGCAACAGTGAATGAAACAGGCCATCTGTAGTACAGTAGAAGAGAAGGGGGGCCCGTCCTCTCCAGCGCTGAGAATCGGCCACCTGCCATCGCCAAAGTCACAGTGATTAATAGCTGCCTAAGCTGCTTAAACAAAATTGTACAGCGAAAGAGGTAGCAACAAAAGGGACAATTAATGAATGAACAATACGACAGACTAAACATGTATCATAGCAGATCAGATAGAATGAAGGAAAATGGGTCATGGAAGAAGCCGTGTGGAGATAAAGACTGGCAGACTAAGGTGGCTTAGGCCCCAATAATGACATTTTCGCAACGAATAATGTTCAGTTTTGGTGTTAGCCACAGAAATCCATCGTAACAGAACATGTTTTGTATTGTGAAACATGCTCTCTCCACTTCACAGATGTGGAAGCGTAATCTAGAAAACGCAGGACGGTAGATAAGGCTGAGGTAATACTACAACACTTCTTAAACTTAGTAAAAAAAACATGAATCAATAATATCCAGCCATTTAAAAGTATCTGAAAGTGGGCTTTTCCTTTAAGGCCGTGAATCCCAGCAGGGCTGACCTGTGCTAAAAACGTATACACTCATGATACCGCCTTCACCCACTGGCACAGATATACGAAGCAACACGGTGCAGAGAGCCGATTGTAGGTCAATCCTCGCTGTTTGTATCTTTAGCTGTCTTTACATTTGCCTTGGGTGAGTGAGTGCACCTGCTGAACAAGGTCCAAGATCATGTACTGCCTGAGAAGAAGAGGAGGAGGAGGAGGAGATGTCCTCCTTCTGCCTGCTCCAATCAGTCGTAAAGCTTACAGGGAACAAGCTGTATTGTTTATGCATACACTGCTTTGGTACGGTTGGGAAATTCAGCACACCTTCACATTTCCTGGCGTTGGTGAGGACTGAATACAGAGCTGTAAGATAGTTGAAGTTAAGCTTCAGTGACATAAGGTAATATCTCAATTAATGGACTAGTTGCTAGGCAGAAAATCCAACACAATGTCGTCAAATGTCTTGTTTTGCCCACAATCCAAAGATGTACCGATTACTGTCATGGATGAGTAAAAAAAACAAGAAGTTGGAGAGAATACTGAGCGTTTTCTCCTTCAAAAATTACTCAAATCCTGCTGGAAAGCTGTGAATCATCATTTCCACATATTGTGTGAATGCCCAAAAGTTAACCGTTATTGGAAAGAAATACACAAAGCTATAGAAACAACTTTTAATACTTATCTACCATTTGATTTAAAAACCGTCTATTCCTCCAGAGGTCAAAAACATAAACAGATAGTCAGTATATTACTAGCTAAAGGGGGGAAAAGCAAAAACAAAACGATGGTTGACACAAGAAGAAGAGACAACAAGTAACTGGATAGACATAACCAAGGTAATTTATAGGATGGAAAGAATAACCTTTACTGTAAACCTGAAGATGGATTAGTTTGTGCAACACTGCGAGGATGGGTGAGATATGTGAGGCATTCTAGACCCAATTTTGAAGGGATGATGGCATGAATACGAACTCAGAATCTTTAAATTGAAGGAAATGTTTCTGTGTTTTATTTATCGATTTATTTGTTGATTCTTTACTTTGAAATTCTGAAATTTGAAATGAGCAGCTGCAAATGTTGCTGTTGCTTTTAACATCTACTCTCTGGATGTAAATCGTTTGTGTACATCTGTCCAGTTTTTCAGATGTTGTAAAAATCTAACTTCTCCTAGAGAATTGGAAAAAGAAATTACTCAAATCCATTAATCAATTAGCAAAATAGTTGGAGTTCTAGTGAGAGTACAGGTCTCTACTAATTTCTTTGCCAGACCATAGAATTCGACGATGACAAATGCGAAGGCCAGATCAGAAAAAGGTAATTTCCAGCTGTAAAGGGCTCTGACATAAGTCTCCAAATATATATATGAAAAGGCCAACAGGAAGAGCAGCGATGGAATAGCGGAGGTTTGAGCAGCATGGTCGGCCATTTGCCTTTGTTTGCAAATGGCAGGGGCAGCTGTCACCAAAGGTCAGCAAAATGTTCCCAGAACAAGGCCCTATAGAGGCCGGGAGCAAGTGCCTGCGACAACGGAGGAGGGGGGACACACCCATGAGGAATGAAACACTTTCCTCACTCGCACAAAATACACCCACAATGACGCATCTCGGCGGCGGCCCCCGATGCAGCTGGTGGCCTTGTCCAGTTTATCCTCGGCTCTCCGACCCAAGCCTTCTATCAGTGTGGAAATATCAGGTTACCCCTCTACCCCTCCGGTGCTGCGTTTGAAGTGCCATCCTCCCCCCTGCCCTCCTTTACCCACCTACACCCCCTGGCTGTAACCCAACCTGGGTAAACCTACACCAACCACCATCGCCACCCCTCCTCCAGCCTCGTCTCTGGAGCTTTTGTGCAGGGAATGCCCAGGGACATGGGTGGGTGGATGGATGTTTGGGAGACAGACAGGGCCATTGCAACTCGCACGACAGAGCCGGCAAAGCGCTGACAGACGGACAGACCAGGAGATGCTAACACACACACACAGAAAACCAAGAATAGCATTCAAATCTATCTCCCCCCAACACACAAACAGCCTCCACGGATCATTCGTCGAGCCTAAAATTTCTTTGACAACTGTTTTTCTCATCTAATCAACTACATCCCAAGGAAATCATGCATGGATGAAAAGCAGCAGAGGGATGTAGTGAGGAGAACAGAAGATGTTTTATTTCTTCCCCCTCCTCTTTTGGTAAAACGGGACGGCACAGGAGGAATGAGAAAGCCACGTCTTTGGTTCTGTACTTCTGTTGTGAAACGTGCAACCCATCGTCTCCCTGGGGATACAGCCTAGAGAAAGAAAGCTGACAGTGAAAAATCCCTCACATATGCTTTTAAACAGGGGCAGTGAAATGACACGGGAACATATGTTTTATCTCCGTGGACGGAAATTTAATCCATGACTGGGCTTTTTATGACTGAGCTACATGCTGTGTCTTTTGGGCCATTAAAGCTGGGTTAGGCAGATTTTTTGGGGTAAAAATTCTACCCTAAACATCCAGCATACTGTAATTTGGTCAGCTTCTTTCAGGGCAAATACCAGTACTTATTATTAGTAATCAAGTAGATTGATAGCTGATATTTGAAACCAATATATACTCAAAATTTAGAGCAGCAAACTCCAACGGAAAACTTTGGTAAAATTTCTTTTCTTTCAAAATTACGCTTTACATTTGTTTTATTAAAGGTAAACTTTTCAACATTTAGCCACGATGACTGGCTACTCATTACATGCAACCAATCAGACATTACTCAGGTGGCACATTTCTAAAAAAAAAAACAATTCATGCTATCAGGAGTTGGTTCAAAAAAATAACAACGGAAATTATCAGAAACATGCTGAAAATCTAATCTAACAACACAAACACTTTCCTCAGAAGGTAGAGTTTGACTCACATGTAAAGCCACAAATTAATGCTGACTTTTAGCTTGATTATCTGCAGTTTTTGATCAGCTGGTAAGAAGGATTTAAAACCAAAATGACCCCACATCTCACTTGATTTGTCCCATCTGCAAACATTTTCCTGATGGGTTCATGGTCTTACTGACCAGTTTCAATATGTTTTAAATACAGCATAGTGCTAGTTTTGTAAATTGTGGTCCTGGTGAGTGGAAAATAGAAGATAAAGCAGTGCAAAGTACATATTTTCAAATTGTATATGCAGTCAATGCTTTTATTGAGAGGTTAGAGCTGCTGGCAGGGGGCTGCATATTTTAAAATTCTAGCCTTTTCCAGATTTCTTCCTACTCCAGCTTTAAGTCTACTCAGCAAATGTCTTGTATGATACAACATAAAGTGCTGATGCATTTGAGCTTTGTGTTTGCATAAATGCCTTCAAAAACGTGATTTTGTTTGTTTGTTTGATTTAAATTTGATGTGAATAATGAATAAACAAGCGCCTGTCAAAAGAACTGTGTAAAGAAGCTACAACTACAAATCTCGTAAATGAGCCAAACAAGCTGCGCCAAACATCAAAGAGAGAGCAAATATTTGTCAGACCTTCCATTTTGCATAACCAGCTCATAATGAAGTTCCTAAATAACGCACGCATAATAGGACGCAGCACAGGAAACAGAGCCACACTTAACAATGCCCAAAGGAATATTTCACTGGCTTTTCCAGATGTGTTCTGTGCATCACTCATTTCTGGCTTCTTCTGACAAAGACAGCCAGTGAAATGTGACTCCAAACTGCTGCTATTACCCCATTTCATAAAAAACCTAACAAGCCTAAAGGCATCTGCCCGAGGGGTGAAGAACCAGAAGGCCACTGGTTGTTGTTCAACCCATCGGTCGCGTTGTCGCTGCACTGTCTCCATGTCTGGAATAATGTGCTTCTCGTCTGTGGATGCAAATCAAGCGTGCCTTAAGGACACAGACGGTCTATTATAAAAGCCACTGTGGGGAATAAAGGCTGGGCCAAGTGGCTGCTTAGTGGCTTCCTTTGGAGGAAGAAAATGCTGTTTTGTTTTGTTGTGGCCGCCCTGCAAAATAAATTAAAGCCAGTTAAAATGTGCCCTCACCTTGCCTCGCTAGTGCAAACAACACAGTGAATGTTTATTCTGGAGGAAACCTGGGTGCATGTGGCCATGTGGCAGCTGGCCAGACAGTAGCATGGCTAGCAACTCCTCTGCAGATGACCTTTGAACCCGGTGGAGGGTCAATGCTAATGTCTGACAAGAAGTAAATTTAAAGATCTGAGTGGAGATGGTGGTGTTAAAGCGTTTGTTTTGGAGTGTAAACACTGCACGGTTTGGGGATTTAACTTTTCCATTACGATTCAGTGAGACGGCTAAAACACCGGTGTTAAAACGGCTATCTAAGGTGGTTGCTAAGGTGAAAGCTAAGGTGGTTGCTAAGGTGGATGCTAGCATAAAATTGAAGATAGCCACTGGTCAAACAAACCATTGTCGGCGGCAACAAAGGGAATTAAAACGGTCACCATGAGATGTATTCAAGAGCCAGCCCCCAATCAGCTCACTTCACACACACTTTAACGCGTTTACACACATCTTACAGGTTGTTAACGGTAAGAAAAAAACGCTTTTTCACAAACGCACCGGCGAGATATAAACAGCGCGACAATAACCAACGGCCATTACCCGGAGCCTGATAGCCTCCTCCCGCTAAACAGGGTGGAGACGAGCTCACACATCTTTCTGTTTAGCTGGATGCAGGGGAGAATAATTAACGTTTAAACACCCCCATACAAGACTCCCGTGGTTTTATTTGGGAGCAGGCAAACTGACAAGTATTCCCCGGTAATGATAACAACAATAATAACGACAATAGGCTCGTGTTTAATTGTCACTCCCGTGAAAAGCTGCGGCCCTTTTCCCAGTCGGCCCAAACGCTGCACCCCCCCTCCGAAAAAGAGCTGTTCAATGGCCGCAGAGGGGCCACACGGACCCCCCATTCAAAGCAAACCTTATCCCACAGGAAAATGAAGGGCTGCTTTTAAAAAATACCAAGTGCTTTTGTCAGTTTTTATTAAGTAATTTACTCCTTCGTCCCTTCCAAAGGATACTGTGTAGGATGGGCTGTTGGAAAATAAACTGGCATTCAGCCTGTTTATGGTTGACATTATCACCCTTAATGAGTATTTTATTCTGAATTAAGACAAACAAAAGCAATAGAGGGTTAAAATACACCAAAAAATGGTACAGAAAATTCCACTTACAGTGAATTCACAAAGAGGGTCCTCTCTTCTAAGGTGGTCTCCAGTGGGAGCAGATATCCTCAGAGGGGGGAAACAGAAGGAAAAACTCCCGATATTTAAAGGTGGAATTATTTGTTTTCTTGAGTGGGATGTCGGCTAAAATCGTCCCGTTGTCCTCATGTTTTCACAGCCAGCCTCTTCTGCATGTTCGGTCCACAGCCCTGTTCCCATTCTTCCCTTCGCTGCTGAGGAGACACGCTGCGCGGCTCCGTCGTTTCCTGTCCAGCCCAGGATCCAGCGCTGCCTTCATGGTCCGTCGGAAATATCCGCTCACAGCGCAATTAAGCGAGGAGAGGCAGGTCACTGTTGAGGAACAGGAGCTCACCCCGGTTTGACCAATTCAGATTGTGTGCTCATTTCACCAGTGTAAAGTAGATAAAGAAATAGAACAGGTGGAAGTGCTGTTGTTTCAGGATCAAGATTGTGAAGTCGGAGTCTTGTGGAAACACTGAAGGCAGCATCAGCATCCAACAGTTATTCCCGACAGTTACATCAATAACAACAAAAATAACAACAAAAATGATGTTAAAATAGTTTTATGTAATGTTTTTCAGTGTACTCATATAGTAAAAATAATAACATAAATAGGAAAAACAATATCAATAGCAATAAGAAGAAAACAACAATTAGAACAAATATTTAATAAATTTAATATTTTTTAAATCTAATTATTAAGTGAAAAATACCAAATTACAATTAAACGCAATAATATAAGTAAAAATTTTAAAATTTAATGTACTCAGAGATGCTTAACGACAACAACAATACTACTAATAATGATAATAGTAATAATAATCGTAATAATAATAATATAAATAAGAAGAAGAGAACAATAATGTGAACAAATACCTGATAATGGTCATTAAACATATACATTTAGGTAAAATATAAAATGTATTAAGTAGCAAACATAAAATTACAATTAAATGCAAATAATAAAAATAATAATTACAAAATTTGATGTACTCAGAGATGCTTAACAACAACAATACTAACAGTAATAATAATAATAATAATAATAATAACAACAACAACAACAGCAACAGCAATAGAAAGAATAACAATCATAAGAACAAATGTCTAATTATGGTTATAAATATCATTTCGACAACAGTAATCTCTAATAATGGTTCGAAAATTACTTATATTTGTGGCAAAATATTTATTTTATTAAGCAACAATTCTATAAAGACATGAGGAAGGTAAAATATGTAAAGCAGTAGTAAACTAAAGCATCAATTCCTGCTGATTCAATTCAATTTTCAATTCAATTCAACGATGCTCACCTAAAGCCGCTGCCTCCAGACAAAAGGGGGAATGTTGTTCCAGATTAGGAGATTATTGTCATCCATATGGACACATGGCATTACGGACCTGTCAATCTGCCGCTCATCCATTTTCTGACTTAGAATTACAGTCTTTTTCAAAATGCTTTAATCCTCATTTCACAATCCGCTGAATCTGTCACCATGTGTTTCCACATAGAATAAACATTTTCTCCCTTTTAAATGTCTCTAATCCCTGCTCTAGGTTAATGAGAAATAAAGAAAAAGTTGCTAGAATTAAAATAAGATTGCGGTGAATAACTATTTTCTTAGACTTTATGTCATAAAGAGGCTGATCAGAATGAAAGGCTTTGTTGCCACCTACTGGACAAAAAAGTAAGCTGCACTTTAGGAGGAGAAACAAGACATCACTGATTTAACAACTTAAAATAAGGTTTTTTGTCTGACAAAAAATAAATAAAAATATGCACGTTTATATATGCAAATATGGTATTATTATCAAAAAATGCACTAATTTGCATTCATTCCTACATTGTATAATACCAGCTGATTCTTTATTCTTAGTTTAAAAAAAAATAAATCCCTTAATCATTAAGAAAATACTATCAACCACCAACAAAATTGAAATTTAATTGTGAATAAACTGTTAGATAAATCCAGCATTGACTAAAAATGAAAAGTTTGGTGTGTAAATTTCTGGTTCTGAGTAAAAAAAAAAAAACATTTTGAGAGAACAGGATTTACATATGTGTATTATTATTGAAATCTACCAACGCAAATAGACAAAATGTGGCCCAATAAACACCTGAATGTCCATTTTGGAGGACTTTTTTTATTAGTCTGGGAGAAATCATGCTATTGAAGCAAAATATCCCAGAATTAAAAGTTTTAAATGACTCATTGCAACATTTTCTTGTTCATTTGTCCTAAATGTACTGTACCTTCCACAATTCTACAATTTCATTTAGCAGACGCTTTTGTCCAAAGCGACGTACAACACAAGCAAGAATTCAGACATAAGGAAAAACCTGTAGTAAGTGCAAAAGTGCTTCAAGCGCGACTGGTCAAAGGTGTTGCCATCAAGTTGCAGAAGAATTGCCAACCATCCCCCACCCCTCTTTTTTTTTTTTCAACTTTGTCAGCGTTAAAAAAAAGTGCTGAGTTTTGGACCACCTGACTTATTCTACCCCTAAGGTGGAGTCGGATTAAGTGCCTAGGTGTTCTCTGAACAATTGAGTCTTCAATCGTCTCTGTAATGACCCTTTGGCAGTCACACAAATGTTTCGTCAACATGTGCTGGTGCTTCTCTTCGTGTTCAGTAAACGTTTCCACTTGGAGTCATTTCGTTTTCAGTCACTCCACCTTTTGATCATTATCAAGTGAGAAACCTCAATCCAGACTCCTCATAAAGACGTTTGAGATTTATGCTGCTGTCATTTGTTTAGTCCAGACTAAATGACAGAAATTGTATTTGAGGACTCGGTTATTAAATGTCCAAACAATCCATGTGACTCTAAAAACTCAACAGCTTTAAGATTAAACTCTCCACAAGGATCCAAAAGAAGTTGGACTTCTACATGAGAGCTTTAATTATTCATCTACTTCCTGAAAAGTTTGGTCAATAAAAAGACAAAAAACTAAGATTTTCAGCTGAAATAAAGACAGACTTTGTGATTTTTCTGTTCACATGTTGTGTTGTTGTAAACTTACTCTTTCAAATAAATACTCGTCTAACCCTCTGGAAGCCAGCGTTTGGACTGTTTTTGTGTTGCTCCTCACCAGCTTCAGACAGCAGGGACAGAACAACGTTTTGTGGACTAAAGGCTAAACTATGACGTTTTAGAACGACATGCTATAGTATAATGTTTTTAGAGCAACCTGCTATACTATGATGTACCATGGAGTGCCCGGAAGTTAGCCGACCTAGCAGAAGCGCTAATGAGGTCTGCTCTGGCACGGATTATTACCGTCATACATGTAGCTTTTCAAATAAATCCTGTCCAAGACACAGAGCTGTAGCTCCGTTTCAGTGTGAGATCTAATGTTTCTCTGTGTGACGGTGTCTGACTTCCTCTAATAAAATCCTCCTGTTCACTGGGAGCTGCAGCCATAGACATAAATCTACTGATTCATATCTATGCACACTAGTCTGGTCCGATGCAGTCTCGATGATGACATTTCACAAGTACGTGGGAACCCAAATACGGACAGTTACGTACTGAGAAACGGCCACAGTCTTCTTACCACAAAGGTATAAAGCTGCTCATCTTCTCCTCTGGCATCAGGAAACTTCTTCAAAGCTTCTTCAAATCCAAATGAAACACAATGAAAAGATCAAACTAACGTCTTTGGTGCATTCAGGTGCAGTCGGACAACCGCACACCGAAGTTGGGTTCAGGGGCGTTGGAAATCGGAGTATCAGTAATGTAAATTTCCTACGAAAATTTTGGGGGGGACACATGGGGGGCCCACTGCTCCCCCGTGTCCCCACGGAAGATCCACCACTGTGCCTTTTTGAGTTGATATAAGCCCAATTTGTAGTTCCTCCAACAAATCTCTTCCTAAAAGGTTAACAGGACATGCTGAACACAGCTCAGGATTTCCCTGTCTGCAGGTCAATTATTTGCGATGCTTCTCTGTAGTGTTCTGTATGCAGGTTACTGCTAACTAGCACTCTTTCACCTGTGGGTTCCAGTTTTGGAAATTCTTGTTATTCTTTAGTTGTTGTTGTTTTACTGCAGTGGACTCCTGAATCTCACAGAAATGTCAGTTGTCTTCCATTAATGCTAAGTTGCACTTCAGGTTTCACATGCAGAGAATTTCACATGCCGTTTCATAATTTACTTCAACTTTTTTTCTTCTTTCTCTGCCTTCTCTATGCTTTATGCCTGACTAAGCCATTTCTTTGCTGATCTAATCCTTCCTTCTTTCTTCTCTCATCTCCCTCATACTCTTCCTCTATTTTATCTACTAGTTGCTTGCACTGTCGTTCATCGAGTTTTCTATCAAAATTACATTTATTTTTCCATTTTTTATTTTGCTTTTACTGTTCTTTATCAGTTTGGTTCAGTTCTCTATTCCAGCTTTTGTTGTTTCAGCAGTTTTTAGTGATTTTGTCGTCTCATCTCCTCACCTCTGTCTCACTCTAAGTTTTAGTTCCCATTGGAACCTCGGGCTTCAGTACCCCGTCTGTCTAAGTTTTAAGCTCCCACACTGCAAAAAAAGAAAACTAAAGTCTGTTCAGAGGAGCTGCATTGTAATTTGTTGAACATGAAAATCTGGACAATGAACTGACAAATCATTGAGACAATTCAGAAACTTTACTGCAAAAGGTTGCCTTGAAATTTTACATTTTCTCAACTCTTTTTTTCCCCTCTCCCTTCCCTCTCTGGAAATCTTTCAGTTCCTCGAACTAAGGGCTTCACTTCCCCTTTGGTAGTTCAGGAGTCAACCAGTTTGTATGGAGTACAAAACTGATCCAGTCAGTGAAACATTGGCTCTTTTCATCACCATTAGGTTTCCGCAAGCCGACAGTTTGTTGAATTCAATTCAATTTTATTTATATAGCGGCAATTACAATTTACACTGTTGAGGTCCACAATAGGACACTTCATTGAATCCAGTTCAATTAAATTTTATTTATAGTTACCCCTGTCAGTCTATTTCACAAAGACACAGTCGGACAACTACCATCTCAGTGAGTGTTGGAAAGAGACAACAAAATTAGGCTTTTGACTCTGACGACTCTGCTTTAGCTCTTCAGGATCCCGTCACCTTCCTGTGGGCAGCTGGCCTCTTTTTAGCGTCTAATTTAAGACGGAGGTCTTTGTTTCAGGAGTCTCAGACTCCCTCGTGCTCAGTTTCAGCCCCAAGCCTGTCCAGAGGAAAGATATTAGGATCCCGCCTGATGGATCAAAAATGTGAGGAAAATTCCTCAGTGTAGTCCTGACTTCTCCAAACAAATACTCAGAGTCGTCCCTCAAATCAAAGCAAAGGTTTACTTGCACAAGGAATCACCTGAACAGAGCAGAGTGTGAACGAGTGACTGGCAATAGGTGGAAACAGTTCAGTTTTTAAGCAGGCACATAAACCAGTTCCATTGGTATGATCAGTTCATGAACAGCCAGCTTCAACCGGCTGCTTGCAGGATCAACTTGTTTTATTTTCATGGTCAAAGTTAGATCTTGTAAACTTACTGGCTGCGTTGGCTCATAAGAGTTCACAGTCACACAGTAGTTTGAAATCATAAAGAGTACTAATCATTACATCATTATAATTATATAACAGTTGTACGGCTTATAGATCACATTAAAGGTGGAAAAAGTTGTGATATTTTCTCTTGATGTGATATTTCACATCACAAAAACCTGGCGTTTGAACAGGGGTGTGTAGATTTTTTATATCCACTGTAGATGCATGATTGAAAGAGAAATAAATCACCCAAAATAAACTGCACCAAGGGCTGCATGGTGGCTCGTTTGGAAGGATTTGACATATTGTTTCTGTAAACCAGAACCTCCCCAGTTCGAGTCCCGGCCCGGGCAACAAAAACTAAAAGAGGAACAAAAGCGTTCACGTTGTTGACCAACATGACCCCACATGACCTACATTTAGCACAGCAAAAAAACTCAGGTTCTCCACAAGACGGCGGAAACTTGAGAAGAGGAGGCGTTTTGCTGCCACAGGATGTTTTCTTTTTTGTCTCTCGGGGAGTGTGTGAGCTTCAGTCGCTGCTTCACCCTCTGTGGGAGTGCTCCAGTGCTTCAGTCAAGAGGTTATGAAGCACACGTGCATGGAAGCAGCGCCGATGGTATCCACTCAGAACTGTCCAGTTGGACGGAGGAGCTTCGGGTTTTAGGTGATGAGGGAGAGAAGCGTTCTGCTGGAGGCACACTTTCAGGCCCAGAGATGAAGATGGGATTCTGCTGGATGCTCATAATCCTCCTGGGGTGCAGGTTATCTCAGGCGACTCCGAGCAAATGCACCTGCGATGGTGAGTCGGAAACTTCACGACCAACGCACTCTGAGCATATTAGTCTACCTACTTGTATTCGAGTGAAGTAAATTACAGTTTCTGCTCGACAATCTAAGAGGCTTGTGGTTACAGTGGGACGGTTTGGTTTGATTTGTGGACACTGAGGTTCACACCGCGATCAGAAGTACAGGAAAACTTTATTTTGTCATAATTTAAATCTGTACCGGGCATTTTAAATATTCTATGGTCTATTTTGGTTAGGTGCAGGTGCATAAAACTCGCAAAGACTACATTTAAATAAAGTTGTTGCCATTTCCCTTTAGTAGGCTTTAAATCAGGGGTGTCAAACATGCAGCCCGCGGGCCAATACCGGCCCTCCAAAGGCTCTAATCCGGCCCGACTTTGCAAAGTGTAAAAATCACAGAGAAGACATTAAATGCCAACAGTAAATTTGTAAAATTATAAATTTAAAATAATTTCAAGAGCATGACAAGTTGTTTTGATCATAAAATACTAGATTGTTCGTTGTTCTTTTGACATTTTGTGTCTCATTCTTGTAATATTTTTTATCTTATTTTCTTGTTTTTTGTCGTTTTGTCACTTTGTTAGTTTTTTGTCATTTTTTGTCGCTTTGTAACGAGCAAATTTTTTGACTCGTTTTGTTTCGTGTCGTTTTTCATTTTGCTTGTCACTTTTGTCATTTTGTGTCTCATTTTTGTGAGATTTTGGACTTTTTTTGTCCGACTTTTGTCGTGTTTTTGTCACTGTTTCCTTTTCTCTCCCTTGTGTTTTTTGTCTTATTTTTGTCATTTTGTGTTATGCTTTAGTCAATGTTTTGTATCATTTTTGTCATTTTGTGTTTGTTCCTAGTCTACTTTTTCTGGTTTTGGTTCTTGCTTTTGTCATTTTTTGTCTAGTTTCTGCCACTTGTCCATTTTTTTGTCAAATTTGTCTCATTTTTATTTTGTTTCGTGGCGTTTGTCTCATTTTTTTTGTCATTTTGTGTCTCGTTTTTGTCATTTTATGTCTGATTTTGGTAATGTTTTGTCTTGCTTTTGTTTTTATTGTCTGATTTTTGTCATTTTGATCAAGTAAAATACTACATCATTCAGTTCCAGATAGCTGTGACTAAATGTGTTCCTTTGTAGACACTCTGATCTATAAGTTGTAATGTGTAAATGATAAAATGAGGCATAATGTTGCTGAAATTGAACTTTATTTTCTTAAGAAATTCCAGGTTGTTCGTGATGTTTTGTAGAAAGAAAATTCCTTAAATGTGAACATTTTCAGAAGGTACTTTTTTGTACTAAAACAAAGGAAACATTTGAAGTTGTGGTTATTTATAGGTTGTTATGGTATGATTTTATTGGTCCACTTTAGATCAAATTGGGCTGGATGTGGCGCCTGAACTAAAATGAGTCGGACACCCCTGGTCTAAATGCGAGCTAAATACGTGTATTTTGTATTTTCAGCAGAGGAATATCTAAATTAATGGAGAAAAGTGCATCAACAGCTCTCCATAACATGAATCACAATTGGAGGCATATTTAAGTCAGCAGATGACTCAAGTATGGCTTTCAAATGTTCTGTTTTTCATGTGAAATGTGAGTCTGGCTGAAAGACGTAAATGCAGCTCAGACTTGCTGATATCAAACAAATTCCGTCTGGGGGCGGAGATGCTCTGAAATGACAGCTTTCAACATTTTCAGTTAAGAGGAGTTAAATGCAAATAAATCCGATCTTTGCAGGAGGTGCACCTTTTAGTGAGGCAAGTTCCTCTGCAAAGGTGTCGGTTACAGTCAGACGCAAGCATCCTGGCAGGGTTTACCACAACTTAAAGTCACACGTGTAGCATCTTCGCTTATTTACAGATCTCACAGCGCGTCATTTGCATGAGAATAAACAATCATTGCTGCATTTCTTTTCCTCTCCAGATGAGACTGTGATCTACTTTGTCCCTGAAAACGGCAGCATCCATGTGCGGGTGCCGTGCCCGAACGTGACCGGTGAGGAATTGATGTTTTTCCTTCATAAAGACCAGGAGGTGATCTACAATCACACGTACAGGGAGGAGATTTCACATGGCAGGCTGGACGTGAAGCTGGACAAAGACGGAGAGAATAGAACTGTGGGTTTCATCCTCACTCAAGCAACAACCGAAAGCCAGGGGAGCTACAATTGCAAGGCCACGAAGAGATACCCTCCTCCCTATTTAGAGAAAAGGGGTCAGGGGATCCTGCTGCTGGATGAACGTAAATATTCTTTAAGATGTTTAAATCAAAAAGTCCATAAGCGTGTCCTTAACTGTGTGTTCATGCAGTATAGTAAACTTCATAAATGTCCTTTTCCCAGGATTCCGCTTCCAACCCGGAAACACCCCAACAGAGGGACCAGCTGTAGAAGAAATCCAAAGCTTTCCGTGGATTTGGATCACGGCGGTGGCACTTCTCAGCACCTACAGCCTCGTGGTCACCGTCTTGGCCTTGGTCAGCTGGGTAAGAGGTTTCTGAAGGAGGAAAAACTTTGAAACTTTACAGATTCTTTCGCGTTTTTGACGTAAGAAAGAAAATTCAAGCATGTTTGGGGGGAAATCGTTTGGCCGTTGAAGCAATTTAGAAGAAGCATGTTGGTTTCTTGCTGACGGTGCACGTATGACGCATGTTTTCATGTAGAGGAGGAAAGAAGTGGCGTACAGTCAGCCTCCATGCGCATTTCTGTTTCAGTCAGAGCCGGGGTGTCAAAGTTATTTTAGTTCAGGGGCGACATTCAACCCAATTAGATCTCAGGTGGACCGGACCAGTAAAATCTGAGCATAAAAACCCAGAAAGTTTTGTCTTTGTTTCATGCAAAAAAGTACATTCTGTATTTTTTTTACTTTTAAGGAGCTATCTTTTTACAAAACTTTATGAGGAACCTGAAATTTCTCAAGAAAAATAAGTGAAATTTAAACAATATTATGCCTCAGTTTATCATTTACACGTTACAACTTCCAGATCACAGTGTTTCTACAAAGGAACACAACATTTAGTTACAGGTATGTGGAACTGAATGATGAAGTGTTTTACTTTATGATGAAAATGACAAAAAAAGACACAAAAAATAACAGAAACAAGACAAAATATTACAAAAACCGGATTCAAAATGACAAAAAAATGAGACAAATGACATGAGACAAAACAAAAAAAAGAGACAAAAAGTTGCTAAAGTTAAGAACAACAAAAAAATGGACACAAATGAGACAAAAAAATGATTAAAAACAGAAACAAAAGAACAAAATGAGAAACAAAAGGACAAAAAACATGAGACAAACAACAAAAATCAGACAAAAAATGAGACAAATGGCACGAGACAAAACAAAAAGAGAGAAAAATTTGCTAAAGTTAAGAAGGAACAAAAATGGACACAAACAAGACAAAAACAGAAACAAAATGACAAAAAGGAGAAACAAAAGGACAAAAACATGAGACAAACAACAAAAGTCAGACAAAAATGCGACAAAATATTACAAAAAATCACACGTAAAATGACAAAGACGAGACACAAAATGACAAAAAAATGAGACAAAAAGTTACAAAGTAATTAAAAAAAATGGACATATGGAACACTCACTAATGGACAAAAAATGACACAAATAAGACCAAAAATGACAAAAACAGAAACAAAATGACAAAAAGGAGAAACAAAAGGACAAAAACATGAGACAAACAACCAAAGTCAGACAAAAAATGCGACGAAATATTACAAAAAACTCACACGTAAAATGACAAACGAGACATAAAATGACAAAAAATGAGACAAAAAGTTACAAAGCGATAAAAAAAATGGACATATCACAAAAACGAGACAAAAATTGACACAAATAAGACCAAAAATTACAAAAGCGAGAACCAAAACCACAAAAAGTAGACTAAGAGCAAACACAAAGCGACAAAAACGATGCAAAACATTGTCATCAAGATCTCAAAATCAGCTTAAATTAGTTTAAATTTCAGATCTGTGTACTAATCCTGACCACCACATCACACAAACTAAAGTGGGAACTATAAAAGAAAAGGTGCAGTTCTCCCCCTGCTTTGTAAATAAATTAAGTTTATACATAAAAATGCATAAAAGCTGTGGCAGTGCATCAACAACAGGGTTCCACCAAACTGCTGAGTCACAGTGTGATGCACAGTGTTCAATATCTTTAAATATTTTCACAGTACGTATTCATTTTCACCTCTGTATGTTTGACACCCCTGACTTCTTAGACACACATTAGATGAACATTTTCTGTTTTAACCCTTTGATGCACCACATGGCTAAACAGTGACCCAAATCTAATGGAAAATGGGCATCTCCTGACCCACACTGCTCATCAAAGGCTTCACATGGTGTTACCCATAGACCGGGTTTTACAGGTTTTCCATCCGGCTCACATGCTTTGAAGTGTGAAAGGTTGTGAAACTGCCAGGTCAGGGGTGATTCAAGGTGATGAAAGTGGCGCCATTTTCTGGGGCCACACCTCAAGACTGCATTATAAGTAGGTGATAAGTGTCGTCGTTAGATTTTCCCTCGGATTAGAAGCAAAAAAAACCTTCTTAGGATGGATAAAAATCTACAGAAGCATATATTGTTACCGTTTCAAAGTTTGGGATCACTTAGAAATGTCCTTATTTTTGAAAGAAAAGCCATTTTTTTCAATGAAGAGAACATCCAATGAGTGATAAATCCAGTCCAGACATTATTAATGTGGTAAATGATTATTCTAGCTGGGCATTTTTAATGGAATATCTCCATAGGGGTACAGAGGAACATTTCCAGCAACCATCACTCCTGTGTGCTAATGCTACATTGTGTTAGCTAATCGGCTAATTGATGATTAGAAAACCTTTGTGCAGTTATGATAGCACATGGATAAAAGTGTGAGTTTTCATGGAAAACATTAAACTGCCAGGGTGACCCCCAAACATTTCAACAGTAAGTGAAAACATCCCCTTATTATGAATGTTTTTATTGAACTTCATCAGTTTCCTTCCTTTGTTTTTTACATTTAAAGTAGCTACATGCCTGTGGATTTCCCACAGAGCCTTCTCCCTGCTGCCAGAAATTAAGAAAATGTTTGCAATCATTTTGTGTTTATCCATGGGCCAATGACATGTAACCTCCCAGACGTAGTGAAGCAAACAAAATACTACAGTCCTGCACAAATATAGCAGAAAATAATACAACAGCCTGACAACTTCAGAGTCATTTCAATGTATAGACTGTCACTTGAAGTAAACATATAGGATGTGGGAAGCTCAGTTTCTTTCATTTTTAGTTTTTCTGTAACAATGTTGGCTAAATTACTTTGATTTCAATCATCAAAAAATGTGCTTTGGAAAAGCATTGCACAATTTCGGAAACCGCTGCATCAGCATGCAAGCTGAAACAGTTAAACTTGTGTAACAACTGCCACATTTCTTTCTGTAGTCTTTCTGCTCAATATCTTTGTTGTACTGTGTGCACAACAAAGCATCGGCAGACTAAATGAAAAGAAAAACATTTTGATCACTGCGCTATATATTAACCGTTTCAGTCAATGCATGTTTTATTAATTTTTTATCATCACCTGTAATATAAAGTGGCTGTTCACGTTAAAACATATGCAGATTATCTGTGCATAGCAGTCCCAGCTGATAATTTGAGCGTGCATAGGTGTAGATTTTAGTGCATTTGTGGCCTGCAGCACAGTTTTCCTCTACATCAGGGGTGTCAAACATGCGGCCCGTGGGCCAAAACCAGCCCGCCAGAGGGTCCGATTTGTAAAGTGTAAAAATTACAGAGAAGACATTAAATGCAGATTATAAAACTAGAAATTTAAAATATATTTCTAGAGCATGACAAGTAGTTTGGATCATAAAGTAAAATACTAGATTGTTCATTGTTCTTTTGTGTCTCATTTTTATAATATTTTGTCGTTTTTTTACTCCGACTTTTGTCATTTTATGTTTTCCTTTTATTCTCGCTGGCGTTTTGTCGTTTTTTGTCGTTTTGTGTTTTGCTTCATTTGTTGTTTTGTGTGTCGTTTGGTGTGTTTTTTTGACTCGCTTGTGTAGTTTGACTTTTGTGTCGTTTTGCTTCTTTTCTGTCATTTTTGTCTCGTGTCATCGGTGTAATTTTCTGTCGTTTTTGTTCACATTTTTGTCGCTTTGTAAGTTTGTAATGGGACTTTTTGTGTTTTTTGTTTTGTCTCATTTTATTTCTCAAATGTCGTTTTGTGTCTTGTTTTTGTTGTTTTTGTCTTTTTTTAGTAGTGTCATGTTTTTCGATTTGTTTTTTTTTGGTCATTTTTGTCTCATTTGTGTGACTCTTGTCCATTTTTTTCGCTTTGTCTCATTTTTTTGTCATTTTATTTCTCGAATGTGGTTTTGTGCCTTGTTTTTGTTATATTTTGTCCTGTTTTTGTTGTCTTTTTTAGTTGTCTCATGTTTTGTTTTGTTCTATTTGTCATTTTTGTGTGATTTTTTTTGTCTTGTTTTGTCCATTTTTCCCACTTTGTCTCATATTTTTGTCACTTTGTTTCTTTATTATGCTCCGATTTTATTGCTCCGACTCACTTAAGATCAAATTAAAATGACTGAAATTTGACTTTGTGTGTCCCTGACAGATGAAGCTGAAGAAGACGGACTGCCAGAGCGACTACATGAACACCAAACCCAGAGCACCCCGGGGCAACAAGAAGAAAAGAGGGGTTCAGAATCCCATCCCTCGTTACTTCTGATTCCTCCACCGGATCATTTGCACATCTATCGGACCCAAACAGACGGGGCGTCCTTGTAGTAGCATATTCTGAAGAGGACATTTACTGAGAGCGTTTTGTTTTGTTGCTGTATTCTGTTGTCAATCCTGTAGTTGTTCTGTGTCTACGCGGCAAAAGTAGCAGTTCTTTATTACACTTATGGCTGTATGAAATGAAAGCAGAAGAAAAAAAAAAACACCCTGCAGTTCTGGTTTTACTCACCTCCTGTTTCACTCTCTCGGTGTTTCTCACACACTTAGATGTGTCATTAGAAACCCCTATCTCTGTGGTCGAAAGAGAAGGTGCTGCCTCACAGAGGGGGATTTAACCACATTTAAAGGGCTTCCTAATCTCTGTGTTGACATTTTTCAACACAAAAAATTAGCCGTTACAGGCCTCTAGAAGCACATAAGATCACGCCGAGCGATTACAACTGCACTGCGCCTCTGTTTCAAGCTTGCCGGCTCTTATTTCCACGAAAACAAACAACAGATTGTGTTCTCAGACACCGTCGGCGAGGCTGATGAGAAGCAGATACACGACGAGGAGCGGAGAACACTTCAAACAATAACAATCTGCACGGCTTCCTGTCTTCCTCCCTCTACTTTTTTTCCTCCTTGGTGCTTTCTGCAGATGTAGCTGCTTCAAAGGGACTCCACCCACCTCTTACCTTGCTCACCTTGCAGTTTCTGTGCAGCTACTGCAAGCAGCGCTCACACTGCTTTTATTGGTTTCATTTAGGAGCCAGCCCAACGGCATCGGCAAATCTGACACACCGTTTCGGTTAGGATGGATCTTTTGCAGAACCTGAGCAAAGAAAAGTTACTTCATGCAAATTTTACTGAATCATAAAGACGCTCAAATATTTCGGCCTTGATCAGGATGTGGGTTTTATTTCTAGAAACACATGATTCATGCACTTATTCCGGGTATAGCTCACTAATTCCATCCTTCTGTCTGGTACAAACAACAGTCTAGCATCAGAGGGCAGCATTTTCATCACGTGTACCTTTACTGGCAGGTCGTGTTTGAGGCACCGCAGTCATTTTTTTAAATAGGCTTTCTTATTCTTCGAGTCGTAAAACCTGTGGTTACGTCAGGATCTCAGCTGCTCCACTGCAGTCTGTGTTTCTGATCTGTGGAGTTCTGGAAATATCCGTCCCCTGAGGGTCTCCGTCCCGTCTTCGTCAGACTGCAGCTCCTGCTCCGTCACCTGGGGAACAGGACGAGAATGAAAATCACCGAAACGAACTGAACACTGATAATTCTTCCATTAGTAGCATGATTTGTTCTTTAAAGGAGGATCCTAATGGTTACTGACATGCTGCAGGGTGTATGCGTTATGTTTTGATTGTATTGAACAGGGGTGTCAAACGGGTGGCTCACGGCCCAAACGCGGCCCGCCAGAAGGTCGAATCCGGCCCGTGGGAAAATTACAGGGAAGACATTAATTGTAAATCTGTCAAACTGTAAATTTAAAATAACTTCTAGATGTTGACAAGTTGTTTTGATCATAAAGTAAAATACCAGATTGTTCCGTTCCAGATACCTGAGAATAAATGTTTTTTTCCCTCACATCTGTAAGTTTTCGTGTATAAATGATAAACTGAGGCGTAATATTGTTGAAGTTGCACTTATTTTTCTTCAGGAACTTGAGGTCGTTCATCATGTTTTGACTTGTTTGCACTAAAACAAAGGGAAACATTGGAGTTGTTGTTATTTATGGGATATTATGCTCTGATTTTACTGGTCACTTGAGATGTAATTGGGCTGAATGTGGCCCCTGAACTAAAATGTTATCGAACAAATGCGGCAATGTAATATTGTGATTTTTTAACATTGTAATTTGAGGCTTGAAGATTATGAAATCAAAATGTTATAATAAAAAGCTGAAACACAACTGAGACTTTTACTTTAACTGTGATCATTACAGAAACTAATATCTGAAATATTTTGCAGCGAAAAGGCGCAGGAGAGGCTTAAAATACACCTAAAAATTGGTGATATGATATTAACTATTGAGTCAAAGTCTCACCAGGACTGGAGCGTATCCCAGCATCCTCAGATGTCGAATCTTGACGGCCAGGGGGCCGCGGGGATTGGACGTACCGTAGCAGAAACCAGACTGTGGCGTGCAAATTACTGCAATTCTAGGAACATCGAGAAAAAGGTCAAAATTTGAATGCAGGCACAAACACGACAGGATCGGCGTGGAGGCTGGAGGGGGAAAAGGAAAAGATCGAGAAGATTGCGGCTTTATTTTCACTGAATGTAAAACTTCTGACTTCCTTTGACACACTTAAATGCAGATCTCAGAATGATTGTGGCAGGCTGGATTCTGCGTCACTTTTCATTCCTTTTGCACAAGTTCTTGCATTTGGTTTAAGTTCACCATCATTAACGTTCTACTTAACGTGGAATTCTGCAAGAGACAATCAGCAAATATGTGTGTGGACAGAATAATTACAGGTTAAGTTCCCCTTGGAGAGTAAAAAAGAGGACCATGGTGAAGAAATCTGAACATAAGAGACGTGCAAATGAAATAAAAACTAGAATAAAAATATATAATATTAATATATATTCTATCTTGGGGTTAAATTGGGATTTGTGAGGTTTGGGAGCTAAAGGTTCACAGCAGAAAGTAGACAAAGAGGCTGTTCCTTCAGTAGAAAGTAGAAAAACAGCAATGACTCTCGCAATCAAATTTTCTAAATGCCATTTTGAAAAGTCCAACAAACTGAACTCTACTGAGACGACATTTAAGAGTCACAGTCTCAAAGAAAATCTAACTCTGTAGTCAGATAAGTTACAACTATCACGACCACTAAGTTCCCCGTTACAAAAAACAAACTCTCAAGGAAGTGTGTTAATTCCAGATCACATGACCTGCTCCACATGATGTCATTTCCTCCTGAAGAAAAGACTGGAAGACTCCAAGGCTTTCTGACTTATTTAAATTTTAATTATAAAGCAGTCAACAGGTTTATTACAATATCTTTAGAAATAACTTACATTTCACTTTTACTCAATTGTATATATAATATTTAGAAGAATCATTCTCTAAAATGCCATGGGGTGTTTGGTTATAGGCAGCCATGTTTATTTTAGGCCTGAAAACAGCAGAAATGTCAACGATGATACAAAAAGTCCTGCAATTATGCATATGGAACTGGAGAAGATTAGATACTCTCTGCAAGGAAGAGAGGAGAAGTTTTGGAAAGTGTGGTCACCTTTTTATAATCTATACCGAGAAGGCAGCAATTAAATAGAAATATACATTTGACATGCCAACTTAATTTGTAATTATCTCATTCACCCTTTTGTTCCGCTCTTGTTTTTTGTTTTATTCTTCGTTTTGTTTTATTTTGGTTTAATATAGAAAGAGGTACTTCTTTACTTTTCAATTTCAAGGTCCAGATGTTATTCTTAATATTTGTATTTTGGGCTGGACTGTATTTAATCATGCAAAAAACCCAATAAAGTGTTTAAAAAAAAAAAAGTTCTGCAATTATATATTGATACAATATATAATTCTATCATTTTGAGACACACTCCATGCATATTACAGGTTATAATTAGTGCTATTCATCATTATGCATTTCATAGATAGGTTTTAACTCGGTGTAATAGCATTTGCCATAATTCTATCCACTTTTCCTTTTAGCCCGTCGTACCCAAAACATATCCCACGACAATAACTTTCTTATCTTAAATGTAAACTGTACGAACTTTGCTCCGTGCAAAGCTGTGAGATCAGATATTTGATGTTGCCGATAGCAGCATCTGTCGGAACAGAAGGCCCAAACATCCTCTGCACCTGCTCTTACAGCATCACCAAACATGACGCAAGCATTTTGAATCGGAAATAAAACGCACGAATAAAACGCTGCAGCAGGTTTGCTCAAGAGTCAGTCTGGTGATGATGATATCCTACCTTTGACTGCTCTCTGCTGGGGAACCCTCGACTCCTGCACAGCTGCTCGCTTCAGTCCGACAGGTCTGGTTTGGCAGCGGTTTGGTTATAACACCGTCTGAAAAACACAAACACGGGCGCTTGTTAGTGTTGCAGTGCCATGTTCTGAAGCAGACAACTGCTTAGCTTAAGACAAAAAAAGCAAAAAACTTTCAATTGACTTCTTTGATTCAGACAGAAACTGAAAAATGAAATGAAACCCGTCTTCTGTTTTATAAGATTCTTTAACCCTCCTGTTGTCCTCATTTACAGGCAACAAAAAATATTGTTTCCTTGTCTGAGAAAAATACAAAAATTCAGCAAAAAAAATTCCTGAAAATTTGCAAAACCTTCAGGAAGAAAATTTCAATAATTCCTTAAAAGTTTCCCTTCAAAGTTTTATTTAAAAAAATCCCCAAAATTTGGCAAGAAAATTCTTAGAAATATTATCAAAAAAAGAGTAAAAATCTTCCAAAAAATCCTAAAAATATCTAAAGTGATTACATATATATCAGTAAAACTTATAATCTTTTCTTTAAGAACATTCACAAAAAAATCTAACAAAATCCATTTGATTTTTTTGTGAATGTTCTTAAGAAACATTTTTAACATTTCTATTTCTCCAAAGATTTCCCCAAAATGTTGAAAATGTGGACATCAGAAGTTTCACAGTGAAAATATTCTTTTTCCCCACACATTTTCAAACTTTAAAACGGATCAAATTTGACCTGCAGGACGACACGAGGGTTAAAAGTGACACCGTGCGTTCAGGTTTTCAGGTGTTCTGAGTCTAAAGGACCATGTGAAAAAGCCGTTCCTCAGCTCGTTTGTCCTGCATGCCGGCAGTAAGATGGGCAAAACCAGTGATGCTCAGATGCATCTGCTTTACCACAAATCTCCCATCTTTACCTATGAGATAGAAGTTCTCCACCACCACCATTTCCTGCAGCACCGCATGCACCTCATCACCCGTCAAACTCTGCAGACCCTGTGAGAGCCGTGAGTTGGCCGTCTGGCTGCTGGCATTGGCGTCTCCCATCACAGACGGAGGGACAGTCAGGGGCTGAGGGAGAGGAGGACGGTCGAGACGGAGACACAAGTCCACCGTCTGAAACATTCTCTCCCGGCTCTTGGCAAACTTTGATCCTGAAGGGGAGAAATAGGACCTTTAAATTGATGAAACGCAAAACCACAAGCACAAGGAAAACAGAGGAGGAGGTCGTAAAGACAGATTCCAGATTGTGCGTGTTGTGTGTTCGTTGTGTTACCCTCAAGCTGCTCCAGTGTGCTGCTCTGCAGGAGCTGCTCCAGCGGTGCAGAGGGGAAGTGGCCCAGCAGGCAGAGACAGTAAACGGCCTTCAACAGCATGAATGCAGGTATCTTAGGCAGGTAGGAGCTCAGGGCGTGACTGAGGCTGTCCAGGAACCTGCAGCAGCAAGAAATATAATCAAACCTTAAGAGAAGCATACATGTATGAGATTTCTAGTATCTGTCCATTTCTGCTATTAGTCCATTACCATTGCTGGTATTTGTCCATTCCGGTATTTTGTCCATTACAATTGCTGGTATTTGTCCAACTGTTTATTGTCTTTTGTGTATTATATTGTATTTGTCACTGTAACATAACCTTGTTATGATGAGTCACAGCTCATAGTGTTTCTGTAGATGAGCTTGGGGGTAGGATTTAATAAGTTTTCTTCCTCCTACTCCCTTTTCAGGCATTCTATGCATATGCTACCATATTGGAATGTTTGTTTTTGCATTGTTATTGAAATCGTCTGAAAAAAAAAAAAAGAAGCAGTAATTTACTCGTTAAGCAACTTGCTAAATTCCAATGTACACTCTTGTAGAAATGCTGGTCTAACAGTATAAAAGCAGAGAAACGATCGTCTCATGTGTTGGGTCAGAGGGATGTCCTTCTAAATTTCCAAATCCAGTTATTGGACAGTTGAGCCTGATTTCTGCTGCATCTGAGCTTCAGATCTGACAGACGCCAGTGTTTGTTTTTACCACTGAACCACGCTGAATGCCTGCTTGTGACAGATATGGGACAAATACGCAGCTTGTTGTTCTCCCTTGACCTCCATTCCACGTCTTTAAAGCACAGCAACACGTTTGGGTATAAAACTAAGTACAGATACTGTGGTCAAGTTGGCAGACTGTATTTTTTGCAGCTGGAGGTTGATGTAGATGAAGGGACTGCAGATGGAAAGATGGAAATTGGCTCAAAGCTTACTCAGCATTTATGTTTAATATTGTGCATGGTCCCTTTTTAAATAAACTGACTGGTAATAAATAATAATAATGAATCTTCAAACTGGCCTCGTAGTCAAAAAAGGATGTTTTTTCTGTCGGGAACTGGCTGTTTTCTTGTCTTGTTACTTACACACGTGGACAAAATTGTTGGTACCCCTCAGTTAAAGAAGGAAAAACCCACAATTCTCACTGAAATCACTTGAAACTCACAAAAGTAACAATAAATAAAAATTTATTGAAAATTAAATAATCAAAAACAGCCATTACTTTTGAATTGTTGATTAACATAATTATTTAAAAAAACAAACTAATGAAACAGGCCTGGACAAAAATGATGGTACCTCTATAAAAGATTGAAAACTATTTGACCAGAGTGACATGATTAACTCAGGTGTGTCATTTAATTGACATCACAGGTGTTTCCAAACTCATAATCAGTCAGTCTGCCTATTTAAAGGGAGACAAGTAGTCACCCTGCTGTTTGGTGAAAAGGTGTGTACCACACTGAACATGGACAACAGAAAGCGAAGGAGAGAATTGTCCCAGGACATCCGAAAAAAAATGATAGACAAACATCTTAAAGGTAAAGGCTATAAGACCATCTCTAAACAGCTTGAAGTTCCTGTGACAACAGTGGCTCATATTATTCAGAAGTTCAAGACCCACGGGACAGTAGCCAACCTCCCTGGACGTGGCCGCAAGAGGAAAATTGATGACAAATTGAAGACACGGATCGTTGGAATTGTATCCAAAGAGCCCAGAGCAACCTCCAAAGAAATTAAAGGTGAACTCCAAGGCCAAGGTACATCAGTGTCAGATCGCACCATTTGTCGTTGTTTGAGCCAAAGTGGACTTCATGGGAGACGACCAAGGAGGACACCACTGCTGAAAAAAACTCATAAAAAAGCCAGACTGGAATTTGCAAAAATGCATGTTGACAAGCCACAAAGCTTCTGGGAGAATGTCCTTTGGACAGATGAGACCAAACTGGAGCTTTTTGGTAAGGCACATCAACTCTATGTTCATAGACTCAAAAACCAAGCATACGAAGAAAAGAACACTGTCCCTACGGTGAAACATGGAGGAGGCTCAGTAATGTTTTGGGGCTGCTTTGCTGCATCTGGCACAGGGTGTCTTGAAAGTGTGCAAGGTACGGTGAAATCTGAAGACTATCAAGGCATTCTGGAGAGAAATGTGCTGCCTAGTGTCAGAAAGCTTGGTCTCAGTCGCAGGTCATGGGTCTTCCAACAGGACAACGATCCAAAACACACAGCCAAAAACACCCAAGAATGGCTGAGAGAAAAGCGTTGGACTATTCTAAAGTGGCCTTCTATGAGCCCAGATCTGAATCCCATTGAACATATGTGGAAGGAGCTGAAACATGCCATTTGGAGAAGACACCCATCAAACCTGAGACAACTGGAGCTGTTTGCTCATGAGGAGTGGGCCAAAATACCTGTTGACAGCTGCAGAACGCTCATTGACAAATACAGAAATCGTTTAATTGCAGTGATTGCCTCAAAAGGTTGTGCAACAAAATATTAAGTTATGGGTACCATCATTTTTGTCCAGCCCTATTTCATTAGTTTGTTTTTTTAAATAATTATGTTAATCAACAATTCAAAAGTGATGGCTGATTTTGATTATTTAATTTTCAATAAATTTTTATTTATTGTTACTTTTGTGAGTTTCAAGTGATTTCAGTGAGAATTGTGGGTTTTTCCTTCTTTAACTGAGGGGTACCAACAATTTTGTCCACGTGTGTATATTTACACACAGCATTGCTCACAGAGAGCAATCAAGCAAGTGTCAAACATTGGCGTCACAGATTAGTCTTGTTTTTATTTCTGAAAGTGACTCAAGTTAGATGAACCTATAATAAACTGGCCAATATGCACACAACGTTCTCTTTAGAACAGCTCTGATCTTCTATTCCAATGACTGTTTTATAAATGAAAAGGCAGATTTATTTGCTTTACCTTAAAATTGATAAATAAGGTGTTTATAACTCTTGGCCTTAAGACTTATAAACTCCCTGAAACTCTAAACATTAAGTAATGAGTCAGATTAGCATGAGTAAACCCATAAAAGCTGGAGACATCTTGATGACATACTGTTGTCTTTGGTGCCGCAGGTCATAGTTCAGAGAGGAGTACACTTTGAGGACGCACAAGAGGTCTTTCAGTGTCAGGACGTCAGGGTTGGAGATCACTCTCTCAGCAAACGCCTCCATTAAAGCATCAGGACAGAAGGCGAGGTCCTCAAACATAGACAGAAAGAGAAGCACCTAAAAACGAGCAAAGGCACACGTTAATGTCTGATCTGAAGTTCTAATCTGACATGAGTTTGTAGAAGATGAGATTTTTTAGTTTATAACAGGGGTGTCACATCCATTTTAGTTCAGGGGCCACATCCAGCACGATTTGATGTCAAGTGACCAATAAAATCACAGCATAATAACCTATAAATGAATACAAATTATTCCTTTGTTTCAGTGCAAAAAAGTACAATCTGAAAATGTTCACATTTAAAGAATTTCCTTTTTACAAAACATCATGAAAAACCTGAAATTTCTGAAAAAAAATAAATTCAATCTCAGCCACATTCAGCCTCAGTTTATCATTTACACATTACAACTTCCAGATCTATAAAGGAGCACAACATTTAGTCACAGGAATCTGGAAATGAACGATATATTTTACTTTATGATCAAAATGACAAAAATCAGACAAAAAAAAAGGACAAAATATTTCAAAAATCTGACGCAAAATGAGAAAAACGAGACAAAAAAATGAGACAAACGACATGAAAAGAGGCAAAAATTAGACAAAAAAAGTTACAAAAAAATGGACACAAATGAGACAAAAAAATTACACAAATGACACAATCAAGACCAAGAATGACAAAAGTGAGAAACAAAACCAAAGAAAAGTAGACTGAGGACACAAGCGAGACAAAAAACCACAAAACGAAAAAAAATATTGAACAAAGCAAAACACAAAATGACAAAAATAAGACAAAAAAACACAAGCGAGATAAAAAGGAAACACAAAACGACAAAAACAAGAAACAAAACGACAAAAACATGAGAGAAACGACAAAAGTCAGACAAATAAACAACAAAAACCAGACAAAACATTACAAAAATGTGACACAAAATGACAAAAGAACAATCTACTATTTTACTTTATGATCAAAACAACTTGTCATGATCAAGAAAATATTTTAAATTCATAGTTTTACAAATCTACAATCTGCAGTTATTGTCTCCTCTGTAATTTTTACACTTTAAGGGCCGGATTGGACCCTCTGGAGGACCGGTTTTGGCCCGCGGGCCGCATGCTTAACACCCCTGGTTCATAAAGTTGCACATGGAGGACAAACATCACGTTCAAAACACAAAATAAAAGATATAAAGACAGTTGCTTGTTGCAGTACCTGTTTGTTGGTCCATACGTCCAGTGGAGAAGCAACATATTCTGAAAGGCCGGTGAGCAGATCTGCGTTCCTGTAGAGCAGCTCCCTATAGGACTGCAGCACTCTGTACAGTCTGTTGAAGGGGATTCCATGGAAGTCTTCTAACAGAGATGTGGGAAAGACATTCAATAACCCTGCTGATGACTGCAAAACATCCCGTCGTTTCTCCTCATAACATCCATTTGGAGAATAATTTAAGCACATTTACCTGCGATTTTTTTACTGCAGAGATCCATCAGCGGTTTGGAGTAGAAGCCCATCGTTGCCATGGTGAAGATCATGTACTGGGTGTTGGGAAGACTGAACTGATCTGTCATTGATAAGGCCTTTTTCTGGAATCAACAGAACAAATGACAACAAAGAAAGGAATTAGACGTGGATGAAAAGAAACTGGTTATTTACTACTGACTGTACTGGCCGAATTGGACACTCTGACCGGCCGGTTTGGGCCTCGGGTCACATGTTTGACACCCCTGGTACAGACTGTAACCTTAGAGCAACCAGAATGTTATTAATATCTGAATAGCTACACAGAGATATGAAGGCCAAATATGGTCAAAACAACGACTCATAAACGAACCTCTAGTTTCCTTTTCAGGTACTGTGGGGCGTCTTTTCCCAGCAGACGCATCATGGTCTGGAGAGTCATTACATTCTTGATCCCGGGAAGACGGGCATCCACGATCAGCCTAAGAAACAGCAACAGCATATGTCACTGCATTACTTCATGATTCATGGTATTTATGGTATCTCCTTCTTTCTCTCAACTCGATATCAATATCAAATATGTGATCATTTTGGCTCCTTCTTCTCATAAGTCGTACTTCATGCCTTCCTTAAGTGCATCAACGTTGGTGCTGCTCTCCATATTTTCCAAACAGGAGGCCAAAATGGACAGACACTTCTCATCAAAGTCATTCAGGTTCTCCTGTTGGCAGAAAGTCAAACATATTTGAAGTAAATAAAGCAGCCAATATGAAAACGTCCTTGCTTGCCGGTGCTTACCTGGCAGACTCGAAGGTAAGTCTGGACCACACGGCTATGCTGAGACACACCCAGGTTGACCATGCTCAGGAGGGAGTACGTCACGTTGTCGTCGCGCATGTGGCCCACAACCTTCAGGGCCTTTTGGAGCAGCTCCTCGAATGCAGGATGCTCAAACATCAGCTGCAGCTCGTAGCGCCGCTGCTCCTCTGACATCTTCTTGGTGGTGGACCACATGTGGGTGAGACAGTTGCTGACCTGCTGAACTGTGGGCGAGTACTGACAGGTGAGGTCTAACACGTCTGATGGGGAGCCACAGCGCTGCAGCTTGTCATAGAAAGGGGACCTCATCAGCCTCTGGTCTGAAGCTGAATCCTCCAAATTGACCTCAGGAAGCAGCGACAACTCTTCAACTCCATCTCTGTGACTCCTGTCCTGTGAGTAGAACCTCACCGAACTGAGAAGACTCTTAGAAAGTGATGTCTGGCTCTTCTGTGAGACACAAACTTGTGCTGGCTGTTTACTAGTACAAGATGTGTCCTTGACTGATGTTGTCAGCAGGAACCTGTGCTGTTGCCATGGACACCTACGACTGCAAAAGCGCAGAGCCCATCTCATGACCTCCTCTGTCACCCAGGCAGACATAGTTTCTGATAATTTGTGACGCCAAAATGAGTCGAAATATAAATAGGACACTAGTGGCTCTCGTAATTTATTTTAGCAGTGCCACTGTGTGAAAAAATAGTCAATTAGTAACGCTAACATATACAGAAACGTTAAAGATGGAGTCTGACAAGTTCTAAATATTACAACTAGCCTTAAGTATGGGTTAATTGTATAAATTTTGTATAAATTTATCTAATTATTTTCACTTTACATTTACAGTCACGTTTTCTCATAAATTATGTAAGTAGACGGTACAAATGCCTGCTTACAGAGCAATATTAGTGCGTTGCTAACAAGGTCAACCTGCTTGAAGTTATGAGACGAGCTAGCTTCCGTTAGCTGAGCGATGCTACAAAGCTAACAACTGTGCCCGCAGAGACACACTGGACTTAAATATCCTTTAGTAACGCATTGTACTTGCCAAGCAATACAGAGATAACGTCGTTCAGCAATGACACATGTAGTTACAATGCGCTAAAAACTTTTAAAAATCTAGTTTTAGCGTTCTACCACGTTGGTTCCTGCCGTGTGCGCTGCCGTATTTCGCCCCCCTGACAAGTGCAACACATCCCGTCTAAATACTACAAATAATGTTCCCTGCAAGCGGAATTCTTTTAAAATGTGACAAGTAATAATGTAATAAAAACCCAAGGTGTAAATTTTTCAAATCGCAAGTGATATTTTAATTAAAATGCCTCCTGATATTTTTCCGTTTTCAGACGGACCAAATAAAGCGTAACGCCCGCTGTTTCCTAGCAACCAACGCTTTCCGCAAATAATGGCAAAATTTGTGCTCGCTGGTAAAGGCTTATTTTTATTTTTGTCGTGTAGTATTTGGATATATTTAAAAAAAAAATTGACTCATTTTTATAATTTTGACCTCTATAGGGAAAACGGACTGCCCTCTTTATGCCAAAGCGGAACTATTAGCAGACCATCTGCAGGGATGTCTGCCAAACTTCAGGGTCCATAAGATCTCGATTCTCCCAGATGAGTGGAAGGTAATTTGTTTTTTTTTCCTTTAAACAATTGCTTATTTTGGCATGTATTGTTACCTGACCTCTACTGAGGTTTTGACAGGAATGGCTGGATGTCACCTGCAAAAGAAACGGGTGGAAACACGAGCAGTCTCCTTTGGTTTGGAGGGAACTGGTCTACCAGGGAGGCAAAGGGATGCTCTTAGGAGGTTTCAGTGACTTCGTAGAGCATTGCCAGGTAGATAAAGATAGATTTTCTCTGCTAAAATCAACCTCAAATTCCAGATTTTGCACATTCCCACACGATTAAAGTGCACATTGCTACAACTCGATATGGCTCAAAATATAATTGAGGCACTTTTGAAGTCCATGGGATATATCTTGCATGGATTTTTATTAAAAGTAAACAACTTTCACTTTCAATTTTACTCAAATGTATTGATAATATTTGAAGAATCTTTCTCTAAAATGCCATGTGGTGTTTGGTTATAGGCGGCCATGTTGATTTTAGGCCTGAAAACAACAAAAATGTCAATTATGATACAAAAAATCCCACAATTATATATTGACCCATGCAGCTCTCTCACTTAAATAACACCATAAATGTTTGTATTACTTTAATAGCAGCTTTGATTTGCTACACATGTAATATTTACAGCTTTTTAGATGAATATTTTCCTCTTTTTTAAAACCCATTCTGTTTTTTCTGTTTATTAGTGGTACTGTTGGTGTATAATTCCTTCTATGTACGATTATAAATGGTTGTGCAGGACTACTATGGCATCACATCAGACATGCCCACAGATATGATGATGAGTATTGCAGCAGAGAACCTGAAGACCAAGATGGACCTTATTGTGGAAGAGCAGCACTTTGCCAGTCTTATTCAACCCTTTCATATCTGGATCAGTGGGTGGGTTCCTCTAAAAAAAAAAAAAAAGCACAAAGAAAATGTCTCCTCCGACGTGGAATGTTTTAATAATTTAAGTCTGCTTCCAGTGCTCTCAGCCCAACGTGCCACATCCTGATCCCTAATCTACTTTCTGGGGAGGTGTTCCCTCATGTTTCTGCAATCAGTCTCCACCTACTGGAGCTGCAGGGGAGTGTGGAGGAACTACAGGGGCTGAGGATGGAGATAGAGGACCTTGCACCCAGTTTGCTCCATCAGGTAGAGCTTCCACAACTGCTGAACCCTCGTGTCGTCCTGCGGGTCAAAATTGACCCGTTTTAAAGTTTGAATATGTGGGGAAAAATACTTTCACAGTGAAACTTCTGATGTCCACATTTTCAACATTTTTGGGAAATCTTTGAACATTTTTTGGGTGGAAAAAAGGAAATGTTAAAAATGTTTAATAACATTCACATAAAAGTCAACCAAAATCCAGCAAGACTTGCTGGATTTTGGGATATTTTTTGTGAATGTTCTTAAGAAAATATTAGATGTTCTGCTGAAAAATATATAATCACTTTAGATATTTTTAGGATTTTTTGGAAGATTTTTACTCATTTTTTGAAAATATTTACAAGAATTTTCTTGCCAAATTTGGAAGATTTTTTTTTCAATAAAACTTTGAAGGGAAACTTTTGAGGAATTATTGGAATTTTCTTCCTCAAGGCTTTGCAAATTTTATGAAGTTTGGGGATTTTTTTGCAGAATTTTTGGATTTTTTCAGACAAGGAAACAATATTTTTTGGTGCCTGTAAATGAGGACAACAGGAGGGTTAAGTGTGAAAAGTGATTGTACAACATTGATTAATACTAAAAATGTTATATTTTTTGCTCATAAGGAATTATTGTAATTTTCTTCCTGAAGGTCTTGCAAATTTTCAGAAACTTGTGGAATTTTTTACGTTAAATTTTGGGATTTTTTTCAGACAAAGAAACAATATTTTAGTGCCCGTAAATGAGGACAACAGGAGGGTTAATCACATCTACTTTTTTCAAGGTGACGGTCCACACAGATCTGGATGAAGCTTTCCGAGAAGCGGACGTCATCCTCCTGATGGACGATCACTGGACTGATGAAAGAGAGGATGACGGTGATGAAGAAAAGAAGAGGAAACTGACGGAGCGATACAGAGAGTACGGACAGCTGATCGACACGAGAGGCAACAAGACGGTGAAGGTGATCGTGTCCGGCAGCTCATTCGTCAACCTGAGATGCTCGCTTCTTGCGGACGGTGCACGCTCCATTGACAGCCAACAGTTCGTCGCCATGGCAACGCAGCTGGAGAATAAAGCCAGGGCCGTAATTGCAAAGAAGCTGAAAGTGCGACCATCAGGTATCTGCTGTATAATTGTTGGTTTTGAATGCATCGTAGAGGCGTAAATGTGAGATTAATCATTTGTCGGCGTTGTTAGATGTTACAGATGTCATTGTGTGGGGAAACATCAGCGGTGATTTCTACGTTGACCTGCAGAGGGCGAAGGTTTTCAACTACGACGGGGCGATTAAAGGACCAGCTTTCTATTCTCAACCAGTCCTGAAGATTTGTCATGACAGGTCTGTTAGAAAAGCAGGATTTTAGCAAGTTTGAATACACAACAATGTGTAAGGCTTTTTTTTTATCGGTTAACTCCAACGAATTTGGCTCGCAGCTCCTACAAACATACCAAAAGGGTCAATATATATACATAATTGCGGGACTTTTTATATCATAGCTGACATTTTTGCTGTTTGAGGTCTAAAATCAACATGGCCGCCTATAACCAAACACCACATGGCATTTTAGAGAAAGATTCTTCTAAATGTTATATATACGATTGAGTAAAATTAAAAGTTATTTCTAAAGATATTGTAGTAAACCTGTTGACTACTTTATATTAAAAAACTCAGAAAGCCTTGGAGTCTTCCAGTCTTTTCTTCAGGAGGAAATGACATCATGCGGAGCAGGTCATGTGATCTGGAATTAACACACTTCCTTGAGAGGGGTTTTTGTAACGGGTAACTTAGTTGAAAGTGATTTCTCGGACACAGACACAATTATCTATGTTCCGTTTAAAATTTGATATATTTCAAAAAAAGACGTATCTGTCATAACTATCTCAACTTAACAAAAAGAAAAAAATCAAAACTATTCATGAATAAGCTCATTTTATTGTTTAACTAATTAGAAGGTGGTTGTTATTAAATTATTTAGTTGACATTTTAGTGAAATCCAGTTATTTTTTATTAATAACTGATTGTTTCCATCAGAAATAATTATGGAATTTGTAAAGACATGATCATAATGAACCTAAAAAGCATTAGTTTCTTGACGTTTAATAAAAATGCATGGAAGATATATCCCATAGACTTCAAAAGCCCCTCAATTATATATCGACCCACAAAGCCTGCCGCTGACCTGCCATCAACTAACAAACTCAGTCTGTGTAAATGTTGGTTGCACGACACATCTGCCGGCTCTGATCAAAACATCTTGTGATGGGATATGCCAAAAAAACAATAATCTCCTTTTCCTTTCCAGGAAATGGCTGGAAAAAGACTTTCAACACTTGGTACGTTGTCAACGTGAAACCGCGGCTTCAAAGACCGGCCGAGCTGCCGCCATGCTTTCCGCTAACGGGATCCTCAGCGTCCTGAGGGCATGGAATGGCGTCTGTGATCCAGATGAGGTCCTGTCTGTGGGCGTATGCTGCCCAGGTTGGACACAGCAACGTGTAGAAATGAAGTTTAACCTCTTTAAAACAAATCTATGCAGGGCCGGCCCTAGGACTTTGGTGGCCCTCAGCAAGATTTTTTTTGTGGCCCCAAAACATGCACAGGGCAACTACCAAATCACGTGCACAGCTTGTAATTGGGTTAAAACACACATGCACATGATTAACAGCATTAACAGATTTGTTTTATTGGAATAAAGACAGGGACAAAATACGAATCACACACTTATTGTGGTGTGGTCCCCTCTAGTGGATGTGGCTATAAACAACGGCATAGAGTGTTTATGCCAGCGGCCGGCCCTGAATCTATGTTTTGGTTAATCTATTTTGTAATCAAATATTTCTCTATGGCTACTTGTAGGTCACTACAGTCTCCCAGATGGTATCGTCATGGCGGTCCCGGTCAGGTTCATCGACGGTAAATGGTCTGCGGTGTCTGATGTGACTGTTGGAGACGAGCTGAACAAAACACTTCAGCTTCTTTCAAGCAAACTGAGGCAGGTGTGTCAGGTTAAGCAAAATATGTGTGGATGCTGCACATTTTCATTGCTATAATACTAGTCTTCAGGACAGTTGAAGTATTTAACTCTCGTGCCATCCTGCGGGTCAAAATTGACGTTTTAAAGTTTGAAAATGTGGGGAAAAAATATATTTTCATAGTGAAACTTCTGATGTCCACATTATCAACATTTTTTGGTAGAAAAAAAAAATGTTAAAAATGTTTCTTAAGAAAATTCACACAAAAAAATCAGCCAAAATCCAGTTGTTAAAGAAAAGATCAGACGCTGTGCTGATATGTAGTCCCTTTAGATATTTTTAGGATTTTTTTGGGAAGATTTTTACTCATTTTTCGAAAATATTTACAAGAATTTTCTTGCCAAATTTGAGGATTTTTTTTGCTGAATTTTCAGATTTTTTTTTCAGAAAAGGAAACTATATTTTTTTTGTCAATATTCTTCAAGAAAAATTTTAATCATTACTTTTTTTCACCAAAAAGTGTTTCAAGATTTCCCAAAAACGTAGAAAATGTGAACATCAGAAGTTTCACTGTGAAAATACAGATTTTTCGCACATTTTCAAACTTTAAAACGGGTCAATTTTGACCCACAGGACGACACGAGGGTTAAAGAAAAGGTACTTACCGAGTATTTTTTTTCCCCTCAGGAAAAAGAACTTGGACCAGAAAACTGCACAGTTGTCATCAATAACAGTGTTTGAAAAATGGTTAAAGAAATAAAAAGTTCCACACACCAAACGATCAAGCGAGCAGATAAATTTCATCGCAACATCTTTCGTTTGTTTCAGTTTGTTCTTTTATTCTCTTACTTTCACATGTGAGGTTGCAGATTTATTTTACCAGTTTAATGACAGCAAACCTTCCCACGTTCTGAATCTTGTCCGTAGCGGTTACATTTTTAGACGTAAAAGATCAAACTGAGTACTTTATGGAAAAAGGAGAAATTAGAAAATATATTCCTTTTTTTTAAAATTGTACAGTTCGATAAGTGTCTTTTATATATTTTTATATATGTGTATGTATATACACACACATATAGGTCAAGAAGCAAATATTTTAAGCATAAAACACACAGCTACCATACACAAACTAGTCTGTTAATCTCTAAATCTGATGTTATCGCTTGCCACCCATTTCCATGTACAGTTGGGTAGTCTTTTCAAAATAAAAGTAAGGACACATCAACACTTTTATTCCCCTCATTGTAATGAAATAAACTGAATTGAACAGGCTTTTTTTTTTTAACCTGAAACATTCGAACTGATGTTTTTTTCCTCACAAATTGTGCAGTACTTTGTCAGTTGACAAGGAGAACTTGAAGAGAGTGCTGTTTTTACATGCAGAATATACACTTTCCTTTTTCTTTTTTTTGCATTTCTACACTATACACAAGGAGACCGGAGGAAAAAAAAAAAGGAAAGGTTAGTACAAACACAGTGCACTACGACAAGTGGGGAAATGGACACGTATTCTGCAGTTTTATATTCACTTTGTACAACCCACCCCTGAGATTTGGATGCTGAGTGGTTTACAAAAGCAAAAATCGTCCTCTTCATTCAACTGGAAATGTTTGCCAATTATTTTCAGACACGTGATGTGTAATGAAAGCTTTACGCCCCTTCAAAAACAAACAAACTGACCTCGAATATTGACACATGCGTGATGCACGGCATGCATGAACTTGTCGTTGCACGGAGGAGGTTATTTGGTAAATATATATTCCCCGGTGATGACGGTTTTAAATCTGTCGGATCAATGACAAACTCAAACGGACAGAGAATGTGCGATCTATTCTCAGTAAAAACGAGAGGAAATCCAGGAACGTTTCTTTTATCTTGCCACATGAAAGTCACTTATGTGTATGGGTAAAGACCAACGAGCTGTCAACATCCAATAATGTCAAAGATTCCGTTTTCAGGCAACAAGTGAAAAACCACCAATGACTGAATGCTTCTTTCAAAAGGTAAAGACGGGGGTTAACATCGATTCACTACCTGGGAACACGCAACTACGATTTGAACTTGGACGTCCGTCGTTAAAACACGTACATACAATCATTATGGAAGGGATAAAACGCACTTTCAAACTCTCCCTCAGCTTAACAATAATAATAATAATAATCAACTGATCATTAAATTAAATAATTTATCGCATATATTATTAGTCATGTAATCCAACATTTCCACTCTCCATAATACCATCTACATAAACATCTGCTTCTGAAGGTTCAGCCGTCAGCCAAGGTACAAAATAAAGGCTTCAGAAGAGACTAAACAGGTGAAAACAGTAAGGGACTGTCAATCCAACCTCTGCTCTGACACCATCAAGCCAAACACGTCTACTGTAAATGCACACTGATGATTTCTTTTAGAGTTTGTGTGATGATCTTGGTCTAGAACTCGGGTACCGAGGCTGCGCAGACCCTCGTAAAGCGAAGCTATGAAAGGAGAACCTACCACGTGTCTCGACCATCTGCCACACAATCACCAACCAGCAGTATAAACTCTCTGATAAATGCGTTGTAAATAGCTGTATGTATGTTTATAATGTAGTTCTAATGTACAAATAAAAGACAAACACAGTTGACGGTGGGGGCGGACAGGAAAGCTATGACTGTGGTTGATGTTGAGGAGATGGAAGCGTGTCAGGAGCTCCTCCCGCCAGCGGTCTGTCAGAGCTGAGCTCCAGCGCCTCGTCCGCCTGCTCCAGTTCACTTTGGTCCAAAAGCTCAAAGTCCTCGTCCTCGGTCGGAACTAGTGTGTCGTCGGGGAACTCCTCGCCGGCGCCGCTTTCTGTCGTGATGGCCTCGTCCAGGTCCTCGTCTGGACCCGCCGCCCCCGTCGTAGTAACTCTAGTGTCAGCGGTGGTGTCGGTGGGTGGGGTGGAGGTCTCCAGAGCGCCTGGTGGAGTTTCAGTGGGAAGGAACTCATCCAGGGAGGGCTCGTCGCCGGCCTCACTGGAGTGCAGCAGCGCCGACAGAGTGTTCTGCACCACGGTGGAGATGGCCGTGCTCACGATCTCCTCGCTCAAGGCCTCCAACGAACGCTGTGCACCCTGGGTGACCGCCGCCTCCTTCTCCTCCCCCTCCTGCCTCCCCGCTGCTCCCTCTCCTGCACCCGGAACAGCCAGCAATCCCTCCTCACCCCCAGGCGGTCGTCCGTGTCCGTTGAAATGTGTGTTCACAAAGTGCAGAGGGGACGCTAGGTGCTGGATGAGGAGGCTGGCGGGGCTCAGCGGTTCCCCCTCTGCTTGAGCACCGGCCTGGGCTCTGTCTCCCTGGCCCGGACCTCGCAGAGGAAAGTGAAGCAGGTTGTGCTCAATGAAGGGAAACTCCTCGGCTGAGGGGAACTCAGGAAGATCCCGCAGGTAGGCCTCCTCTGGGTCGCTGTGTAAACTCTGCTGGTCCAAGTCTGGAGTAGAAATGAGGGAGCAAAAAGAATCTCATCTAAATCAAGGATCTAAACCAGACATACTGCCTACACAGGGGGTCCTCAACTTATGTTGAGCTCCGACTTACGCCACACTGTAGGAACGAAACTCCAGCAAAAACGTAAACAAAGTCTTTATGTGCATCCCATTTTCAGTTCTTCATAAAAGTCATGAATACCAACAACTTTCATGCATGTATGAATCATTTTACAAGAAGAAAACAGAATATTTTAACAGACTGATGCTGTTGTTGATGTTGAGGTTTCATTGTTTGTTGTTCAGTTCCAGATTTACCTGATGTCAGTGAACTTGACAGCTTTTCTGTCTGTGTTGGATTATGGAGATCTTTTGTGGATGAATGCTCCTGCTCATAAGTTGTCCAATAGTCGACACTTTTCATTATGCTTCTTTGAGGTTTCTTACAAACTGTAAAGTGTCAACGCACCACTGTGAGTTCTACTCTCGGGTGGGATGGCCTGCTTTAGCCACCAGAAGGTTCCTTCATTGGCATATTTTCAAGTACAAGGCGATACTTGGACTACTGCCCTCTATTTGTTCCTTAACTGCACAGAAAAGTTCTGATCTTCACTCGCTCTGTTCATAAGATCATCTGTTGCTTTCTATTCCACACGTTGAACTGAACTGGGCAAAAAGGCTTTTGTTTATTCCGCATTCTTCAGAAGAGTCCGACTTACGCTTGGGAGCCATAATGAAGAGCAAAAAGTTAGCGAATGTAGCACAATCTAAGGTGGCTTACAACCAGAGACTGTAAACAAAACCGACAATGTATTCATCCGCTCTGCTCGTCAACTAGTTCCATGTAACCAGTTCTGACAGTTCAGACAGAGGACCCCTGTAATACAAATCAACTTCTTCATAATGTTTCTCTCACAGAAGACCAATAAACAGCTGATTATACCAGGAGGCAAGGCCAGACCACGGTAAAGGGAAAGGTAAATAAATCCATGTAAAGGTTGCTGTGTTTTCGTGATGGCAGACTGGAGCAGAAAATCTCTTAATTCCCCAGAAAACTACTGGCGCACAGAACCAATGAAGTACGACAAAGGAAAAAAAAACATCTGCATACTTTCTCAGAGCAGAGCTAAACGCCAGCTTTCTGCTGGCCGACCTGCATTCCTACTTTTTCCAGAGCTGAACTTTCTGGGAACCTTTGGCTCTCTTCCCAAACAATAGAACTACTTCTGTGTTGGCATACGTGACGGGATTAAGAAGGTCAGTGTCTGCGCTGACTAAAAACAAACACATACCTGAGTTATTCACCTGAGCAGCTATGCAAAGCTCCAAGTGCTCCTGCCATGCTTGGAACGCTACTTAAAGTCCTGTGCATCATCTGCAACATGTGCACGATCTCCTCCAGTGTTTCAAAACAGCAACACTCAACTTGAATTTTATTTTGGAGAAGCAGAGGAAGTTGCAGGGAGCAAACCCTGGCAAGCAGAGTGGCTGAGGAAAGATGACTGTGCTCTGTCAACGCTCTGTGAATCAGCATGCATCGCCACACGGTAGAGATCAGGCTGTTGGTGCCAAATTATCTCGATTAGATGCCACAGGATGTTAAAGTAGGATTTGGTGCCGACAGTCTGACCCTGTGGGACAAAAACAACGAGCATGCTCCTGCTTATATGATATGCTGTCGCCAGTCTGGCTCCTTCACTGAAGACTTGAAGGTTGATTCAATTTAACAGAATTTGACGTTTGTTGTCTGTGCAACTTTGAGGTCCATAGTTGAATGTGCACCAGAATGAGGTTTGAACAGGACTTCCAAAAAGTGCGTGGAGCACCGGGAGCTGTGCATCATCACACAATGACACTACTTCAAAAGCGACTGCAGTAGAATGTAAATCAGGTAAAGTTTTCTCTATCCACAGGCGCCGTTTCTGAACTTCTCTGTGCGATGAAGTGAGATTTACCTTCAGAGACATCGGTCAGCTGAGGAGTGGTGGCTCTGGACACCGAGAACCCTCCGCTCTCCAAGATGGAAGCTTCTTCATCCGACAGCTCCGAGTCTGTGATGGCCATCGCCAGAGCAGTCGTCTTCACGTCCACCTGGTCAAAACCAACAGCAAGAAAACAGCACAAAACTTTTAATTATGGTACTGGATGAACATAAATTAAACAACTTCATCATCTGCGTCACAACTGAGAAGGGAAACCCCAGTAAATGTTGAAGATTAACCTGGACAGACTGAGGATCACAGCAGTCTACCAGGCATGGCGTCAACATGACAGTTCGTGAACCGAAAAATGCAAATCTTAAAGTCATGCTAATGGAATGTGGTCGTACTTGAAACCTTGATGGTATTAGCCAAACCACAGAGCTTTATTACAGTTGAAGCTCAGGTCAGAACTCATGCCACTGCTGCTGTTTCCTTTGGTGGAAACACAAACTCTCATTAAAGCAGAGATGTCAAACTCATCTTAGTTCAGGTTCCACATTCAGTCCAATTTGATCTAAAGTGGGTCAAACCAGTAAAATCACAGCATAACAACCTATAAATACCCACAACTCCTAATTTTTCCTTTGTTGTAGTGCAAAAATGTTGACATTTAAGGAAGTCTCTCTTTATAAAATATTATGAACAACCTGAAATTGTTGAAGAAAAACTAATTTCAACAGCATTCAGCCTCAGTTTATCATTTACACATTACAGCTTCCAGATCACAGAGTGTCTACAAAGAAACAACATTTAGTCACAGCTATGTGGAACTGAACGATACAGGATTTTACTGTATGATCAAAACGACAAAAGTCAGACCAAAAAAAGACAAAAACAAGACAATATATTCCAAAAGTGAAATACAAAACAACAAAAGCGAGAAACAAAGTAACAAAAAATTAGAAAAATGACATGAAAAAAAACAAAAAATTGACAAAAAACGAGAAGCAAAACAACAGAAACATGAGACAAACGACAAAAGTCGGACAACATAAACAAGACAAAATATTACAAAAATGACACAAAACGACAAACGCGAGAAACAAAATGACAAAAAAATAAGACAACCCGAAACAAAAAAAGACGAAGAAATAAACAAAAAAGTTGAAAAGCAACAATAAAATGGACAAGTGACAAAAACGAGACAAAAAGTGACCAAAACTAGAAACAAAACAACAAAAACATGAGACAAATGACAAAAGTCAGACAAAAAAAATACACAAAATGACAAAAACAAGACAAAACATTACAAAAATCAAACACAAAATGACAAAAGAACAATGAACAATGTAGGATTTTACTTTCTGATCAAAACAACTTGTCATGGTCTAGGAATTATTTAAATTTATAGTTTTACAGTTATTGTCTTCTCTGTAATTTTTACACTTTGAGGGCCAGACTGGAACCTCTGGAGGGCCGCTTTTGGCCCACGGGTCGTACGTTTAACAGCCCTGCTCTAAAGTCTACTGCTCTGGTGTGTGTTCATACCGTCGGAGCAAAGCAGGACAGCTCCTCCTCACTCTCACTTTCTGTTTCAGCTCTTGGCTCATCGCCTTCTTCCATCTCCTTCTTCACCTCTGTCAAAGGAAAAGGTGGATCAGACAGAGGTAAACATGTGGCCATAGAAGCTTCTCATCACAGCTCTTTCATATTTAATGCAGCTTCTTTTACACAATCACATAAACAGAGCGATGTCAATGGTTGAGCATCAGTGAGCGGAAAAGAAATATGATCTCTATCGACTCCAAAATCAATGCCTAATGGTATAATTAAGTCCTGTGTTAAGCTGCAGGGGTGTCTGAGCAACACTCACTCCTCTTGTCGTGCTTGCGGTGCTCAGTATCTCCCTTCATGCTGTAATCCAGTTTCATCAGGATTGGCTCCAGGCCGGTGTACATCCTCTGGATCAGCTCGTGGTACACGACCAGCGGCCACAGCAGGACGCTCAGGACTGGAGGAGTGCACAGACAAAGCAGTGATGGCTTCAGAAACGGTCACATTTAGCAAAGAAATGTGCTACAATAAGAGAAAAAGGACAATTAGCCGATGAGACCCCAGTAATGGGATTGTTAGGTAAGGAAAGAAGAGATACGTTCAATTTGCACAAAAGCAAGTAAAGCAAAATTACATGGAAGTGTAATTACTTCACTGACTGCTATCTTCAGTGTGTCACACACAAAACGACAAAAGCAGGAAACAAAACGACAAAAAAAATAAGAAACAACCTGAAACTAAATAAAAAAGGGATAAAAAAATGACAAAAAAGTTGCAAAGCGATAAAAAAAATGACAAAAACTGGAAACAAAACAACAAAAACACGAGGCAAATGACAAGTCAGACAAAAAAAATACACAAAACAACAAAAACAGGACAAAATATGAAAAAATGTCGCACACAAAACGACAAAAGCAGGAAACAAAATGACAAAATAAGACAAACAACCTGAAACAAAATAAAAAAGTGATAAAAAATGACACAAAAAAGTTGCAAAGCGACAAAAAAATGACAAAAACTAGAAACAAAACAACAAAAACACGAGGCAAATGACAAGTCAGACAAAAAAAAAACACAAAACAACAAAAACAAGACAAAATATGACAAAACAACAAAAACATGAGACAAATGACAAAAGTCAGAAAAAAAGACAACAAAAACAAGACAAAATATTACAAAAATGTCGCACACAAAACGACAAAAGCAGGAAACAAAATGACAAAAAAGATAACACAAACAACATGAAACAAAACAAAAAAGTGACAAAAAATTACACAAAAAAGTTGCAAAGCGACAAAAAATGACAAAAACTAGAAACAAAACAACAAAAACACGAGGCAAACGACAAGTCAGACAAAAAATACACAAAACAACAAAAACAAGACAAAGTATTACAAAAATGTCGCACACAAAACGACAAAAGCAGGAAACAAAATGACAAAAAAAATAACACAAACAACATGAAACAAAACAAAAAAGTGACAAAAAAATTACACAAAAAAGTTGCAAAGTGACAAAAAAATGGACAAATGACAAAAAGGAGCCAAAAAATGAGAAAAAACAGAAACAAAACATCCAAAAAAAACATGAGAGAAACGACAAAAGTCAGACAAATAAATACACAAAACAACTAAAACAAGAAGACAACATACACCATGCAAATGTCCTGACAAGCGCACAGTCCAGCTGTGTTTTTCTCCGTCATGAAGTCACTCACCTATTATATAGGAGATCATGATTCCCGGTACATAATGTCCAACCACAGCAAGCACAAAACAGCCGCTGCACATCATCACACAGAACTGGGAGGCAGAAAAAAGAAGAGATGTTGGAGATAAAGTGTGCAGGTGTGTCGTCTCTAAAAGTGTTCTCACAGCTGCACTACCTGCTGAGTTTGCTTTTCACAGAACCTAAATATATACTTTTGTATTTCTGAGTCGCACTGGCAGCAGTGTTGACTCTTAGATAAAGTATTTTTTTGTGTGTGTGCTATCAAAGATGAATGTCACGTGTTATTTGAGACTTACAGCTGCACTGCAACAAAAATACAACCGTTTCAGGGTTTTTCCGGGTTCAAAATTTGAATATGCATGACAATAAGAATGATAAATCCACATACAGTAAAGGCAGCGAGTCTGTGTCACTTCATTTGACAGAAATCTATACATCTTACTGCTGTTTTTCCAACATTTTATGAGTGAAAAATATAAGGTTTTTAGTATTAGTATACAGAATACAGTCACTTTACACACTTAAACCTCCTGTTGACTTCATTTATGGGCATCAAAAAATATTGTTTCCTTGTCTGAAAAAAATTTAAAAATTCAGCAAAAAAAAATCCTCAAATTTCTGAAAATTTGCAAAACCTTCGGGAAGAAAATTCTAAAAAGTTTCCCTGAAAAGTTCCATTTGAAAGAATCCCTCAAATTTGGCAAGAAAATTCTTGTAAATATTTTAAAAGGTTGAGTAAAAATCTCCCAAAAAAATTCTTAAAATATCAAAAGTGATTACATATATATCAGTAAAACTTCTAATATTCTATTTAAGAAAATTCACAAAAAAACAACCAAAATTCAGCGAATTTGAGGCAAATTTTGGTTGATTTTTTGTGAATGTTTTTAAGAAACCTTTTTTTTAATATTTCTTTTTTCCTACCAAAAAATGTTCAAAAATTTCCCCAAAAATGTTGAAATTGTGGACATCAGAAGTTTGCTGTGAATTTTTTTTTTCCCCACATTTTCAAACTTTAAAACGAGTCAATTTAACCCACAGGACGACATGAGGGTTAAGACACTTGACACACTGTGACATTTCACACAAACACTTTTAGAAACTTACATTTTGTAGTTCGCCTATCGTGCTTTATATTAGTTATTTCAAACCTCTATGTAATTGTGTATATTCCACTAACCTTTGTTTATTGTACTCTGGCAAAATAATTCCCTCCTCGATGAATAAAGTAGAGCTTATCTTATATAGCAAGTAAATAAAACCCTCATTAAGAAAACAGGTAGCACATATGTAAAATGTAACTTTTCCCGAACCCACTTTGAGGAGTCACAAAAGATTTCTCTTTGCAAGAAACACTCTGCATTTTTATCACCATAAAAGTTCATCACTCTTCCAAATTCCACGTGTTCGGACCAGCCACGAGTGCCGTACCTTGCCGTGGTTTTGCCGCTTGTACTGCAGCATCTCCTGCAGATACAGGCAGCAGGTCAGGTAGCTCTCTGCCAGGTGGTGGCTGAGCTCAGGAACGCTGAGCAGACGCTGCTCTGTGCTCATCGTTTCACTGCATTCCAGCACACAAACACAGGAAGAGAGCAAAAAAAAACAATCTTTGAGAACACAAAGCTGTACTTTAAGGGCTTTAACCTGTATTTAAATGTTTTCAGAGAGGCAGTGAAGGATTCCATGTTCATGTAATGACAAGGGAAGGAGACAGGCACACGAGGAATGAATGAAGAGAAATGCAGCAGACTAAACCAGTCAGAGAGGACAGAAAGAGTTACAAAGATGGTGTGAAAATGGCGTAACGCAGACATACACAGACGTCTGACAGTTAAGACTTTAATGGTCTAATGATGAAATAAGCAATCATAAGTAATCCATTTGTCATACACACACATATTACACACCTTTGTACAGTGTGGGCCTCAGCATGTTGAACTACAGGAGAGGAGAAACACATAATTAGTAACAGATACACCTAAACAGGGCTGAACGATATTTACTGCAGTCATGTAAGTCCTCATTTTAGTGGCATGTTTTCATTTCTATTGCAAGGAAACAAAGAAATAATAATGGGATTTTTGCAACTAAATAATAGCCCTGGACTCACATATCTGAATATTAATTTGGAGATTTTTTGAGTACAGTCTGGCCCACTAAAATAGAAACAAAACTGTGAGCGTTGTCCTAAACTGGCATTAGCAGCCAAATACTGCCTGTGCATTCCAGACACTTCCATCCTGTCAGAACACATTTTCTGGCTACATTGTGAACAAGCAGGTTCCCTTATAATTTGTAAGGCAGGGCATGAGTGTAACACCCTCGCAGTTCATTTATAGTTTATAAAGAGGTTTGGTTTATGCATGTAGGCCTTGAAGCAGACTAAAATGTATAAACAGCATCATCTGATCAGATCTGTGGGTCTTTAAGCAGCAGATTGAGACATCCACCACGCAAGAAAGAGTACTATCACAGGTCCTTCATCCCAGCTGCTGTAAGGCTGTACAGCATCAGCATCACTGGCTGATGTGAGCATAAACTGGACGATATAATATCATCTTAAATCACGGTAAAATCTGCACAACAGTTCCTTGCACTGCTAGCTTTTTTTTTGCAAGCCACTTAATGCTGATGTCACTTATAGTGTAATAATACTGCATTTATTCATTTTTCATTCTTCATCCTTGTATATATTGTATATATTATTGTTATTCTAATTATTACTCATACTGTACATATGAGTTAGTGCTGCTTTGAAACATGTTTGCTGCTGTAACACTGTAAATTTCCCCTGATGTGGGGAGTAATAAAGCATTATCTTATCCTAATTCATCAATTTGATTGCTAATTTATTTAAAAAAAAACAATTTATACATTGGGGAAACTTGCACAGAATACCTAATCTGCATGAATAAATAAAGAATAGTAGAATAACAGTATTCTGATTCTCAATGACAGACCAGATTTTACCTACACACTGACTGGGCTGAACTTACTGGTAATGATGGGCAACTTGGGCTTCCATCTCTCCAGGAGCATGAGCCCCAGCAGGGACACACTCAGCAGGAACAGAGGCCGCAGGGAGGTGGAGGACAGGAGCCTGTGGAGACACACGGACACATAAGCTACTGACTGACATAAACATGCCAGTGCTCCGGAACTAACTACTAGTTAGCAGTTAGCTTCTCCAGTTCAATGTGTCACTGACAGCTGGTTAAAGAGGAGGCCTGGACCTCTCAGTGTGTCAAATATTAGTTAGAATTACACCGCTAACACGTCTAACAACTCAATAATAACTTAAGTTGTCTACTTTACTTTGTAATATATGTCACGTAGGAACATTTGTCGAGGTGGAAATTAAGTTTAAACTGGCTTGCAAAGCTACGTTAGCATTAAGCTAAAGACGTGGGATTAGCTAACTTATCCTGACGTTCCCTTGTAATATCCTCGCTGACATTAGCTAGCAAGCTAACGCTACACTGCGGAGAAGCCTTATCGGCGTTTGTTTCGAAGGCGGACGAGGTAAAAAGACAAAGTGGACGGTTACCAGAATAATGTGTTGAGTGTCAGGGCAACAGAGATGCTGTACAGCGGCCTCTCCCACACCAGCAGCCTCTGCACCCACAGCAGCAGGGGTTCATACGGCGATAGCCAAGCCTGGAGACGCTCCCGCAGGAGGACGAGCTCCGGGTTTCCGTCCGCGCCGGCCTGCTCCGAGGTCCCGGCGGGGAAGAGAGCCTCCAGGCCGACCGAAGAGGAGGTAACCGAGGGGCGTCTTCTGGCCTCCTCTCCGCTCGCCATGTTTCTCCCACTTTGTTATGTTGTTTTGGAGATCACGGGGTTTATGGGGAGACCAGTGGCAAGCTCGACACGCTCAAAACAAGCGAGCTTCCTGTGGTGGCTTTCAAAATAGCATACAGCGACTTAACACGAAGCCAAAGAGAGGAATAGATTTATTTAGTTAATGAAAATAGGTTCAAAACACACAAGAAAATAAAAATTATATTACTTTTTCCTTACACACAAACCTATACATTGTGATTTTACACAATACAATAGTTTTATTACGATGATTTTTTAAAAATGTATTTTATTTTGGAGGTAGTACGGATTTGCGCCTTGAATCCCCGCAGCTTGACGCAGTGGTGACGGCGCACAGAGGGGCGGACTGATCTTCAGGCCCGTCATAGCAGAGAAAAAATGTAGTCACGTGTTTCCTTGTTTACTGTGCAGAGCGGACAGGGTTAAATTGAGCCTCCGTGTACCACCGTGTGGTTACACACCGTGTTGTGTCTGTGGCATGTTGCATCATGAGGGTGAACACTTGTGGAGATTTGCAGAAGCTGCGCGCAGTTTCCTGTTACTAGAACTGCTATTTTCTACTACTGCAGAAATACTATAGCCCGCGCATGCTCAGCTGTTGAATTTCTTACATTTGTATTATTTATATATTTTTTATTATATACTGAAAATACAGACAGCATCCAATCAAACATAGCAATGGGGAGGAAAATAAAATAAAATAAAAAATTTTATTTAAAAAATGCCTTGAAAGTACCACTTAAATTTGTCTGTTTTGAGTCATTTTATTTAATTTAATTTTACATAGTAGCTTGGAATAATCTAAGGGAATATGTGTATATTTGTGGACAAAATAAAATAAAGCAATATAAAATAAAATACTCTGATATGTTTCATTTTTAAAGAATGCCTTGAATATACCAGTTACATCTGCATCTACAGTCATTAATTTAATTTTATTTACTTTTATCTAGTGTCTTAGATTAATTTGAAGGAATATGTGCATGTGTGTGGAAGAAATGAAACAAAATAAAATTAAATCATATAAGTATAATTTTAAAAAAAATTACCTCAATTATTCCAGTTACATCTGCATCTACTGAGTCATTAATTTTATTTTATTTTATTTTATATAGTGTCTTCGATTAATCTGAGGGAATATATGTGCATGTGTGGATAAAATCAAGCAAAATAAAATAAAATCCTATTACGAAAATTTTTAAAAAATCATCTCAATTATACCAGTTACATCTGCCTCTACCATAATGCTAATACTATTTTTTATACAGATAATAATTATTATACCACCTTTACACTGGTTAAATAATAATAGCTTCTTATAACATACATAAGAAAACAAATAGCTTTCTAAAATTGAAACTATAAAAATACCTAAATTTACAATGTATGAATCACCATTTTTTGTGCATAAACTGTCAACAGATAATCCAAACTAAATTATCACTCAACAATGCCAAAAAGAAAAATATTATGAGATGATGAGAAAATACCATACTAGCTAACTGGCTTGAAATCTGCAGAACAGCTGTCCTCAAGAAGAAAATAGCTCCACCAAAGGAAGATCATGAAACAGTGATCACAGTGGTCTAATAATAATTTCCAAAACTGTATATGTAAGCAGAGTGCAGAACGACCACATATTGGCAAGATTTGATACAAATTTATTACAGAAATACAGTATGTTGAATAAACACACATTGATCAATTTGATCAAATGCAGCCAATGCAGTGGACCGATAGACACATCATGGCATCAAGGTCAGCTCACTGTCCAGTAACAAAACTTGAAGACGTTTTAATGTAAACAGCAGCACAGCCAGGGCATTTCTCTTCCTCTTAAGTTCTCTCATTGCAGTCAGTTTCTGAAAGATGCAAATGAATTGTGCTGTCATTCTCCTCTGCAGCTGTCACGGGCGTGTTTAGAGAACGAAACTAAGCCTCGTAGAGCAGCTGTGTGGGAGTACCTGCATGTTTTCGAGTGCAAGATTGAAAGCAAGGGGACGGTTTTCAACAACAAGCCTGTGGGAACAGGGAGGATGCAGGTTCTGGGGCTTGGCTGGAGTGGGAACGAGGCTCCAGAGCCGACTTAAGTAGGAACACTGCCAGGACTACACAGAAGGTAAAGGAGGGGACGCTCTGCCCCCTGCTGCTAGGATAATAATGCATCAATACCTGCAGGGGTTAAGACCATGGCCTGCAGCAGGTCAGACAGAGAAATGATGCCCTTCACCACGTCAGATCTGTCCACCAGGACCAGCCGATGGACCTGAGGAAAGACAGAGATGCTCCATTATCCTGCAATCTTATGATTTTAATCAGAAGTGTCCAAAAAAGATGTACCTCAGCTGTGACTATGCGACATATGATGGTCTCCAAAGTTTCATCAGGATAGCATTTGATCACTCCCTCGACGTAACACATGCGCCTGCGGACGGCCTCCTGCATGCTCATGTCCAGGTTGTTGTAGGTCTTCTGAGCTGCTAGATTCTGGAGCAAATGTCAGCAAACAACGATAATAAACATCACAAAGTTGCAAAAAAAAAATCAGTAAAAAACTACATGGGATGATGCACTTACAATGACGTCAAATCTCGAGTAGAGGGCCACCACTTTTCCTGAGAAAACAAACATGTAATAGACATCAGTGCTAATCGAATAGAGGGAGAATATCTTTAAATATTCTTAAGAAGCATACCTTGTTCGTCCACCACCGGCAGCGCAGACACCCGCCTCTCCACAAATATGGAGAGGGCATCATAAAGCAATGCTGTTTGCTGCACGGTGGCGATGTTCCTGAACGTTCCTATCCTCAGCTCCTGGATCTGCTTCTGGAGGAACGCAGGCTTGTGAACCTTTGTCCCCTGAAAGCATCCAAATACCTCAGTTGGAGAATGTTGGTGCACACGGGATTTAAGGTTACAAACATAAAGATCAAGTTAAAGCTCACAAATATATGGAGGAACTTGAGGATTCTTTTGTGTGTCAAAATGTGCAGGACGTTTCCAGACTCGGGGTCGATGACGGGCAGCCTGTGGATTTTATATCGCAGTAAGGAATAGATGGCATCAAAGAGGCTGGAGGGAGGAGAGATAACAGAGGAATGCACGGCTTGGCTTTACTAGACTGGAAATCCAGTTAAAATAGAACATTTAAGAGCCGCAGACTCACCTGGCCTCTGGAGAAATGCTGATGAGGAAGTGATTGGAATACTGTAAGTAGACGTCTAGACAGAAGAAAAGAGAGACAGCTCAGGTGGAGGTGTTTGCACAGAAATAATAAGGGTTGGGTGAGATCAATTTAACCCTCATGTCGACCTGCGGGTCAAAATTGACCCGTTTTAAAGTTTGAAAATGTGAAAAAAAAAAATATTTTCACAGTGAAACTTCTGATGTCCACATTTTCAACATTTTTGGGAAATCTTTGAACATTTTTTGGTGGAAAAAAGAAAAGTTACAAATGTTTCTTTAAGAACATTCACATAAAAATCAACCAAAATCCAGCGAAATTAAATTAAAAGGAACAAAAACTCAAATACTCATTAAAAAAACACAAATATTAATTAAGATTTGATTCACAGAACAGGCAAATTGAGTGAAGTAAAGGTAATCTGGGCTCATTATACTGCAGTTACCTATTTTTGTCCTCTGATTACACAATCCCGATTACATGCAATCTTTTACTACGTAACCAGGGAGAAAATGCTGTTGATCTGTGCAGGTTATTTACTTTTAACTGAATCACCTCTCCACGTTTCGATCTTGTGGCTCTCCAGCTCGTACATCTGAACCTTTCAGAGGGAAAAACAGTGTCAGCATGTGATTGATCAAACATTGGAGCCCTGCAAAAAACAAACAAGCAAAAAACAGCACACTGTGTCTCAACTCAAACTGCAGTATGGTCATGCTCACCAGGGGGGATTTGTAATAGCAATGGAGGATGTTGATGAAATCTGTGATGGTCAGCATACCTGTGGCAGAACAGAGGGTTCTATTCCCATTGTTAGAATTTATATCAAATCACCGTGCTGATGAATTTAATCCTGTCTTACCCACAAACCTCTGCAGCTTGCTGTCCCACAGAGGTGCAGCCCTCAAGCCATTTGCCACCAGTGCAAAAAAGGCCTTCTTCACCTTTTGGAGGCAGATAAAGTCACTCAAAAGCCCAAAATTATGGAAAATCAAGAAAAAGTTTCATTTTTAAGAAATTAGTTTCTTCAAGCTGATAATGACAAACAAGTGACAAAACACAGGAATTCCGTGTTTTATGTATATTTTGATATTTTTACAAAAAATGCCATGTGAAGAATTCTCTTGAAAATGACACAAAGTCAAGTAAAAATGCAGCTTCAACACAAATGGTCTTGGTGGTTTCAACTAAGAGCCTGTGTAGATTCTCAGTCATCTAAGGTCGTGTTAATATTAAGATTTTCAGTTAAAAATTGCATAAAATTATGAATCGCTCTTTGCAAAAGCACATCTGGACAAATAACAAAGCTTTAAGACATCCATTCTGTGGTCGGATGAACTGAAAACGAAGTTGTTTTGATGCAGGAAGGTGGATTTGTTTGGCAAAAGAAAGAAAAAGCATTCAAGGCCAAGAGCATCGCCCAAATGTTCAAGTATCGGTTGGAATGTAATGTTTTGGAGGTGTTTTGTTTTTAGGAAAATGGGACAAGCAACATCAAAGTAAGCCAAAAGTAATTGCTGCCACTGATTGCTGAGAGATATTTAGTACTTTTCTGCATGGCAATTTGAGTAAAAATCTAAAAAAAAAAAAACAAAAATAAACAGAAATAGCTAAAAATCTACCATATAACATCTCTAACACAACATTGTACTGCTTTCACATGTTCATGTCATTTCCAGCCATAAGAAATCCCTATAGATCGCAATTTGGCATTTTGTATGAATAACTTTGGGCTTAACTATATGAACATTATTGTACTGAAGTCTTACTTGCAGTGTGGTATCAAATATGACCAGTTTACAGCTGGTTGGAATGGCATCGTAGCAGCGGTGGCTTTTCATGAAGTTCATGTAGACGGTGGCATCAGCCTCTAGGAGGAATTACAACAAATATGCACCAACAGGTTATGATCTTCCACCAAAATTTACAAAGACGTAGAGCGAGCATGTGCCAGTCATTGTGAGCGTACCTTGTTTCTGTAGTTCCTGCTTCTTGTCCAGGAATGACACCTGCAACACATGAAGCGAAACATTCTCCACATGACACTACCAGCACTTTTACAATCCTTAAGGCTACCTCGGTTTCAGTAAACTTCACAAAAAGTGTTTCACCTGCGATCGAGACTCCATTATTCTGTTGTGCGTCCATGAAAAGGCTGGTTTCCACGAAGCAGACAGTTGGTTTGTTACCCCTTTTCTACAAAGCGGTCGGGTCTATATTAGGAGCTCTGGAGTGGTATGAGCTCAGGGGAGGGGTAAGAGAAGCTGGGAGAGGTTCAAGGAGGGGGAGGGACGCTGCATATTCGGCTAAAACCAGACATCTGCTCTCCTCTCTGTAAAACCCACATCAGCATTCTGCTTTTAATGCTGCTGAAGGGAATGTATTACACACACTACCAGTCAAAAGTTTGAGCACACATTGTCATGTAATGGTTTTTCATGACTATTTACCGTGTACTCTCTCTGAAGGCATCAAAACTATGAGTGAACGCATATGGAATTGTGTCGAAAACAAGAAAGTGTGAAATAAGTCAAAACATGTTTTAGAATTTAGGTTCTCTCCATGAGCTTCATGAGGTAGAACCTGAAATGGTTCTCCAACAGTCTTGAAGGAGTTCCCTTCGAGGCTTATTGGTCATTTTGTCTTCACTCTGTGGTCCATCTCATCCCAAACCATCTGCATTGGGTTTAGATCATCTGAAGCAGCACTCCATCATCTCCTTCTTGGTCAGATAGTCCTTCCACAGCCTGGAGGTGTGTTTGGGGTCATCGTCCAGACGGAAAATAAATGACGGTCCAACTAAACGCAAACTGGATGGTATGGCATGTCGCTGCAGGATTCTGTGGTAGCCATGCTGGTTCAGTTCCTTCAGTTTGGAAAAAATCCCCAACAGTGTCACCAGCAAAGCACCCCCACACCATCACACCTCCTCCTCCATGCTTCACGATGGGAACCATGCATGAGACCATCCGTTCACCTTTTCTGAAACCAAAGATCTCATCAGACCAAAGCAGAGATTTCCACTGGTCTAAAGTCCATTCCTGGTGTTTCTGAACCCAAACTAATCTCTTTTCCTTGGTAGGGGTTTCTTAGCAGCTGTTTGACCATAAAGGCCTGATTGGTCAGTCTCCTCTGAACAGTTAAAGTGGAGACGTGTCTGCTGCTAGAACTCTGTGGCATTTATCTGGGCTCTAATCTGAGGTAATGTTAACTTGTGATTTCTGAGGCTGGAGACTTGGATGAACTTGTCCTCTTGGTCTTCCTTTCCTGGGGTGGTCCTCATATGAGCCACTTTCGTCATAGCACTTGGAGATACATTCAGAGTTTTTGCAGTTTTCCAGACTGACTGACCTTCACTTCTTAAAGAAATGATGGACCGTCATTTCTCTTTATTCAGCTGATTGGTTCTTGCCATAATATGGATTCTAACAGTTGTCAAATCGGGTTGTCAACTGTGGACCAATCTGACTTCTTCAATACAACTGAAGGTCCCAACCCCATTAAGAAGGCAAGAAATGCCACAATTAACCTTTACAAGGAACACCTGTGAGTGTGCAAAGCAGTCATTAAAGCCAAGTGTGGTTACTTTGAGGAATTTAAAATATAAAACATATTCAGTTATTTCACAATTGTTTGCTACATAATTCCATATGTATTCGTTCATAGTTTTGATGCCTTCAGTGAGAATCTACAACATAAAATAAACCCATTAAATGAGAAGATGTGTCCAAACTTCTGACTGGTAGTGTATATTTGCACTCACAAGGCTGCTAGCAAATAATTTATGCTTTTAAACATCATAAAAAGGGGCTTTTATGACTGTTTACTGAAATTACACTTCTGTCAGCCTTCATCTTTATCTCCATCACTGACAAAAACAAACCGATTTCTCAAAGAAATGCATCATTTTTTAATGAATTCTGTTGTTTTTCTACACATTTTACAATATTTGCATTTTACACCATGTACAAAATTAAAGGACTTCCTGCTCCAAAATGTATCAAATTTGTCAAAGGTTCAATTACAAAGTAAATGTGGGTAACCCGCATACATAAAAATAATCGATTCTTTACATGTTTTTTTTTTTCCTTTCTTTCTTTCAGGTGTTTAAAAGATATGACGACACAGTGATAATGGAGAGAAATATCCAATAAAAAAAAGAATGGAGCAAGATGTGCAAATTCCAGATCGGTAAAAGTAACACTGCAGTTAGCCTTTAAGGTGTTATATACAAAAACAAACTAGAAACTGCATGAAACCCCAGAAGCCCATCCGTAATAGTGACCATCCACATGGGAGAACTTAGAGGTGAATCTCTTCCATTTGGCCAAACAGGGAAGTGACTTTAACATCCTGGTGCCACACAAAATCTGATGAATATTGTAACTGCAGACAGAAAGACGACCAAAACCAGCCGTAAATAACCAGAATAGGAGGAGTTTTGGATTTCTGTGCAGCAACTGATGCTACAACACTGCTTTCTCTGAGGTAAAAGGGAACAACAGGAGACTCTGCTGCAAAAAACAAACAAACTGGTGAACAAACTCAGTGCTTGCAGCTTGTGTATGACCAACGTCTGATGTAAACCTGTACCTGCGCAAAGCAAACTACGATATGCAAATGTGGAGCAAGCTGGTTTTCTTCCGACAGAGCGCGACCATTAAAAACAAAACACTTGCTGTGAATCTTTCAGATATGCCCCATACCCTTCACACACATTCGTCAACCTGCCAAGCAGCGACCAGCTTTAGCCTTACAGCTGTGACAAAATAACTCAAAACACATTCATTGCAAAAGGCCCTACATCACCATCCGACAGCTGTGAACTTTCATATATGATAAATATGCGTGGCAAAAAGTTTTCAGCTATGAAAAACATTAAATGATCTTCATATGCGTAATAAGTTTCAGAGGATCAACAGAAGAATATGGCATCTTGTGTCAAATTCATCCCATAAGTGAATTTCATCAAACCCTCCCAAAAGCGATGAACTACTCTCATCTTTGCACCTGCATTCTAGATCTGAAAAAGTAAACAAAAGCATGACGTGTGGCTGTTAATGAGTCATGAAACAATGCTGGTTTAATTTCCAGAGTCTGTCACTACAGGTTGACAAGCTGTGCTGTCCCTAACCAGGCATGAGCAGAGCTTGGACTTTGTCCACAGGCAGCAGAGAGTCCAGATGGCAGGGTCGCAGCTGCACAGGAGGAAACCCCGCCAGGTGAGAGTTCAGATCAGGTTCAGCAGATCCGAGGAGGCTGGAGGAGAGCCAGGATGCACGGTGCTGCTGGTTATCAAGGGGACCTTCAATGAGGAGTGCTGAGGTGTTTCGAAGCCCACACTGCAGAGGAGGGAGGGTTGCGAGACAGCCGGGGCAGATGAAGGAAGCAGCAGACCAGTGTGGGGAGGTTTCAGATTTAGTTTCAGGATGTATGTGACCCATCGAGGCGAGGAAGGAGCCCCAGAGACACAGCACTGACGTCTGTGTGGAGGCCGACGGCTGTCTGTGGTCCTGGCTGATTCCAGGAGCGCCGACCTGACGGCTCAGACTCTTGTTGGCCAGAACACAACATGGGAGGCGTTGGGTTGCAGCGGGAGCTTCTGGGTTTAAGTGGGAAGTCTGAAGGTGGCCCAAGTTGATCTCACCGGGAAGTGGAAGCAGAGACTGGCCGCTTCTGGAGAGGCTGAGCTGGTGCAGCACAGCACTGGTGGCAATGAGGCCAGCCACACTGGTTAGATAGACCAGGCCGAGCATACAGGAAACCTGGAAGCAAAACAGGGTGAAGTGTTATCATCAAACCAAATCTGAATAATTATTCACTTTGTTGTAACTTATAGAGAACACAAGTAAGAAGAATGCTACAAAATGAGTATACATTCAACTCAAATAGAGATAGATAGATGGATGGATGGATACTTTATTCATCCTGAGGGAAATTCACATTCTCTGATTTCAGCTTCTTCAAATTAAATATTTTATTTTGGGTTGGGTTGTGAACAAAAGAAAACATTTCATGACGTCATCTTGTGCATTTGTAAACATAGGTTAAATTTTCAACATTTTGTAGACCAAACAACCAATTGATCAATTGAGAAAAAAAAAAACAGTCCATAATCAAAATAGCCCTCAACTCAAATCCTTTTCCCACCTTGGTAAAGTGCTGGTAGATGGCTGTGAGGGCGTGACTCCATGCAGACTGCTCCAACAGCACACAGAGGTCAGTGTAGGTGAACCAGCCACGTTTCATCCCCTGACGTTCTGCAATGCTGGAGATACAGAATCAGAAATAAAACCTCCACAACACGCTTTACAACACTGACTCACTGATAATGCAGACAGGACTTATTACCAACCTGGTCTCCAGCTGACTTAGTATGTCGAAGAAGTCGTTTGGCTCCGTGAAGAGGCTCCACTCCTACAAGATGTGACATTAGGGTTGAGAGAATGAACTTGAACCTAACACACATGCGGTCACACCGTGCATACACAAGCACATACGGTTCCACTTACAATGGCATTCAAGAACTTCATCTCAAGGTTATTGACAGTTTGGACATCCAGCTTCCCAGCTGCTCCCCATTCATCATTGAACACCTCTTCTTCCTCCCCTTCGTCATACAGGTATTTGCTGGCAACCATCTAAATCAAAAGAGAGATTTCAGTGTGTTTGTTGACAGCAACTCTTATTGTATAATTTATTTAAAAAATTGAAGCAGTATGAACTTGATCAGGATGTAAACAAAGTCAGTAAACTCTTTCTGAAATAAGTAGGGCACAGTAATAAAAACACTGCAACACTTTTAGCATGACCTATGAACTACAAATACATACCATAGAGATCAAGAAGAGGTCAGAGGAGGAGATCTTTTGCAAGTATTCAGGGTTTCTATGTCGGAGCCTTTCGATGTAAACTAAAGCCAGCATCATGGCACACGGAGAGATGCAAGCCTCCCTGCAGCAAAAAAAAAAAAACTTTTTTCACATACATTACCGACTGTACAACTTTGTATTCTTGCACGAGTGCACAACCTGGGTGTGCGAGCATTTTTCACAACACAAACCTGGCAACATGAGCAGCATACTTCTTCTGGAGCTTACGTATTGGGCTTGGGGCAGATTTCTGGAAGATTTCGACAGCAATATCTGCAAGACAAGGAAGCACAACCTCAAAAACAGGTTCACAGGTGACAGTATTTCTTTTTGCAAGTTAATTCTGCACATTTATAACCGACCTTGGCTGTGACTTTGGTTTGCTCAAGACAAACACAATCAGTAGAAATCTTCACTTACATAATGAGAATGACTCATGTCTGGAAGCACTTGCAGAAGTTAAAGCAAGGACAACTTCATCTATGTAACATTAGTGAAGTCACATGTAACGAAAAGCTGATGTTTTTCTCACCTGTAACGGGGCAGGAGAGGGCATCTAAAGAAACATCTTTGTCCAGGCCATAATACAGCCGCTTTCTCACCCGTTCAGTCAACTTTTGGTGTCCTGGAAGAAACTATAAAAACAACAGCAGCAGCAAGCAGTGTTAGCATAACTGTAGTTTTGGATAATTAAGTTAAGTTAGCTAACTTCAGGCTTAAAAAGCCGTACGTATGATTATATAATGATATAGCAAAGCAATATGCTCAGCAATTTCTCAACTATGCAACAGCAGATATCACACTCGATATCGTTTACAGCATGCTAGCTCAGCTGACGCTAGGCCCACAGCTAGAGCTAACATTAGCGGTATGTTATCCATAGGGGAAGCCTTACGTAAGTATTTAGAGACGTTAAAACACACACTATAAAACTCTAAACAGTACCACATAACAAGGAGAGTTAGTTTTATTTGATTCTAGGCAAGTATACTGAGGTATAACTGACATGCTAACGCGAGCTGAAGCGCCTAGCCTCGGCTGTCGTAGTTTGTTGACTTAGCCGTTAGCTCAGCAACGTACCGTAAACTCCTGGAAGTCCGAAAACTGGAACGTCTTCTCGTTAAATAACGCGTCGAAATCCATATTTACTAAAGATTAAACATTAGTTCGCCGAATATAGAGAAGACGACTGCTCGGCCTGGCCCCCGCCTGTTTCCTCAAGCTCAGCTCGCAACGCCCTGACCCACAGTCAGTGACGCCTGGATGTGACTCATAGTTGCTCCTGCAGGGGGCGCCACTCCGCTGCACTTAAACAACCAGAGGACATTTTTATTTTTAACTTAATTATGTTTCCATGCTGGTATCAAAAATGATATTGCTGAATGCCAAAAGACTGTGGCAACTTATAATAAAAAAGTAATAAAATGTTTGTAAAGGAGACTCTATATCAGTTTTAACAACAACACTTTTATTCAGTCATGCTTGAAATCAGTGATTAATAACTGTGTCAATATATAATTGAGGGACTTTCAAAGTCCATAAATCTTGCATACATTTTTATTAAAAGTAAAAGAAAACTAGTGTTTTTTATGTTCATTATGATCATGTCTTTACAAATTCCATAATTATTTATTATGGAAACAATCACTTATTAATAGATGACTGGATATCACTAAAATGTCATCTGTGTTACAAAAAGTCCCACAATTATATATTGACCAGCTCAGAATAACTTGAAAATGATCTACAATCACAAAAAATTAGTCCAGATTGACATGAAATTTCTCTTAAAAGGCTTGAAAATTCAATTGTGTTCTTTTCATTAAGTTGAGATAATCATATCAGATATTTCTTTTTCGGTATCTGTGTCCGAGAAATCATTTTCAACTAAGTTACCCATTACAAAAACAACTCTCAAGGAAGTGTGTTAATTCCAGATCACATGACCACAATTGTACATATAATATTTAGAAGAATCTTTCTGTAAAAATGTCATGTGGTGTTTGGTTGTAAGCGGCCATGTTGATTTCAGGCCTGAAAACAGCAAAAATGTCAATTATGACACAAAAAGCCCTGTAATTATATATTGACCCAGCTACTTTAGCCCCTTAAAACAACTTGATAAAGGAGTCACCTGTCAATCCAACACAATTGATATTGTGACCAATTGAGTTAAGTGATCTAATACCTACAAGTATTACAGATGGCAAAAACGTATTTATTACAAACACAAAAGTGCATTATGGTGTTTTCATTCAATTAAAATGCAAAAGTAGCACTAATGTAACATCTGAAAACCTAAACTAGACCGGAACACATTAAAAAAAAACTTTTATTGTTCATAGGTACAAGACAAAACTAATATTTACACAAGTTTATAATCATGACTGATGCCTTTTTAAGGTAGCAAGACAGCAAACGATTCTTATTCAGAAATAGTGTATTGGACTATATATACACACACACTTGAATATGACATTGAGTTTAAATGTATCTTTTTATTCAGAGAGTTTGACATGTTAATTTAGCAAAACACAGATAATAATTTGGCTATATGTCCAAAGATTTGTGGACTGTACAACTTTAGACATTAGTTTTCTAAAGAAAAAATTTAAATCTAATTTTAAGTTCTTCACAATTGAAGAAGACGCAAGGAACAGACGTTCAACACACCCAACTTTGGTGATCAAGATGCTTAAGAATTTCTGAAATAAAATATCACTTAAAAAAAAAAAAAAAAAAAAAAAACAGCAAATGACCAAAAAGCTTGAAAAAAACAAATCTAAATCCCTGACGGCTTGTGTACCAATTCATATGTTGTTCAGCAGGACGGAATCATCAGCCTCTCAAGATCAGATTTTTCAATCCTCATTTTGTGTCAGAGCCAACACAAACTCACAACATTAAATAGAAAAACAATACAAACAATATCAAATCAGTGGTAGCAGTGTTTCTATTAATCTTAGAAGCACTGAAAATGTAAAAAACTCAGCGTCACTCGAATGAAAACACGAGATAAGATGCACTCCTGTTCATTCTTTGGCCTTCCAATGTCAAAACATACCGTTATCTGTCCTTTCTTTAGAGGTAATAGTCCCAACACCAAAACCTTGAGTATAACCAGAACTATGGGATGTCCTGAACATAGTGTTAATTCCTCCACAGTTTGATTAAGGCACCTTCCCTTTACACTGAGCCCTGCCATTGCACATTCAATTAAAAAAAATCCTACAAATAAATAACACTGTCCCTTTGCTAAGTGTCCTAGCGCATTGAAATAGCCTACCAGCTTTTTACAATTAAAAGCGAGAGTAAAAATGTAAAGTTTCAATAACAACGAATACATTCAGTCCCCCTGGTGGCCTGCAGAGGTCGATGCAGGCTGCAGTTTCTCAGATTTGCGATCTTTGGATTCCGTCTCTGATGAGGAGTCCGAGTCCTGAGCCTGCTGCTGATTCAACCACATTTCTGCATACAGGCCTCCCTTGAGCAGCAACTCATTGTGTCTGGGAGGGAAATAGAGTTATGAGTTAGAGATCAGTGAACAAGAGGAGGGTAATCATCATGCTCCATCTGTACATGAGAAAATGTGCATTGTTTGATTGTAAGTTTAATTTTAGTCCAATTTTAGCCCTTTTGTATTTCATGTCTTGATCCTTCCTCATTTGTGTTTAGCTGCTGTAACATGTAAATTTCCCTGTTGAGGGATCAATAAAGTTATCTTATCTTAGTAAGCAGATGAGTGAAGCACACTTACTGTCCTCGCTCAGCGATCCGGCCATCGTTGATGACCAGAATCTGGTCTGCTCCGATGATGGTGGACAACCTGATGGATTTAAAAACAATTCATCTGTTTACTTCAACAAAAGTCTTAACTTAACCCGGAAAGAAAGGGCCTAATTCTCATTTTGGGGCATAACTGTATCTATATCCACAAAAACTCAAGTGTTGGTAGTCATTTGAGTCTGTCGACACCAAATCAGAAGTTGAAGAGAACGGACACTTCTGGCTTGTTTTCATGATAATCTAGCCAATTTTTCTGGAGATCAGTGATCCAGGATGAGACATGAGTTCACAACTTTGATCCCGAATCAAAGCAAACGACGGAAACATCCCCAAAAAGTTCAAACAAGTGGCATCTGTCAGCAAGGTGACGCCGTCTTAACACAGACAGTACGGTTCAAAAGTTTGGGGTCACCGAGGAATGTCCTTATTGTTGAAGGAAAAGCTTTTTTTTTCAATGAAGATAACATTAAATTAATCAGAAATCCAGTGTAGACATTGTTAATGTGCTAAATGACTATTCTAGCTGGAAATGTTTCATGGAATATCTCCATAGGGGCACAGAGGAACATTTCCAGCAACCATCACTCCTGTGGTCTAATGCTACATTGTGTTAGCTAGTGGTGTTGAAAGGCTCATTGATGATTAGAAACCCTTGTGCAGTTATGTTAGCACATGGATAAAAGCAGGAGTATTTATGGATAACATGAAATTGTCTGAGTGACTCCAACCTTCTGAACGATAGTGTGACGTCACCCATACTGCTGGGGTCCATACATAGACTGTATATAAAGATGGACGTACCATCTGGCTCCAAAAATGAAGCCAACCCGGAAGCGTCAAAAACTTGCAATATCACGCCGTCCGCTAGGGTTGGCTCCAAAAAGCTTTTGCTCCATCGACCCCAATTCATCACTGGAAAAAATAAAATTTGATAGACTGATGTTCTACAGCTCAGGATTTTTTTCCCGTTAGTTTTCATGGTCAAAATGAGAGATCAGGTGGCCGATCTTAAAATAAATCAATACTGAATTTTAAATAAATCGTTAAAGTTGGCGGAGCCAAGGGGCGTGGCTATACTTGATTGACAGTCCCATAGACTGGTCCTGCCCCGAGTTGCTCTCCGGTCCAGCCTGTTTGATGACACTTTTTATGTCACTGGCTCCAAAAAATTCAAAATGGCGACCAGGAAGTAGCAAAATCCGGGCTTCATTTTCTCGGCATTGAAACCAACGGGTGACGTCACGGTTAGTTCACGCCTGGGTTCATATAGAGGCGAAAGGGCAGCAAAGCTTGAACATTGTTGGAATAAACACTTTTCAAGGAGAGTATGCAAGAGCAAATTTTCCCCAGTGACATTTTTTGGTGTGGCGAAGGGCTTTTGAAAGTACCCTCTGCAAAAGAAAAACACAGTACGAGGATGATTTACCTGTGAGCTACAACAATTGTGGTCCGATTGGCACAGACTTTAGCCAGCGAGGCCTGGATGTTGCGTTCTGTCTGAGTGTCCAGAGCAGATGTGGCCTGTAGAGAGATTAGGTTAGAAAACTTTAGCAAGACTTACGCATTTCAAAGCCGTATAATGGTTATCCAACATGTTCCTGAAGGCCTGTTTATTTACATGTTTTATGACAGTTATTTTAAACAGCCCTTGTTTTTGATCTTTTTTACTGTTCTGACCTATTTTTTAATGATTTCATAAATGTTTTCTTTTGTTTTTCTTTTAATAATTGTCATCTTCTGTTTTCATGTCTTTGTAAAGCACTTTGAATCGCCTCCTTGTTGAAATGTGCTATATAAATAAATTTGCCTTGCCTTGCATCAAAGCATCAATTAATGCTAAATGTTACAGGACGCATTCACATTTTATACCTCGTCCAGCAGGATGATCTGCGGTGCTTTGAGGATTGTCCTGGCAATAGCAACCCTCTGCTTCTCTCCTCCGCTCAGCTTCAGACCTCTTTCACCCACTTGTGTATCATAACCTGCCAGATATATTAAGGGGTAGATGGTAAAAAAAAACATTCTGAGAGCAGGGCAGAGTCGTAATCTGTGCATTGCGGTGAACATCTTTTCTTTTCTTACTAAAATGTTAGTTGCCGCAGAAAAAAATGTGTTATTTTTTGCCATAAACATGTTAATAATATAGTATAAACATAGGTTTAACGAGCCACATACTCTAAATTCTTCGTATCAGAGTTGAACATATTTTCTCTCTGCATTACCTTCTGGGAACCCCATGATTTTATCATGGATATCAGCAGCCAGGGCGGCCTCCTCCACCTCCTGGTCGCTGGCAGAGATGCGACCGTAGCGGATGTTATCCCGGATGGTGTCGTTGAACAGCACGGTGTCCTGAGGAACGACGCCGATATGAGCTCGCAGAGACATCTGCTTCACCTGAGGAAAGACAATGAACCCGAACTAATAAAAAGTCCACACAGCACAGCAATAATAAAGAGAGAACATTATGACTTGTGCTTCTGTTGCTCCTGGTCATCTCAGGAGCATGGGGCTAATCTATGCTTGTAGGATTGTGCGCTTGCTCCGGTGTCATGCACTTACTTTTGATATATCCTGGCCATCAATGCGGACGCAGCCTCCCTGAACATTATAGAAGCGGAAGAGCAGCCGAATGATGGTGCTCTTCCCGGATCCCGAAGGTCCCACCTTGGGGAGATTAATAGGAAGAAATGATAATAGCACTTAAACAGAGAGCACAGGATGTAACAGCGAGAAGAGGGAAAAACATCTCGAATTAAAGGAGGATTCTGACATATTTCAACTTGACACACTTCCCATTAATGTTGCTATTATAGCTCTAAATGTCATGCTAACTGTGCGCTCTTTACCTCGCTACAGAGATTTGTGGAAATGGAGTTTAGCGAGAGCTCCCTGCAGCTTTATGAAGAAAACTGATTTTTAACATTAATAATGATGTTTGTTTTCAAATCATACTGAAAGAAAACACAGAACTTAGCTGCCTGGAATGGATATTTTTCTGCCAATGCTTCAAAAAGCTGCAGATTCAATAATTGCAGGTCCACAGCGGGGATTACGCTCACCCATGGATGCATGAAGATTGTCCAATTTCAGCAAACAGGTCATTCCAGACTTGGAGGACATTTTCCATCCCACCCATCAAATGTCAAATACATGCAGAGATGAGAATGAGAAAAAATATTTTCAGCTGAAAATTAGCCGGGTGGCCCCCAGCTGGGTCCAGGGCGGAGGCCGGTGGGGGGATTCAGGGAGGCGAAGCTCTTGGGTTTTGGAGATTTTACAGCAGTAAAAAGTGGCCTGAGAGTCCTTAAAAAAATTTAATATATATCAATCTGGTCCAAAATTATTTCTAAATGTCATGGTGATAGGGACTATGCTCTCAGTTTGCTCACATTACTAGCAGTGTAGGTAAACCAAATGGCTAACATAACTTTATGTAAAATAAATTAAGTTACCTTTCTCAATATTCTCTTCCTCTCACCTTACCAAGAAGTCAAATAATATTTCTGAGAATTCATTCTCAATGCAGAGTCACACACATGAGAGAGATGGTACTACAGTCACCCAGCTCTTACGACGCAAGGGTCTAGGGAAGCTCGGCAGGGAGGGAGGCGGGCTAAAAGGTTGTCTTTCAAATCACTCTGCAGCAGTTGGGTAGGTATACAACCATTCAGCGCAACGAATAGGCTGACGTATCCTGTTAGAATCGTCGCGCCTCTGTCGTCACTGAGTTACACCCGCCTTCTGACTCTACACTTCATGGTGATTCGATTACAGTACTGTACATGACTGCTCTCACTGAGTGACGGCTGGCATTCAGCGCGGTGGATATTAGCAGCCGTTCGATATTACGACTCGCCGACCATAAACATACCTCACCCCCTAAAAAAATGTTCTCCTCGAATTTAGACGATTCACAAGAATGACCCTGGCAATGATAAAATCCACGGAATTCTGCGGATCCGCGGAAAATTCTCATCCCTGCACATGTACAAAATACTAACACCTGCAGTTGTTGTGTAAATGTATCCATCTACCCATTTAGAAAGATTCATCTGATTTCTTTGGAACACTGCAGGAAGTTCATGCTAATTCTGAATTAAATGCCGTTCTCTCGCTGTCTGTGTGAATCCTCCTTTAGAATCTGTTCCTCAGACTTACCAGGGCGACTGTCTGTCCTGGAAGAACAATGAAGGACACATCTGTGAGAATCTCCTTGCTGTAAAACAACAAAGAAAAAGACGCATTGTTCGTTGCTCCTGAACAATTGGACAGAAATAAAAAATAATATGGAAAAAGTGTTTAAAGTAAAAATTCCTTTCGACTTTGTGACGTTGTACCTGGGCTTGAGTCCTGACACTGTTGAGGGTTTCTCGAATAAATATACGTTTCATATTTTGTTGACTGCCAGCAAGAAAGCTCTCATTAGGAAATGGATGTCTACGGATGCACCTACGACTAAGGAATGGATAGCTGTAGTCCACGATATTTTCGTGATGGAGAAACTCACTTTTACTCTTCGGTTAGAGGAGGAGAAGTTTAGAAGTTGTTGAACATCTTGGATCAAACACGTATCCTCAGTTACATCAGATTTTACATGGCTGTAAGTTTGGAACTGACCCCCCCCCCCCCCCTTTCCTTCTCTTTTCTTCTTTTTCTGGATTCTATGTTGAGCTACTCTAATGTTAAGTACATAGTTCATACAACTAAAAAAAAACCAGGAGAGAATGTATTTGTTTTTCCTTTCTTTATGTGAATATGATGTGCTGCAATGTCCTGTATTGATTCTCTTCATAATAAAAATTTGAATTTAAAAAAAAAAGACAATCTGTATATGCCTCACATTTATTGTTGCTCACAACTTTGACCTAAACTATCAACACAAGCATCCACTAACCCGTTCGTATAGCTGAAGTAGACGTTCTCAAACTCCACTTTTCCCAGTTTGTAGAGAAGATTTCCTGCATTTACTTCATCTTTCACCTGCATAAGGGAACACATACACAGTAGGTTTTTTTTAAAGCACATGATAAAGCACTAAAAATCGAAGCTCCAAACAGCTTTCAGCTTCAAACGTACCTCTTCCTCCTCTTCAAAAAGTTGGAACATGCTTTCCATGTCAATAAAAGAATTCTGGATCATTCTGCAGCAAAACAAAACAGACACCAAGAAGAGTCAAGCAGAGGTACAGAGCCTCTGTTGAAGCAGTATCTCAAAGGTTTAATGTTCCCTTTCTGATGTTCTGCCGCTTCTTACCTGTAGTAGGTTCCAAACCAGTTGAGGGGGGTGTACAGTTGGATGATGTAGGTACCGAAAAGCACAAAATCACCAACCTAGGATGACAGTGTTTGAATGGGACATTTTGACATCAATGAAAGATAAATACATGTGAACTCTTTTCAAGTGCATCGGTATTTCTGCAAATATTCTCAGCACCTTAAACTTTCCCTCAGTGACAAAGTAGGCACAGAGCAGGGAGCCAGCCAGCAGGCCTGACCCGATGATGAGGTTCTGTGTTTGGTTGAGAAGAGCCAGCGACGCCTGAGTCTTCCACTCTGAAGCCTTTAACAGGAGGAGACAAGAACCATTAGATTCAACATTTAGACAAGGAATAAATTCTACACACAGCTACTGATTTCTCTGCAACACTGTTATAAAGTTATACGACAATCTCAAACAGACAGTATCATCGTCAGTTTGCTTCCTGTTGAGATGTCGTGTCATTAACATAGTCTCCTAGATTTACCCCCACTATTTATAACTATCTTTAACAACAACTCCTTAACAGCTCAAAGCTCCACTGACCCAAGAGTGATAGAAAATGTAGTATTTCCTTTCCTTTCTTTGCTTTTTTTTGAAGGATTATTACTTTGCTTTTTTGCTTCTATTGGATAGTTGCAGTGGAAAAACAGTAAGAAGAGAGCAAAGGAGTGAGTGGAGTTTGTTCTAGGCCAGGGGTCGGCCCGGAGCCGCATGCAGCTCTTTCAGCCCTCTGTTGTGGCTCCCTGTAACTTTGGAAAATAAATAGTTCTGCCTTTCAGGCGCGTTTCAATGCATTTTAATATAGACAATTTTATTGTGAAATTACCGCTCTTATTTTGACGTGTCACTCCACCGCATGAGAGCGCAGAGTTGAAGCAGAGAGACAACATGGAGCTTCCGATTCCCACACGTTTCATGGCTTTTGTTTGTTTGTTTTACTCCTGGAGAAGCAACGCCTGTAGTTTCACATCGTTTTGTACTCAAGAATGGCAAGCCTGTATATTAAAGCTCCACTCCAAGAAAGACACGTCTTGTCTTTGAGTCAAAAGTACTCATAGGGTAATACACGTTACTCGCAAGAACGCGGCTCGATGTCACATCCAGGCAGCAGGTCAGAGTCAGAGGAGTGTCGTCTTGGAAAATAGGGCAGCGACTTACCGGAGAAAAGTTATTAGCTTAAAGGCATTATGGAGGATTTTTTTTGTTTAATTTGTCTGATTCACATAAAATGAATATACTGACCTTTAGTGGACTTGTATGTATGGTTTGTAAAAGAATTAAAAAAAAAAAAAAACTGTGGACATGGCAGGACCTGAAAAACATCAGCCAATCATTGCACTCGGACCGAGGCGTTTGGTTTGCTCCCTTTCCTGTCAATCAAAAATCTTCCGGCTCAAGCCTCGTTACGTAGATTACGTACGCCTTGGACTTACGTGTTTTCTGTATGTGTTGCTTTGGTATAGCTTCATAGTTAGCTGACGACTTGTTTTGCTCATCTTTTTTTACATAATGGCCGATAAAGATCCAGGGGGACCCAGCCGTAAAAGACAACTTCACGAGTCCTACGCAAGTTTCTGGAGGGGGGCGTTTCTTCGTAAATGTTAAGAGGAGGGAGGTTAGAGGGGGGTGAGGGAGAGGTTGTATGTGCGCATGCGCATGCTACGTTCAAAGTCGTAGGAAATTAAATCTCCTCTAATGCCTTTAAGATAAATAGATAAATAGAGTTTACAAGTTAAATAGACATTCGCAAAATATTGATTTCCAGCTAACGTTATGTAACATATGAGGTCCAGGAGCAAAAATGACATATTAGTGGAAGGACACGATTAAAAAAATGAATCTATCTAATTAGAGGCCGATTAACAAGGGCATAGAGGTAAAAAAAAAGTGATATATGCAGTGTAGTCTTCATTTTAAATGCCAAAAGGATTTTGCGGCTCCCGGTGTTTTCTTTTCTGTGGGAAACGGGTCGAAACGGCTCTTTGAGTGTTAAAGGTTGCCGACCCCTGTTCTAGGCTGTCAGATCATGAAACGTTTTGTATTTTCTAAGCGTTGCGATGTTTCTAAAGCATCAAAATACCAAAAAGTCACAACTAGTTAAGTCTGAAAGCTGACCGGTGATGTATTATCTTGCTGAAATCAACTCTTTCCACTTTTTCTTTATGTTTCTAAACTAAACCTGTGATAAATTATCATATTTCGTGCAGCTTGATCGCAATCTTAAAACACAGTGATAGCCACATATTCTGTTGTCATGAAAATAATACCTTCGGCTTACCTGATATTTCAAGATAGCATCCTCAAAGCGGCTGACCTCATAGCTTTCCGCATTGTAGTATTTCACCTGTTTAACAGACAAAATCAGTCCGCGTGCATCTCAATGTGTTTTACAACAATTCTCCAACTTAAAATGAACCAAAGCACAAAAACTTTGACGTACCGTCTCGAAGTTTAACAGAGAGTCCACAGCCTTGGTCTTGGCGGCGTTGTCCTGCAGGTTCATGTCTCGTCTGTACTTGGTTCTCCATTCAGTGATGATGATCGTCAAAGCTGGGTGAAGTTACCAGCAGATAATCTGAACATTTTCAAGTGACATTCACCCCACAAAACCCACAAAAAAATGTATACTATTAAATTACAGATGGGTCATTCCATATCATTTCAATTTTAAGAAAACTTCCCACCTGACCCTCTCAGATTTTGCTAAGTTTTTGCATACATTTAGTACATTATATATAATGGGAAAATCCAAAATATGATTGCTTTATTGTCATTAGTTTCAAATTTATGGCCATTTGAAGTAGGTAGGGGGTACCCTATTATTGCAGCCAAAATTAAGACTTGAAATTTTCGACAATTTTCAGACTTCTGTAACTTCTGAACAACAAAAGATAGAGATCTGAAATTTTCAGAATCATTTCACAGTGACCTATAGTCCTCAGAAATGTGAAAATATTTACTTTATATTTATAATTGCATGTTACAGAGAATGAAGGGTTTATAGAAGCAAGTTGTGCTTGGTGTCAAAATTTAGGGAAATTCCTGTAATTTCACATGATGTCATTTATTTTTTGATACCACCTATCCCACATGCTGATGTTGACCTTTGAATCCGAAGGTCGGACAGATATTTTGGATTTTTGGCTGTTCATATTTCATCCATTACATACCATAGCACTTTCATTTTATACATATCCAATCCTTAGATAGCCCAGTTATACCACATAAAATTTCTAATGGTTATGATGATTAGTTTTTGTGTAATGGGTGGCCAAATGTAGCAGTTTAGAAGTTCGTCATGGACAAAATCGCAACTTTGTCATTCTCTGTAACATGCAATTATAAATATAAAGTAAATATTTTCACATTTCTAAGGATTATAGGTCACTGTGAAATGATTCTGAAAATTTCAGATCTCTATCTTTTGTTGTTCAGAAGTTATAGAAGTCTGAAAATGGTCGAAAATTTCAAGTCTTAATTTTGGCCGCAATTTTAGGGTACCCCCTACCTATTTCAAATGGCCATAACTTTGAAACTAATGACAATAAAGCATTCAAATTTTGGATTTTCCCTTCATATATAATTTACTAAATGTATGTAAAAACTTAGCAAAATCTGAGAGGGTCAGGTGGGGACCACTGGTTGAAATGTTATGGAATGACCCAGATGATAATTAAATTCCACTACTTACTGAGGTACAAGGTCATGCAGATGAAGACGATGAGACCGAACCAGGCGTTGAAGTAAGTGATGAAGTAGATGATGGAGATGACGATGTCAGCGATGGTGGGGAAGATGCTGAACACGATGTAGCTGTGGAAAAATACAGAAATACATAAAAGTATTACTTTTTTTATGTTTTATTTAAATTTTTTTGTAGAGATATTTTGGCTTTGCAGGGTTAAGGTGTGTGAGAAGTGTTTCTAAACACATAATAGCAAAATAACTGCTAAAACAAATGAAAATATTAAATTTTGAATAGTGGAGTCGGACTGTTCAATTGTGGGCCGGTCAGAAATCATGACACATGATACAGATTATTACACCATGATGTTTTAAAAAGAAGACAGTACGAGCATTGATGGTTCCTCTCTTACTACACCGACTACAGTCTATAGTTTGGTCAATTGTTGCGTCTTGGATGCCAGAATGTGCAGAACAGCTTGGTCTTTCTCCATTTATTTGTTTCAATTTTGGAAGACTGATGACATGAAGAAGAGGTGGATTGATTATGTAAAGAGCTGCAATAATGAAGAACTGAGGATCACCAGCACCAGCGCCTGCCTCTGTAGGGCATTCATGATTTCACAACTGACCTGTTTGGTTGGTTTAAGATGAACTCAAGTCTGTTCGCACGGTTAGAGCAATTTTGATACATAAGTTTATATACTTTGTGATTTTTTTTTAATCATTACAACTTTATGAAGCCAGTTTTCTGTGGTGTGACAATTGCAGAACACATTTATTTTTTACTGCTGATATGTACAACCAACCACCCTCCATGCCATCTCACCTCAGTAAGCTGTTAATAGAAGTGGTGCCGCGGTCGATGCTTCTCAGCACTTCCCCGGTTTTGCGGCCGAGATGCCAGCGCAGAGAGAGGGAATGCAAGTGGGAAAACAGACGCACTTGGACCACTCGATTAGTGTACTGCTGCACCCGGATCCAGAGGAAAGAGCGCATATTACTGACAAACCCTGAGGCGCCTAGAAAGAGGGTGAAAGTGATTAGCTTCACATCTACGGTCATGTGGCATGTGAATTAAGGCTGCATGTCAGTGTGCTGCATTCACTGTGGAGTAATTATGTGTCCGTCTTTGCTCAGACATTATGCAGCCGTAACAAGAATGAGTGAATCCTACCTGCTCCTCCGCCCTGCATGAACTTTAGCAGGACATAAATACACACTGTAGTGGCCACGGTGTGCCAGCTGCTGCCATCAGTCAGCTCATTCACTGAGAGGACGACACACACAAGAGGAAAAAGTCACGAGGGCAAGTATTTGGCCTGAAGACAGTGTAGATAATCAAGATGATTAAGGAGACAAAGTAAACTTCTGCAGGCATTAGGGTATTTTATATTCCACTCTCTGACCCTCCAGGCATTTTGTGCTATCTGAAGACAGATGTCTCAATTTCATCACACAACACACTCTGGAGGCTTTGTAGGTCAAATTTAATAAACAAAAAGCACATTTAGATTGTGGCGCAGGCTTGTTGCAGCAACATCCCTGCAGAAAGAGACCATTTAACTCCAGCTCTGAATAACTTGAGTCTGCGGCTCAGTAAAGAAGACACATCGCTCACCGATATTCTTGTAGTAAATGGGCACAAAGACGTTGATGGCCCTCTCCGCTCCCAGCAGCCCCAAACAGAAGAGGACCAGCAGCTGGAGAAAGGTGTTACCCCTGGGCCACATGTAGGGAACAAGCAGACGAACCTTCTTCCAGAAGTCCCGCCAGGTGGACTCATTCTCGTCTGTTCTCCCCAACAGGCTCTGAGACGGAGAATGAAACGCTTAAAAAGCTGCTTTAATTAGTGATTGGTACAGTCACATACACTGCCTGGCCAAAAAAAGCAATGCCACCAAGATTTGACTAGGCAAATAGGTAAAAACCTTTCATTGGATTGAATATGTTTCAGCTGCAACAACTTATTAAACCCTAGCCGATGCAGTGAGGAGCTCCTGTGGTCACGGAAAGGATGTTAATCTGTCTCAGAAAGGTCAAATTATCGTCCTGCATCAAGCAAAGAAAACAACTAATGAGATTTCTGAAACTAAAATCAGGTTAAGAACGGTCCAACGCATTGCGAAAACCTGGAAGGATAGTGGTGAACCATCATCTTCGAAGAGCAAATGTGGTCTGATGAGTCCAGATTTACCCTGTTCCAAAGCGATGGAGGCATCAGGGCAAGAAGAGAGGCAGATGAAGTGATGTCAGTGCCTACCAGCCTGTGGGGTTCAGGGTTATGATCTGGGGTTGGTCAGGTTCAGCAACGTTATGTCCCCAAAGAATGAGGTCAGCTGACTACCTGAATGAGCAGGTCTTTCCATCAACGGAGCTTTTCTTTCCTGACGGTGCGAGCGTATTCTGAGATGACAATGCCAGGATTCATGGGGCTCACATTGTGAATGAGTGGACCAGGGAGCATGAGATGGATTGTCCTCCACAGAGTCCAGACCTCAGCTCCACTGAGAATCTTTAGAACATTCTGGAGAAAAAAACTTCGAGCAGCGGTCCAACTCTCCCATCATCAACAGAAGATTTTGGTGAGAAATTAATGCAGAATCTTACCAAAACAATGCCACAGTGAATGAACGCCGTACTCAAAGCTAAAAGCGGTCCCATGAAACATCAGAGTGTGCGACTTGTTTTTTTTGGCCGGGCAGCGTAAAAATGTCCCAGGTTGTGATTTTAACCTGTTAAAGTGTTACTACCTGTCTGCTGTTTTCTACATCCCGCTCGTCCTCATTTATCAGCAGCATGTATGGTCTCCGTGGCAACCCTGGTGCTTTCAGGCCAATGACGAAGAGCAGCCCGGTGGCAACGTAGCGCATCAGCCACAGGGCAAACTGCACCTGAGGGGGTCGTAGACATTTAAAAACAAATCATTATGGGTACAACACCGCAGCACGGAACAGTGGGGAGAACTTCAGTTAATGTTCATAACAGAGCTGTGAATGAGTGAACAACTGTGGGCCTTATTATACAATGACAAAGCCTCTGAGTAACTTCACACTTCTATGTCATTTACTATTAAAATTACCCCTATAAAATGTCGGTTTTATGGAATGAGGGATGGAATTATAGACAATTATTTAATCTTAAGTTAAGGGCTGATCACATTCTATACAGTGCTCTTTGAAAGACACAAGTGTCAAGTCATGCTTACAGAGTTATATCACCACAAACTTGAACCTAAAGCAACTGACTGGGTGGGAGGGGCAAGATTTTGTCTTGTGATGTGGTTGGCTGACAGTGTCGCGTGCAGGATGTGAAAGCCTGACGTGACATGACTCAGCAGAAAACGCTTCAGCCCTGTGCTGGACTTGCATTCCATCTTGTCTAGCTGTGTCTGCAAGGGTGGATACAGAATCTATGGATCAAGTCAGGTTGGGCAGCTTTGAAGGGTGTGTTTTAAAAGACACACACACCTTTGATATATATCTGCCCTTTGGCCGATTAGACTGTTGACATAGTCAGTGAATCAGCATTTATGACTGTGCGACATCAGGGCTTTTACTAGAATCCAATCATTGCTTCCAAAATGATGCCGTTTAACTTCAATCTCTCCTCACCTGCTGCTGATTGTTCTCCAGGCCCCACCACCAGTGAGGACTGTACCAAGAAATGAAGGCCAAGTTCTCAGCTGAGAAAGCCACGGCCCAGAACAGCAGCAGGACGGCGCTGTGTCCCCGCGTTCGGTCCATTATCAGAACCCTCCGTCTCTCCACCCTGAGCGTGGATATAGCCCAAGCCCAGCCCAGGATAGAGAAGCAGCCATACAGCACCGCGTAACCTGGGAGCTCTCTTGCGGTGGCAGCTTGCCACACCATCCCACCCAGAAACTGCAACAGCAGAATGATGGAGAGGGCCTGCTGGAAAGCGTAGAGGCGGGAGCGTGGGATGAACTTGGGCTCCATTGCCGTGCCGTATTTCTGATAGAAGATCCAGTGGATGGTGCCGAGGAAGAAGGCGATGGTGAGGAGGGTGGTGGGGACCAGGGTGAAGTAAAAGCAAGGGGAGATGCCTTCATCCAGCCAGGTGTGGGAGATGGACGTATTAGCTTCACAGTAGCTCTGGATGAACCCCATGTCTGCAGCTAGAAGAGAGAAATCTTATTAGAGATGCATAACAAGCACAGATTTAAATGCATTTTTGCCTTGTGAATCCCATTTAAGCATGGGTTTTGATGTGTGTGATATAAATAAAGATTATTATACAAAAATTTACATGTCAAGAAGACTACATCTATAAATATAATTTGTAAGACCTCAAAAATAATTAAAACAAAGCAGGAGTCTCTCTCTTTCAGGTTACATATAATTAGCTTGACTAGGCTACAATAACATTAGACTGTAATGTAGGTCACTACACCTTGTTTTGATACTGGTAATAAACCACTAATCATAAAAGTTCACAAAAACAAACCAGAAAGGCTACTATACCTACCCCAACACACTGAGAAGCTAAATAAACAACAAGCAGGATTAAATTAACGCTCCCGACACGTATTTTAAGGTTGTCTAGATGTTAAAAAAAGGCAGTTGTTTGTTTTCAGCATTACCTTATCTACCTTATCTTGCAGGGACACTGCTGTCAACTTCAAATGATGAACACACTCCACTTGTCACCAACAGAGGGTACTCCAAATTGCGCTACAGTTAGCTGCTAGCGAGCTAACAGCCGCGCAAAACACACCTTTAATGCAAACGAAGCCGACGCGACTGACTGTAGGGAGTTTAAGTCATGCAAAGTTGCGCGTTTGTCATCGCTCCTATCTGGTGTGTGCTCATGCTGCTAGCGCGGTTTGTCCTTGTGCTGCGTGGGCAAGTTAAACAACAGCGATCCATGACTCGGCGATCGACGCTTTTACACAACAGTCTGACTCATGCAGGAGATCTGGGACACACTGGTCTGGTCTGGACTGCAGCGACGCCCAGAGGAGGAAAGAAGTAATAGTGAGAGTTTTTTTTAAAGAATTCTTTTCAGTCGTTCAAGCATCATGTGTAACATTTCAATTTCGTGTGCAATATTTCACTTTATGGCACAACATTGTTGATGCAATGTGCAATATTTATTTTTTTCAGCTGTAATGTTTCAATTTCATGTGTCGTATTTCATTATCATGTATGGTATTAGCATTACTTTCTACTTTTCTATTCTAGTCATATTTTAGCTAATTCATTTCCTCAATGCATCTGATTTTTATAATATCATTTTGGTTTTTTTCTGCACAATTTCTGTCACAAAAATTCCTTTGGGATCAATAAACTTATCTTGTCTTATTTATTCATTTATTTAAATACCCAAGCGTGATTGTCTCATGTTGGTGAAGATATCTAAACATTACATTTTGATTGCAACAAGCGTGAAAATGTAAATTAATGCCCTTAGTGATTTATTTAGTTATTTATTTTTGACTGGTAACAATAATCTAAGCAGGATAATGCCTTATTGAAGTCTCAGCATGCAGTGGAAACCTCGTTGGATATTAGCCCTTCACATCATTAGTGGAAACTGTATTCAGAGTATTCCTTAAGAGTACCAATGCAGCAAAGCCAAAATACTCCTTTAAAGGTAAAAGTCACGCATGAAAAATCCTATCTAAGCAAAAGTACGTAAGCATTCACAAGAAAAGAGAAAATAAAGTGTTTAATCTTTGATATTTGCAGAGATATTGGATAATTTGAACATTGATTTAAATAAAATCATGTAAAAAGTTTAAAGGAAAAATGCAAGATGCCAAAAATGTTTGAAAGATTTGTACTAAAAGTAACTAAACCTGTGAAATAAAACATCATGGAGCATAAAGTACAGGTAAAACACTAGCTTGCAATGTCGCAAAATGGTCACTAGATGGCATAAAATACAAAGAAATAACAGGAATCCTGTGCGCAAAGCAGCCTCAAGTGTGAACAAGAGTTTTCTAAATCTCCATGACCATGCATGCAGGTGGTGAGGAAGGGAAAAAAAAGCTCCCGGAGATGGAACATAATAACAATGTGTGCCACTGCTGCACTACAGCGACTGAATGACTGATTAATGATATTATACAGTCGCAACAGTGCGCCTTTTTCGCTTAAGAGGGTAATTTTCCAGTCAAAGGCTCACAAAAAAGAACATCGTCTTGCAGTGACGAGGGGGTTTAAGTTAAGAGCCTTTTCCCATCAAAAAGCAGAAAAGAAGGGAAGTGACTCTAAAGCAAGCTGTCTGTCCTGTGAGGATGAATAAAAGACTCTTCAGAAAAACTGCGTGTGTGTGTGTGTGTGTGTGTGTGTGTGTGTGTGTGTGTGTGTGTGTGTGTGTGTGTGTGTGTGTGTGTGTGTGTGTACCTGTATGTGAAAGAAGAAAGCCACAGAGATTGTGATGTCTCGCACACACACACACACACACACACAGGCTGGGATGGAAAAGAGGGGGTAAATCTTATCATTTAGAGCTTCCACAATAGGCATAAAGAGCTGCTAATCTGCTTCATCTCCCCTGGTTCTTTTGTGCGAGTGGAAATGGACCTTCTGTCCATCGGCTGCTTGTCACCCCGCTCTTTTGTCCCCCGGTGGATGTGACGGCCTGCCCATCACAAACCTCATCTCTCTCCCCTTTTGTGGGGACCTCCACATACAGCCTCAGCTGGATCCCTATAAGTCCTTTAGGTGTGTCTCTCTCGCTGCATTCACTTCCCTCGCTCCCCTTTTATGCTTCTTTGTTTGCCGACTGCTGCCTGACACATATGGACGGTAACAGGCGGGGATAAGACGGATGTGTATGCCAATCTAATCCCTTGATTTAGTGAGAAAAGAATATTGGTGGTGTTAGGAGTGCTGCATCCAATCACATTAGGCCGATCAATGGAGCTTTCGGTGCTGCAGAATGTGGTAAGACCGGGCTTTGTGAACCACACGTCCACTGGCAGGTGACCTTTGCTACCTTTAATACTCACAAATCACTCATGAGCTACTGTGTGGCTGAAGTGGAGTGTGTAGACGATCTCTTCATGTTTGGGATTTGATCCAGCGAGCCCCTACCTTGCTTTTGATGGAGGCTCTGAAGTTCTAAATTCTAATAACATCCAATCACAGGCCTACATATTAAAGATTAGTAAGGCTCTTTAAATGACTTTTCTCAGTGCACAGGGTTGAAGATGTCCAACATTCGAAAGAGCCTTCCACTTGGAAAGACTTTCCATGCGAGCCACTGAGCTTGACGTCATATCTCTGAGGTTGAGCTTGAACTGTCCGACCCCGGCAGCCCACCGAGAGGAGTTTAGCCGCCTCTTCCTGCAGCGAAGAGAACAGTGAGCGAGGATAAGATCTCCTGTCAAACCGCTCTTGACAAACACAAAGGGGCTCTCTCCGCTGTTACTGAACTGAACCCTCGCCACAGTCCTGTGGGCAGACAGATAGAGATGCAAAGGGGGTAAGGAGGGAAGAGGGTGGGTGAGAAGTGGAAGTATAAGGACAGGAGAGGGGGAAGAGAGAAAGACAGCTTGTGTATGAGATAACCGAGGCTATAAAAAACAGATTGACACCCTGGTGGCGTCACTGTGTGGAGAACGTGTCACAGATGGACTCAGACTGAGAGGTATTGTTATGGAGGACGCAGAGGCCCAAAACTAACTCATCTGCACACTTCACTGCACAATGGACTGGAAAACTAGCAGCACCTTTCACCTGTATACCACACACGCGTACACAAGCGCTTTACAGCATTAAAACGGACACAAATGAGGCATTCAAGTGGAATATTCTGCTTTAACCACTCTGCGAGCAGTCAAATGTCATGTCAGTACCTGCAGCTCCCCAAGACAAGCAGACTAGCATTAACACTGATGAACATTAAAGAAAAGAAATGGCTTTTTGTGTATCTTATGCACTCAGACCACGAGGCAGACATGCACTGCTGCACAAGACTTAATAATGAACAGTTGAATAACTATCACCAGAGACGCACAGACTGAAAGAAATCTGTGAAAGGAGTAAAAGTGGACTAAAGATGACTAGTGGTATCTGTCTGACCATTCACATGACACAAAATAGCTTCATTATGATGTAAAGATTTACTGAAGTCTCTTTTTTAACCATCGTGTTGTCCTGTGTGTGAAATGACATATCTGTTTTAAAGTTTGAAAATGTTTTATAAAATCTGTATTTTCAAAGGGAAACTTCTGATGTCCACATTTTCAACATTTTTGGGAAATTTTTGAACATTTTTTTGGTGGAAAAAAAAAGTTTTTTAAGAACATTCACAAAATAAATTCGCTGGATTTTGGCTGATTGTGTTGTGAATGTTCTTAAAGAAAATATTAGAAAATTTACTGATGTATATGTAATCACTTTAGCTATTTTTAGGATTTTTTTTGGAAGATTTTTTACTCATTTTTTGAAAATATTTACAAGAATTTTCTTGCCAAATTTGGGGGAATTTAAAAAAGAATTATGTAAAACTCTGAGGTGAAACTTAAGGAATTATTGGAATTTTCTTCCTGAAGGTTTTGCAAATTTTCGGAAATTCGGGGAATTTTTTGGCTGAATTTTTTTTTTTCAGACAATGAAACGATATTTTCTGGCGCCCATAAAAGACAGGAGGGTTAAAGGAATCACGCAAGCCCTTGGGGGGGTTTAAAATAATGCACAAATGTCAGTATGTTTCATTAAATGCCACATTTTTTAAGCCAAAAATAAGCTTGGAAATTGAGCCGTTTGATGGAGACTGGCATCATCTCCCTCCACAGCAAAGGTAAAACAGCCCTCTGTTGTCCCCTCCTTTACAGCCACAGATTTCTGGTCGTGGGGGTCGACGCCACCACCGGTGATGGAGTCTTTGATGAGTGAAAGCAGCTCCTCATGCCCTCCAATGGCCTGCTGCAAATGTCGTGAGGTTGATGCGTTTGACCTTCAGATACTTTCATGCAACTTCTGCCAAATTCACGACCCCAGAGTGAGACTGCAGAGGCTCGGACGTGACCACAGCTGGAAAAGAAAACTGCATCCTCACTCCCAGTTTGGATGACTTCAGCCCAAAGATGGTTAGTCAGCTCTAACAGGGGAGGGACCATGCACATAAAGCAGGAACTGATATGCATTTATATCAAAGGGTATTTTACATGGGATAACTAATTCAAAGAGGTGAAGCAAGATCATCATCCACATAAAAATTGTAAACCTGGAATTAAACAGGAAATGTAAGGCTTTGCTACAAAGCACATGAGCGTACAGCTGTGAACAAGTTTACTTACACTTGTAAAAATGGCAGCTTTATGTCTACAAAGACTCCTTTCATTTTAAATTTTCTATGATGGATTTACTGAAACACGTGCATCTTTGTCATGAAAACAATCACGCATTTAATTTCTTGTATATATCAAATCTGCTGGGTTAAAAATACACTTATAGCATCTTCTATTGTCAGTTTTGGTGACGAAGAAACTTGTGTTCGTCAAACTTTCTTAGTGGGATGGCCTGTTAACGTCTACAGCTGCTGACATCTCTGAGCTAATTTAAATAGGGCCAATTTGACGCACCTATCAGACACAGCCTCAAACACGACAACGGGTACATCTAAGGAGCTCAGCACAGAGCAAAGAAGATCTTTGACTTGAACAAATCAGGAAAGTCACTAGATGCCTCTTCAAAGCAGCTGCAGATCCCAAAATCATTTGTGCAAACAACTGTAAGTACAAAGTTTGTGTCACGGTTGTGTCACTGCCAGATCAGAAGAAAAACACGAACTATCACCTGCTGCTGAACGACAGTAGGTCAGGAAGGTCAAGAGTCAGAAAGAATCACTAAAAAGCAGGTCTGCAATGACCTAGAAGCTGCTGGAACACAGATGTTGGTGTCCACAAGGAAGCGCTTCCTTCAAAATTTGCACCTCAAGGCTTCACTGAAGATTACATGGACTAATAAAACGCCAACTGTTGGAAAGTTTTGTCCATCCATCCATCCATTCTCTGTACTCTGCTTTATCCTCACTAGGGTCGCAGGGGGTGCTGGAGTCTATCCCAGCTGACTCGGGTGAAGGCAGGGGACACCCTGGACAGGTCACCAGTCGGAAAGTTTTGTGTAGGATGAAATAAAGTCTGAGCCATTTGGTCACAATAAACACAAATATGTTTGGAGAAGACAAGGTGAGGCCTTTCACCAAAAGATACCATGCCTACTGCTGAGCATGGTGGTGGTGGTATTATGTTCTGGGGCTGATTTGCTGCCAGTGGAACTGATGTTTCACACAATGCAAATGGAATCATGTACAAAAGGAAATTACCTTTATATTCTTCATGAACACCTAAAATCATTAGACAGAAGGTTTGGTTTTGGACACAATGGGGTATTCCAAAAAAACAATGACTCTGAACATGTCAAAAATGATTCAGAACAATGACGTCAATGATTCATCACAGGAGTCTTTGGTAACTCAAGACTGACAGGATATTCAGGGTCTTTACAAGTGTATGTAAACTTTTGCTCTCGACTGTCTGTATTCAGAAATAATATTCTGTAGGTGGTTCTCTTGTGGCCAAAACAGCTCTGACCCATTGGGGCATGGACTCGGGACTAGCTGGGGTGCCCAACACATCCTGAGGATTCTTGATCTGGTTCAGATCTGGGAGCTTTCGGACAGGTCAACACCTTAGGATCCTAGTCACGCTGCTCAATCTGCTCCTGAGGAGTTTCTGCAGGTAGGAGAGGCAGGCGCTCTTCTTGGAGAGTGATGTTCCTCTGAAAGGTGTGCTTGGTGTGCAACAGGTGGGTGGAATGTGTCAAAGGTTTTCCAGCAGAACCTTGCATTCACCCGTCTACACGTTCACTGTTGTGGCTGGTTGGTGTATATTGTGTTTTCTGTTTTGTTGTCTGAGAAAATAAGACAGCAGCACCATGAATGCTGGAGGCCAACACTATAACCTCTTATAACAGCAACAAGTAGCACTGGAAATGTAGAAGTTTTGAAAAGACGGATTCAATGTGGTGTTTTTATTGAACTCTGGTATGAATACGTGTCACAGATGTCATCAGTTGCGTTATACTTCTGCTGTTCTGGATATGTTTAAGTGCTGTTCCTCACACTTTGATACCTGATTTTGTTTGGAGGATTACCATAGTGGATTACCATACATAGAGCTTACTGTAGGTGCTGTTTTCTTTCAAACCAAACATTGCTGCTTTTTTTCAATCCACTCTATTCTAGAACCACTTAACTTGAAGATACAACCGCATCCAAAACTTTGATGCTCTTGTTAACTTTACAATGAAAACTGGAGGAATTTGATATAATAGTCTTGAATTAAAACCGTTTTGGGACAAACGCTCTATAACACTCCACAAATTATCCATCATGTTGCTTGAAGAAAGCCCAAAGATGCTTCAGGAAACAGTAAGTTACTCTTTTTTTGCATCATTTTTTTCATCACCAAATAAGGTTCATTTTTAAAAGACACTAATACCAATGAAACGTGTTCTTTGTCAGATAAACAACCATCATATATACGGTGTCGTTCTCGCTGAGGACGTTCCACTGCCCGTTGACTCGGACCCGACAGAGCTTTCATCTGTGGATGAAGAGCTGGCCTGTTTGGTGTCCGAATGTCTCACCATCAAGGCTGGTGATTTTCCACCACCCCCAAGTTCTTCTCCAGCAGATGATGAGCTTCTGGTGATGCTGGGAAACACTCTACTGTTTCCAAGTTCACCATCTGCCGTCACTGAGATGGACGTTGGAGACAGCGATCTGATCAGGTCTTTGCTTTCTTTGGACTTGATTAGACGTTTGTCATCAGCTTGCAAACTCAACAACTGAGACTATTTTTTTTTGCATCCACAGTTTTCTAGAGGCAAAAACTGTGGCACCTCCACCCGTGGAGAGCTACTACAACGCCTTCTTTCTCCCTGAGGAGGCGCCACTGCCGGCAGATTTGGACGATCTTTCTTCTCTAGATGAAGAGCTGGCCTGTTTGGTGTCCGAATGTCTCCACATAACGGCTTGTGAGCTTTCACAGCCTCCACCTTACTGTGAAGATATTCAGGACAACGAGAAGACAGAGTTCTCTTCTCTGATGAAGAGCTGGCCTGGGTGACGTCCAAATCTCTCAGCATATAGGACTGTGATGCCCTTGAAATCGCTATAAAAAACCATATCACCTTTTACATCTCAACTTTTCTTAATAATTTTAACTGTGGTTATTTTTGCACTTTTTCTCAAGCAGCTGTTTTGATTTGTAACTCCTCCTGAACTATATAAAAACACAGCTTTCCTGTTGCAGCACAGTATTTAGCTGCTCTTGCCCTTTCTGAACAAAGCAGGATTAAATCACGCTGTACCTTCTCAGTAAGTGGCAGAAATGGATCCATTTTTTATCACTTGTCGCAGTAGAGAAACTGCAGGTGAAATTAAGGACAGCTTAGTTCCATCAGCAAAATCTACACAAAGCATTACATCATTTTCTGTGCCTTCTCCTAAACACTCTTCTTCCATTTTGGAAAGCCACAACCCCCCGTCTTAAGACCCAATCAGGATGCATACGATGCAACTGCATCAAAAGTTAAACCAGTTCCTCTTTTTTTGTCTGCTAGGCTGGCATTATTTCTGCTTGGCTCAGTGAGACCGAGGTTTCAACTCACGAGTGCAGACAAAGAGACGCCATGAACTTCTGGTCTTCTATGGGCTTCATGGGCGTCCGTTGGGTTGCCTCTTACCACAAGATAGCTTCAGTTAACACAATAGGTCTTCCAATCATATCGTTTGCTCTTAAATTTGATTCACACGTCCTGTTTGTCCGATTTCATCATTTGTTCAGTCTTAAAATGCCACAACAATAACTCAGTACGTCCCAGTGCACACAATGTCCAAACTGGCACACCAGCAACACCAGATGTCCAGCTACATCTTGTTGGATTTCCAATAAAACAAACCTCCACGCTTTCCTGTCAGTCAAAGCTGTGATTCACGTCACTTTAAAACTTCCAGGACAACACAATTACTATTAAGCCCCTTTCAGACGTGGGCTCCATTAATTCCATTAATCTGACAGCAAGTAAAGCTGTCGGCTTCACGTCTGGATGCGCTCTCTGGCCAATCTTCCTTAAAAGTCACGCTGAGAACGTTACCAAGTCAGACCTCGTGACATTGTCGTGTCGCTATAAACACAGCACAAGCATGAGCCGAACCGTCACGTTAACGGACAGACATGCACAAAAGACGTTACTTCAGTTATGTGAAGTGATTTTGAGAAGGATATTTCCACATTTTAGCACCAGTATTCACCCAAATACACCGCAGAGAGCATTTAATTAACACACAGTTTGGTGCCAAAAATCACAACACACTTTTCACTCAGTCTGCTTCACAAATTCAAATCTATTAGTTAACCAAATGAAATGCTGATGACAGTAAAACAGACACAAACAGCTTACAATCACGAATGGAATTTAAGTGGGTTTTTTTACTCGCAAGATGTTAAGAGGAGCTGAGGTTTGTTGCTTCCAGCTGTGTAGAACTATTTCCTCCGAGTTTGTTTTAGATCCACATGTGTCTCCAGAAAGAGAGCTGCTGCACACATTTTGACATGGAACAACAGTGCTGGCAACTAATTAAATACTTAGAATTATAAGCTATCTCTGAGAAAGCATGGAGAGAAGATCAGAATGAAGGTTTAGTTTAAAGTTTTTGAGGACTACTTCTTCATAGGATCCGTAAGTGTCTCCAAAAGAGAGAAACATGAAGAAAAAAGTGACTAAACGCTGCCACTTTAACGGATTGATGAAACCAGCTATGCTTCATATCCCGTATCTGAAAGGAACTTTAAAGAATCAAATGTCTGCACAGGGGTCTGCACAGGGCCTCGGTGGTTGTCGTCTCACAGCTAGAAGATCCCCAGTTCACGTCCTAGCCTGGGATCTCTCTGCATGGAGTTTGCATGTCCTCCCTGTGCATACGTGGGTTTTCTCCAGGGCTCCGGCTTCCTCCCACAGTCCAAAAACATGCTGAGGTTATTTGGCGATTATAAATTGTCCGTAGGTGTGAATGTGACCTGTCCAGAGTGTCCCCTGCCTTCCCCCTAAGTCAGACTCCAGCCCCTCCTCAACCCTAACGAGGATTAAGCGGTGTTTAGATAATGGATGGATGGATGGCTTTCAGGATTTGACTCCGGTCTCGATCTTTGCAAGCATTAACAAAGTATTCTGTTGCACACTTAGCGTGATTTATCCTCAGTAAGTTTGAATAATGGAGTATGAAGTGAGAAGTATTTAATGAACTGGAAGTGCTTCCATGATCCCCCAACCCAAGAAAGATTAGGGAGAAGTGGGGGAGGCGCCTTCCTGCATGAGTAGCTCTGCAGCTGGGCTGACTTCCACATGGTTTGCCGGGGATGCTGCCAGGGAGCAGAATGTCAATTTTAAAAGAGCATCTCTTTCCTCTGGGCTGGAGGGTGACGGATAATGCTTTTGTGCATTACTGAGAGGGGAGGGCCATCCATCATGGCTGTGTGTGCGTGTACAGTTATCTGCATGCGCTGATTGTATGCAGGTAGCGTTTCACTCCTCCAGGCTGCAGTGTGGTTATGGGAGGGGAGGGGAGGTGCGGGGGAGGAGGGGGAGGGTTGGGAGGCCTTGCGGTAGATGCAAGAAGAAGAGGAGCATCTGGAGATGAGGACTCTCACTGGTGTCAAGCAGGGACGGGTTATTTATTTGGCTGGGGGTCGTGGGAATACTGGAAGCACCTTCAGGCTGATGAAGAACTGTTGCTCTCGGACACATTCTCCAGCGGTGGCGTGTGTCGTAGGCTACCTCAGTGTTGTCATGGTGGGAAGAGAAGCACCACCAATAAGACACATGTATGTACGTACCTACACGCATTATTTCATATTCATGACTTGCAGGATCTGCTTTTTAACGGCAGCATTTCTGACGGTGTCGCTGGTGAAAAACGCAGCGGGAGGCAGGACTGTGCAGCAGGAAGCCTCACATTCTCCGCTTCTCTCGTTTGCAGGGAAATATTAAGTTCAAAAAATATATTTTGGACACAAATGGCTGGAAAATACAGGTGAGAAGCAGCACAGAAGGGAATTTGTATGCGCATAATTTGCAAAAAGCCTTTGTATTTGCACTTCTATATAAATCTGAGAGGCAATCCACTCAGCACAGAGGCGCACATGTACACAGACACTTCTTGGCAAGGTGCTGAGAGAGAGAGAGAGACACCACGGTTTGACCTGCTGAACTCGTCCTGTTTAGCATAGCAGCCTCTCCGGGGCTAACGTACAACGCCCATGCTAATGCCGCTCCTGCATCTGCTCTTGTTTCCATAACAACTAAAGGTGAAGGAGGCAACCACAAGCAGCCTGGGTGGGAGGACACTTGGGAACCAAACCCTGAGCGTGCACACATGCAAAACACCAGCAGGTCCACACATGCAAGAAACACAAAAACACACACATCTGTGCAGTTGTAATGTCACACTTCATCCACTGGTGCTGTTTTGCCTCCCTAGGCGTGCTCCCATCCTCTGAGGTTTATTACTGTTACAAATAATCCCATGATGACGCCAAGTCCAGACTGTGTCAAAAATAAAGACGGGATATTGATTTGATATTTGCAGCACTATTTGTCAGTGGACTCGGGTGCCTGTTTGTTGTTCTTCCCAGTGTATATATGGAGAGCGCAGTACAGCGTCTTTGTGTGTGGCCTGGTCATGGGAGGAAGGCCTTTTGTGGAGCTTGCTTATTCTACTACGATGTGTTTACTCGACCCCGTGCTTGTGCCTCAGCGGCCTGATGCTGTTATGTCTCAAAGGGCCCAAACTGTACTTTGAGTGGGACTGATAAGCAAATTGAGCAGGCCCCTTTTCCTCCCTGTACTGAGCTATTGTTGAATACATTCTTCTTCGTTCTATAACCCTCCTGTCCTTCACAGACCAAAAACTGAGGATAAAACCAAAAAACATGGATATATTTGATGTCATTTATTAGAAAACAAGACTCTGTCATCGTTAGAATATCTTGATTGTGCCACATTCTGTTAGTGTGGTGTTTTTTTTGTGATGTATTTTTTATCATTATTATTATTTGTGCATGTTTTTGCTTTTGTTTTTGTTCATTGAAAAAGAAAAGCCAAAAATAACATAAAATGACCAAAAAAACTCTCCTGTTGTAATCATTTATGGGCACCAAAAAATATTGTTTCCTTGTCCAAAAATTCAGCAAAAAATTCCCAAAATTTCAGAAAATCTGCAAAACCTTCAGGAAGACAATTCCAACAATTCACCTTAATTTTTTTTTCAAAAAATTCCCCAAATTTGGCAAGAAAATGTTTTCAAAAAAATAATAAAAATCTTCCCAAAAATCCTAAAAATATCTAAAGTGATTCCATATATATATATCAGTAAATATTCTAATATTTTGTTTAAGAACATTAACAAAAAAAAAAAAAAAATCCAACGAAACTCACTGGATTTTGGTTGATTTTTTGTGAACGTTCTTAAGAAACATTTTTAACATTTCTTTTTTTTCCACCCAAAAATGTTGAAAATGTGGACATCAGAAGTTTCACCGTGAAATTATATGTTGTTTTCCACATTTTCAAACTTTAAAACGGGTAAATTTTGACCCAGAGGACGACACGAGGGCTAAAACCATCTTCTTTCTCAGTTCCTTACATGAATATGTGCCAACGCTTGTGGAAGCATGGTGGTTTCACGCCCATGCGAGTGTGAGATTTGCTGTGTGATACAATAATTCAGCTGAAAAACAGCACAACAACAACAACAACAAAAATGAAGTGGAATGAGATAAATCTCCAAAACACCGACTGCAAATGTCCCATGCATCTACCTAAAGCTTGAAGGGGAAGCGTGTTTGTGTGGCGAAGCGGAGGAAAAAAGGGAAAAAGAGGGAGAAGGATTGCTAAGTTGGCGGTTTGAATGATGTTTAACTGGAGCTCAGTGCGGCTGAATGCGGCCGAAAATCCGCTTTCCCTCCTGGGTGCAGTTACTCAGAGCGCCGTGGTACAGAACTATCACAGAGAGAAGGATGTCACCACATTACAGTGTCACTGGTGCACGCACACACACACACACTATTTCTACCTCCTACAAGGCATAAAATATAACCCATGCCATCAACAGCAGCCCACTCAGAGGATTGAGGGTATACACAGAGCACAGAGCTCCATCCCACATTAACCAAACACTGAGAGCTCTCCTCTTGAGGCTTCACATCGACACTGGCCTCACTGGCACATAATCTGCCTCTGCCACATCGCTTTTCCTCACTGCTTAGGATGCAATCAACGAGAAACAAAGAAAACAAGAAAACAAACTGAGCCACAGCTGCGATTTCATGCCATAATGGAAATGCTTAAAATGAAGGATGAGAATACCAGTTGTAAGGCTAAAACCAATGTATCTATTACACTGCAGGATTAAATGTATTCACAGGCTGCCCACTGGAAAAAATGCCCCACTCAAAACAAGAAAAACACACTTACTTCAAAGAACTTGTACCTTCAAATAAGTGAAAAAAAATCCGCCCATAGAATATGTGAAACATGGCTCGGTAAGATTTCTTGAAATAAGACGTGATATTTAGAATATTGAGATCTTAAAATTAGTTGGAAAACTTATTTTAAGCTATATGTTACCAGGATTAGCTTAAGTGTCTTAAACCTAATGTCCTCATTTAAGGCACCAAAAAATATTGTTTCCAAAATCCAAAAATTCAGCAAAAAATTCCCCAAATTTATAAAAAATTTGCAAAATCTTCAGGAAGAAAAATGCATAAGTTTACCTTAAAAGTTATATTTAAAAACAAATTCCAAATTTGGCGAGAAATAAAATAAATAAAAATAAAAAAATATATAAAAATTGTTAATATTTGCAAAAAATGATTAAAAATCTTCCAAAAAAGTCCTAAAAATATATAAAGTGCTTACATATATATCAGTAAAACTTGGAATATTTTCTTTAAGAACATTTGAAAAAAATCAACCAAAATCCAGTGAAATTTGCCGAATTTTGTCGATTTTTCCCCAAATGTTCTTAAAGATTTTTTTGAACATTTCATTTTTTCCCATCAAAAAATGTTCACAAATTTCCCCCCAAAAATTTGAAAATGTGGAAGTTTTCATATTTTTTCCCACATTTTCAAATTTTAAAAAGGGTCAAATAATTTCAGGATTGTTTGACTTAACAAAATATTTAAGATGCATCGTCTTAAATCAAGTCCCTCCATCTGCTGAAATGTCACTTGTTAAGTGAATTTATCTTAAATCAAGTGTGATGAGACATTTAGACTAAAAATAAGACAAACAGACTTTCAGATTTTGCAGTGCACATTTACAACCTCATTTTATCAAAACAAACAGCCTCAATCTGAATCGTTTTGATGGCACGAAAACATTCCCGGCTTTTTGCATTCTGCTTTTTTTATTTACTGCCGACGTCACATGGCATTGTCCAACTTCATCAAAGAGGGAATGTGGGCTGTTCCTACAAAGCTGCCTGGTAAACACACGTTACTTGTGGAGCTAATTTGATTCAGATGAGGAGATTTATGTGCAGAGCCGAGGAGACTCGGGAGGTTGTTTTTTTTTTGAAGGGTAGAATCGTCAATTATTTTGGAACAGATGGGTCTCAAAGTGCAATTGAATTTGATTATCGCCTCAATGGAATACATAATGAAAGAGGCCTAATTTGAAGAGAAAGTTATGAGAAGGCCATTTCAATTACTCCCAAAAAACTAAAGCGGGGTACCGGCGTCGCACGACACACATTCGGATGATTTTCTATTTCTTATTTCTCGTCTTTAATGACAGTGAACGTGAATCATGATGAGCGCAGCTGTTTATTTGCCTGAAATCTGCCCCAGCTGCATTCTTGAAAGCGCGACGCTTTTGTCATTGCTAATTGATTACCACTTTTCATGAAATACAACTTTGTTTTTCATTCTATTATTGGCACGCTTGTTCAAATAATAACAGGCTTAACAGGCTCAGCTCTGTTGAAAACGTTTGACAGATGCGGAGTGAAGAATAGTCCATCGGGCGGATTATTAAAGAAGTTTTTAAGATGTTTTGTCCGAGAACGCTCAAATCCTGACAACCTGTCAAGCGTGATCGCTCCGTTAACATCTTTTCTTCGCTTAACTCGTGACTGACAGATACATTTTTAGCTGTTCTGCTGTCAGGTTCAGGAGTTCACAGCGATTAAGGTTTCACAGACCTTGTTTGATCCGTTTTGAGAATTGGGTTGGTGTTAGGAATTAGCAGAAACAGACCCAAGTGCCAGGGAGTCTGGAATGAGAGTTTAGAGGCTGTTTATTAAAAAAGGGAGAGAGGAGAGGGAGGTGGGTGAGTCAGAGTGAGGCAGTAACAGGCCGGAGGAGGGAGGGCAGGCTGGATGACCGCCGGTGGATCAAACAATGTGAGGAAGATTTGCCGCAGGGCAGATAGAGTGATGGAAAGGAGAGCGCAAAAGTGACCAATCAGTCTGGAGTGGGAAGGATGTTTGATGCTAAAAGAACCAGGGAAAAAACTATGGAGATGGAAGAGGCACAAACTAATGTAAAAATAACATGGATCAAGGCGTAGGTCACAACTTTAAGAAACCATCAGTTATTGTTTAATTTTCTGGCCACTATTGCAATAATCACTTCTTTTTCCTGAACACAAAGACTTTAGCCTAGCCGCGCTAGACAACCCACGGCAACGAATTTGATTCTCTGCCAGGGTGGGTCTAGTTACCCTCCATAAGGCTCGAGGCTGGATTCTCCTAAAACTGGCCGGACCAATCACCATGAAGTGTAGAGTCAGAAGGCGGGTGTAACGAAGTGACGACAGAGGCGTGACGATTCTGACAGAAACAACCGGTGCACAATAAACAGTTATCTTTCGACTTGGCTTTGGCCACAGCCCTTAAAGATTTGAAGCTAAAATTCAACTTGAAAGATAAACAAAGGACGGCACTGAAGTGTTTCATTGAGAAGAAAGACGTATTTGGACTTGTGCTGACGGGATATGGCAAATCCTTAATACACCAGTTGGCTCCGCTGGTTGGGAAGCTAATGGGACTTAGCCACAATCCGCCGGTGCTCTAGGAACCACGTCAGCCTATTCGTTGCGCTGATTGGTTGAATACCTACCCAATTGCTGCAGAGTGATTTGATAGACAACCTTTTAGCCCGCCTCCCTCCCTGTCAAGCTTCCCTAGACCCTTGTGCCTTCAGAATTCAGAACATGGGTCTAGCGCGGCTAGGCTACAAAGACTTAATACTCTGCTCCAATCACTGATTCAGCCTCTAAACCAGAAGTGTCGAACTTATTTTAGTTCAGGCGCCACATTCAACCCAATCAGATCTCAAATGGGTTGGACCAGTAAAATCTGAGCTTTACCTATAAATAACCACAGCTCCAAGTTTTTCTTTGTTTTAGTGCAAAAAAAGTACATGCTGAAAATGTTCAAATTTAAGGAATTATCTTTCTACAAAACATCACGACCAACCTGAAATTTCTGAAGAAAAATAAATTCAATTTCAACAACATTATGCCTCAGTTTGTCATTTATGCATTCTAACTTCCAGATCACAGTCTACAAAGACACAAAACATTTAGTCACAAGTATCTGGAAGTGAACAATATTTTACTTTATGATCAAAATGACAAGTCAGACAAAAAAAAAACAAAAAAACAAAAACTGCAAAGACAAGACAGAGTATTACAAAGGAGAGACACAAGATGACAAAAAATGAGACAAACGACACGAAACGAAACGCAAAAAGAGAGAAAAGACAGAAAAGTTAGAAAGCGACAAAAAATGGACAAACGACAAAAATTAGACAAAAAATGACGCTAGAAACAAAATGACAAAAAAGACTAACACCACAAGCGAGACAAAAAGGAAACGCAAAATGACAAACGAGAAACAAAATGACAAAAACATGAGACGAACGACAAAAGCCAAACAAAAAAACGACAAAAAGAAGACAAAATATTACTAAAATGAGACACAAAATGACCAAAGAACAATGAGCAACCTAGCATTTTTATCATCAAAACAACTTCTCAGGGTCTAGAAATTATTTTAAATTTATAGCTGATGTCTTTTCTGCAGTTTTTACACATTTTTTTTCACAAAAACAATCATATTCATGTTTAAATACGATTTAAATGCATATTAAAATCTCCACATCTCCACAATTGCCACAGCTTGAGCATTCTGGCTCACCTATGATGATGCACAAACACTATAAAATGAACCTATGCTACATCATGGCAAGCTGTAATCCCTGTTTCCCCTTTCTAAGGTCATAATGACCCTCTGACAGGGCAGACACTGTAGGAGGAAGATATGCCAGGACTCCCTGTTCTGGTCAAGGTTAGATATTGTCTATTCTGATGTGACTAAGCAGACTAGCTGGCTCCATATTGGTCTGCACTGCAAAAACTCAACATCTTACCAAGTCTGTTTGTCTTATTTTTAGTCAAAATGTCTCATCCCATTTGATTTAAGATAAATTCACTTAACAAGAGACATTTCAGCAGATGGAGGGACTTGTTTTAAGACAACGCATCTTAAATATCTTGTAGAGTCAAACAATCTTGAAATTATCTTGTTTTAACCCTCATGTCTTTGTGCGGGTCAAATTGACCCGTTTAAAGTTTAAAAATGTGAAAAATATAGATATATTTGTACAGAGAAAACGTCCACATTTTCAAAATTTTTCCGGAAATTTTTTCGCCTAAAAATCAACCAAAATCCAGCAAATTTATAAGAAGATATCAGAAGTTTTACTGATATATATGGAATCACTTTATATTTTTAGGATTTTTTTGGAAGATTTTTACTCATTTTTTAAAAAAATATTTGCAATTTTTAGATTTTTTAAAAATTTTATTCCTTGTCAAATTTGGGGATTTTTAAAAAAAAAATAAAACTTTTAAGTTAAACTTTTAAGGATTTTTCTTCCTGAAGATTTTGCAAATTTTTATAAATTTGGGGAATTTTTTTTCTGAATTTCTGGATTTTTTCCAGACAAGGCAACAATACTTTTTGCTGCTGTAAACGAGGACAACAGGAGGGTTAAGACGCCTAAGCTTGACAATCCTGGTAAAATAGAGCTTAAAATACGTTTTTCCAGCTAATTTTAAGATCACATCTTATTTCAAGAAATCTTAGCAAGCCACTTTTCACTTGTTCTGTTTTTAGATTTTTTTTCATTTATTTCAAGATAAAAGTTCTTTGAAATAAGTTTTTTTCTTGTTTTGAGAGGGGCATTTTTTCCAGTGTGTTCTCACATCTGAGCCTTCTCCAAACTCAGTCAAAACAATCCAAGTCATCTGAGTCTCCAGTTTGTCTTTCTGTGTCCATTCCATGACAGTAACACGAGAAAAGTTCAGCTGTACATGTTCAGAAGCCAGTTCGAAAGAATAATACTGCAACAGAGCACTAATATTTGTAACGAAAACCCGGAAATATAAAAATCTTTTTAAGGTTGGCCACTGGTCTGCAGCAGTTTCCAGGTGGACATGCTCAGAAATAGTGCTAACTGCTCATTTTTCCTCATATGTCCTCCAGTATATAGGAAAAAAACAACAACATATGGACATGCTAACAAGGTTGAACAGCTCAAATTCCACCGGAGGGGGTCTTAATGCCGCTGGACTGACCGAACAGGAACAGGTTAACAGGAAGGTAATGTAATGTGTGGAGGTTTAACAGACATCTGTTGCCCACTCCTCATCTCTGAGGCTGGAGGTTCAAGGCTGCATTAGCTGTTAATATCATAGCACATTAGATCAAAGTGTGGGCGGTGAAGCTGCGTTGTGGGTGTTGTGAGCAGATAACAGATTTTGACAAGGAAGAAGAATGTAGAGACCAAAAAATATGCCATCTCTAGTGCTGATCAGTGTTACAAAAGAGCAAGTCAAAATTAATCAAGAGCTCCTAAGGGACAAAGAACCTATGAATAATATGCTGAAACAGGAAGCTAAATAGTTTGAGGAGTGATATCTGTCATTTCCTTTTTACTGTCCTAGTGACTCCTGACAAAGCAACCTAATTCAAAAATAATTGCACATACGTGAACAATAAATTTAAGCAAGGCGTTTTAGTTCACTTTGTGTTGCAGCTTTCCAGGGTGAGCCAGGAAGGCAACATAAACCAGGTGTTCTCGGTTAGGTGATTAACAAAAGAAAGAGCTGGTGGGTGTTCTAGATCAAAGAACCAAATAAAACCAGAACAAAGGCGAACAGAATCACAATCTAGCTTAGCAAAATATAAAAGAACTTAACTAAACGCCTCAGCCAAACTTCAAGATGGTGTACTAACAAAAGTAACTTACAGATGAGTGCTTCAGAGCAAGTAATTATTTCTTTGTGGCGACAGCAAACACAGAAAATGCAGGACAATCATTTTTTTTTCTATTTGAGCTGCGAACAGAAGTCACATATTTACATGAAACTCAAAAACAAGAGGCACCAAAACAAGCTACTCACATAAAATCACAACCAACTTGACTGTGAGTTTGACTGCAGATTGAAACTCCAGGTGTGGTGAGGAGCTGCAGTCTGATTGGGCGCTGGTCCAATCAGCCAGGAAGGTAGGCGGGAACAGGAATGAAAACCAAGCATCCATACCAGGCGTGAACTAACCGTGACGTCACCGTTGGTTTCAACGTCGAGAAAATGAAGCCCGGATTTTGCTACTTCCTGGTCGCCATTTTGGATTTTTTGGAGCCAGTGACGTAAAAAACGTCATCAAACAGGCTGGACCAGAGAGCAACTCGGGGCAGGACCAGTCTATGGGACTGTCAATCAAGTATAGCCACGCCCCCTGGCTCCGCCAACTTTAACGATTTATTTAAAATTCAGTATTGATTTATTTTAAGATCGGCCACCTGATCTCTCATTTTGACCATGAAAACTAACGGGGAAAAAATCCTGAGCTGTAGAAAATCAGTCTCTCAAATTTTATTTTCTCCGGTGATGAATTGGGGTCTATGGAGCAAAAGCTTTTTGGAGCCAACCCTAGCGGACGGCGTGATATTGCAAATTTTTAACACTTCCGGGTGGGCTTCAATTTTGGAGCCAGATGCTACGTCCATCTTTATGTACAGTCTATGGTCCATACAGAAGGTGAAAAAGATCCACCACCAACACAGAAAGCATGTTTGTATTCAAAATTTTGACACCAAGATTTTAATTTGTCTCTCGAATATGCAACAGTTCTACATATTGATGTGATTGACTAATAATAATCAGTATTGGCACCAGCCCTAAAAGCAACTGATCAACCTGGTGGAGTAGATTGTGAAACCATAGACTGTATATAAAGATGGACGAACCCTCCATGAGGTTTTAAAGCACAGCGTGGTGCTTCCAGCTTTTGCCATCTTGGCTCGATTATGCAACTTTAAGCCTTGATACAATTTAAACTAGCGAGCTATATAAAAATTCACACCATACACAGTTGACATGAAAGGGGAAAGTAGTTACAGAGACCAAAACGGCTTTTTGTACCAGGTGGTAAATGTGTTTATTTTTGCTGTGAAGTTGTGTGTTTTAACGTGGAAGTCTATGGGGAGTGAGTCATTTTTGGAGCCTCCAGTGGTCATTTGAGGAACTGCGTTTTTTGCCAATTCTGTATCGGTTTAATTTTTCAGCCCTGGAGATTTCTGCTAGGTAAAGACATGAAAGGATTCCTGTGAACTGATGTTAACGCTGACCGCAATACCAAAATAGAGCTTTTATGTTCTTCAACATGGTATCAGTGATATTGAGGATTTCATTGGACAAAGCAAACTTTCTCATTTTAATGGATTCAACAGACAAAAGGTCGACAAACTCCTTTAAGTTCTATTAATTTCACTTATTAAACTGTGCTTAGCTTCTGCTTTAACCCAAAGCAAGTGATTTAATTATGTTAAAATAAAGAGTTTCCACTTGAGGAATAATTCTATGGGTCTCTGATGTCAAGCACTTGAAGCGCAACACCTTCAGTCAAACTCATTCCAGACAGATGGTTCGGGCCGCCTGCGAGAGGCCTCCCACTATGTCTGATAACAAGTTTCCTGGGCTATATAGGGCAACTGTGACTGTAAACACACCAGCTTCAAGTGGAGTGAACAGGTGGCCTTCCACATAGGACCACTGGTCATGTTGCGTGTCCACAACAAAAGTTCAGCAATGAGGAAGAGCTTGAGAGTCTTAATAGCTTGTATGAGTGACTCAGATCTGCTGATGGGGAATAAATCAGAGTTTAGATGCCAGAACTCTGCGTCTACACTGCAAAAACGCAAAATCTTACCAGGTGTGTTTGTCTTATTTTAGTCTTCCCAGCTAATTTTAAGATCTCAATACTCTAAATATCACATCTTATTTCAAGAAATCTTACCAAGTCATTTTTAATTTGTTCTATTGTCAGATTTTTTTTCTCACTTATTTCAAGGTAGAAGTTCTTTGAAATAGGTTTTTTTTTATCTTGTTTTGAGAGGGGCATTTTTTCAGTGAGTATAGTATAGAAGGGCTAACATCCAAGCTAAACCTTCAGTGATGTGGTCTGTAGTCAACAGACCCCAAAATCGCCTCAAATCATTCTCAGTATCTTTTAATCAAGTTAATTTCCTCTGCCCTGCTTCACAATGACGAGTCTGCTGGCCTAGTTTGGAGCTCTGAATGGAGCCATCCAATCATTTCCTCCATGTATTTGTTTTCAGAGGCTGCATCATCTGGAGGAGGGGAGGCGACAATGTCACAGAGGAGGGGAAGTGATGGTCTGCCTGGTGTTTGTACAAGGCTTTGGCATTTGTTGTCATTGGGTCTGCCGTCGTTGGCAAGCCCGCTGCCACAGAGCCTATGTCTCTCCTTCATCCACGGCAAACACACCCTCCCCGCACTGACCCATATAGGTGCTTTGAATCGCTGGCAGGCCCGACAAGATTATCTGGGCTCCCTTCCCAGGAAGACCATTGGGATGTGGGTACGTGGTGGTGTGTGTGCGCATGAAACGTATCTAAAAATGTAAGCAGACTGTCAGTCTCTGTATGCGCGTATCACTGCTGCAGTTTGTGACAGAACTCTGGAGGCAGTTGAAAGAGATGCAAGGTTTTAGTCTCCAGGTGGCTCTCTTCTTCTGACTGTCACTGAAGGTGCAGGGAGGAGGATATGGAGGATTTCTGAAATCTGTGATTTCTGAAACACGCTTGGGAAGGTAGAATTCGGCTCTATTAATATTCTGCATGACTAATTTAAGGGTTAACGCCATTTAGATTCAACCAGACCTCAGCGTGCACACTGCAAAAACTCCAGATCTTACCAAGTCTGTTTGTCTTATTTTTAGTCAAAATGTCTCATCCCACTTGATTTAAGATAAATTTACGAAACAAGAGACATTTCAGCGAGATGGAGGGACTTTTTTTAAGACAACACATCTTAAATATCTTGTTAAGTCAAACAATCTTAAAATTATCTTGTTTTGAGTTGAATTTTACAAGAAAACTCAAAATAAGTTTAACCCTGGTGTCGTCCTGTGGGTCAGATTGACCCGTTTTAAAGTTTGAAAATGTGGAAAAAAAAATATTTTCACAGAGAAACTTCTGATGTCCACATTTTCCACATTTTTGGGAAATCTCTGGGCATTGTTTTGGTGGAAAAAAAGAAATGTTTCTTCAGAACATTCACAAAAAAAATCACTGGATTTTGGTTGATTTTTTTTGTGGAATGTTCTTAAAGAAAATATGAGAAGTTTTACTGATACATATTTTTTTGGATTTTTTGGAAGATTTTTGCTCATTTTTAATAAAATATTTCCAAGAATTTTATGCCAAATTTAGGGATTTTTTTTAAAAAAAATACAAATTTTAAGGGAAACTTATAAGGAATTTTCATCCTCAAGGTTTTGGAAATTTTTATAAATTTGGAGAATTTTTTGCTCAGTTTTTTTGATTTTTAAGCTTGACAATCCTGGTAAAATACATCTTAAAATAAGTTTTACCAGCTAATTATAAGATCTTAATATTTTAAAGATAATATTTTATTTCAAATTGTACCAAGACATTTTTCACTTGTTCTATTGCAGATTTTTCTTTACTTATTTCAAGGTAAAAGTTCCTTGAAATCAATTTTTTTCTTGTTTTGAGAGGGGCATTTTTTCCAGTGAGGAGCCTCAAGCAGTCGTATAAATGAAGTGATTAAAACCAAACAAAGTTCCCTCCCTATAAGTGTGATGACTAACAGCCTGCCTGTTTGTCCTCTCTTCCATCCTGATTACATAATCCCAAGATTAATTAGCTGTGTGTTTCAGCCACTTCCTGTAGCGCGACCCTCAAATGGGCTCCCTCCACAATCTGGCCTATCGACTTACAGGGCGCCAGAGCTTTTTCTTTGAAGGCAGCTTCGGCTTCAGAGGCAAAAGAACTCTCTGATCTGACGGCTAAAGGAAAGGGCCCCAGCAGTGTGCCTTTACAGACTGATAAAAACTTAGAAAAACAACATTTGGGTAGCACACACACTCGCGGGAGGGAAGAAAAAAATTAAGAATAATTTGGTTGTGAAAACAAGAGGCGGTACGGAACAATGACAATCTGGCTCCTTTGGTAATTTCCTGTCGGCGTTCATTCGTGTGATGTGGTCGTGACTGTTCTGCCGGGATCAATCAAACCTGCGAGCAGATGGCATCGCACTCCTCCGGCGGACTGGGGATTGTCTGTGTTTTTTCAGAGATGGTAATTGGCCCGCTATGTTACGGACCGGAGCATGCTAACAGTCGCCGCCATCGTCGGCGCTGTGCTGCACCCATCGGCTCATAAAGTGGTACCTGCTCGCCATTTTGATTCAAACCTGCGTTGAATGTCGGTGTAATTAATAAGCCATAATGATGCTGAGGAAAAACACATTTCAATGTGTCTTCCGAGTCATAACAGAACCAGAAGAGCCTAACATTGTGGATCTCTGTGCCTTCTTTCCTAACTGGGGTTGCGTTTAGGTGAAGAAAGCTCGTATGGATAAATGGAACCGTGTGGGGGGAGACTCGGAAAGCTGTATAAAAGAGAAACAGAGTAATTGCATGTGTACTGTATGAGTCGTGTGTGTGTGTGTGTGTGGCTGAGACGGCGGGCACTTCAAAGCTTTGATGTTGGAGCTCCTAAATGAGGGCCACCAGAGGTCCACACTAATGGGACATCATGGGGAGATTAGAGGCCAAGTGTAGCAAGCTGACAACACGGCATTATGTATGTGTATGTGACAGAGGAGGGGAGAAAGAACACGAGTTTGTGTGCCTTTGAGTCCCTTTTTTTTTTTTTTTGCAATTAAAAATGAAAGTTTGGCTCCAAGTTTCCGATGGAGTTCGCGGGTAATTGGGCAAGTATCGCAGGAATCTGTTTAAAGAATTCTTGGTCGGCGCTTTCCTCAATATGGTATAAATCCTTTATTAAATAATCATAACAATAATTATAATAACAATCATAAAAAGAGCATTTCTGTACAAAGACCCCTTTTAAAACAACAACAACAGCAGTTCTAGCAGTGCGAAAGGGGAAAGGGGTGGGAATCCTGTCCTCTTTATGTGGTCCTCCCAGGCAGAAGGGGGCGCTGTGACGGTCACTGTCACTGTCAGCGTCAAATTACTGTATCCGATACTGGCTCCAAAGGCAAGCTGGATCCCCGAGGCTCCAAAGGCACTTTGAAGAGAGTCAGTGGGGTCCAGAGATGTGGGCCTCAGAGGAGAGAGACAGCGGGTTGGATGGGATGGAATGGTGAATCCATGGCGTTTTATGGACTTTACGGTTGCAAATATGCGTCTCAGAAGCAGCCGTTGTTCCCTTCGTTTGTTAGGACCGAGTGTCCAAAGTTTCTCAGAGAGAGGAGATGTGTTCTCATGTTCTGTATATACATGTTGTATATACAAGTGAAGTGTGTGGATGTTCATGTGCATGGGAGGGAAACTCTGAGACCTTTTGCTCTCTCCTTCTCATGGCTTACGAGTCCACTCAGAGCATGCAAGACAAGACCTATTCCAACTGGTAAACAGAAAAATAACAAAATAAAAAAAGCTTGCCTTGCTGTGCGAGAGCCGAAAATCAACACAAATAAATTCACAAAATAGGCCACAATGAGCCGGGAGGTTGAGGTGGGGGTGGTGTGATCTGTGGGGAGATGGAAGAAGGGGGATAGGTCCTTTAAATCATGGCTTTTGAGGTCCACATGTAAAAGAGAGAGATTCGCTCCTTCTCTCTTGTCTCAGTGTCGCCTCAACGTTCCTTTTTCAACATTTCCATTAACAGTTTTTGCTTTTAAGGCTTGTTGTGTGTCCGGGCACACGGTCAGTCGATTGCAAAGAGCCGTTTCTGGTTGCGTTTGATCCCATTTATCTTTGTACTCGTGAAAGCACAGAGAGAATGCGGCCCCTGTGAGAGAGAGGCAGGGGCCTGTAGCGCTCCGTCAGTCAAAGTCTCTCTCATTCTCTCTTTGTTTCTTTCTACAGTGGTTCAGTCTCCGCCCTCACCAGCAATCCATAGGTTGCACCGACCAAAAGCTCCTTGACCTTTTCCCATTAACCACAATGTAAACATGGCCTTCTCTTTGACAGGAACCAGTAAAAACAGCCTCCGATAACTAAATCTAACAATGACGTCTCTCTGTCATTAAAAGAATGTGTTAAAATGCCCCCCTCCCCACCTCTACACACACACACATATACTTTCTTTGCCTCTTTTTTTTTCTTTTTTCAAACTTATCAGCCATCGCCAACTGGCAACAGGCCAGAACGAAAACATTAAACAGAAAACGGGAGTGATTGAGCAGAACTTGAGGGACGTCGGTGACTAAAAATACCACAGACTGTCAGGAACTAAGAGGATAACTGAGGCTGATAAGTAGCAGAGTCTACGACGGAACAAAGGAGCCGACGGGCCACACAAAGGAGCTAAGTTCTAGGCCACTGTGTTCACATGTGATCAAAAAAGACGCTTTCTAAGTACGTTCCTAACCTACCACCTTTCCAACACAATGTGTCTGGCTCTCTGTTTGTGTAGTTTACAGTATCCACTTTCAAAACTAGACCTCTTACAAATCTATGATGCATTTATAAACACTTATCTTTTGGTGGACCAAGAATCTGTAATTGATATGTGTAGATATTTACTTTTTGAGGCCTAACATCCCCGACTTGGGGAATCCATCTCGGTAGTCTTTCACTCACTGGTTCTTGTACCTCAAAAGCTACCAATCCTGGACTGTGCCACAGTTTTCCAAACAGGAATAAAGTTCTCATTCGAGCTTAAATGTGGCTTTTCTCATCGTCCATGTGTCCTCAGATCTGCACCATCGAGGAAGTAAACTGACGCTAAAGTGAACTGGAGGAAATGAAAAAAACTTTGAGAGGGTTTCACGAAGACGCCTGGAACTCTTCGTCCCTCACGCCTCGGTGCAGCAGCGCTGTTGGTTGAGTTTGACTTTGTGCTTGAGGCCGTCGTACAGTTCGAAGTTGTAGTTCTCCAGGGTGGTGGAGGAGCGTGACGACAGGCCGCTGTAGGAGCAGGTGCAGTACAGGAGGAGGCCGGCGCACACCGCCCCCAGCAGGACGCCCAGGGAGGACATGACGATGATGGTGACCAGGATGGGGTCCAGCGTGTACAGCCACGAGTTGTCCTTCTCGGAGACGCGCGTCACCGGAGGCTCGGATGACGGCGACGGTGTGTTCCAGTCGGGGAACTGCAGACCTGTGACACAAGAGAGGAGGGAGAAAAGTTAGTTTGGTGGCAGACAAGTCGTGACCGGATACTGTGTTCGTGTCACACTGTAAAAAACGTTTTTACGTTGAAAAACTGCCAGACTATGACGGTCAAAATCTGTCAATTCTGAAACAGTCTCATGCAGTTTATATGACACTGAATCACCGTAAACAGGTTAATCAGGAGAAAAATGCATCTTTTTTTAGATTTGTTTCTCTTGAAATAATACATTTCCCGACTCCTGCATAGTTTTTAATGGAAAAATGTCCGAAATATGTACAACAAAACTGAAATTTTTGCATTTAATCCTCAAAAAGAACACAGTTATTCCCAGTTAAATGTACATATTGTCGTACTGGTGATGGAAACATGATGCAATATTTTTAACAAGCAACATGACAATTTATGCATTTATTACATATAAAAAATACACTTTGTTACCGGTCAGTCTTATGTACTTTTGTCTTAATTAACAGACATATCCTTTAATATTTATGACAGCTTTAACCACATTTTTTGCTAAAAATGCATATATTTAACATTAAATACACTAACTGTTGTGCTGATAACGGAAAATGCTGTAATATTTATAATAAGTTCGACAAATTTTATTTTATATGGTATTTTCATGGAAATTTTCACATTTCTAAAGGCTGAAACTTATTTGTTACAGTAAAATATGGAATGAAGCATGTTTTGTAACCCTAAAATCAACAATATCAATACATTTCTTTACTGTAATTGTAGAAAATGTTTGACTGCTGCCAGAATTTTACTGTAAAAACAACTTTTTTTTACATTGCATCTCAGAACTGACTGGATTTTTACTTAGTCTTGTCGTGCAAACACTGTAATCACTTTTCTACATAAAATAACAAAACTGTTTGCTCGGCTGTAAATTTATTCCATTGAAGTGGGTGGACAGGCAGAGTTTCTCCAGAACCATCTTCCAAAAACAACAAGAATGAAATGAGCTTATTTATAACACAACAGTGAACATAAAACTCTTTTTCCCAGTTAGTTTCCTGCGAATGGACTCTCAAACATTGCAAAAAATAAAATGAATGCATCTCAGAAGGACCTGAACTGTCTTCTGCATTCCATAATTTGACCTCTTTGGGCAGAAATTTTATACTGGAGGATTCCTCAAGTCTTTATTTCTAAATCTTGTGCAACAGAGACAAGATGTAAGCATTTTGTTTCTCTAAAAACGAAGAAACGTGGTAGAAATTGATCACTAACAAGTGATTAACATATAAATAAATGATGCCTTAAGAGCTTGCAATTGATTTTACTCCCTCAGTCTTCTCTCAGACTGAGACAAAAGGGATTCAGGATTTTATTTTTAAACTAGTCATGACCACAACTGCAGGGATTTTTCTATTTACTGTCTGATTTATTACTAAAATGTAACCAATACCAAAAAATGTGACATTTTTTGTCACTGTTGACAGCCGTCACCCCTCCCTGCTCTCTACACTTGCAGGAACTGTGTCTGTTTTGGCGGAAATGTCCACCAAATCTTCTGGAGTAAGATTTTCTTCTGCAAATCACAAGAAGATTCAGCAAACATTAGCTATAAGCTACCCATACCGTGTATTTTACGGCTCTAGTTTCAGCAGTGCAGTGAAATGGCTTGCATGCTTTCAGGTTTTCTCCTAAGTCTGGGTTAGCTGGTCTTAAACACAAACCTGCTGTATAAATAGAACTGAATTTAGAAAAGAAACATCAGGATTTTTCTTCCAAAATTGGCTCCCATAAATTCTTGTGAGTGGGATTGGCGGACATAAAACTAAACCATGAAGAAATATTTGTTTAAGAGAAGAAATATTCTGCCTCTGTTGATCAAAAAGTCAAATCATAAAGCATTCCTCGTGTCTTACCTCCACCTAGTGGGTCTCTGCCACTGAAAAGTCGTCCGTCTCCAAAGTCAGTGGGTCTCTTCACTGTCAGAGACAAACACAGGAGACTTTAAGAACTGTGCCGTTTACACACAAGCATGGCTACACAAAAATGCACTACAGCATATTGCAACATAAGGCGAGGCAGAAACCCATCCCTTATTTACAGATCATTCATCCTGGGAGATATTTGGAGCAGCTGTCAGACTGACTGCTGCTAATTCAGTGTCTTTTGTAATGCTAACAATCACAGGTGGCTATGAGTTTACAGTATATACCTTGAAAAGCTGCAAATGAATATACAGAGATCCTACACCAACACACGCACACTTAATAGTAGAAAAATATGACTTTATTAATAGAGAAAGATCATTAAGATACATTCCTGTCACACACAGTCATCACATAGGATACTGAAGGTATAAGACTGCTCATTCTGTGTAAATAAAAATGCAAACATGTCATCGTCAAAGAACAATACCCATCATTATCATCATCACTGGTAAAATCATCAACACCGTTACTGTCAAGTTTAAGAGTGGTGCATTCAATGATTCAGGAAAACAAAAATCTCAACACATGTAAGTCATCGTGCTCCGGGTGAACAGCACTGCCCGGCGACGTGAACCGAAAACCGATGTGAGTGCCTGAATTGGAAGATTACAAGTGTGGTAAAAAAAAAAACCTAGCAGCGGCTGCAGCACTTTAGTGGAGCCCAATAGCTCGAGTGTACTTATACTTTAGATGAGTTTTCTTTTTCACTTTGTGTGTTGTGAGTCGGTGTCTACGTGCGGGTGTGTGTTCGCCGCTCTTGGCCGGCGTTCAGGAGTGGGAGTAGCTGCTTGGCAAGGCACATGTCTAGATCTGGAGGTCTTTGATGGCCGACGGCATTATTAATGCCGTTGCCAGGGCAACTGAAGTTGGCAGCCAATTGGGCGATAGAGGTGCGGTAGATGGGAGGGAAAAGTGCTTACCGCAGCCTTAATAAATGTTATCTGTCCATTAACTAATTACAAGTATTAGAGGCTTGGAGTGTAATGGTGTTGAGATGCAAGTAGGGTGTCCAATCCCTCCTCCATGAGTTGATTTAAAAGCACACAGTGGGAGTGTGCCAAAAAAAAGAGAAAAAAACCCACATTTTTTTTCCCCCACTTGGGAGAGAAAAGTGCAGCTTCTAAATTGTGACAACAAATTGAGGTGCATTCTGCTGAGCTGTGGGCTAAGAGGTGATGGATTTTTCACGGCTGTGACAGACCACCAAAGCACGCCCCATTAAGCCAAAGAGCGAAGATCTCAATTTCATTCAGTCCAGAGTGTTAACTGAGCTCGTGTCAAATCTCACCACCTCTGCACTGACTGATGAGAGAGAAATTGGCGCCGATGTGTCGGATTTTTTTAAACATTTCAGAATAAAATATTGTTTTAGATCCCAGATGTGTTTAAATATCAGTACAAAGTGCAGTTTTATTTTATGTTAACAGCCGCTCATGTCGTCTTAAAGGAGAAGCCCATCAATAGCTGGAGCAGCTCTGGTTTTCATAATATCTTGGATCCCTCTCAAGGGTGCGCATATACAGCAAAACACTTCACTTATGGTTTCCAGCTGGTCCAGCGGCATTGTGGGATTTGTAGGAGTATAAATCAAGGAAGAAGTGGAGATGGCAGACAGCTGTGTCTATTTACAACCCTAAAACAACAAGCGCATATCCACATTGAAAACACGACAAGGCTTGGCTCGGCATGGCTTTCATCTGGGCAGCTCAAAGACACAGGGAACAACGGGAGTGGGTGGTATGGAGCATAAATGGGAGTGGAACAACGTGCTTTATTACACCAGAGAATCAAGATGAAACACTAAACACTGAGGACGGCTGCATCCATCACTGACTGATGCCTTTATCAGGAGAAGACGAGACGTTCAATCAAACGAGCTGGTTATCTCCGTTGGTGATGCAGGACTTTAACTATGATGGATCTGCATTCCCTTTGTTTTTAAATGTGCACATGCTTTGTTGAAAAGGACAATGGAGACGTTTTTTTTCCTCTCCTCTTGTTACAACACCCTCACCATTGGCACAACTCGGCTATCCTGTGTTGTTATTACAAAGATACTAAGAGGTTTATTTTCTAAGGCTTGCCAGATCATTTCCACAGCGAGCACACTGAATGCCTCTCAGCCTAACAGTTTTCTCCCCTCTCTCTCTGAGCACTGCAGAGCTCCTCGTGTCTCTGGGGTCTTGTTTTAGCCTTGTGGTTTGGCAGCTCTGGCTGGCTCTCGCAGCGGAACCAGCTCGACCCTCCTCCCATTCCCAGCCCACACATGTCTGTGTGTACGTCCACGCTGGGGTCATTCCAGGAGGACCGCTGGGGTTATGAGGAGCCAGACAGCACTCAATGGTCTGAAACAAGCTGCTCAGACAAATAACTTACTCAGACTTCAGTCCTCTCATCAGGAGCAAGGTAGTGTGAAATGTCAACAGCAAACTCTTTAATGAAACAGAGAAGAGAACAGCACCCGAAGCTACATCCATTAGAGACGGAGTGAGAGATCACAGTGTTTCTTTGTAAATTTTCACTTAGCAATTTGGGACAGTGTCTATGCCATCATCATCATCACTGCAGCTGTAGACTAGAGAAGGGAGGGTTCGTCGAGCTGATGTTCAGTCAGTCTAGCAGCATCGTGACTCGATGCCACTGACATCACAAGTTGGCGTCCTCCTCTGCCAAACGCAACGCAGCTAAGTGCTTCTTTCTAACAGAGGGTTCGGTGTCGGTCCCGGCTGTCCAACCTCACTGTCAGGACTGGCTCCACCCCTGGGGTGGCCATACTGGATGACCAGTTAGAATACTGGAAGCACTGCGACGAGCTGTGATAGGCCACTGACAGCTGGCTCTTCTTGGTGGCCAGGTGTTGTCGACAGCAACAGAGAGCTCTGACCAAGATGGCCACTGCCAGGAGAAGGAGGGCGCCCCCGGCGGCCATAATGTAATACCAGTGGATGGGCAAGGGAGGCACAGGAACGCCTCCCCCTGGTGGAGAGATACAGAGTAATTGGCCAGCGGGAAAAGAGAGGAGTGGCACTTGTTTATTTTCTACATTGAATTCTCTGCTTTCTATCCCTATTGGTCTTAATCATACGAACAGCAGGCGTGCACCTCATGTGAGCATGCACAAGCATGCCAGTTGCAAAAAATGATAAAGAAAAATCTCCAAGGCCAAAAAAAGAAAAAAGTAAATGCATCCATTTCTCTCACGTAGCTTGGGTTGCAGTTGGAGGACAAGTTTTCACACCAAGATCATCAAGAGATTTGGTTTGAAATCAGTCCAATAGTCGATCCAATCAAATGCAATGCAATTCAATTTTTTCAAAGCTCCAATGAAATTACTTGGTGTGAAACGAATGCCAAAATAATTAGTTATAAAAGCACCCACACACACTGAATTAAGGAGCTTCTTCTTCCTATTTCACACTGGCACAGGACCCCTGATAGCGTCTTAGAACCATGCAAGAATCAGTTGGACACCACATGGGAATCCAATGTTCCAGAGCTCTCTGAGCTGGTTTTGGATTGGGATTTGTTATTTAGCTGGCTGACGTTGGCAGATTTGTTCTGAGTACATAATTTATCCTGTTCTCGGTTTTTCATTTTTCTTTTTCACATGCATCAGCCTCCTGGCCAGTCCTCTCCTCCTCAAGCCAAGCGCCGTCTCCTTGGAGACTATCCCCACAGATCCTCTACGCTGCTGCCCCTGGCTTGAACCTCTCCCTCTCAAATTCTTGGTAAGAACCAACTAACCGGCTTCCAAGAAGCTCCTACTCCTCTATCCAAGTCAGCTAAAGCAAACCGCTGAAGACGCTGAACAACTAAGAACTGGAGCCCACATGTAGGTTTCCAGACTCGATGTGGAGCGCTGCATGCGGAGTGTCACACTGAACTAGGGAAAGTGAAGCAGAGCTGAATACATCCTGATTTTTGGACCGTGTCACATAATTACAGAGGGAAATGGTGCGTGCTGCTGCTACTTCACACTGCACACACTCATTAGACAGAGCTGAGTTAGGGAGAGGAGAGAGAGACACCCATGCTCGATGCTGCTCAGTCACTCTATCTGATTGCTTTTCACTGGGGATACTGGTGTGTATGTATGCACTGATATTAATGTGTGTCTGTCAAGGGTTACAGATTGTGTTGTGCATGTGTGTGTGTGTGTGTGTGTGTGTGTGTGTGTGTGTGTGTGTGTGTGTGTGTGTGTGTGTGTGTGTGTGTGTGTGTGTGTGCGCGAGGGCACAGGAGTAGAAAAGCCGGAGAAATGCACACACATCACATTCGCACTGAAACCGCCGAGCTCTTATCTTATTGGAAGACATTATGAGATGCCAAAACACTAACATCAATCTCATAGAGTCCCCCTGGATGCTCTAAATATTTTTCATGAGGCAGACAGTTATTTAAAACCCTTCAGGCTGTGTCAGGAAGCCTAGAACTGAGAATATGTAGCTCTTTTCACATATCTGACTCCGTGAGGTGTGCTCGATTTAGCTTGCCTTGCACGCAGAGTTCTGCTCTTTGGAGATTATTCCTTTGTTTCCACTGAAACTGACAAGGTAAAATTAATGTGCAACACAAAATTACCGAGGCAGTCTACTTTGCAACTTCGTTAATTTGGTATCTGCAAATGCAATAATTTAGATTTTAGTGAGGCGTTTAGTATTTGTTTGGTGATGTCTACATGCTGCTGAATCACTCACACAGCTCGAGCAGCCTCCGTGTTGTCGGTAAAGGAGTGATTTTTTTTGACGATTTTGTGCCACCAAGCAGAAAACCCAGGCTAGTGCATACCAACGGGCAGGAAGCAAGACCACGAGAAGAATAAATATCATACCGAAAGGCAAACTCACCTGGATTTTCAGGAGAAAAGGCGGCGATGGGTTCTGCGAGGACACACAGAGAGAGTGAGGCAGAGACAGAGTGAGAGAGAGAGAGAGAGCCGTTAGATAACTTTAAATACGAGGGAAAAGTCAGCCAAATGTCACACAAATGTCACAAGACTATCAAACTCCTCCTGAGGAAATTTAAGTTAATTCCTCAGATAACACACAGTCGAATTATGGCATTTACTGGGCTCCTTTGCTTGAATGCAATTTCAAACAGAGTACATTGTGTGAGCTGGGAATTTGAGATGGGTTTGTACTCGGAGCGCTTACGTACGTGTGTGTGTGTGTGTGTGTGTGTGTCTGCAAAGTTCACGCATTTCAAGTTGTTTATCTGTGGAGTCCAGTTAAACTGGAGCGGGCTGGGGTTCTTTTTCTTTCCCTGGCTTGCTGTAAATGCACAGAGCAGAACCTTCACTTTGATTGCCTGGAATGCAAACACAAAGAACTCGCATGTGTGTGTGTGTGTGTGTGTGTGTGTGTGTGTGTGTGTGTGTGTGTGTGTGTGTGTGTGTGTGTCTCAGTGGGTGTTAGATAGCGTATTTGCGTTGGGAGGGAAAGTAAAAAGGAAAAACAGGGGGAGAGCGACTTGGGAACCGGCGCCTTTTGGCGGGAATGCCAATGTACTGTGAAAAACTCAACTGTGTGGGGTGATAAGCGACATCCCACCATGCTTTGGGAGTGGCAAAGGAGGAGGAGGAGAGGGAAGGAGGAAACACAGCGGCATGAGAGACGGGGAGGCTGGGCTGTCATCTTTGCCTTTCCAAGCTGCCGTGCCACTTGGAATCACTCAGGACTCGAGTAAAACACACTGAAACACCGCAAAAAACACACAAAGCGGCAACAAAAAACACTTTCCCTCACTGCTGGTCCACCTCCGAAGCTCACTGGACGTCCGTCAGAAGTGATGACGGCAGGTTTTTTTGGCTGTGAACCCCCCCGCCACGCCCACGGCTCGGTCCCTGATCTGTTTAAGGCCTCATGTGAAGGCCCTGCTCAGGCCAGATTAACGGGGCTACGCTCACACCAGACACCCACAAAAGTTCCTTGGGAAAGAGCTCTGTCTAGTAATTCCCTTTGACGGCTCGGGAAAAGCTCTGTTTACAAATACGACAGGACGGAGAGAGATGGAGGGAAGAGAAGAGGAAAGAGAAGAAGGAAGATGAGAAATCTAATGAAACATAGATTAGCATCGCTGGGGCCCACGGGGCGTTTATGGCCTAGTTTTCCTATTCTTCTTTTCTTTTCTCTCGTTCTTTTTTCTATGGAAGAGTAAACGCTGTCCCTCCCTCTCCTTCCTCCTTTCATCTCTGCGCTCGCTGGGATCTTCAGAGGAGAGGCTGTCTCCTAAACTGGGAGAGTGGGGGTGTTTATCGCTTCACCGTTAAAGGTAAAGCTACAAGACGAGAACGAGAGCGGTGGAGATGATGAAGGCAGAGGATGAGAGGGTGCCGATGGGTCAAACGGAGGTGTGTTGTCGCCGGTGTTTTCCTGTGCGACTTACGTGTACACTCTTTCAGCGGGGAGCTCTGGCTCATGTGGATGTTGTCGATCCAGATGTGTCCTCTGGTGCCGTGCAAAAAGAAACCCTCCATCACCACCTACCAAAACAGAGGAGGAGGAGGAGGGAAGAGTTGGAGAAGACAGGATGGAGGCAGAGGAGGTGGAGGCAAATTGGGACAAGCATGAGGAAGGAGGAGGAGAAAAGGAGGATAAAAACTTAATATGGCGCCTGTGATTTCAAAGTTGCACTCAACACTCGCAATCCTCCGCTTGTTCTCTGCAACTGACTATTTCATGAGAACATTAACTGCTTGTGATGTCTCTGACAAATGCACAGCAAACCCCCAAACACTTACAGAGCCATGGAGACAATGTGACGCACTTTATCTCCGACTGAAGTCTAACCCCTCTAAGGTGGCACGGAGGTTAGAAGTGATGCTTTTATACTCTTCTAAATGAGCGTATCTCCCTAAACAACTCTGATAAAAACATTAAAGATGTGTTTCTCTTCCTGGGGAGACATAATAAAAAGATGTGACCCAGATAAAGCTTCCTACCTGGAAGTCTTTGGGGGAGCGAGGCAGGATGGTGCGACCCTCCTTCCACCCGGGACCCTGGTCGTCTTTCAGCGTCCACAGCACCGTCTCTTCGTTGTGGGCGTCCCGCACCAGCACCTTCAGGTGGCCCTGGGCCTCGCCCCATATCTGGTACAAGAAGAGGAGGCAGAGGGGCCCGGTGTCGGCGGCCACCACGGGGCTGACGAGGCGGGCTTGCTGCTGCTCCGTCTTCAGACTGGCGTCCATGTACAGGTAGCTGTTGGGCTCTGGAGGGGAGGAAGATAAAATGAGATAAGATGACCTGAATAAACTGATAAAAGTGTGATGTAAACGATCAATATATGACTGTGGGATGTTTTGTTTTCAGGCCTAAGATCAACATAAACAAACACCAAGAGGAAGAAATAAATAAATTTGGATTTATGAAACTATAACTGGCATTAGAATGTGTCTTGAATTGAATTTCTGCTCTACGTGCAGCTAAACTTTTACATTATTTCTGTTTGCAGGGACCAAATATGCTGCAGGATAATAAAAGAAGAAGTGCTCATTGTTTCATCTGTTGGTACTCATGCTACACAGCTGAATGGGAATCATTGCTAGAACGCCACACTCTTCAACACTGATGATTTTTGTTAGAATTTTATCACATTAGTTAAACAATTACAGCATCTTTGAAAAGATATCAAACATACTGAATCAACACATGCAATAAATGTTAAAATATGACGTCTGAAAGCTGTAAAGATGACAAAATTCACATTGGATTTCTTTAAATCACTGTTATTTGCATGTGTAAACTCAACAGATGATCCAAACTTCTAAACGAAGACATGCAAGATCAGTGATTCCAGCTGTAAGTCATAAACCTCCACCAGCTCCACCAAGAACCGCTAAGGACGAGGCAGAAAACAGTGGTCGCAGTGGTCTAATAAACATTTCCAAAGCTCCAAAGTATGAGCTTATGCAGAGGATGTCAGTGGAGAAGTTGGTCCAGAGCAGCTCCCGGTTTCGCCATCTGATCTCAGCGCATCCTCAATGAAACTTTGGTGGATTTTACACCTGCGCTTCACACGTTTTAATTACAGAAGCTCGGGAAAGTCAAGAATGAAGTGAGAAACTCGAGTGCTGAATGAGATATTTGACAGCAGAAACTGTTTTTGTATTTTTAACACATTTCCCAAAAATGAGCGCAGCCGTGTTTTAACCTTGAGTCTTCAGTCGAATGAAAGCGAAGGAAAAAAAGTCTGTTTTAATGGGTTTTCATTTCAGCCCTGGAGGCAATAAAAGCGAGAAAATCTGAAGGGCTGCGTAGACTTTTGACGTCCACTGTAAATGGATGAGAAGAGTTTGTAAATGGAGCACATACACGTCGCATTCGATCGCACAATTATCGCCATAAATCAGGAGCGCTGCAGGAGTTTGGACTCATATATCCACGGGAGCTCGTGTTCTTTCACACAGTCGGACATTTCCAACATGACTCTTAAACAAAAAAGACACTAATCACCCAACAGGAACGGGATCACCGCCACACAATAGTGGCACTAACAATAGGGATACGACAAATATAAACACGCAGAAGAATAGGTCCGGTGAGAGCGTCATTCGGACTCGGAGCGCTACAAGAACTCCAGCCAAGACCCTCGGGGCCCATTTCTCTCCGTTCGCTTCCAGGTGGATGACTTAAACAACGGAAAAGTCCAACAAAACGCGAGCCGCTCCGTTTTGTTTACACCAGAGGATGTTTAGTTTGCAAATTGGATGCCGACATGGATTCCATTGTAGGAGAACGCATGAAACTGTGTGTGCGTGTGAGAGAGAAAAAAGAAATTGCATGTGGATGTGTGAGAGAGTGACTCAGTGAGGCGTCCGGCGAAGAATTTCTTAAGTGGGCCCTGTGGGAAAATGCCCTGCATCAACAATCTGCAGATTAAATCACCTGCTTTACAATGCAAAAACTCAACGTCTTACCAAGTCTATTTGTTTTATTTTTAGTCAGAATGTCTCATCTTACTTGATTTAAGACAAATTAACTTAACAAGCGACGTTTCAGCAAGATGGAGGGACTTGTTTTAAGTCACACAATCTTGAAATTATCTTGAAATTGACCCGTTTTAACGTTTGAAAATGTGAAAAAATAAATATTTCCACAGTGATTCTCCCACATTTTCAACAATTTTTTGAGGAAATTTTAGAACATTTTCCGCTGGAAAAAAAATGTTAAACAACATGTTTATTTAAGAACATTCAAGGGAAAAAAATAACCAAAATCCAGCAAAATTCGCTGGATTTTGGTGATTTTTTCCCGAATGTTTTTAAAGAAAATATTAGAAGTTCTACTGATATATATGCAACCATTTTAGATATTTTTAGGATTTTTTTAGAAGATTTTTATTCACTTTTTGGAAATATTTACAATTTTTAAATATATATTTTATTCTTTTTCTTGCCAAATTTGGGGATTTTTTTTCCCCAAATAAAACTTTTAAGGAAAAAATGTAAGGAATTTTCTTCCTTAAGATTTTGCACATTTTTATAAATTTGTGGATTTTTTTTTTTGCTGAATTTTTTTCAGATAAGGCAACAATATTTTTCGGTGCCGTAAAGGAGGACAACAGGAGGGTTCAGACACCTAAGCTTGACAATCCTGGTAAAAATAGAGCTTAAAATAAGTTTTCCCAGCTAATTTTTAGATCTCAGTATTCTAAATATCATAAATATCATATCTTATTTAAAAACATCTTAACAAAATATCTTATTTCAAGGTAAAAGTTCAGTGAAAAAAAAATTTTATTCTTGTTTTGAGATGTGCATTTTTTCCAGTGTATCGTGTCTGTGTGTGTGTCGTGTTTTTGTTTTATTTTACACGCCAGAAAAAGTACCTCGAGGATGAGAAATTACAGAATCCATGTGTTTTCTTTCGGTCGTATCACAGGATTGGTGTGTACAGTAGCATCCGGCCAGGTTATTGAGTGAGATAACCTTTAGCTGCTTCTATCTCACAAACAGTATCTGGAGGGACAAATCTTCTTCCGAGCTGACAGCTTCCCTCTGCCCAGAGTCGACACTTCAGACGCCGTGTGTGACAGCGTGTCCCCTGGCCCTTTGCAGCTTTGGCATAAACGCCGCACATGACAGTTATTTTTGGGGTGTGTGTGCATGTGCAATCGGTTTGTTTTATTACTCATTTTAATGCCTTGTCTTGAAGCGACACACACACATTGTTGCGCCTCTTGTTCGTCAGACAGCTCATAATTGAGACCGCCTCGCAACGCGCCGCACAACGGAGCATTATTAATCTATTTCACAGTGGTCTCCTGCAGCGGGAAGCAAACAATGACTCAGTCTGTGAAGCCTCGTTAACGCCTTCTTTACTAGCCGAGTATATTAAGGCAAATAACAGAACAGAATACGGTTATTCTACTGGTTTCACATGTGAGGTAAAGAGGTGAGAAGCTCGTGGTTTTGGGGGTAATGCGGGGAAAAGAAAGAATCCTGTAAAGCAGGGGTGTCAAACATGCGGCCTGTGGGCCAAAAGCGGCCCTCCAGAGGGTTCAATCCGGCCCGACTATGTAAAGTGCAAAAATTACAGAGAAGACGTTAACTGTAGATTGTAAATTAGTAAAACTACAAATTTAAAATAATTTTTAGACCATGACAAGTTGTTTTGATCATAAAGTAAAACACTAGATTGTTCACTGTTTTTTGGGTCTCATTTTTGTGATATTTTGTCTTGTTTTTTTTGTCTGATTTTCGTCGTTTTGTTTCTCGTTTTTGTGTTTTGTGTGTTTTGTCTTATTGTGGCCATTTTGTGCTTTGCTTTATTCGTTGTTTTGTGTATCATTTTGTTGTTTGGTTTACGCTTTTGTCATTTTTGGTCTCATTTGTGTAACTTTTTTGTCTCGTTTGTCCATTTTTTTTGCTATGTAACTTTTTTGTCTCTTGTTTGTTTTGTTTCGTGTCGTTTGTCTCATTTTTTGTCATTTTTCGTCTCATTTGTGTAACATCTTTGTCTCGTTTTTGTCGTTTGTCCATTTTTTGTCGTTATGTAACTTTTTTGTCTCGTTTGTTTTGTTTCGTGTCGTTTGTCTCATTTTTTGTCATTTTGTTTCTCAGTTTTGTCATTTTTCGTCTCATTTGTGTAACATTTTCGTCTCGTTTTTGTCGTTTGTCCATTTTTTGTTGCTATGTAACTTTTTTGTCTCTTGTTTGTTTTGTTTCGTGTCGTTTGTCTCATTTTTTGTCATTTTTCGTCTCATTTGTGTAACATCTTTGTCTCGTTTTGTCGTTTGTCCATTTTTTGTCGTTATGTAACTTTTTTGTCTCGTTTGTTTTGTTTCGTGTCGTTTGTCTCATTTTTTGTCATTTTGTTTCTCAGTTTTGTCATTTTTCGTCTCATTTGTGTAACATTTTCGTCTCGTTTTTGTCGTTTGTCCATTTTTTGTTGCTATGTAACTTTTTGTCTCTTTTTTGTTTCGTTTCGTGTCGTTTGTCTCATTTTTTGTCATTTTGTTTCTCTCGTCATTTTGTGTCTCAGTTTTGTCATTTTTCGTCTCATTTGTGTAACATTTGTCTCGTTTTTGTCGTTTGTCCATTTTTTGTCGCTATGTAACTTTTTGTCTCTTGTTTGTTTTGTTTCGTGTCGTTTGTCTCATTTTTTGTCATTTTGTTTCTCTCTTGTCATTTTGTGTCTCAGTTTTGTCATTTTTCGTCTCATTTGTGTAACATTTTCGTCTCGTTTTTGTCGTTTGTCCATTTTTTGTCGCTATGTAACTTTTTTGTCTCTTGTTTGTTTTGTTTCGTGTCGTTTGTCTCATTTTTGTCATTTTGTTTCTCTCTTGTCATTTTGTGTCTCAGTTTTGTCATTTTTCGTCTCATTTGTGTAACATCTTTGTCTCGTTTTTGTCGTTTGTCCATTTTTTTGTCGCTATGTAACTTTTTTGTCTCTTGTTTGTTTTGTTTCGTGTCGTTTGTCTCATTTTTTGTCATTTTGTTTCTCTCTTTTGTCATTTTGTGTCTCAGTTTTGTCATTTTTTCTCTCATTTTGTAATATATTGCCTTGCTTTTGTTTCTTTGCCTTTTTTTGAAGTATAACACTATATTGTTCAGTTCCTGATACTTGTGACTAAATGTTTTGTGCCTTTTTGTAGATGCTCTGTGATCTTTAGGTTGTAATGTGTAAATGATAAACTGAGGCATAATATTGTTGGAACTGAACTTCTCTCTTCAGAAATTTCAGGTTGTTCACGACGTTTTGCAGAAAGATAATTCCTTAAATGTGAATGTTTTCAAAATGTACCTTTTTGCACTAAAACAAAGGAAAGATTTTGAGTTATTTACAGGTTATTATGCTGTAATTTTACTGGTTCGACCCACTTGAGATCAAATTGGGCTGAATGTGGCCTCTGAACTAGAATGAGCTCGACACTGCTGCCGTAGAGGATTAAAGAGTGATTTGATAGCGGTGAAATAATGATCCCGTGCTTGGCTGGGATTTCTGACCTTTGACATCGGCAGAAAAAAATCAAAGGCGTTGTGAGGCGTGTCAAAATGGCTGGAAAAGATACTTCATACATAAAAGGCACAACCTTTTCCGAGCGGCCAGTGATGAAAGACGCCGCTTTGAAGGCCCCCCTGTCAAAGACGCTTATGACCCAAACAGGTCACGCTTCAGGAACATTTCCTGCAGATCTGTTGTCCTGCCCAACACGACCCAGGTGACGTCGCAAATTTGACGAAAAAGGAAAAAGAAAAAAGGGCCCGAACCTCCCGTTTAATTCTCTCCAGCTGCTGAATCTTTCATGCAGACTTGCTCAAAAGCAATGAATTTTAAAACAAGGTGGGGATAACAATCCTTCACCCTGCCTATGTTAAATTCTGAACAGCGCTATAAAAAGCACTGCCTAAACCCAGCAGGATACGTCTCATATAGCTTTTAATAACATGCCAAAAGCCGCACTTCTGATCCGTGGGTATATATAAAGAGCAAATGAATAAGTTCTGCAAGGAATGTCTAAGTAGATGGAAGTCTACAAAGCATCATCTGGGATGTGCTGGAGGTAATGGAGGGGCAGTAAAGGACAGCAGGGAATAACTGCTTATCTCTGGAATCTCCTGCTCTGAGCTTAATTGGAGCTACTGGGTCTTAACCCCTTCCTGCCGACACTTGATTTGACACTCGGGGAGCAGCTGAGTGTCACGTGTCAGGCTCGACACAGCCGCAGTGTCTGTTTCCCCGCGATCCCGTCGACTCATTTCCATTCTCATTCGCTCGGAAAGAGGCGAGCGGCTGGCAGACAATGCAGCAGCCAAATTAGACGGGTTTCAATTTAAGAAATTATTTTAATCAAATTGAAGAAGGACTCACTGAAGACTCAGAGGGAGAATGACTCCATTTAATTAGAGAAAACACTGTCTAGTCTAGACCCAGTGAAGTTGATAAAATAAACTGAATGCATTTGTGTTTGTGCAATTTTCTGCACCCAAATAAACCCCCCCCTCCCTTACAGCTGCATACAAAAAAGCTCCCGGCTGACAGAGGCACGGACACGGGAACCCATCAAACACCAAAATCAAATCTGAGATGCCCAACCTGAGCCGCTTTGTTTTGCAAATTCCCCGCAGACTGAAACGTTAGGCAGATTTTAAACAGTTCCAGAGGAGAAAAACGTAACCTCTCCAAAGCCGATCTGAGTCATTCTGCGTGAGTCGATCTTCGCATTACGGCGGCGGAGACTCACCGTGGCTGTGCAGGGACCAGAAGAGCGGGGCGTTGGGGTCGTGTGTCCACCCACACAGGCCATGGTCAAAGTCACACACACTGTCTGATGGAGGGGAGGTGGACGCTGAAGAGGTGGAGAAGGAAAAAGCCAGAGTCAGAGGCCTGAGAAATCACTGCCATTTCAGACAAAGCAGCATCCACAGCTGCTCTGCATAATACAGCTCTTTCAACTTCCTAATAACACAATTAATCCGCAACTCTCGGCCGTCTTGTCTCACCTGTGGTCATAAGGGGGACTGTGGTGGTTTCAGTGTCAGCGGGAAGAGTTGGTGTGGCGGTGTCTGCCGGTGTGGTGGTTTCTGCAGAAAGAAACAACTCAACGTCAAAGGGTGGCTCATGAAACAATCCTTCGACATTAGATTAATTTAAAGGTGCCTTTTTGTCCTGTTAGCATGTCTATATGGTGTTTTATAATGAGTGAGTCAACACCACTGTGGGATACTTCCACCTTAAAACAGATCCAGCCTTCAGGATCCAAGAATGTCTGATTCAAACGTGTAAATTAATGCACGACTATAAGCTACCATTGTATGGCGTCGAGAGGGTTCACAGCATTTGTGAACCGGTTTGCAACTCCAGAGGAAGCAACAGTGTAGACCAGGGGTGTCAAACATGAGGCCTGCGGGCCAAAAGCGGCCCTCCAGAGGGTCCAATCCGACACGCAAAGTGTTAAAATTACAGAGAAGACATTAACAGCAGATTGTAAAAGAGTAAAACTAGAAATACAAAATCATTTTTAGACCATGACAAGTTGTTTTGATCATAAAGTGAAAGACTAGATTGTTCGTTGTTCTTTTGTCGTTCTGTTTCGTTTTTGTAATATTTTGTCGTGATTTGTTGTCGTTTGTCTCATGTTTTTGTCGCTTTGTGTCTTTTTTTTTGTCTTACTTGTATTTTTTTGTCTTTTTTTGGTCATTTTTCATCTCTTTTGTTTCTATGTTGTTGTCGCTTTGTAACTTCTGTCAAATTTTTTGTCTCATTTCGTTTTGTTTCATGTCGTTTGTCTCATTTTTGTCATTTTCTGTCTCATTTTTGTAATAGTTTGTCTTGATTTGTTGTTGTTTATCTCATGTTTTGTCATTTTCTGTTTCCTTTTGTCTTGCTTGTATTTTTTGTCTGTTTTTTTCATCGTTTTGTTCCTTTTTTTGTCTCGTTTGTGTCCATTTTTTGTCGCTTTGTAACTTTTGTCAAATATTTTGTCTCTTTTTTTGACTCGTTTCATGCCGTTTGTGTCATTTTTGTAATATTTTTTCTTGTTTTTGTCATTTCGATCATAAAGTAAACTCCTATATCGTTCAGTTCCAGACAGCTGTGACTAAATGTCGAGTTTCTTTGTAGACACTCTGTGATTTGGAAGCTGTAACGTGTAAACGATAAACTGAATGTTGCTGAAACTGAATTTATTTCTGGTTGTTCATAATGTTTTCTAAAAAGATAATTCCTTAAATGAGATTATTTTCAGAATGTGCTTTTTTTTGCACTAAAACAAAGGAAACACTGGGAGTTATTGTCATTTATTTATAGATTATTATGCTGTGATTTTATTGGTCCGGCCCACTGTAGATCAGATTTTGACACCCCTGGTATAGAGGATCATCTCAGTCAGTTTAAGGTAGGAAATATTTATTATCTTGGAGGAAAAAACTACAGATGAACTAAGACGGACTGCTGAAAAGGACATCAAAATGACCTGGTGTTTGTTTAATACATGTCTTCTGTGGAACTTTCTGCGCATTAGGGAGGGTCAGGAAATACAGACGGGAAACGCAGATGTGTGAGAGCGGAAAATATAAGCTCAACAAAAGCAGAAAGAACAATACATGAATGAATGAGATATAGTGTCTTTAACAGTAACTTTCCACTTCTGCCCTATAGTACGATGACTCAGAGAGGAAGGGAAGTTAGTTATGATTATTATCACACAGCCTGTAAACACTCAGCCTGGCTCTGGCCAAATGTTAACACAAACTTTGCTGATGTCATAGAAAAAAAATTCTCCGTTTCATGGGGGGAAGTAAAATGAAGTGGAAGCTCTGAGGCGATCATTTATTCATACGTTTATGTGATTAACTGGCGTCTCCTGATTTTTAGTTTCAATCTAAAGAGACTATTTGGTTAATTTATGGAAGATAACTTTGACTCCAGAGAAGCTGGTTAGTCTAAGAAATGCAGAATTAGGAGTTTGTGGCATATTTAGGAAGAATTCTGTAGATTTAAACCGACAAAAACTATCCACAATGAGCCAACAGGAAGAAGGGCTCATGTCTTAACCCTGTAGGACCCAAATGTAGAAAAAAATGAGCAAAACACTAAATAAATGAAACAAACAAAAAAAAACCTAAATATAGAAGAAATACGAGCAAAAAATGTGCACACCCCCCCAAAAAAATTATTATAGATCTATGTAAACCAAAATATAGAAAAAAATGAGCAAAACACTAAATAAATGAAAGAAAAAAACAAAAAATAAACCTAAATATGGAAGAAATATCAACAAAAAATGAGCATACCCCTAAAAAAATTATTATAGATCTATGTAAACCAAAATATAGGAAAAAAATGTGCAAAACATTAAATAAATGAAAGAAAAAAACAAAAAATAAACCTAAATATGGAAGAAATATCAACAAAAAATGAGCATACCCCTAAAAAAAATTATTATCGATGTATATAAACCCAAATTATTTAAAAAAAAATGAAACAAAAATATAGAGAGTAGAAAATAACAGAAAAAATAAACTGATGTATTTTTGCAACAGTGGGTTTTACAGGATTAGTAAACATTCTTTAATTCTCGTTCTTGTCTGTCAGAAAAGGAAAGTCTCTCTTTCTCTGTCAGCACTGCATTGGAATAAACACCAACAGCACAGCAGAGTGCTGGTTTTATTATTAAAGCCAGTAAGAGGGCTCATTTTTTTCACGCCTGGACAACCAAGAGTCACATTACACAGAGTGAAATCATATTTTAAACAGCAGACAGAAATTACTCTGCTGTTTTTAGACCACATTTCAGCTCATAAACAGCATCTTCAAATGCCCTATTAAGGTCAAATTAAAGCACATGCTGCAGCTGAGAGTGGAAGCAGACTGTCCAAAACTAACTCTATCATGTCTCCTGTCAGGAGCAGGCGGATGGAGGCTCAAGGGGCCTCAGAAAGCCCTTCGAGGGCCCCTGTCATGTTGTGTCTGGGGAGTATGTGGCTCAAACATGCTGCGCGAACAAACACACATGCTAATCCACACACAGATGCAGAAAACACACACACACGTCTGTACAACTCGTGGCGCTAAGGCTGATGGATGGATGTGTCTAACAAACTCCTCTCGACCTTGGACAGGATGATCGCACTCTCTGGCTGTGAGGGAGGCAGCGCCGCTCACACACTCCATCTCACACTCTGTCCGTGTGTGTGTGTGTGTGTGTGTGTGTGTGTGCGCGTCTGCCTCACTCTATAACTCACAAACACAAAGTGAAAAGCAGGATTCTTTCTCTGCTGTTAACATCTATTGAAAGCCGCGTATATCACAACACACAGAAAGGCAGAAAGCGGCTCGTTAAAACACACACACACACACATGTGGAGCAGGCCGCCGACGGAATGCGAAGTGGGAGAAAGCGGCTTGTTATTAGGAGCAGATGGGTCATTCCTAGAGTGTACACAGAAGTCTCGAGCGCGGATCCAAATGTATCATGAGGACAAACTGTGAGAACCCTGCACACTTTTTGTCACTTTGGCTCAGCTAGATTCAAACACATTGCATTCGTTTGACATTAAAATGAGTAAACGCATTCTTTCATATTCCTCTTTGTCAGCTTGCCCCGCTTTGTCTCGCTTAAGTCGACGCAAACAACTCCGAAGCTTGGATGTCTCATGATCTCATTCTGCAGCAGGACGAGCAAACAAACACGGAGAAAGAGATTCGAGACGCCACATGATCGTTCAAAGCAACGAGGGGGCAATAAACACAGCACGACCCGCAATTGATCCGCTTTAACCCTCCTGTTGTCTTCATTTACGGGCACAAAAAATATGGTTTCCTTGTCTAAAAAAAAATCCAAAAATTCTGCAAAAAAATGACCAAATTTCTGAAAATTTGCAAAACCTTCAGGAAAAAAATTCATAAATTCCTTAAAAGTTTTATTTAAAAAAAATCCCCCAAATTCGGCATGAAAATTCCTGTAAAAAATTTTAAAAAATGGGTAAACATCTCCAAAAAAAATCCTAAAAATATCTAAAATGATTCCACATATGTCAGTAAAACTTCTAATATTTTCTTTAAGAACATTCACAAAAAAAAATCAACCAAAATGTACGTATGTATGTATGTACTTTCACTCCTTACAGCGACCCTTACCGATAACCAACGCTCCCACTATTGCAGGACAAGAGCTACAAATAGTGTCCAAATACAAATATTTGGGAGTGACACTTGATAAACACCTGGCATATGGTGACCACACCCAAAGATTGGTAACACAGATAAATCAAAAACTTTATGTTTACAGTAAAATTAGAAAACACTTAACCTTGTGTGTCTCTAGAACCTATCTTCACGCAGTGGTTCTCTCTAGTCTCTCATACTGTCTGCCCATCTGGACTTTAACATCTCAAGAAATCCTCGAACCGGTGGCAAGACTGTATAACAGGGCCTTCAAAATCCATCACAGACTCCCTGGTTGGACTCACCACTGTACTGCCCTGTCTTTGTCCGGTGCTCTAACATTTCAGAACTACACTAAGAGCCTTGGACTCAGGTTCTACCATCTTCTACAGAACAGCTGTCCTTCAATCGCGCTGTCTGCTCTGATTCCAAGGCTCAACTTTGGTTTGGGGCCAAGGACCAGGTCAGTCACAAACGAACTTCTTCGCAAACCACAATTCAAAAATAATTCTGGGAAACAATCCTTTTTCTATCAACTTACGGAGTTCTGGAATCTCCTTCCAATGAACTTAAGGACAATAAGCTCGATAAGTCACTTTAAAAAGAGTATAACAAAACATCTAGCTGATACTTACCGCTGTAACCATCGGTAGAGCGAGTAAGGCCACCGTTGGAGTGCCCTCTCCTGTATGACTGATCGTTTGTTGTTAATAGTGATGTTGTTTCTGTTGTTTGAGTGAATGTATGTCTTTGTCTACTGCAGAACAGGGACCTGCTGAAAATCAGTTAGTTAACTGAGTCAGGCTTGATTATGTTTTTAATTTTTCCCTGTTTAATAAAGAATAAAGAAAGAAAGAAAGAAAGAAAATCCAGCGGAATTTCGCTGGATTTTGGTTGATTTTTATGTGAATGTTCTTAAGAAACATTTTAAATATTCTTTTTTTTTCACGAAAAAATTTTCAAAAATTTCCCAAAAATGTTGAAAATGTGGACATCGGAAGTTTCACTGTGAAAATATACATTTTTCCCCACACTTTCAAACTTTAAAACGGGTCAATCTGGGCCGCAGGACGACACGAGGGTTAAAGAACTTCCTGTGGAAATGAGCACGACGGAGAAACGGCTCAGAAGAAAGGGCCGTCCACAGCTGGTGATGCTTCTGACATTAACCCGGTGTTAATGTCACGTCCTTTATGCCAGTCATTAACCACCTAATGAGACTCTTATCGCTGCTGGCCCACAGGGAAGCCAACAAGAAAAAAGCAAACCTCTCTTCAATCCATCTCTTGTGTTCTCTTCTTGTTTTGGTGTTTGTCTTTTTTTTTTAATTCCGATCTAATCTTTCGAGCCCTCTGGTTAAGTATTGGGACCCGGGTGTTAAAATAAAGGCATTACCTGGGCGCCAGTGCAGCCCGGCACAGAAACACACAGTCGGGTCCATTAAGATTCTACCCGGCTCCTGAGCACTCGCTGCTTTAAAAGGTCAGGCCCTGTCACAGTGTAAATGCGCTGACCTTTCCAGGGTGTGACAGGGGGTGCAATGGGAATGGGACCGACTCGTGCGCTGGCGTGGGTGTTTACGTGACGCAGAGAGAGAATGTGTGTTCCTGTATGAGTCCACGGGCCACACCAGATACCGGTACCATCTCAGGTGAGCAAACCTAAGTGGTGCTAAAATGTACGGTGAGTTAATAGAAGTGCATCAGGATGTGAGAGCTTTTCCACACTGGCAGCTTTATCATTTATTAGTGACTCATTCACCGTAACCGCTGCATTGTAGAATCTCACCGTATGCAAAGATCACATTTAATATGTGTCAATCATCAGATAAAACTGTTAATTCTGATAATTAAACATCAGACCCAAATGAATGCGTTTGTTTTTTGTCTCTACTTTCTTTTCATGCTTATTTGTTTTTGTCATGTCTCTTGTTTTTGTCAGTTAATGTCTTGTTTTTGTCTTGTCATGTTGTGTCTTGTTTTGTTATTTTGTGTCTCACTTGTGTCATTTTGTGTGTCGGTTTTATCATTTTCTGTCTCATTTTGTCATTTTAAGTCTTGTTTTTGTCATTTTGTGTCATTTTTGTCATTTTGTGTCTTGTTTTTGTCGTTTTGTGTCGTTTTTGTCATTTTGTGTCTTGTTTTTGTCGTTTTGTGTCTTGTTTTGATATTTTGTGTCTCACTTGTGTCGTTTTGTGTCTTGTTCTTGTCATTTTGTGTATAGTTTGTAATTTTGTGTCTCATTTTGTCAGAGACAGTCTTGTTTTAGTCATTTTGTCCCATTGTCATTTTAAGTCTTGTTTTAGTCATTTTGTGTCTCACTTGTGTCATTTCGTGTCTTGTTTCAATCGTTTTGTGTCTTGTTCTTGTCAATGTGTCTTGCTGTTGTCATTTTGTGTCTCATGTTGTCATTTTGTGTCTTGTTTTTGTCATTTTGCATCTCATTTTGTCATTTTAAGTCTTGTTTTAGTCATTTTGTGTTTCATTTTTGTCATTTTAAGTCTTGTTTTGTCAGTTTGTGTCTCACTTGTGTCATTTCGTGTCTTGTTTCAATCGTTTTGTGTCTTGTTCTTGTCAATGTGTCTTGCTGTTGTCATTTTGTGTCTCATGTTGTCATTTTGTGTCTCGTTTTTGTCATTTTGTGTCTCGTTTTTGTCATTTTGCATCTCATTTTGTCATTTTAAGTCTTGTTTTAGTCATTTTGTGTTTCATTTTTGTCATTTTAAGTCTTGTTTTAGTCATTTTGTGTCTCGTTTTGTCATTTTGTGTCTCGGTTTTTTTCATTTTGTGTCTCATTTTGTCATTTTAAGCCTTGTTTTTGTCATTTTGTGTCTCATTTTGTCATTTTGTGTCTCATTTTGTCATTTTGTGTCTTGTTTTTGTCATTTTGTGTCTTGTTTCAATCGTTTTGTGTCTTCTTGTCAATGTGTCTTGCTGTTGTCATTTTGTGTCTCATTTTTGTCATTTTATGTCTTGTTTTTGTTGTTTTGTGTCTTTTTTGACAGACAGTCTTGTTACCATAGCAATCTTTCTCAGTCTCAGGTTTGTTCCAGCATGTTCTGTGCTGTAAAGTTATTAACACAGATGATGATGTGTGGCATGTGGCGTTTCTTATTTTTTTAATAAGGAGGAAAAAAATCGAATTCCGTCCCGTCGCGTTAACGGGACTTTTGGCTCAGACCCTTTCATTGCGTCCATTAAACGAGTGATAACAGATATTAAGCCGTGAGTCTGCAAGGGTTATCAGACCAAAATCCAAACTAGAGACGTATAGCAAGTTAAAAACAAAAAGAGTTGGTCACCTCGACTGGTACCGATACCTATGGACTGTATGTGACCTGACTGCCTCGCCCTGAGCCCCGTCCTTGAGGAGCGTGAGGACAAAGTCGCGGGATGTCCGGAGAGTTGCAAGCCTCACTGTACATGCGCAACAGTGCATTGCAGGGGGAAAAAGTCCCTCTGCGGCACTGTGTTGTCTTACATAATGCGCCTACTGCTGCAGGTGATGATGCAAGTCATCATCATGCACGGGATGAGACACCAAACACGCAGAAAAAGAGGCACCCGGGGGAACCGCTGACACAGATAATGGAGATGTGCGCTATGTCGTCCACACGTGTGCGCGGATAAATAATTTTGTTTTTTAAAAAAGACTCCAAAAACACACACACACACACACACACTTGGTGGTGACGGCCAGCCCTCCCCGCTTAAAAGACATCGCTCACTCCTAAAGAGGCTGACTCAGCAATATGTCAGAGAAGAGAGTGAAAAAAATCTTCAATTATGTAGAAAGCCTTTCTGTAAATCTCTCCCTGGCAGTCCTAGGTGCACACACACACACACACACACACACACTGATGAATTGATGCCTACACACACCCCAAAAAGAAGGGAAAGACAAGTAGCCATTATTTGATACTCTCCTGGGTGGGTTAAGTGCTCAGATTAAAGTTCATCCACACACATATACACAAAACTGTCACTACCGAGTCTTTACTGTACCTTACATAATGGAAATGAGCTTCCTTCCTTCTCCCCAAAAAACTCCCATAGTTTGCAGATGGTGTATCTGAGCTGCAGTTCTCGCTTTCTGGTTTGCTGATTGATGGCTTTTTTTTGTCTCGTTTTTGTCGTTTGTCCATTTTTTTGTTGCTTTGTAACATTTTTGTCTCTTTTTTTGTTTTGCTTCACGTGGATCCTAAAGGAAAATACCACACCGTTCAGTTCCAGATAGCTGCTACTAAATGTTCTGTGCCTTTGTAGTTGTAATGTGTAAAATGATAATCTGAGGCATAATGTTGCTGAAATTGCACGTTTTTCTTCAGAAACTTCCGGCTGTTCACGACATTTTATAAAAAGATAATTTATTCAACGTTTTAAGAGTTGTACTTTTTTGCTCTAAAACAAAGGGGAAAAACATGGAGTTGTGGTTATTTAGAGGTTATTATGCTGTGATTTTACTGGTCCGGCCCACATCTAATTGTGCTGAGTGTGGCCCCTGAACCTGAATAACTGACACTCCTGCACTAAACTGATCTTCTATTTTTAGCAAAAGTGTGAAAATGTGGTTACTACTCTTTCGCATTATGTTTCCATGTTTTTTCAACATTTTCTGCTGCCTTTTTTGAGGAGAATTACAGCAAGTTTAATGACAAAATCATGCTTTAACTTCAGAGTAAAGTTAGGAAAACTCTCCTTAAAATAAAGCTGCAGCAACACAAGCTGTCAATTTAAGTAGCTCGAACTTATGTATTTGCATTAATAAAACTCATTAACTTCATTTCATTGCATGCTCCAAACTGAAGCTATGAATTTAAGCTTAAAATCTGTAGTTTTACTCCATTTGCTGGGATTTTGGAAGCTTTCAATTACTGCTGTGCCTGTGCGAGCTAAAACGTTTCTACCTGGAAGAGGTGAAAAGATGATCTATATTTCTCACAGATCTCTAAAAATTTCCTTCCTGCGCTCATAAATTTTTCATTCTGGGAGTACGTTCGGTAGAAAGAAAAGAAAAAAAAACAGAAACTGTCACTGTGTGTGAGCGAGACAGCCGCTCAGGAACAGGGAAGGGAAACAGAAGGAGTCGGGACCAACAGCAGCGAGCACGGAAAAGAGGTGCGAGTGATGAGCGACAGAGGAGGACGGGAGGGGGGGGAGAGAAAAGAGAAGGAGGCATGGTAACCGAAAAAGAACAAAAACATTTACAGACCCACGCACTGGGCCTCGGGCTGGGAAAAGAAAGAACTGCAAACCATGTGCAGGAATGAAGAGAGAGAGAGAGGAGCTGCCGCTGTGTTCAAACTGCATTAGGAAAGATTTGGGGTAAAAATACATCCATTTCATCAGCTTAAATCATACAACACTGAAGGCATGGGCGAAGACAGAGAGAAAATAGTCAGCGTGAAAGGGGAAGTGAATGATTTACAGCATGTCAGCAGTCGCCCACTAGTCCTGCTGAGTTTTGCTGCTCTGTGAACAATATGTGACCCTTCACAGCCACATTTCCCCCCAAAATCCATCTGATAGAAGCCACTTTTTGGTAAAAAAGCGCTAATCTGTACAGCTCTTTCACTGTGCTGCCATCTTTGCGGTTCGTTTTTGCCTTGCAGGTCAGCAGCTAATGTAAAACACACTGTTTCCTGAATTGTGCAAGAGATCTGGAGGGAAATAAAGACAGCAGATATCAGGTGAGGAGAGAAGCAAAGCTAAGCAGCCTTCTCTGTAATTTTCCTTCAAAGAAACACACAGAAATGTCACGTTGTGTTATCCCACATGTGTTTAACCCTCGGGTCAAATTGACCCGCTTTAATGTTTGAAAATGTGGTAAAAATGAGAGATTTTCACATGAAAACTTCCAGATTTTCAACATTTTGAGGGAAATTTTTGAAAATTGTTTGGTGGAAAAAAAGAAATGTTAAAAAATATGTTTCTTGAAGAATTCCCAAATGTTCTTAAAGAAAATATTAGAACTTTAATCACTTCAGATATTTTTAGGATTTTTTTCAGAAGAGTTTTGTTCATTTTTGAAAATATTTACAATTTTTATTTATTTATTTTTTGTTTTTTTTACATTTTTATTTTTTTGCCAAATTTGGGATTTTTTTTTTTTTAAATAAAACATTTTAGGGAAACTTTTAAGGAATTATTGGAATTTTCTTCCTGAAGATTTTGCAACTTTTTTTTTATAAATTTGGAAAACGAAAATGTTTCTTTAGACCATTCACGCAAAAAAATTTTAAAAAATCGATTTTTATGTGAATGTTCTTAAAAAATATTAGAAGTTTTACTGATATATATCGTATGTTATCACTTTAGATATTTATAGGAATTTTTGGAAGATTTTTACGCATTTTTAAAAAAATTTACAAGAATTTTCTTGCCAAATTTGGGGGATTTTTTAAAATAAAACTTTGAAGGGAAATTTTTAAGGAATTTTTGGAATTTTCTGCCAGAAGATTTTGCAATTTTTAAAAAAATAAATTTTGGTAATTTGTTTTGCTGATTTTTTTTCAGACAAAGGTGCCTGTAAATGAGGACAACAGGAGGGTTAATCTTGCATTAAAGCGTGGACAAGCGGTAAAGGTGATAATGACAATGTGACGTTCTTGATATCTCATCAGCCCTCATTCAAAGACACAAACACACACATAAATCACCTTAATGAGGGCACAGCCTGACTCGCATTTAGTCGTTGCGCTCTGCTGTGTGTGTGTGTGTGGGTGTGTGAATGTCACCCGTCTGGAGAACATACATGGCTCGTATATTGTGGTTTGTTTGCTAAATGTGTGCTCCTCTGTAAGCATGTGGAGCTGTATGGTTCAGGCGCAGAGGGAGTGGCAAACAGCGATCGTCCATATGTGTGTGAGTGACGGCGAATGTGTGTGTGTGTGTGTGTGTGACTGCAGCACATCTGGGTAACAGACCACGCTGGAAAGTGAACAAACCGGTGCTCCCCGTCGCTCTGGGGATGCATTCCTCCCAGCCAAACCCTGTCCACTCCCTGCTGGCGAGCTCACAGAGAAGCTCGGCCCCAATCCTCCAGGTGAAACAATACCAGAGCCGAATCAGAATCTGAACTTTTCCAGGGTCGAGCTTTCGCCACGCGGACACTTTCCCCTTTCTCAGCGAACGCCGGGTGTTTCTTTTCACCCCTGGCACACTCTAATGACTCTCATACATATCTAATGTCAGCCTCGGACTCTTTCCCATCGAGCCACCTTCCTCAAGGTCCATCCAGTCGGTTTCAGTTCATTACAGCGCAGGGCAAACAATTCAGCCTGGAATACTGCGGGGCGGCGAATTATCATACATAAAGTGATTCCCTGTCAAAGAAGAAACAGCACAACGTCCTACCTGGAAGGTCACAGCCCAGTATCTCCACTCTCATCCCAATTCCTGCCGGGGACCACCTCTCCGGGTAGATCCTGATGTACTGGGCCACCGTCTCCTCAAAGTGGCGGAGCTCGGGGGTGTCGTAGTGCGTGTTCCCCTCGAAAATCTGCACAACACAAAACCGCTTTTAAACTCGTCTTAAAGATCATCATTTTCCCCATTTGCCTTCCTCCGTCCTTCACCCACCTTGGGCAGGCTGGTCTTCCCGTCCATGATGAAATTCCACTCTTTCCCATTCAGGCTGTACGCTACTTTGTACTTCCGAACAAACGCCCGGTTATCCGTGGTCGCTCCGCTGGCTGCATCTCCTCCTCTCGCTCCCTGGGTGATCACTCCTCGCACCGTCTTGGGGATGCCGAGGTCCACCTGTGCAGGTTAGATTTGGATTAATGGATGCTGATCAGTGCATTTGTTTTGGCTTGTTCCTGTCTTAAACAGCAACATGGCAAGGACAGTATACATATATGTTTAATCCATGTTAAAATACCACATGATAGACTGGATTCAGGCACGTAGTCATAGTGTAACAGTCTGTAGAAGCAGATGGGAGGAGCAGCATGGAAGCTAAGCAATGAACTTCTTTAAACGAGGTCAGCAGAGAAACATATTTTAGCCCAGCTACTAAAATCAGTGCCCCTAAGTGTATTTTTAAATTTTAGAATATTTTCACTGCTTTATCTTGCGGAAAATCTCCCAGAAACGATTTCCATAACCCTCCTGTTGTCCTCATTTACAGGCACCAAAAAATATTGTTTCCTTGTCTGAAAAAATCCAAAAATTCAGCAAAAAAAAAAAAAATTTAAAAAATCACCAAATTGCTGAAAATTTGCAAAAACCTCCAGGAAGAAAATTCCAATCATTTTTTAAAAGTTTTATTTTTCAAAAAAATACCCCAAATTTGGCAAGAAAATTCTTGTGAATATTTTCAAAAAATGAGTAAAAATCTTCCCAAAAATATTTAAAGTGATTCCATATGTGTCAGTAAAACTTCTAATATTTTCTTTAAGAACATTCACAAAAAAATCAACCAAAATCCAGCGAAATTTGCTGGATTTTGGTTGATTTTCTCATCAATGTTCAAAAGAAACTGCCCCCCCCCCAAAAAAAAAAAAAAAAAAAAAACTTTTAGAAATTTCCCACAAATGTTGAAAATGTGGACATCAGAAGTTTCACTGTGAATATACATATATATATTTTTCCTCATTTTCAAACATTAAAACAAGTCAGTTTGACCCACAGGACGACACGAGGGTTGACTGCTTCAGATAAAGTGGTCAGATTAGTAGCTACACTTAAGGTGGGCCTTTTGTTCACCACTAAAGTATGTTTTCCTGCTCATTATATCCACAGATGTTTACTGCTTAGCTTCTGGATCTTTTCAGCTACTTCAAACAAACTGAAAGACGAACATGGATCAGTCTAAATGTGCGATAAAAGCGATGAAAAGCCTCTCCTACCTGCAGCCACTCCTCTCCGGTCAGCGGCTGAGCTGGAGCGGGGAACCAGCCGGACCGACTGGCCACCAGCCGGGCGGTTCCAGGACTCCACACCATGTCCCTGCTGGACGAGGCTGAGATCTGGGCGTCGGGGAGCAGGCCGGACAGCAGCCCCTGCAGGTCTGAACACGGGGCATCTGCGGAGCGGGGGCAGAGATTACGTGAACCGTCGCTTCAGGAGGATCGACGGTGAAGTAGCAGCAAACCTATACTCATGCTGCTACACATATTCCCACCAGGGAGCTGTTAAGCTTCGCCGCAGGATTGCACTACTGGCCACTGAGCATTAGGAGTTTAGACAAACAGGAAAGGATGAGGTGAGCGACTGAGCAGGGGAAGAGATAGAGAGATGTGTGTAACGTGGCACTACTGCTTCATATTCAATATGCAATTAGACTGCCATTAGTGAGATAAAAGCATATGTTAAGTCTGCTGCTGAACGGCGGCACGCTTTCCCTGCTCTGCATTCATGCGCTTCACATCTCGGGCAAATATTTAAGTGTCATTTAGGGTTGCTCTGCCGTTTTGTTTCTTTATATTCTGCACAATAGCTTGTCTGATGGCTGTGCACTGCACATTATATGTACATTAACCAGGATGTTCTCATTCAGATATGGATGGGTGAGTAGCACAGCTGAGGGAGGATGAGAGAGGGAGAAATGAGGATGGAGGTGGTTAATAAAGATATAATGCAGGGGTGCCAAACATGAGGCCCGTGGGCCAAAACTGGGTCCAATCCGGCCCGTGGGATGACTTGGAAACATCCAAATATTACAGAGAAGACATTTAACTGCAAATTTTAAAACAATAAATAAATAATTTCTGGACCATGACAAGTTGTTTTGATCCTCAAGTAAAATACTAGAATGCTCATTGTTCTGTTGTTGTTTTGTGTCTCATTTTTGTAATATTTTGTCTTGTTTTTGTTGTTATTTGTCTGACTTTTGTTGTTCATCTCATGCTTTTCATTGTGTGTTCTTTTGTTTCGCGTCTCATTTTTGTAATATTTTGTCTCGTTTTTGCTGTTTTTTTGGCTGACTTTTGTCATTCGTCTCATTTTTTTTCTTATTTTTGTCGTTTTGTGTTCTGCATGATTCTTTGTTTGCCTATTTTTTCGTTGTTTCATTTCTCACTTTTGTCATTTTTTTGTTTCGTTCGTGTCACCTGTGTGATTTTGTGTCTTGTTTTGTCATTTGTCCATTTTTTGGTCGTTTTCTAGCTTTTTTGTCCCTTTTCTGTGTTTGGTTGCGTGTCGTTTGTCTTGCTTTTTGTCATTTTGTTTCTCACTTTTGTCGTTTTGTGTCACATTTTTGTAATCTTTTGTTGTCTTTTTGTCACTTTGATCATAAAGTAAAATACCACATCATTCAGTTCCAGATACCTGAGACTAAATGTTTTGTACCTTTATGGACACGCTTTGACCTGGAAGTTGTAATGTGTAAATGATAAACTGAAGCAGATTATTGTTGAAAGAATGAGACTCGGAGCTGGAGAGGACGGCTAAAAACGTAGAGATGAGATTCCTTCGGAGACAAACAGTGGGAGAGGGAAGAATGGAAGAGGAAGGGAGATGGGGAGATGTTAGCTATGCTGACGGTTTAAGAGAACACAGATCAAAGTTTCATGCTGTTATGTCACTGCAAATGTAGGAGATGTAAATAATGAATAAAAAGCACAGGGAGTGTGTGTGTGTGTGTGTGTGTACACTGCAACAAGGCGTGTCTGCTTTTGAGGTCACCGCCTATATTTAGAAACTACCTGTGTGTGGATGTCCCTGTACTGTAAGGGCTAATAGTTGCTTCAATAGCAGCTGTTCTGACTGAAGTAAATCACAGTTTCTGATGTAAGAGTGAACAGTGGAGCCATGAATGATTGATCGCTGCTCGCTTCTCGACACAGAGGAGCAAAGAGGACACATCAAAAAAGCATCTTAAACCATGAGAGGAGGAAAGAAAAATGGAGAGACAGAAAGAAAGAAAGCGAGGAGAAGAGGGTAATGACACTGGAAGGAAGAATAGTGGGAATAAAAGTTTCCTTTAATTAGCCTGAGGGTTGCTATGTTTAAAAGATAGCAGTGGGATTGTGGGAGAGAGGATGAATACACATGTATGTATGAATGGTTTAGGAAGTTAAATGTTGTCGAGGGTGATCTTTTATGAAATCAAATTATATTTAGTCTTCAAATCCTTCTATGGGAATGGAAAAGGTGCAACGCTGCCGTTTTAAACTCTTCCGTAACTCCCCGTTGATCCAAAAATGCATCAGAACATCTCCCAAAAATATCCTTAACCCTCCTGTTATCCTCATTTACGGGAAACAAAAAACATTGTTTAATTGTTTGCAAAAATCCAAAAAATTCAGCAAAAAAATCCCTAAATTTCTGATAATTTGCAAAATTTTCAGGAAGAAAATTCCAATAATTATTAATAACATAATTAATACATTTTGTTTTTAAAAAATCCTCCAAATTTGGCAAGAAAATTCTCAGAAATATTTTCAAAAAATGAGAAAAAATATCTAAAGTGGTTACACGTATAATCAGTAAAACCTCTCATATTTTCTTCAACAACACTGACAAAAATCAACCAAAATCCAGTGAATTGCGCTGGATTTTGGTTGATTTTTTTGTGAATGTTCTCAAGAAACATTTCTAAAATTTCTTTTTTCAACCAAAAAATGTTCAAAGATTGCCCAAAAATGTTGAAAATGTGGACATCAAAAGTTTTTTTCCACATTTTCAAACTTTAAAAGAGTCAATTTTGACCCGCAGGACGACACGAGGGTTAAACATCTGAGCTTTTTATTTCATCTCATTTACCTCCCATATTGTATTTATCTGGCCTCCTTTGCATATGGTGTCATTTTTAATATTGTCTTGTTTTATATATACATTTGATTTTATTAATAAATGTTGATACTTTGTTTCTTATTGCTTGTTATTAATGCACCGTCCAGCGGAAACTCTTCATATTTTTCTCATGCCCCCATGTATGATGACAATAAGGCCAATCTATTCTATTCTATTCCATTCTAAAACATAGAACTGTGACATAGTAGAAAAAGTGTGAATAACAAGGACTGGTTAGACGCTGGTTTGCATCTTGTGTGGGATTATTATTCTTAGACTTTAAGTTGAGGCTACAAATCTATGTGATTAGGTTCAGGAAAACATCATCCTTTGGTTGATGCTTCCACAGCAATAAGTGCTTGTTAGCGGCTTGGCTAAGTTTCGGAATCAAAATTACTTACTTAGGTTTAGTTAAATTGAACCTTTTGCATGATATTTTTAAGTTTTCCACCATTTCCGGTGTTATCACGGTGATGAATCGCACCAAATTTAAGGTGTAACTGCTGTGCTGAATGGGAGCAACGCATTAAAAGGCAAACATATAATAACTTGAAATGTATTTGTGATCCGTCACAAACGCAATCTGCCCGTTTCCCTCAAAACACAATTGAGAAAGTGCTGTTTAGATACGTGGGAGCTGTTTTTCCCGGAGATGGAGCTGCAAAATCGTTCTTCCTCTTCAAACTCTATGAATCCGAAGCAGGATGATTCTGCCAATTTGACTTTCTTTCAGCGAAGAAAACATCAGAAAAATCTAACCTTGTGCCGCACGCTCACCTGTAATCTGGCATCCGTAGAGCTCGAAGCGAAGGGCGATGCCGTTCCTCCAGGTCTGGGGTCGGATGCGAACAAACCGGGCCAAAACCGGCTGCGGGACGCGGTTCAGAACCACCTCGGCCGGGTCCGTGTTTGCGTGGAAAACCTGCGAAAACAAAGACAAAAGGTTGATTACTGCGTCTCATTTTTTCCCCTTCTCTCATTCACACACACTGACTCTTTGCTTTAACACCCTCCCACGGTGCACAGTTTCGCTTGGCTTCACACTCGCAGTAGCAGGCCGGACAAAGCAGAGACAACCCAAACACGGATCCAATGTCACCGGCCCAGCTGTCGATGTGTTTTGGGGTCAAAGGTTCGCCGATGGGAGGCTGGGAAAGCCCAACCGAGGAGGAGGTTTTCTGTCTTTCACACAAACACACAGTCACTCATTCACCAGCTTCCATCCACCTCCATGCTGGTGGCCATGGGAAGCAGTAGGAGACATGACCCGACACGACCGAACACGATTAGCCCCGAGACGCAGGAAGTGTCTCCAGGTGGGCAGGATGTGAGTGAAATTGACTTCCTGAGGCGTCCACCTAAAAGCATCTTCTCAGCGAACACTCCCTTTCCTTCCACTCGCTCAGGGGCGGGGCAGCAGGGGGTCGGAGGGCAAACGGAGCCACGGTGGTCGAGCTGTGTCCTGTTTGGGGCCAGAAAAGCGTCCAAGGGCATCGGATGGCACACACACTGCAAAAACTCCAAATCTGACCAAGTCTGTTTGTCTTATTTTTAGTCACACTGTCTCATCCCACTTGATTTAAGATAAATTCACTGAAAAAGAGACATTTCAGCAGATGGAGGGACTCGTTTTAACCCTCGTGTCATTCTGTGGGCCAAATTGACCCGGTTTGAAGTTTGAAAATGTGGAAAAAAATAAATATTTTCACAGTGAAACCTCTGATGTCCACATTTTCAACATTTTTAGGAAATTTTTTAACATTATCGGTGGAAAAAAAGAAATGTTAAATATATTTCTTTAAGAACATTCACAAAAAAAAGGATTTTTCTGTGAATATTCTTAAAGAAAATATTTTTAGTTTTACGTAATCATTTTAGATATTTTTAGGATTTTTTAGGAAAATTTTTACTCATTTTTTGAAAATATTTACAAGAATTTTCTTGCCAAATTTGGGGGGATTTTTCTTTTTTTAAATAAAACTTTTAAGGGACACTTTGAAGGAATTATTGGAATTTTCTTCCTGAAGGTTTTGCAAATTTTCAGAAAATGTGGTGAATTTTTTTGCTCATTTTTCGGACTGGAAATAATATTTTTTGTGCTTGTAAATGAGGACCACAGGAGGGTTAAAACAACGCATCTTAAATATCTTGTTAAGCCAAACAATCTTGAAATGATCTTGTTTTGAGTTGAATTTTACAAGAAAACTCAAAATAAGTTTAATACATCTCAAATAGGAGGTTACATGAAAACAAAAATCTATTTTGGAGTGAAAAAATGCTATTTTTTTAGCATGTCTGGCTTATTTTAAGACACCTAAGCTTGACAATCCTTTTAAAATAGAGCTTAAAATAAGTTTTCTCAGCTGATTTTAAGACCTCAATATTCTAAATATCTTATCTTAATTCAAGAAATCTTACCAAGCCATTTTTCACTTGTTCTATTCGCAGATATTTTCACTTATTTCAAGGTAAAAGTTCTTTGAAATGAGTTTTTTTTTTCTTGTTTTGAGAGGGGCATGTTTTCCGGTGTAAGGGCATCGGATGGGAACGCTGAATCTTACCATTTTTGCATACCCAAAACCATAAACACCCTCAGTTTGTAATTATGAATCACCTCCTCCTCCTCCTCTTTCCTTTTTCTCTCCACATCCTCTTCCTTCCACTCCCCTGCTCTGTTGTTACCACATCACTCCGAGCCCATTCATGTCAAACACCTCCATTTTCATCTTCTTCGAAAACCGCACAGTTGATATCTCTCCACACGTCCCCGTTTCTCCCTCATCCCCGACTGAAACCACACAGGAAACCGCATACATCCTACACACTCAGATAAGCAGAGGAAGCGTCTTCCAACCGACTGTTAAGTGTCATTCACTCTCTCCGCCTGTGGTTGACCGTGCCGCCTGATAGCGCTGCTGCATTGGACTGCATCTGCCAGAGCGCATCGCACAGCTGCAGAACACAACCCGGGGACGCAGAGACAAGCAGCTGAATTAAACATTAAAGGGCATCATTTCTAAAAACAGTTCCGACATGATTTCTCTTTTACAGCGTGATCAAACCGAAGCGGGCGGCCACAGCCTGAAAATTTGATTCCCTCCATTGTTTTATCGTAATTGCGAGTGAAAAAAAAAATCCGCTTTGCGTTGGAGTTCTTAAAAATTACCCTGCCGCAGTGGCGCAAAGTGACCTATTTGGAAAATTCCCACATCTCTCAAAATGACATTCCAGAAATTCCATAACCAGCCGGGAATACGAGCGATACGGCTTCAAAACCCCACTCAAGGGGTTTTATTTGATTTTGGGCATGGCCTGATTTAATCAAGTGGAGCCGACACTGGTAATACAAAGCAGCGTGAGTGTTTGAACAGATAAGCAGGGCTATCTGTGCTCTATCTGCTGCTGGATGGAGGATAGACAGCTGTTCTGTTTACCTCAGAGGCATGGATGTGGGGCTCTTATGGGGGTTATGTAAACACCCACGCATGCTCACACAAAGACGAGTGTATGATGAACCAAGCCGTCTTTTCCACTCCTCGATGATCTGCCCGTGAAACAAAGAAGAGCAGCTGGGAGGGGAAGAAGAGAGGATGGGAAAACAGAAGATGACTGCGGGGGGGAAGAGCGTCCTCAGAAGGATGGTTTACCGTGGATGAGGAGGGAGGTGGAGGGATGAAAACGAAAGGCCGAACGGAGGGCAGAGGATGGAAGTTAGGGATACGAACAGGAGGCAGGGAGCGGTGGTGAGTAGGAAGGAAAGAACAACGGACGGATTCATCACTCACACAGGAAATACTCCATTTGAGCATTTATCTCATTATAAGGCAAAACAGCCAAATTCAGAGGAATTTCCTCAGTTATGAATTAACCCTCGTGTCGTCCTGTGGGTCACCCGGTTTAAAGTTTGAAAACGTGGGAAAAAATTACATTCTCACAGTGAAACTTCTGATGTCCACATTTTCAACATTTTTGGGAAACCTTTGAACATTTTTTGGTGGAAAAAAGAAATGTTTCTGAAAGTTTTGCAACTTTTTTTGTGTGAATGTTCTTGAAGAAAATATTACAAGTTTCACTAATGTATATGGAATCACTTTAGATATTGTTAGGGGTTTTTTTTGGAAGATTTTTACTTATTTTTTGAAAATATTTACAAGAATTTTCTTGCCAAATATGGAGGATTTTTAAAAAAAAAATAAAACGTTTAAAGGAAACTTAATTTCTTACTGGAGGTATTGCAAATTTTCAGAATTTTTGGTGAATTTTTGGATTTTTTTCAGACAAAGAAATAATATTTTTGGTGCCTGTAAATGAGGACAACAGGAGGGTTAAATTACAGAACAGAACAGAGCGCCTGATATTGAGCTACAAGCAAAACTTTTACTCGAGTTCCACTTCAGTAAAAGAAAACATGCGATGATTTAAAAAAAATGAGCCGTCACATAAAAGTGACGGATGAAAGTTTGAAAGCCGTCTCAAACGTTTGCCGACTTCCCAGAAATGCCTCGTTCCAAAAGCGCAAAATGCCCACCATCACTAAAAGGCCATTAGCTGGTGCACTGCACTGCTGCCAGCTGCTCTTCTTTTGTTTTCATCCTCAGATAAAAGCTGGAAATATGGCCAACATTACGGTCACAAAAAGAACAATTTGTTCAATAAGGATCGGCTCTCGAGAGGCTCTTTTCATTTTTCTTTCGGATGCGAGCGGAGAGGGAAGAAAGTGAGACAGGAGAGAGAAAGGAGGACAATGAGAGCCTTCTGTCTTCAGTGCTTCCTCCATTTATTGTGAGGACACCTGAGAGGTCACACATTTGACTCCTGACCATGAAAAGGTCAAAGGACTCAGGAAGCAGATGGTTGGTCATTGACTAACTTCTCATCAGCACGGTTAATTTTTTACTAACTTGGAATTAAGGTGGTTGCTTGAAAGAAAGAGGACTTCATTCAACCCTCCTGTTGTCTTCATTTACAGGCACCAAAAAATATAGTTTCCTTGTCTGAAAAAAGTACAAAAATTCAGCAAAGCAATTTCGCAAATTTCTGAAAATTTGCAAAACCTTCAGAAAGAAAATTCCAACAATTCCTTAAAAATTTTCCTTAAAAGTTTTATTTAAAATAAATCCCCCATATCTGACAAGAAAATTCTTGTAAATATTTTCAAAAAATGAGTAAAAATCTTCCATCCTAAAAACATCTTTATAAAAATTTGCAAATACTTCAGGTTGAAAATTCCAATAATTAATTAAGTTTCCCTTAAAAGTTTTATTTCTTTAAAAAAAATCCCCCAAATTTGGTAGGAAAATTCTTGTAAATATTTTCAAAAAATGAGTAAAAATCTTCCAAAAAATCCTAAAAATATCTAAAGTGATTCCATATATATATCAGTAAAACTTTTACTATTTTCTTAAGAACATTCACAAAAAAAATTAACCAAAATCCAGCGAAATTTGCTGGATTTTGGTTGATTTTTTCATGAATGTTCTTAAAAAACTTTTTTAACATTTCTTTTTTCCCACCAAAAAATGTTCAAAGATTTCCCAAAAATGTTGAAAATGTGGACATCAGAAGTTTCACTGTGAATATATATAGTTTTTCCACATTTTCTAACTTTAAACCGGGTTGATTTTGACCCACAGGATGACACGAGGGTTAAAATTTAGCTTTCTGACGTGTTTTTCTTGTGACTTCTGTAATCTGCCTAGCAACCACCATTCTTCTTAACTTGTCTATGTGTGAGTCCCGCCCCTCACGTGACACGGGCTGAATAATTAATGCTGTCATGTTGTGTCTCCTGGTGTGGAGAGTCATGAAAATATAACGACAACCCCGTCACACACACACACACACACACACACACACACACACACACACACACGGCGGTACGCGACGGTCAGACTTGTTTGTGTGGACGGTGGCGGGACGCAGGAACCGTGGGTTTTTAAGTATTGATGACCTCCGCGGAGAACGAGGTCACCGTGGAAAAGCGGATGTGTGATGGCAAACAGCTTCTCTGAAGATCTAGATCAGTAAATACACAGATCTGCACTGTAAAAATCATGTAAATAAAATCATGTGGAAGAAAAGAAGATTGGCAGCAAAGGTGTGAGACAAAATACGTTAAAAAAATGATGGAATACTGTAACAAAATTGTGAAAAAAACAGTAAAAATCTGCAAAAAAATTATAGTTTAGCAGATTTAAATACAGTACAGCATGATTTTTCTTCCAAATAGTGGCAAATATCTATAAAATAATGATAAAAACATGTATTGTTAAGTATCTATCCATCCATCCAGATGTTAGATGTGGACATTTTTTCCATTCCTCTACAGATTAACATGTAATGAACACTTTTCCTTCTGTGATTTCACTCGGCATTATAGGTAAGCTCACAAAACAGGAAAAGAACTGGAAAACTGCTAAAAAAATTCCAGTTAAAATCAGTTTATTTTACAGCGTAGCGCATACGCTGCGCCGACCAAACTTCTCTGGATCTCGTTAAAAAGCGACGAGCGTTTGTTTGTGGAAAATGAGGCGTGGACGGACGTATACATCAGCGCCTGATTCATTTACCATCTCCCTCTTTCTCGCTCTATTCTGCGCTTTTTCCCCTCCGAGCTGATGGCACCGGGGGGAGATGTGGCCGAGTTCTGCGCAAGACATTATTCCTCTCGCAGCCGTTTTTCATTCACATGTTGTTCTCTTGATCCCGGCCTCTTTCTTTGTCCACTGCGCTCCTCATCCCTCCTCCCACCGTTCCTCGGTATGAAGATGTTGACAGTAGGAACTGGTTCCAGCTGGCCGCCGCACACTTCTGCCTCTAGGACTTTGTGGTGTGTTTGCGCATAAAAGCAGTGATCCTCACACCACCTTTAGTTACAGTCTTCCAATTAGCACAGATGTTGTGTCTGGTCACATATGAATCTTTACCCAGCGTGCAGAATCAGTGCCAAACAAAGCGTGTGTGTGTGTGTGTTTGTGACATTGATGGAGGCTGAACTGCTGTGTGAGCTGTTTTGTCTCTCTGAGGTTGGACAGATTCAGCCCAACCCAACCCTGCGACGCTTTTCAGCAAGCTTGTTGAGCGCTGCCGGGATTTTCCTTCGCAGGCGCATGACAGCGTGCGTTTTAAATGTTAATGTCACCGAGCACAGGCGAGCGTTTGTGTTACAAAGGCTCGCCGTGTGTGCGAAGTTTGGGATGTGCGAGAGCGAGAGCGTCTCATCAAGTAATGAGGTGCATATGCGAGCGGTGTGACTTAGAATTAACAAGTCACATGGGTGTCAAATTGAAAATGTGTTGGCATGCAGAAAATTAGTGGGAAAAAAAGAAAAAGAAAATCACACAGTAGAGTTTTTTTTGCTGGTGTGAGGGAGGTAATGTGCAGAGCTGGTGTTTCTATCTTCCCACATCACTTCAATTTGTCTGTTTCTGCATCAGTTTTTGCCAAAAACCTTTACTGCCTTCAGCACAGAAAATAAGGACACACTTCTTGACAACAGTGGAAAAAATGCCCCTCTGAAAAGAAGAAAAAACTTATTTCAAGGAGTTTTTACCTTGAAATAATTGAAAAAATCTGCCAGTAGAAGAAGACAAAAATGACTTGGTTAGATTTCTTGAAATAAGATGTGATATTTAGAATATTGGGATCTTAAATTAGCTGGGAAAGCTTATTTTCAGCCATATTTTACCAGGATTGTCAAGCTTAGGTGTCTTAACCCTCCTGTTGTCCTCATTTAGGACACCAAAAAATATTGTTTCCTTGTCTGAAAAAAATAAAAGAAATTCAGCAAAAAATCCCCCAAATTTTTGAAAATTTGCAAAGCGTTCAGGAAGAAAATTCCTGAAAAGTTGTATTTAAAAAAATCCCCAAATTTGGCAAGAAATAAAAATTTAAAAAAAATTTAAAAAAATGAAAATTGTGAATATTTTCAAGAAATGAATAAAAAAATCTTCCAAAAAAATCCTAAAAGTATTTAAAGTGATTCCACATACATCAGTGAAACTTCTAATATTTTCTTTAAGAACATTTGGGAAAAAAAATCAACCAAAATCCAGTGAATTTCGCTGAATTTTGGTTGATTTTTTCCAAATGTTCTTAAAGAAACATTTTTTAACATTTCTTTTTTCATCAAAAAATGTTCAAAAATTTCCCCAAAAATTTTGAAAATGTGAACATTTTCACTATGAAAATATTATTTTTTCCCCCACATTTTCAAACTTTAAAATGGATCAATTTTGACCCACAGGATGACAGGAGAGTTCAAAAAAGATCATTTAATGATTGTTTGACTTAAGATATTTAGGATGCATTGTCTTAAAACAAGTCCCTCCATCTTGCTGAAATGCCACTTGTTCAGTGAATTTATCTTAAATCAAGTGGGATGAGACATTTTGAATAAAACTAAGACAAACAGACTTGGTCAGATTTGGAGTTTTTGCAGTGTAAAGTGCTCTCACCCAGGAGCCATCAGAGTGGGGTACAAAGTGCCAGACCAGCGCTTTATCACTCGGCTTTCCACAAACACCCGCGTGCACGTGAGCTCTTCCAAAGCCACATTAGCTTCAAGCTCACTGTTAAATGACAATTAGAAGAGCCAAATCCCCGTCATTACAGGACCCCCTGACGAGAACGGAGCTCCAACCACTTAAGGGCTCTTCGGGGGGGCTTAGGAAAGTTTGTACAACGCGACTGGTGGATTAGCAGTCACGGAAGATTCAGCCACGAACCCGTCGGGACCGGAGGAGAACCTGGGCGACGAGCAGCGAACTTCTCAGTTTGAGCAACCTGAGCGAGTTCAGACTTCTCCTGCTGCGTGATTTGCCAAAGTTGTTCAATCAGATTAATTCATTCCCCAAATGTGGTCGGCACGAACACAAAGAGAAAGCATTATCCAGAGCCCTCAATAAATCCTTTAAGCGTAATTTGAGAGCCCTATCACGCATGGAGTTAATGTTGTAAATGTCATCTATTCTTTATCATCATCAAAAACAGATGGAATGCTCAATCATATCTGCGTTTTATGCTGATTGTGTAACGTCTCATTAGTAAAAGTAAGCAGATGTTTCTTGGTTTCAGTTTGGTGTCGAGGAACATTCACAAACTCATTGGTTTAAAGCTTAACTGAGTGTCAACTTGGATACACAGTCAGAACAACTTCAACACCTTTTTCCCTTCAGAAACCACGCTTTTACACGTTTGCTATCTTGTATTGACCTTCCATCTTCCCACTTTCCCTCTGTGCGTCCTAAAAGCCGAAAACACAACCAATTTCCACAGCAACCGCCAGCAATCTCTCTCCCAAATGCCCGCCGATGCATCTGTCTGAATCCATGTCTGAAAGTGTCCGAGCACTTGGTTTTTTTTCCCGCTCGGACAGATTAGTGGACTCAGATTACACAGCTCAGACCAGACATCGTATACATACGCGAGCACAGATCTCCAGACAGAGAGATCAGCCAGAGGTTATTTAAATGGTGGGTCTGGTCAGTGGATTGCATGTGTGTGTCTGGAGGGGGGAGGGGGGGGGGTCGAATAAAATGCACAGATGTTGACTTTTTAAGTCAAATCCACATTTCGTTCAATAATCTCTGCATCAAATACCCCCTACTGGCCCCACCCAAACCAATCACTGGCACATGCAGAAGGGGGGCCCCGGTCCATATGAGCACGCAGATTAACCCCCCTCCTTTTATTTTTCTGCTTGAAATCCACGATGACCTTAACCCAAATATGAGGGACAGAGTTTGAATCCCCCTGAGACGAGGCTTTACTGTAGGTAGCAGCATAATAACCTGCACTGTACACACATTAAAGCACAGACCTCACACACGGGGCTCAGTTTAAAGCCTAAACTCCTACATATCAGAGAATAATGTGGCTACGACTCTCTTAAATATGACTCAGAGCATTTAGCAAAGCCCAAATGTGTGTTTATATGTGTGTGTGTGTCAGAGAGAGATGATAAATAGCGAGCCCAGATAAGGGCACATAGAGGACTCCATTGTTCTTGTTTGTCAGGTTCTCCTCCTCTCTCTATCTCTATCTCTTCCTCCCTCCCGGTCCCTCTTTCTCTAACTCATGACTGGGGTCACGACTCGGCTTCATAAACAGTCGTGGAAGGGGAAAGACTCCTTCAGGAATGTTGTATCCACCGACACGGCTCTCGGATGAGCACAACAGCCTCCGTTGTTGGGGAACATTTCATGAAGTTATCTGTAAAAAAGGAGCCCTTGTGGTGCCAAGTTCAGATCGTGGTTGGAGAAAATAAACTGTAAAGCTTCAGGGCTAAGTGTCATCTTAAGATCCGCTAGCTTGTTTGACCTGGTTCTGTTTTGGACTGGTTACAAACGCCTACCTTGTGGTTCTTGCCGTGCCGATACACCATCCAGTCTTCTCCGTTGGTGCTGACCTCCAGTTTGAAGGTGGTGACGAAGTACGACTTCTGAGTCTCTTTGGAAACGGCTCCTTGTGTGGCGATACCCGTCAAAACCTTGAGGAAATGGAGGTCCACCTGCAAAAAAAAAAATGGAGGGAATTTAAACTGACAAACAGTAGAATGCATGTTTTTAATAAACTGAGCAGAACAGAATAACAATGTTTGTAGATTGCAGGATTGAAGGCGCTCAGGGCTGATGCAGACACCAGAGATGGACCGGCTGCTGCATCACCGAGACAGCAGGAGATGGACGCTGCTGCTGAGGAGGCCGAGGTGGCGTTCATGTGTGTGCGAATCGTCATGTGTGTGAGGAGAAGAAGGCTGGAGGCAAAGATCAATGGCACAGTGTTGGGATGCATTCCAGGAGAGCACCTTCATCAATCACGGCCTCCTCGCCGCTCTCTGGATGCATGCTTACACGCGTGTGTGTTAGAGAGCGCAGAAGCACTTCCTTATCATCAGTTCACAGTTCCTCTGTTTCCTTTGTGTGTGTGTTGTGTGTGTGTGTGTGTGTGAGGCGGTGCGTCCTCACTGTATATTAGATGCTTCTGCTCCGTACGTATTTTCCTCTATAGTGGTATCACCCAGACAAATTTATTGTCCTCTGCAAGTGAGAGTAATGCTGATTCAGACATCTCCGTATGTGGTTCGCATGGCTCGAATTACAATGACTCTTTCTTGTGGTCACGCTTGTTTCAATAAAGTATTACACTCTGAACAAATTCCATGTCTTGTAATTACATCAGTTGTAAAAAAAAAAAAGTCGCTCATATGGCTCCTAGTGCTGTTTGAAGCTGCAGGTATGCAATAAACCCAAAGGAAAAACTCCTACAAACAACCGGAAGCAACAAGCTATATTTAAGCTCCTGTTAACATTTTGGGGGTTTAATTGGAGGCTAGTAGATGTGTAATTATACAGCAAAGGGAGGTAGAAAGGCATGTTGTGATTTTGGCAGCACATTTGTTTCTCTACATTATTGCCCACACAACGTCAGGGAGAATTTATAAGCATAAGAATAGTCTGATCCTGCAGGTATAAAGAAGAAAAGCACTCAGAGAACGCAGAACTCTGCCGAGGCTGCTAAGTCGCTGTATGATCTCTGACAGCTGAAACAGAATATGTGACAGAAATCACAGCACCATAGAATGTGTCCATCAAATATAGATGTACCCACAAACAAAATGACCTTACACTGAACACAGGCGTCTGTTATGTGTGTACGTTATAGGGCTGGACCCGAATATCCCGAATATCCGTTCGCTACGATGGTATCCGAATATTAATTTTGGTATCCAAATATTCTTCCCCCACCCCCCATCAGACGTTACCAGGCGCAACGAATATGCGGCATTACTGTCTTCCCTCCGCCTTCGGCTCACTTCGGCTCATCCCGTCGTGTTCGGCTCATCTCAGCTCCTCCATTTGTGTTTCTTACCACCACCCGAATGGCCGGGTGGCTGCCGACTCTGACGTTACGCTTCACTTTGTTGCATAAACACAAGACAAGATGCTGAAGACCTCCTCTGTTTGGGAATTCTTCAGTTTAACTGAAGACAAAAAGAAGGCAAAATTTGGATCCGGGAGACCAGACAAATGGATCCGAATATTCGGGCCGTCTCCGCCACAAGCCCCGCCCCCCGTTGGACGTTACGGGGCGGAACGAGTATTCGGATATTCGTCTTTAATAAGGCCCGAATATTAGGAGGCCAGAAACCACTATTCGGGCCAGCCCTAGTACGTTATGTACGGACATCAAATCGTGTGACCTAAATATAGAGGAAAAACTCCTACAAACAACTGGAAGCAACAAACTAAATTTAAGCTCCTGTAGGGAAGCACATTGCTATTTTGGCCACAAACCTGTTTCTCTAAATTATTCCACACTGATCAGAGCTCAAATTTCACTCTTTACCTGATTTTGTTTGAAGGTCATGAGATATTTTACAAGGGAAAAAATCTTTAACAGCAAAGCAGAAATGTGTGATCAAAAACGCATCAAGCCAGGAACATGATGCGTGCTCCAGTGTAATCTTGGAGATGGATACCTGTATGTACTCCTTGTTGCTGTCCTCTGAGGGCGTCCAGGCGTTGTCGTCGTTGTTGAGGCGGGCCTGGCGCGGTAACCAGCGGTTGTCATAGAAGGTCGTCGAAGCCGTGATTTGATCGTCGCTGATTTTCCCCGACTCCATACCGAGCGCCATGCTGCAGTGGAACGCTGATGGGAGAGAGAGGAGGGAGACAGCAAGTGTAAATTTGTTCATGTGTCTTTGCAGTGAAGATGGAAAATGGATGACAGATGCAGGAAAGAGAAGATCTGAGTAGCGTTTTTAGAGTTTAAAGACAGACGAAAGGCAAACTCAGACAGTGACAGAGAAGGACACAGAGGGACAGGAAGCAGCCCAACAGGTGAGCACAGGCAAAGTGAGGTGAAGTCAATTTATATTCTAAAAGAAAATAGCTTGAGTCAACTTCTGAGAAACCATGGTCTCTTAGGAGCGAGCAAAACAGGCTGAGAGGGGTGAGAGAAAGAGCTGCGAGATTGAAATAGCATTAAAGTAGGAGAAGCTGAAAAGATCGCGGAGGGGAAGAGGAGAGACAGATGAAGAAAGAAAGACGAGTGTCAGCAAAGATGACAGAGACGGAACCGTTGAAAAGAGAGAAAATAGAGATGGGAATAAGAAAAGTGGGTAAACAAACCTACACAGAACAACAAAACAAACAACAGTATTCTAGAAGTTATCTCGCACTCACAGTCGGTGACTTCTTTGTGCGTCATGTTGTAGCGGGCGGAGAAGCCGTCTTTGGCCACGGCCATGTCGGTGTGGAAGGAGAGGGACAGCAGGCCGGAGGACGACTGGATCTCTGGAGGGATCTTTGTTCCGCAGTACCGTCCAATCAGAGGAGCCACTGCAGGCAGACACACACGCAAATCAGATTTCAGTTCTTTTTTGCAGTTTGCAGCACAATATTACAATGAAAACCTGCTTAAAAGTGACAGGCGTCTTCTTGCCATCGCTGCTTCTGCTTCTGCGATGAGGAAAAAAAATGGCAAAATACACCTTTGGCAAGTGCGTTCCTCACGTTTAAAATGGAAGAAAAAAAATGAAATCCAACACTGCAAAGACAGATTTCCAGCGGCCATGCTGCTTCAGTAAGTGTTGGCTAATGAGTCACAGCATGCCCTCCTCCCCACATGTCTCTTCCGCCCATCATTCCCCTCTCTCCCTTAACTCTCCTGTCCATCCCTCCATCTGCCATGTGTGTCTCAGCCAGGGCCCAGCAGGGGGATTGGAATCCCTGCCTTAATGCAAGCTGCAGCGGGATCAGCCGTAGACACACATGCACACACACATACACAAACACCGAGGATTACAGTAGTCTCAAGACAGTTCCTTCGCCAGACACCGAATTCTTCACCCTTCCGTCTTGCCTCCCGTCCCTCTTTCATGCCCGAGGACTCGGCTCACTGGAACTGGGTTACACTTTAATTTGCTCCTAATTCTCAACTTTGAATGGTATAAATTGTTTTCAGCTATCAAAGCTCCCAAATTCAAGGCTATAATTGGAATTTTAAATCCATTTGGATCCCTTTTTAGCAGATGAAAATGGAATAATTAGAGCAAATCCTTAGTTCCCTGCTTCATATTTTCAAAAAAAGAAAAAAAAAACCAGAGGGGTAAGTGAGAAGAAAAAGGCACTCGGCAAGTGAGAGGTGAGAAATGAACCACTCATCACTGCTAATGTGGGTTTCAACAGCATCGCAGCGGCTAACGTTACCCTATGGCGGTCACTATCAAAGCCCCGCGATAACATCCTCAAATGTTTTTTCCTGATCTCAGCTTCGGCAAAGCACGGCTCCTTCCTATTGGACGCAGGCAGATAGTCATCGTGGCGATCACTCTCACTCGCCTGGGGAGGAAGGAAGTGCTAGGTGATAAGGAGGGAGGACAGGGAGGATAGGAAGGGGGGCGATGAAGGGTGTTATTATGGAGAGGGAAGAGGGGCTATGGGAAAGGACGGCTCCTTGGGGGTGTCGAGGCACTTTCGGCTCCCTGTGTGAAATAATGTTTCCTCTATGCGATGTAATGGAATGTAAGGCGAGGCTGCGTACATCAAAGAGAGCGATGGCTGCTCAGGAAATTGAAGACCGCCATGCAAATTTCTGTGTAGGAACGCGAGGGGTTGCCATGGGTCAGTACGAGCTCTGCATGCGGATATGAATGTAATGTTTGTGTACGTTACCCCCTGAAGGCAGAAACATCGATTGTCAGCGCACCTGTGTGTATGCAAGGATTCTGTCCAGTGTGTGTCTGTGTTTCTGTTGTGTTGAGTCATTCCAACATTAGTATGTGAAGCATTTTTCAGACACGCAACACCGCTGTTACCGTGACGCTTCATTCATGCTGTTTGTCATCCACACGAGACTGTACTGTGCACCAAGTGATGAGTAACACATATTATGGCGCCTTTCCACTAGCACCTACTCGGTTTGTGAGGTTTTCCATTAGGACGTAGATACTATATTAGTGCCTACTCGGCCGGGGTTCCAAGCGAGCTGAGTCGAGCCGATAATGTGACGTCTACAGAGTGCAGGAAGCTGATTGGACACGGAGTGACGACACATGAGAGCGACTTCTTCACGAAAACCAAACCCGGCAACAGCGACAGCGCGCAATGCTCTTCACGGAAACTTGGCAAAATTGGAACATTACTGAGCAGCAGGTGTACCATCACCTCAATGTCTTCCGTTGTTGTGTTGCGTTTGTGTAACACAAATGACGTTAATGGACTTCCGGGCTGCTGTGCTACAACGACTATACCCACGATGAGCTGAGTCGAGTCGAGTACAGTCGATGTCCCGTTAGATAAAGACTCGATCTCAGTCGCTAGCATGCTTAAACTCTTCAAATGGTTGTGTCGTTTATAAGTTGCCATTAGAGCCTAATCTAGACTGGCTCTATCTCCATGTCGAGCATAATTCATAATTATGTCATGTAAAGTTACTGGTGCTGCTGTTTCATGTGCTCAAATGCTCTCTTATTTTGGAGACAGTCTGTTTCACATCGCAGGTCTTCAATAAACTCAGAGGAAAGACTCAAACAACAAACTAAACTTCAGCTCCTGTTAATGTCTAGTGGGAGAAAGAAAAAAGATGATATTCATCTTTTGTGAAAATTAGCTTTTAGTTTTATTATGATGGACATTTTCGTTTGTAAGCTAAGGTTTGCTGTGATTTTCAGTTACAACCTGTGCCTTTTGCTCTCTGGTGTTTGTGGACCAATATTGGTGCTGAAATGTGGGAAAAGACAATGTCAAATCACCAGTGCATGTCTATTCCTGAATCTGAGTGGGTGCAGTTCACTCGTGCAATGTTAAAAGTGATGTTATAAGATCCAGCCTAGTGAGACTGACATTGAATTTTTTTAGGTTATTTTTTGATCTTTTGTTGGCTTTATTTGATAGGTTAGCATAGATGCAAACAGGAAAGTAGGGAGAAGAATGGGGGGGAAGACCTGCAGCAAAGGGTGGTGAGTGGGAATCGAACCCAGGACGTGGAATCAGGAACTATATTCTCTGTTCATGGGTCACCTGCTCAACCACTTGAGTTGTCTGGGAACCCCTGGCATTGAACTTTAATGGAAAAGGAGTTTCTATCATTCTTGCATGCTCACCTTGTGGAAGGCCGTCCCACACGTCCAGCCAGTCGTACTTGCAGTCGCCCTCTCCCACCAGCAGGGGGTCGTTCTCAAGGTCGAAGGTCAGGAACGTGAGGGTGATGTCCATGTGCGGCGGCGCGATGATCATGTAGGAGCACTCCAGATTGTGAGGGTATTTATCTGGGAATCCCGGGGACTCGATCATGCCGGAGGAGCTGGTGAAGTTGCGGAAGCAGAACTCCGACCCTGAGAGAAAAAGGATATTTAGAGAGGAATGTAAAAATTGGCCACATTAGGTGAAGATAGAGGCATAAGCAATCGATCACGGGCTGATATCTCCTCTGACTTGCAGAGGGTGTTTCAGAGAGTCGTTCATCACTGACAGCTTGCTGGAATATACAGAAGCTGTGATGGCGAGACACACAAACACACACACGGTTTATGATTACAGATGGCAGAGAAAATACACAGTGAGCAACTGTTCAAGTGGGCGTTTCTAATGTTGCATCATGTGATGTGAGCTGGCTTGTAGCTCTTTTTCTCACTGCAGAATCCCAAACCACAATCAAAAGCACCACTCAAGATTTCAACTCAACTACACTGCCAGAAACGCAGTAATATTCTGTTTTACGGCTCAGTTGTGGCCTTAAAGGACTCTCATGTGGTCGGGGTTACATAATAAAACATTTTCAGTGATAAACACTAAATGCAAGGCTAAAGAGGGGAGCTCTGTTGCATACATTTAAACAAATGTTCTCCAGCACTCTCCCCCTTTCTATTTGCACTCCGTGTGTGTGCACGGATCACCCTCTCTTGCACACACACCACGCAAAACTTGTGTAATGGTTCTAAGTGGGCCCTTTGCGGCGACTCCTCATTAGCCATGCAGATTTATGCGCCCTGGGCGGCTCACCTTGAGCGGCAGCAGCTGTGTGGCTCAGATCATCTACCCATCAGCCACTGCTCCGCGGCCCGCTGAGGGAGCCTGAGTCACGGCCGAGTGTTTATGGACCGGCACATCAATGACGGCGGGAGAGAGAGCTGACAGCGCAGCGCACAAAACAGACACACACAGCCTCATTCACAAACTGCGGTTCTTTCCTCAGTCTGTCTGCTGCCCTCGAACACTTCTATCTTTATAATGTGGGCTATAAACAGTTCACTTGTACGTCTTGATGTGTCTCTATTTTTATGCTCACAGAAAGGCCAAACATGCTCATGTGCTTCTGTTGCTGAAAGATTTTCATTAGATCTCTGTTCACATGCACATGACACAAGTGTTTCCACTTTCCAAACCAACAGATGGCACTTAAATAACAGCTCCTCTTGCAGGTATTTATAAGTGCACTTAAAACCGGACATTGTTTTCCAACTTCTCCCCTGCTAAAATTACACATGACCTGCTAACTGATAGAAGATGTATTTCATTACATTATCCTTTGCCAAGAGAGTGTAGCTAGCATAAGGAAACAAGTCTGTTCTCGTGGTATTTTCCCATCATAGACTGTGTTGGAAAGCAGATAGGGAGGGTTGAAGAGGCTCATGGGAGAATCATCTGGTGGATTTCAAACCTGGGAAAGCAGGACTGCATCCAGCAGCAGCGGCAGCAGCGGCACTGCACTGTCTCAGAGAGCTGCCAGGCTGCATTTGATAACCGCATTCATATTCATAAAGCCGGCGTTTAGGAGAGCAGACGCGTTAACAGAGCGTTCCTTCGGCAGCATTCCTCTGAGGCACCAGTCCTTATTATCAGGCAGCCCTATAAAAGCGGCGGGGTCGACTGGCTGCTCCGGCCCTCCCCTGTCTACACTTGGTTAATGGCAGAGAACTGACCCCAATCAGCACAGAGACAGCGGGAAAAAACTCAGGAGACGCACACTGTGTGTCTCTCTCACTTTGTTTTTCCTCTCCTCTTGCTGCTTCTTTATCTCGGGTTTTTCACCTCGGATTTTTTGCTCTACTTGTTATATCTATCTTTATATATGTGTGTGTGCATTTGCAGTGTCTATGCACGTATCTGCCTATTGATCTTTTTGGCATGTATGAGCTGAAGACACAAATGAATCTTCCCCCACATGTTAAAAGCAGCATTCAACCTCTTGTGTTGCCTCCCACACACACACACACACACACACACACACACACACACACACACACACGGTAACATCAAACCCCCGTAGATCATCTGCCTTCATGCTCGGAGCCTGGCTGCCTACACCGCTCAGCATGTTGAAATATGGCAGTAATTTACAGCAAACTACAGGCGATATCTCCCCATCCCCTCCTCTACTGACCTCACCTCCCCCATGTGTGCATGTGTGTTACAGCATGAAATCTGCATGTGATTGCAATGTGCGTACAATAAAAGAATGATACAGTATGCATGAGCCACATGTGATGTCTATTTGTGTCTTTGCATGTCTTTTTTTGTGCATTCCTTTTATCGAGCAGCTGACATGCATTTCTTGCTGCTGGTGTGTTTATCTCTGCGTATGTGTGAAGGTGTGTGTGTGAGACCCGCTAACACACTGGCCTTGTTTCTTTACTGGGTCACAGTGCAGCAGTCTGGAGCCCCGCTGCCGAAAAAACTTCAATCTGAGCACAGCTTGACTCCCTCGCCTCCGAACACACTGCTCCTTGTTAGACTGTCTGTTTTACACTCGCCGCGCACCGGCTCGTGCCAATGCCGCGTGCATGTGTTTGCGTGTGCACCTTCGCTTTTCGTTAGCGCTCATTAGTTCACGGCGTATGAGCACGCCAAAAACACTACGTCACGACAGCACGCACACACACACACACACACACGCTTGCCTCGCTCCCAGTCGGTGCTTGCATCGCACCATGAGCTGCCATTTGGCAAGAGCTGTCTGCTGGCAGAGAGTGGGAGGTCATGGTGCGAGTGTGTGAGTGTCAGTGTGACGCAGGGGGCCAGAGGGGCGAGTTGCTGGGTAGAAACCACTCCAATCTTGCACATGAGCGCCTGATGTAGTAGTAGCTCCACATGTTGTGTCAGGGCAACCCCCGTCCCACTGCTCCTCCTTCCCTCCTCGGCGGCGACATGCAGAGTCTGTGTTCATTCACTCTTTTAACTCTCCGTCTTGTCTGGCGTCGTCTCTGAGTCCTCGGCACGCAACTCTCGCTGAGGGCTCAACCTCGGCGTCTCGCAAGCGTCTGCCGCGCATCAAACCCTCGCCCTCCGCTCCCTACCTGCCTGTCTGACGCACCGACTGCTCCTCACACAGATCTCTCATGTAACCCCGCTTGAGCTCAGTTCGAGGTTTCATTGAAGAAAAATCTCTCCCGAGGCGTGCGAGGAGGGTTGTGTATGTGCGCGTAAACTGTGTAACGGAAGGGGCCTGCTGCACCGGGGGAAAACCCACAGCAGCAACAACAACAACAACAACAACACTCGGAACAACGAGAAGACCCATGAAAAGGAAAACAACATTCTTGGCGTGCCACGGTTTGACGCTTTTATGGACCCGGAGAGACACTGTGCATCAGTCTGAGGCAGCTTTATATAGAGAGGAATGCTTCTTCTCAGTCACGTTTCACGCTGATGCCTCTATTATGTGCTGTGAAATGGAATTTCATCTTCTGCACACACACAAAACATAAAACGCCAAAAAGCCTCCTGCTGTTTGTGATCAAAGTGTTTGTGCAGTTCATGATCGTGACTTATTATTTCATTTTGGAACACGTTTTCTTCATCGCTGATCAGTCTTAACTACTCTTTTGCGCTCAGTTTAGTTATTCATGAAGAATAATTCACCGTTGCCATTCAATTACTACAACAGGGGTGTCAAACATGAGGCCCGCGGGCGAAAACCAGTCCTCCAGAGGGTCCAATCCGGCCCTCAAAAATTACAGAGAAGGCATTAATTGCAGATTTTAAAATTGTAAAACTATAAATTTGAAATCATTTCTAGACCATGACAAGTTCTTTTGATCATGAAGTAAAATACTAGACTGCTCTTTGTTCTTTTGTCATTTTGCATCTCATTTTTGTAAAATTTTGTCTCGCTTTTGTCGTTCATCTCATGTTGTTGCTGTTTCGTGTTTCCTTTTGGTCTCATTTGTGTTTGTTTTTTTGTTGTTTTGTGTATCGTTTGTGTTTTTCTTCCCTCGCTTGTGTTGGTTGTCTTTTTATTTGTTGTTGTGTTTCTCACTTTTGTCATTTACGGTCTTATTTGTGTAATTTTTTTGTCTTGTTTTTGTCGCTTGTCCATTTTTTTGATCCGTTGTAACTTTTTTGTCCAATTTTGTCTCTTTTTTGTTGCGTTTCATGCCGTTTTCCTCATTTGTTTTGTTGGTTCGTGTCTCGTTTTTGTCATTTTGTCGTTTGTCAGAATGTACTTTTTTACACTAAAACAAAGGAACCATTTGGAGTTGTGCTCATTTATAGGTTACTATGCTGTGATTTTACCGGTCACTTGAGATCAAATTGTACTGAATGTGGCCCCTGAACTAAAATGAGTTTGACACCCGTGTACTAGAGAGTAATTTCAGCAATGGGACGACTCGGGGGTTTCAGGAACAAACGCCGCCATGTAGTAACAGCCGCTACTGAGGCGAGGGGTCAGCGTCCAATCAACATGATGGCATCCGAAACACACATGGGGTCCCTTGTTTTGACTGGCACTTGGGCGGGGGTCCGGCCTTGGGCGTCGCTCACGCTGCAGATGCCACGGCAGCGGTCAACAGCGGTTGAGGAGGAGACCCAACGCCCTAAGGTGCTCTCTCTTGGCTGGGGATTGGCTGCGATGTTATCTGCCCCTGCCGTGCTAGTGGTGGGCTTCGGGGGGGTAAGAAGGGGGAAACGGGGGCCGGCTTTGTCGGCAAGTCTTCCCCCTGTAGCCGTGGTAACAGCATCAGCGGCACGTGACTGCGTTCAAGTGAAAGTGGAAGGGGAGGTGTGGGGGGTGCTAGCTGGGGCTGACTAAAGGGTTAAGCACGCATGAGTAGGACCAAAGTAGGCCACAACAATAAGGGGGAGGAGGGGAGGTGTGCACTTTCACTGTACAGGGGTGGGGGGGTGCATGGAAGGATGTTGTTGAGGGGGAAACGCTCACCCCGACTCCCCTCAGGAGAAGGGTGCAGGATGGATGTAGAGTCAAAGGTCGCCTCCCGATCCTCCTTTCTGGAAATAATTAGCTCTCGCCGCACTGTACCCCCCCCCCTTAGACACACATGCAGACGAACAAACAGATTGTTTGTCCAATTCAAAAACTCCCCGGAGACGTTTACAGTCACTGCTTATGTAATAAGGTTGAATGAGCAAAACGAAAACAAGCCGCTGTATCATTAGCTCAGAGTGTAGAAAGCAGGCCAAGATCTGCCCCTTTTCCCTCTCTCTCGCTCTCTCTCTCTCTCTCTCAGACACACACTGTCTGATGTCGAGGCACAGTGTGGTGGGGGTTTGTCTACGCCGTGAGCTGTACTGTCCGTTTAAGATCTTAAGGAAGCCGGACAGAAGCACACGTCTCCCAGCTGTGCGCTCAGATTCCATCTCTGCCAGGACGCACCCTTTAAAAACACATACAGACCCGCCACCGCGACCCCGACGCACACGTTCAAATGTAATATTTCTGTCTTCCAAACACAAACACGCACACAAAAAAGACGCAACTAAAACCCATTAACGAAGTAATGGTTATGCAATTACTTCCACTCTGGTAAATAAACACATCTCAGCCAGGATCTCTGTGTACCCGTCACAAGTTGTAAGCTGTTCAGAGGAAACCTGCGGCCCAGGCCTGCCACGGTAAGACAAACAGCGATGATGAGAGAGCGTGCAGGCGCCGGGAACGCCATAATTAACACATGGCCTCAATCACGCATCCTGAATACATTTTCACTCTCTGACTCACTCCTCCTTTGTCAGTCACCCCAATCATTTCCCCACCGTGCCCGTTTTTTTGGGGTTTTTTTGGTCTGTCTATCTCTGTCTCTCACACACGTGCATCTATCATTGCCGCCTCCGCATACATACAGACAGACAGACAGACAGACAGAATCTCGCAAAACAAGCTGAGCGGAACCACCCACACAAGCAGGCAGCAGACACCTACATGTACTCACACGGTGACACAATCTCTTATACCCCCTGAATTTATACCAGGATCTTGTTAAAGCCATGGCAACCGCATCCCTCATCCACCAGCCTTCAATCCATCTGTGTGTGTGTGTGTGTGTGTGTGTGTGTGTGTGTGTGTGTGTGTGTGTGTGTGTGTGTGTGTGTGTGTGTGTGTGTGTGTGTGTGTGCAGACAGATGCAATCTACACTATTACATTGTCGGGGTTCGAGCTGGTGGCCTTGGTAACGGCGCTCAAATCTGGGTCACATTCGTTTTAACACTAAACCGGAGAGATTTTTCAAAGGTGGGAGGTGATAAGGAAGCCTTTTTGTGCCCTGAAAGTCACGATTTTTATGACAAATTCCTTTTAATTTCTTGTTTTTTGAGTTAGTCTTACGTCAGAGTTCCATTCCTACGGATCGATGCAAGTCGAATTTCGCCGCAAGTCGGAACTCCGGCGAAAATGTAAACAAAGCCGTTACATGCATCACGATCAGTTCTACAGAAAAGTCATGAATGCCAACGACTTTCCTGCATGTATGCATCATTTTACAAGAAGCTAACAATATCGTAATGGACCGATATTGTTGTTGATGGTGAGGTTTTGTAGTGTGTTATGCCCCTGTCTAGGGGGTAGGGTGCACAACATAAAGTAAAAAAAAACCCCGAATAGTTCCCCAGTCCCCAAAAGAAACGACAGTCTAACAAGTTCTAAAAAAAATACCAGAATATTTATTTTACAATATAATTACAACTTAAAGAGGCCACTGCATGGGCTACTCATTCAAAACCAACGAAAGACGGATACAAACTAAAGAGGCGTTTCTTGCTCTCAAACAAAAGAACATATCCAATCCAAAAACAAACACAATAAGCAAAAATAAGAGATCTACTGAACCTAACAACAAAAACTCCGCTATTCTAATCTATTTCTCAAAGGTTTGGAGGCTGGGGAGACACACAAGGGGTGCTGCTGTCAAAGTGGCTCATCCATCACTGCCAGCCGCCAGGATTTGAAATGACAGCCAGCCAATCAGCATCGTCCGCCAATCACGCCTCCTGCACACAAAGATTTACACACAACCACAGAGCACCCACTCCCAGACAATAAAACAGTTCGAAACTACAACAAAAAAACACCAAATACGGCCACGGCCGTAACAAGTGTAATATTTTTGGGTACGATGTGCTTACAATAAGAGATGATATAATTTTGGCAAATGCCATTCGACGAAACACCAGAAGTAAAACACATGTACTCAAAACATAAAGGTGTAGAGTTCATTTATGATAACTTTTAACATATCTTAAAAAAAATGCGTTGAAATTTATCAAAAATAATAAGATGTGGAACAAAAAGTTTCAACATGTCTGGGCATGTTCTCTGTAAAAGATGACCTAATGAACTTAATGTCTTCTATAAAATGATCTAGGGGTGAAATATGACAACCTGATGTCATGATCTGACCAAGAGATGCTGTCCAAACTGTCACTCCTATCAAACGCCCTATATACTTGGAAAAATGACCAACTCTTACAGCATAAAAGACAGTGCACAGCTCAGTATCTTCAGTTCTTCTTGGGGTTTTATCACTGCTAAGAATTAACTCCTGATGCCCTCTGAATGCTGACGTCTCTTAGTGATTTTCTGAAGATCATGAAAGCAAATTTTTAGACATTTGAACAAGGTCAAGTTGTAGACTCCGGCCTTGATTTGTAACATAGTTTACACTTCATCAGTTTCAGTGTTTATTGGTCAATCCAGATTTACCTAATGTCAGTGAACGCACCATGTTTAGTTACAGAGGGTTGCTACAATATGACTTGAGTTTCGCCCTCTTTCTAATTTCATTTCTGTGGAGATGGCTTTCCTTTTCTTTGAAACATCAGCAGAGTCTGACTTACACTTGGGAGCCATAATGAAGGGCAAAAAGTTAGCGAATGTAGCACAATCCAAGGTGGTGTACAACTGGAGAATGTAAACAAAGCCGTCTTATAGCGCTGCTTGACGATGTATTCGTCCGCCCTGCTCACCAGCTAGTTCCACATAACCAGTTCCGATGTAAAGACGAAAAGCCATACATCGTAAACCCAGAACCTCCTGTATATTTGGAAGAAGAGCTTCCAAACATGCAGAGACAATAAACTCACTTGAACATAAATCTCGCCGCCCCAAGGCCACCTGACCGTTTCACCTCTACGACTACTACACACACACACACAAGCACCAAAACAAATATACTTCAACCTTGCCTGCAAAGTGCACTTCACCTCGTGCACTTTGATGACTTCGAGAAAGAAAAAAAAATTCTATTTCGGCACACACTCACCCCCCATCAATCTCCCCCCGCCACTGCCTCTACCCGTAAACCTTTAACCTTCGGTGTTGCCTCGCGGCGCTCTCCATCATCCCACCACAGCCTCCCACACCCAGCCCTCCTCGTGTCCCCAGAGGAAGCGGATCTTGCGCCAATTAAGAGAGCATTCCTCACATGCTTTCAGGCGTCTTTAAAGTAGTTTTCTGCGTCTCTGTCCATAAGTTTTGTTTACATGCCCGGTCACTGACATGAGGGCAAAGAAGTGACGCGTTGACAAAATCGGAAACTTCATATTCAGATGTGTCCCCAAAGAAGTCTTTAAATATTATTCTTCATCATGTTTAAGCAACATAAGTAAGAAAAACGTTTGAATTGGCTGAATATTACCAAGTGTAATCACATCAGAATATCTAACATTTCCAACTTTAATTTAAAAAATGACTTAAAACTGAATTCTGCTTCATGTTGCTGCTTCTATTGCTACTAACACTCCTGCGTTTTCCATGTATTTTATCGACACTTTGGGTCACTTTTTCCTCTTATTTTATTGGGTGCATTAGCCACTGTATTCAAACAGATTTGTTTTGCTGCTTATTCTAGTTATCAGTTATAAAATACTACTTGAACTTCCAACAAAACCCAATAAATACATGTATAAATGCATCTATTCTTATATTTTGCTCGCTGAACAGTGCCCACTACGACTCATGCTGCTAACAGAATTTCATTGTATTTTTTAATCCTTAATAAAACACTTATATAATATAGTGGATTATAAAACCAATCAGCACCCTTCAAACTTTGACAACTTCTAACAAACTTGAAGATAAACACTTGGCTTTCTGTATTTATTTGACTCAACCAATGAGCGTTTTTTTCCCCCTGCACTCACCCGTTTTGAAAATCTCGTAGCGCAGAGAGAAGCCGGCCCCCTGATGTGCGTAGTCCGACACGAATCTGATCTGCAGGGAATGTCCGGAAGAGATGATGGGCGCCGGGGCGATGTTGCTGCAGTGTCGACCCAAAACGTCGGCCGTGTCTGAAATCCCATCGCGGATTTCTATGTAGTCGTATCTGAAAAGGAAGAAGGGATCAAGATTATTCGCCGTTGCATTGAAATATCCTCTGAAAAGCAACAATCTTTGCATTCACACGTCTTACACTGAGCTCAATGCAGCAGGAAAGGGACTAGGAAAGGTAAAGAGATGAAAGGGGAGCAGCAGAGGGGAGATAAACATAGATGGATAGTTATGGGGTTATGCAACCAGCTAAGCTAATAAAAACCAGACAGGTGTGGACCTATTTACCATCAGAGGTCAGCCTCGGGACAGAATGCACAGCGTCCAAGCAAAGCATTCAGTAATGCAACACAACATTAAGACAAATAAATATATCTGCCACGGGCTTGACGCCAAAGCATCTGCACTTTGCATGTGTTGCTCCCCTTTAGCTGCGTTTAATAAAACTAGTTTGCGTGACCCAGTTTTGCTCAGAACAACAAATCCAGATCCAAAAGACTTCAGCCCACATTGCTCAATCTGGGATCAATGGAGAGAAAAAGGAAAGATGTAAAGATGCAGGCAAACAGGCGGCTGGATGGATTCGTTAATGAGAAGCGTAAAAATAGACAGCGAAGCCTCATGAAAAAGTAAGGAGGTGAAGGCCGGGGGGTAAAAGGTGAAGGGGAGTGAGGTGGAGGTTGGAGAGTAAAATCGGGATAAATAAATGCAAAGACATCTTGCTTATTAGCTTTCACATGCTTCAGCTCTCAGCTCATTGTGACCTTTGACGAGCCAACTGACCCCGAACGATAAAAGCAAATTCTTAACTGTCAGGCCACTCGAGTGTGTGTGTGTGTGTGTGTGTGTGTGTGTGTGTGTGTGGTTTTTATGAGTGTGTGTGCCATACAAAGGGAGCCCACCTGGCTGATCCAGAATTAGCTCATGGCCCTCAGTGTGTCATTCCTCTGACATTATTAGACCTAAGCATCATCAGAGAGGCACAGACAGAGGCAACACATTCTGCCTTTCAGAACACTAGATGACGTTCACAATCATTACAAACGACTAAAACTTCTCAGAATTTGCACTTTTTTGTGTAATTTAGCTGTGCATTATTACTTGCGCTTTGCAAAACATGACATTTTGGTGCTTTTTTGCAGCAGGAATCCGGCGCAGACACGGATATTTACAGGAATCAGCCTGTCTGCTTCCACTGAGGTGCAAAATCCAGCAGCTTCGACCACAGTGCTAACTCCGAGCGCATAAAACCGATAATAAAACTAAATTCTAAACTAACTGTGTGAGCAGAATGACAAACCGTGTGTAGATGTGTGATCTGTACATATAAAACACTTCTCGCAAATGGGAAAAAAAATCCAGCAAACTCTCAAAAATATATTGCAAATTGACCTGCACATTCACTAAAATGATCCACGAGCAAAAAATACCTGTGAATAAATTCATTACTGTTTGTATATATCGTCCGAGCATTTCCGACTTTCAATGGCGCATTTCTGAGCCTATTTTTGCTATTCAGGGGTAAAAAAAAACGGATTTGTGGATCCCACTTCTACGTATGCTGATTTGCATTGTACACACACACAATTTTGAGACAAAAATCCGCTTCTGTGATTCAATTTTTTGGGGGACGGCAAGTGTTCACCTGCTCATGACGAACACCCTAATCTCTCTATGAGCCATTTTTAGAACAATGAAGACTGATATTAGATTACCGTTTGCACTGACTTGATAAATGCTGGAGAAAAACACTCCAGAAGTCACTTTTAATCTGTTCTTTCACTCAGAGTTGCCTGTGTTTTTGGCATTGCATGGTTCCAATCTCTTGAGTCCAAAGTGAGATAAACTGTCATCACAGCGCCACATTGTTCTCGTCTTTTCGTTCCCATTCGAAAAGCAACAAGGGAAGTGATGCATGTCTGAACAGTTTGAACCATGACATCAACTCTTAGCGAGCCAAAACAACAACAAATGGTAGTTAGTGCACATAAATCTAGTTCAAGGAGCAAAAAGAATAAAACGGATGCTTTGTTACTTTAGTCCTCTTGATGGATTTTAAGTTGTTGATCACAGTGTTGGAGAAAGGAAGTCTTTTTTTAGGGTAGGTACATTTTTGTGCCCAGAAATTGGTTCTAGAGCGACGGTTCATGAGGTCAGAACACACACAAAGGTTAAGGACGCTCTGAAATGGCTCACAAGTTCCTGAAAACTTTATTGCATGGTGAAATATGGGGCTATTATGACCATATAAAATACAGAGGAAAAGAGAAAGCTGAAACCCAGAGTGACTTTATCAGCCACTTACAACTTCAAATCACATTTAACTTGTTCTTTATGTGTGCCAAAGCCACTCGTTCTTTCAGATGTTTTCCTCAAAAAGTTTCCGATCAAAACTGTCATTTACTGTAAATCACAGCCCTTTCCTGCTTCGTCCAATAAATGACAGCATAGCTTTGTTGGCATGATTAAGACGGGAGCAGTCTGTGCTCGGAGCTGACGGTGAATCACCGGCTTTTAGAGGAAATAATTTGGGGTTGTGACAATATTTTAAGGTGTGGAAATCTCTATAATGTTTGTTTGTTACCAGCCTGGTGCTGAAGTTCTGCTTAAAGCAAGTTTCAATGAATTTTTACTCGACACAGGAGTCACGCAGAATAATCTTCTCCTCTTTGCTCTAAAGAATATGTTTGTTTCGCTACCTTCTGTGTGTGTGTGTTCTCAATTTTCCACTAAATGCGCATGTTGATGTATTTTAAGTTGCGCAACTGTGAATAATCTCTGTGTAATTCTGGTCTCCATAATATTATATATATATTCGCCCTTTTCTCTCTGCAGTTCTAACAAGTGTCTCTTCGCCATGCACGCTGCAGACGCCCTGCGGCTCCACAGAGGACGCCCTCCAAACACACAGACATATAAACACAATTAGTCCGTGTGACGAAGCTGCTGGAAACACGGTAGGACCGCTGTCGCCTCATTAATTACTGTGATGTGCCGCTTGATGTCGAAAAAGCTTCATTCTGAGTTTGAAACTCGGCATCTTGCTAATGATCTGAACAGAAAACCACTTTTTCCTTCGCTAAAATGAAAAGTGTTTAGAAAAGCTGAGACGTACCAATCAGCTCCAGGCTGTGTTTCTTTGTGGCGTCTAAGCACTAAGACTGCTTTTGTACTGGCAGCTTGGAATAAAACCTGGATTAAGTAGAGTCACTAAGCCTCTTTTTTTTTCATCTCATTCCTGCAGCGTATTGATTCCAATACAGAGCATTCAAGCTAAGACTGCTGATGGAGGGATAATCCCAGCCACATTAATCTGGGTCAGAGGGCCTGTTCACACCTGGCATTAACATGCATCCTGGGTGATCTGATCACAAGTGGACAGCTCTAAGTACAGGTGTGAATGCTCGCAGGGAGCAGTAAGCATACGCTCAGACGGGATTCAGAGATGCTGTGGGCTGCATTCCTTCAGCAGCTTGTCCTGGATTGCACTGAAGGAATGCAATCAGTGGAAGAAGTGAAAGTGAAGCGCAGCACTTCCTCTCGCTGGTCAAAAGTAACCTAATTAGTCTTTGCAGGACAGAAAAAAAGATAGAAATGCAGCTCTAAGGTCTCCTTTTCTTTCACAAAGACGAGCATCAACACCAAGTGTCACCACGGTATCGTCCACGTAAGGCAAGCATCTGACTGATAGAGACATTTAGGACAATCTGACTTTCAATAAACCAAAAAAATCATGGAGAATATGAAGAAGAAGAGGTAAAACATCTCTCCACAGGGTCCACTCCAGCCCACGGGATGACTTTGTAAAGTGCAAAAATTACAGAGAAGACATTAACTGTAAATTGTAAATTTAAAATAATTTCCAGGCCCAGACAAGTTGTTTTGATTTTAGAGTAAAATACTAGGTTGTTCATTGTTCTTTTGTCATTTTACGTCTCATTTTTTGTAAAATTTTGTCGTTTTTTTGTCTGACTTTTGTCATTCGTCTCATGTTTTTGTCATTATGTTTCTCGTTTTTGTCGTTTTGTTTGTTTCACTTGTGTTGTTTGTTTACTTCTTTGTTGTTTTGTTTCTCACTTTTGTCATTTTTGGTCTTGTTTGTGTCATTTGTGTGATTGTTTTTGTCATTTGTCCAATTTTTTTGTCTAAGTTTTCTCTTTTTGCTTTGTTTCCTGTCCTTTTTCCTCATCTTTTTTGTCATTATGTGTCTCGTTTTTGGCTTTTTGTGTCTCATTTTTGCAATATTTTGTCTTGTTTTTTTTCCCTGATTTTTGTGGTTTTGATCATAAAGCAACATATTACATCATTCAGTTCCAGATTATAGGTTATGTTGTGATTTTACTGGTCTGGCCCACTGGAGATCAAACTGGACTGAATGTGGCCCCTGAACTAAAATGAGTTTGACACCCCTGCTCTAATCCGTTTGTCTCGTGCCAGTTCCTCAACTTCATACCAACACCATCCAAAACGTACCAACACATTAAGAGCTGGTGAGCAGACAGGCTTCCGTCCTTCTACATTCCTGCACTTTAAGCCTGTAAACGGCTGCAGTAAATGTGCACAAAAGGCAGCCTGAAGTGCACTCACGGCAGCGAGTGAAGGAGCTGCTGTCCAATACTCTTATACATGTCTTGGTTGTAATCCTGCATTACAGAGGCGATCGCGAAGGCTTTAGCGGCAAGCTCCCACCGAGAGTCTGAGAGAAGCCACGGCTATCCCTAAGTACACCTGCTTAGGGCTGTAACTGACACATGCTCAGAGGAAAACACACACCCATGCATGTGCCAGCAAACACACACACACACACACGCAGAGGGGACGGAGATATGAACAAACACGGCCGCGCTGCTGTATCGCCAGCGCCGAGGATAAAAGGCCCGCAAAAGAGCTGAGAGCCTAATTAGGTTTTAATTGATTTTGGAGTGGGTCTCTATCCTTCTCCCTCTCCTGTCGTGGATTAGCGTCAGCCGGCGAGTGTTCCTCAGATGTGATTATTGACCTGCTCGCTCAGCCTCTCCCCAGGCTCTGATGAATACATGCATGAGGGCCTGACGTGTGAGAGCCCACTGTCTGTCTCTTTCAAACACACTCTTGAACGCATTCCAGGACACTGCACACACACACGCATAAATCAGCTACACATGCGCACTTATGAATCTTCACCCATGAAAACACACACATGAGCAGACAGCCCCCTTATCCAGGTCCCATTAGGAGGTTGTTTTGATCCAAACTCCGCCTTTCTGTCTGACACCATCCATCTCCGGCTCTCTGTCTGTCTGTCTGTCTGTCTGGCAGTCTGTCTGGGTCTGCATGAGCGGCCCCTGTGTTTAGGGAGCCGTTACCGGGCTCGCCCTCCCCACGTTCTCCCCCCCGCTGAGAATAGCTGCAACAGAGGGAGCGGGGTTAAGGAAACTAAAAACCCTCAAGGGCCAGTAATTCTGCACCAGTCCAGACATGTCTCTTCTTCCTCTGCGCTCATATATCACTCCGACCCTGCGCCAAAACAACTAATTGCCTTTCACACCTTTGCCGTTTGTTGAGGGATCGGGAACGCTTCCTGCAGGCAAGAAGCAACCGCACGTATAAACTGTACAAGTGCGCATTTACAGGCCTCTCTACCAGCCCAGTGTGGTATTATGGGGGATGCTAGTGGTCATTCTCTGTGCCAGAGGTGTCAAATATGCGGCCCACGGGCCAAAACCGGCCCTCCAGAGGGTCCGATCCGGTCCAGGGGACAACTTTGTAAAGCGTAAAAATTACAGAGAAGACATTAACCATGGCAAGTTGTTTTGATCATAGAGTTAAATTCTAGATTATACATTGTTCTTTTGCTGTTTTGTGTCTCATTTTTGTCATATTTTTCTTGTTTTCTTCATTTTGTGTTTTGCTTGATTCGCTGTTTGTTCATTTTTTGTCTCTTTTTCACTTTGTGTCTCATTTTTGTAATATTTTGTCTTGTTTTTTGTCTTACTTTTGTCATTTGTCTCATGTTTTTGTGATTTTGTTTCTCATTTTTGTCATTTTGTGTTTTGCTTGATTCGCTGTTTGTTCATTTTTGTCTCTTTTTTCACTTTGTGTCTCATTTTTGTAATATTTCGTCTTGTTTTTTGTCTTACTTTTGTCATTTGTCTCATGTTTTTGTGATTTTGTTTCTCGTTTTGGTCATTTTCTGTTTCCTTTTTGTCTTGCTTGTGTTTTTTGTCACTTTTGTCATTTTGTGTTTTGCTTTATTTGTAATTTTGCGTCTTGTTTCTGTCATTTCGCATCCCATTTTTGTCATTTTTTTGTCTCAATTTTGTAATTTTGTGTCTTTTTTCGGCTGGCCTGTGTCATTCGTCTGATTTTTTTTGGTTGCTTTGTAAGTTTTTCGTCCGATTTTTCATCACATCTGGAACTGAATGATGTTGTATTTCACTTTATGACTAAAAACGATAAAAGTCAGAGCAAAAATGACAAAAAAATAAGACAAAATAACAAAAATGAGACACAAAATGACAAAAAAATAGACAAATGACACGAAACAAAATGATGTTTTGTAAAAAGGTAACAATAATTCTTTGAATGTGAACATTGCCAGAACATTTTTTTTTTCCACTAAAGCAAAGGAAACATTTGGAGTTGTGGTTATTTATGGGTGATTATGCTGTGATTTTACTGGTTACTTGAGATCAAATTGGGCTGAATGTGGCCCCTTGGATGACTGTGACACCCCTGCTCATCTTCATCTGACTCCAGGGGTCAGTAATAGCCACGTATATGTCCAACCTTCTGCTTCTTTCTTCTGTGAAATCAGTGGACGGGTTCATTTACTTTAATCTAAATACCTGCGTAAGCACATAAGCATTCACTGGGAGCTCCAAAATTACATAAAAGATTAACACGTAATTTGCTGTGGGTGCATCACGGGCGTCTGATTTATTTTGTTTATGCTGATAAAAGAGCAGCAGCTGTTCTTGAATAGCAGCAAACCAAACTTGGCTGCGCTCAGACACTCAGGGCCTTGAGCCGAGATGATTTTCCTGCCTGCTGCATTGTTGTTGTTTTTTTCTTTTCTCTCTCCCCAGTTTTCCACTCTCGGAGCACAGGAACCCTCAAGATCCCGATCTGGTAAACAATGACGAGTCATCTGTTGGTTCTTCTCTTCTCCCTCTTGCTGATTTACAGAAGAAAGAGGCAGAAATGAAGCGATGCAGAGGGACACACACCCAGATCCTGGAGCGTCTGAACGCACACACACTCCTCCCCGCCTCAAAGGGGACTCTAATAAACCATAAGTGCCTCTGAAATATTAACTAGATGCTGCGAGCAAAATCCCTGCAGATCCACAGACGCTGCCATCTTCAATCTAGCCCCAAAAACAAATTGCACTTCTCCTCCTCCTCCTCCTCATCTCCTCATGCCTCGTCGCCCTCTCCTGCCGTCCATCACAGGCTGATACTTACACATGACCGGGGCCAAACCGCCGACCACAGAGCGCCTCGGCGTGGCCCCAGACTTTCTAGCATCGATCTGAAACATCAGACTATAACTGCTGTCTGTGCTGAAGCTGCCACCCTGCTGCTGGATGCATATTAATCCAGATGCATCAACACGTATTTGCGATGGAGCCACGTTACCCAGACACCTCGTGTTCGTTCGGGCGGAAAATTTAGATGCATCAGTCGACTTTAATTACATTCAGAGACAACATTCTGGCACCTGAAGAGCGAGAAGTCACTTGAAAATGTAGCTAATGTTGCTTTTTTGCATTAAAGTCGACTTATTACATCATCATCTAACGACTCGTGGGTGCTGATGACCGTGATCTTGGCGATCCAAGCGTCTCATATTGACAGATCGGATCCTGAACGCCTCCCTTTAGCCGTGACCTCCGCAAACGCATCCGTCTCCTTTTGCCCTCTCCATCCCTTTCCCTCCAGCTATTGCTGATCATTTATAGATTTCCCATTACGGCCAGAACACAGGCATCGATCCCTCACCTCTCTGCTTCCTCCCCCTCGAGTATTAGCGAGAGGGTGATATCATACGCACAGGAGCACATGCAAAACGCTGCATGAAGCGGTTGCTATGCGCTGCCGGCACCTTTCGCTGCGACCACACGGGCCGGGAGAGGATTTACAGCCGGAGCTGGATCATAAAAATCTGCACCTCGGGCTGCGTTCAATAAGAAATAACCAAATAAAAGTGAGAAAAGAAAACCCAGAGAGGTGGAAGAAATGGATCTTCTTGAATGACTATAGTTTTTTTGGGGGGAGAATGTGTGTGTGTGAGTGCCTGTTTTAATTCAAAAATAAAACACTTCCTCCTCAGGCTAGAAGAAAAGAGAGAGATCAAGAAAAACAGAAGGAGAAGAGCGGAAAAAAAGGAGAGGGAGGGAAAGAGAATCATCTCTCCTCTCTCTCTTCCTCGGCTCCTGGTATATCACTAGGTAGCATCCTGGGGCTTGGTGATGGCAGATTGCATTAGAGATATGGGCCTGATATTTCATCTAGCCTTTATTACATTTAGTTCACATCAATCGGCTGGCAGCCTGGAGGTAAGAGCTATTTGGCACATGGCCGGACTCCCCCTGAAATGAAATCCTGAATTAAAGTGCCACCTCAGACGTAGAACGCCTGCATAAGGCTGCCGATTTGATTGCTGCAGCAGAGCCGCGGTTTTGGCCACGCTGCACCGTCCACAGCGCTGACTGTTTGAACCCACTGAGGGAAAATCACCAGCTGGCCAGGGATATTAGCCAGAGTTCAGAACCCTTGCCTGGGCTGACCAAGCACTTTTCTCCGTTTTATAAAAGGCCTAAAGTGCCCAAGAGAGGGGGGAGGAGACGATGGCTGATGAGCACTTTCACACAGACAGGTTGGACGCCAAAACATATGTTCATTTACCGTCTTTATGACCATGATATCTGCATTTTTTTCTTCCCTCTTCCCTTTCCTTCGACACATTTCCGTGATCAGCAGTCTAGACCACACGGCTCTGCGTCTTTCAGGTAACACGGCTCCGGTTTTCTCGGCTGCCGTCTCCGTAATCCCGGCTGTCATGCAGATTTGCAGCCTTGACCGAGATGCTGAGCCCTTCCACCTCTGCACCCCTCTGGCTCTCCTCGCCCTAACCTCGCCGGAGACCGTGAAAAACATGCAAAAATCTACTCTCCGGCTCGCTCTCTCACACGGCCGTGCCTAATCATACAGGCAAAAAAAAAAAAAAAAGGAAAAAAAGGAAGCAACCCATAACAGTGCTATGGGGCTCGGATCAATCTGGGTAAAAAGCATAACACAGGACAGAGAGAGCAGGAATATCGAGCCGCACTTCGCCTTTTTCCACTTATTTTTGCTGCTATTTATGTGCCCCAAAGGGGAAAAGCTTCTTCCATGGAAAACAGAAGGGCAAACACATTAGTGTTAGAGGTTATGCATAAATAAATGTTGCCGTGTTTTGCTAATGGGCTTTTTTATAAACGGGGCTTATCACGGCACAGGCTGGATGTATAGATGGATTAAAGGGAGAGGGAAGCACAGCAGCTAGTCTTACAAACTAACAGTTGCTTACATGCTTGCGGAGTTACTCACCCGTAGACGCCCACCCACACTGACTATTTCTCATACACAGACACACACACACACATGCTGATGCATACGGGATGAAGGAGACTGAGTGGGAGTTTGTGTTAGAGGGCAGGCCAAGGCCTTCCTCCCTCCAGGCGAGAGTAAAAAAAAAAAGTGTTAAAAGAAGCCCCTATCCCAATAAAACTGTCTGTGGAGAGGAGAAAAACAGCGGGCATTTCGGTTTTCTCTTCCTCCTCCTGCCCTGCATGCCTTTGGGCTGTGAGAAACTGCTTGACACACTGCTTATCAACAGCTGAGCCGCCTCTCTCTCTCTCTCTCTCTCTCCAACTCCCACTACAGCGGGAAGCCCGGCGTGCTACAAGCGTTGACACTGTGACGCTGGTGTTAAAGCGCAGGAGCATATTGTGAAAAAGAGATAATTACGCAAGGGTTTTTTTGTGCCTTTGACAAAAAAAAACCCAAAAACTAAACAAAAACAGGAGACACAAAAGCAGGAGACATCAAAATAACATTTCCAGTTCAGTGCAGGCAACCGTGTGAATAGAAACCGACAATCATTACAAAAAAAAAGCCTTTCACCAAAGCTGCCATTGATGTAGTCATGAAAGTAACATTTTTCTCCTGGCCAGACAAAGTGCTTTGTCAGTGAACAATGCAGGAACAACCCATCGAGGATTATTAATCCTTCAATTTGCAGCCAGACAGGAGACTGGTGCGAGGGAAAGGAGGGATAAATGGAAGTGATTGTACAAAAAACTGCACTCATCAATCTCGTCTGGTCGTTTCAAAACGGACCAAATGGACTCAAAAGTGGCGAGACGTGCCGCGTTCGCTCTGACTCGGTTGTATAAAAGCGGATTAAACAATAGAGACCAACTTCTTCCTCCTTCCTCTGAGGTTACAGACAATAGAGGACCATATGATTTGGATTATTCATGTCTCTGAGAAAGGAAACTGACCGATGTGCTCATATCCAGATAAACAGCTGGCTCCCATTCTCTGCTCCTTCGACTTTTCTGTTTACTCCCTCCACCTCTTCAGCTTTTGAAACACATCGGGACTCTTTTCTTTCATCCTATCTTGTCGTCCTTTCCTCACTGCCCTAAAGAATTCCAAAAGCGGCATTTGATTATCAGATGGAGGAGGATTACAGCTGCAGTCTTGATAATGTCATACGGGCTGTTCAACATTCAAATATGAATTTTTATAAACTTCCAACATCTGCTTCTAAGCAGCACAAGATGAAAATGAAGTATCTCCTGGCAGAGAAAGTATTTTTTGGTCCTTCATCATCAGTTTGGCCAGTGGAAAGAACACATGGACTAATTATTGAGCTGAATCTGAATCACTGCTTCCACTCAGGGTTTTATTGTGACCTGTTGTCTGTGTTCACCGGCGTGCGAAAGAGATCTAAAACCTTGAGCTGCGGAAACCGAAATGAGCAACATTTCCTTCTCTCTGAATATTCTGAGGTTACACGGTGCAGCTGATGTGCCCTTGAGCAAGGAATTTAACCTGGTAATGGCCCTGAAGAAGGCTTTAAAAGGCCGGAGCTAAAAGCCAGCAAGCAGCAGAAAATGAGGCTGGTGGTGTGAATGCCAAAAGGATGAACCGAGCTCAGCACTCAGAAACGGAACCGCAGTCTGGTTAACAGTCTGCGCTTTACAGAGAGCTTGTATCTACAATTAAAACTTACTTAGCAGTTGACCTCTTGTGGTCAAAATGTGGAAAAAGGCTTCAGAAACTTGGGAGCCAAAGCGCCAGCAGTGAATCATAACAGTATGTAAAACTCGACAGGAAATTACTTATTGGAGATACGAATGCTTTTGAAGCATACTAATGAAAATGTCAACACAAATCATCATTCAGCCAGAATAATAGTACACCACCAAGTCTTCGTGGTGGAAGCAATTTTGCTGCGATAACAGAGCTGTTTATGGACTTTATTACCGGGACTCCCCTCCCTCCCCGTCTTACTTGCAGTCGAGCCTCTCGATCTCAAAGTGAGGGTTGAAGTTGAGGACGATGCGCTGCGAGGGCTCCGGCGCGTTGATGATCCAGTGGCAGTTCTGGTGGGGGGGGTACTCCAGAGGATAGCCTGGGGATGTGATGTAACCGGCCTCGCTGGCATCCAGGACGCCTCCACACTCTGGTACTGCGATAAGGACGACAGAAGGGTGGGGTTTGGACGCAGTTATCAAGGGTGAAGCTTACAAAACACAGCAACAGTTTTTATTTTATCCTAAACATAACTTTGATTTGTCATTTGCCTGCCAAACCACGCAACTCGGCAGTAAACAGTACACTCCCTGGAGCTGTGACTCAGACGGCGCTCCTTCTTTCACCTCTATATGAAGATGTGATGAGCAACAAATGAACAGTAAAACAAAGAAAGCAATTTAGGCTGTCAGTTAGGGTGAAATTGGACAAACTTCTCCATTGTGGATCGTCAATGCGACCGGGAGCACATGGGTAAGCTATTAAAACAATAAAAGATCATTGCTGCTGCTGCATCTGGTGAGCACAAACACACACAGTAACACACACAGTAACACACACACAGAGAGAAACGCACAGACAGAGTAACACACAGAGCCTCTTTCACCCTCTTCCACACCCAGGCTCTTATCTCTCTACTCCCCCGTTGGGAGCGTTCTCCAAGTGTAATTGTTGCTCCGGCAAGCCAATCTGCAAACATTAGGACACATTCCCTGATCCTATCACGCTCTCCCAGGAACAATAGCCTGCCAATAGCGTTGCTCTGCAGGCCCAGGCAGGAAGTGACACGCAGACGGCTTGTCTAGTGGGGTTCTGGGGGGTCACCCCAACTCTGTAATGAGAAGCTAACGCGGCAACAAAAGGCCCCATTCTGTGTTTGCGCCCCGGCGGCTATGGCGGCTCTCGCGCTTTGCGTTATCTCCCAGAAACACGCTAAACACATAAACTCACATGCACATACAAAAGGAACACGCATACGGGTATTCTGCGCACACACAATGGGGCGACACGCAGAGCATTGTGCGCCGTGGCTCCTTTTTTTATTACTTCTGCATCGGAATACAGTCGCAGCATTATTATTCTTTAGGCAAAACATGTTCTCCATGACAACAGCAGGGGGAGGTTTAGCTCGCTGCCCAACACCGTCTGTGTTTGCTGATGCTCCAGTGGGATCTCTAAATGTAATGAACTTTGTGATATTGAACTCAAAGAGGGGACGAACGCTTCCTCAATATTGTAGCCGCCTTCTGTTGGATAAATAAGAAAAAACAGCACATGGAGGAGGCTGAGGAGGGCTTTATCAGGCAACCAGCTGAATCTTCTGGTATAAAAACGACCAAATGGTGCGCTTAACCACTCAGCCCGCTATTCTTGACATAAATGGGTTGATATTTTTGCCTGTTTCTTTCAGATTTCTGTGGAAGCATCAATAAAAGAAGCGGAAAGAGAGGGGAGGAAAAAGAAAAAAAAGAAAAAAGCAGCACCAAAGGCTTGAAGTGTAATAGACCCTTCAAGTGTTGACATTTCCACCGCCTATTGTGCTTAAAAGGCACACTTAAGATTCTCTGACATTTGATAGAGCTGCGATGGCTTCCTTACTTTGTTACTGGAGAGGAGCTACGCCCACGCTCGCGCATCAGGCGCACACAGCTGCCGGTGATTTCATGTCAGTGCGCGACTCCGGCCGCCCACACGCACGCACACGCAAGACAAATGTACAAGTTCGGCTACACGTGCACGCATGAAGGCTGCTCGCATGAACCGGGATGCATGCTTTAACGCACGCCCACGCGTTGATGTGTGCGTGTCAACACAAACGCGCGTTCAAACGGCCGCCCACGCACACACACTTCCAAAAAAACATGCAGAGGGCCCGTCAGCCACAAACAAAAGTGAGGGGAAATTTTCAAAAACACAGTAGGGATGGTGAAGAATGACAGACAGAAAGAAAGCCACACACACACATATATATACACACACACACAGACATCTCTTTATCTGCTGCGGTTGTGCAGACAGACAGTCATTGTTGGGAAGCCTATGGAGGGAACGGTGTGCAGGAGGCTATCAGCGCGGCGGAGCCTCGGCAGATTAAGCCATTTGGGGAGAATCCTGCAGCCTCAACACTTTTTTCCCTGAGCTGCCCATTCAGTGGCCTCCGAGAAGGATGAAGAGGAGGAGGGAGGAGGATGAGGAGGGGGGTGGGAGAAGGATTACAGTGGGAAGAAGAAAAATGGAAGAGGAATAGGGGAGCGAGAGGATGAAAGAGCAGAACGGGGGAGATGGAGATGAGGAAGGGAAGGTTTTTTTGAAAAAGAAAAAAAGGAGGACGCATGAAGGATGGATTGAGGAGCGAGGCGGGGGGGAGGGAGGGGATTGATCAGAAAGAGGGGGAGGAGGGGAGGGGGAGGTTGATGTATGACAGTCGGGTGCTGAGTGCATAGGTGGGAAGGAGTGACAGGGAGAAGCAGGCGACAGAGGAAAGGTGATGAGGAAGGAGAAATACGGCGGGTGAGGAAGAGGTGGGGACAGGCGGTGTGTGCATGAGAGTGTGTGTGCATGAGAGTGTGTGTGCATGAGAGTGTGTGTGCATGAGAGTGTGTGTGCATGAGAGTGTGTGTGCAGAGAGCCTGATGAGCCTCATTAAGACATGCCTGCTATCCAGCGGCTCCCTGTAGACACTGACCCCACCGGGAAACCTCTGTCAGTCAGCTCTCACACACTGGCATTAGTAGTGTGTGTGTGTGTGTGTGTGTGCATGAGAGAGAGAAAACAAGAAAGAATGCCATTTTTCCCCACATCATGCACTAAATCAAGTGTTTCGAGGAGGTTTTTAATGACAGAAGTGTATGTTTTTGCTAATTGCCTGCATATTCGGTTAGTTAACGTCCATATGAACATGTGTGTGTGCATGTGCATGTGTGTGTCAGGGCATATGTGTGTCTATGTAACAGAAAACAACAAAAATGTCATTTTTCCCCGTATCATGCACTAAATCAACCATTTTGGGAAGATTTTTAATGACAGAAGGGTGTATTTTCGATAATTTCCTGCATATTTAGTTAGCTAACGTCTATGTGAACGCGTGTGTGTGTGTCTGTGCATGTGTGTGTGTGACAGAAAACAACAAAGAATATCATTTTTATCTGCATCATGCACTAAATAAACTGCTTCAAGAAGGATTTTAATGACAGAAGTGTATGTTTTTGCTAATTGCCTGCATATTCAGTTATCTAACATCTATATGAGTGTGTGTGTGTGTGTGTGTGTGTGTGTGTGTGTGTGTGTGTGTGTGTGTGTGTGTGTCCTTGTCAAGCAGAATGTTTTGGCGAGAACAGAACTTGTGGCGTTGGATGAGTAACGCAGGGGGAAGCACTCGGGAGCTGCCAGCGAGCTTCATGAATTACACTGTCTCCTCCACTAGAAGAGCCCATCTGTCTGCACACACACACCAGTGCTGCATATGTTCCTACCGTGCAGCGACAGAAACCCCTATCACATGAGAACAATGACGCTACTCTGTGTGTGTGTTTGCAGAAGCGTGTTTCTCATTTATTCTGGAAGTGAAATTCAGCAAAAAATACTCCAAATATGTATAGATCTCTTTGTAAGCATAGGCAGTATGAATGAAATGAGCAAAATCCATCCTCCTCTGTGCACATTTTCTAGTCACTCCCGATCAAGTCGAACCCACAGATGTCTTTGTACGCGCTGTGAATGCCTTTATCTTCATTATCGGAGAAAATGTGCATATGTCTGCATGTCTCCGCTCACGTTCGGCAGCCTGTGTGTGTGTGTGTGTGTGTGTGTGTGTAGGTGCACGTTCACGCTCTCATTTCTATTAGCTGCCTTATCAGGGAGGCATGGCGTCACGCTCTGGGATAAGCTGCGAGTGCGAGGAGAGGCGCTGATAAATCCCTCCATCATTCCTAGTGTCTCGGGCCCCTCCCTCCCCAGCTTAATTAAAAAGTGCTATCACCCAGAGTGAGGGGAATAAGAGGGGAGAGTGGGCAGCGCTCATCCATTCAGGGGTTGTCCCTCTGACTGCTTTTAATCTCACCCATTCCACACTAGACTGGACTGAAGGAGAGGGGCGAGGGCAGAAAAAATAAATAAAGATTCACTGTCACCGCTCTGTGCTTTAAGACCTTTAAACTGAGGTGTAATGAAAGAGCTCTGGGTGGAAAAGTAGAGCAGCGAGTGTGTAATCTGTGATAAATATCATTAATACGTTGATTTAAAACTTTTTCATTTACTCACAGGTAAAATATATTCAAAAAGAATGAACTGAAAGCAAATAAAGTGGAAAAATAAATGCCATAAAAGCTATTACCAACGCACTAAAATGACATTAACTTCAAGTTCTAATAGCGTTTCACAGGAAATGTTTTACTCCAAGTCTCTATTCACGTCAAATAATGTTCCTAAAACGTTTTAAGTGCAACATTCAGAGGCTGCTGTGAGGATACAGTTACAGGACAATAAAGGTTCTCATGCCAACGTTCAAAAAACACTCCTGTAATGTGATATAGGACCAGCTTTGCCTGCAATATTCTGATGCTCTTCTATAAAACATTCCCTAAGCGTTATGTGACGTCCAAAGAAATGTTCTCAATGCAACATTTGGAGAACACTTTATGAAATGTTTCTATTCTGCCTTTAAAAACATCAATCTGGAAACTTAAAATAATCAAAATCCCCATTGAAAAGACGACTAAAACTTCCTCAGAACAAACAAAAAACAGCTGGGAACTGAAGTTTACCAAGTTTCCTGTCATTTCTCTTCAATTTTTGCATTTATTTATTGCATTTAAATCAGTTATATTTTGCTTTTCGAACAAAATGACTGAATTTTACAAAGTTTCCTGTCATTTCTGTTGCATTTCGAAGATTAATTCTCAACAAAAATCATTTATATTTTGCTTTTACTCCAAAACAATGAAGAAAATGAACATTTTTTTGTAGAGATTCACCGAGATATTAACATTTTTCACCCGTTTTCTTCTCAAAGTGGTAAAAAGTGGGGCAAGAACGTTCTACCTGGGTGAAAATGTTCTATTTCTAACATGGATTTCCCCGTAAAACAGTGCATTCACATTTCTCTTAGTGCTCACTAATATGCGCTGATGTTTTTGGACAGATTCTACATCTTCTGCAGTCATTTATCCAGCAGAATAAATGATCGATAGACCCAGCAAGCAAACAGCAATCAGCTCAGGAATGCAACAAACACACACAGCAGCTTTTTGTTAAACACTGCTTAATGTGTTTAAAGGCGGCATTCTCTTTTAAGAACCAACAAAAGCCACATCAAAAGCAGATAATATCCCCCCAAATCCTCTTTCCCCTCTCTCTGTCTCCCTTTTCCTGCTCCTCCCTCCCTAACAGGATAAGTGCCCCCATGCTAATCAGCTAAATGCACAGTGCTGGCCGTCGTGATCAATGGTTCAATGGATCAATCGAGCAAACAGATGGCTGCTGGTGCCTGCAGGGGGGTAATGGTGTGGGCCTAATCCTAAACACTACCTGCCTACAGTATCATGTCTCCCTGTCCCCCGGTGCACTCCTCAGCATCAAACCTGCACCGCCAAAGCACTTTTCACAAAAGATTTCCCTGTCTGGAGTGGAAACGGCAGAGTCTACATCAGCAAGGGGAAAGCTGTGAAGAATTGAGCTTTGCTGCAGGAGTCTTGGTGATTTGTTGCCACCCTCTACCCCCCACCTTCACTGAATGTTACCTTTCAGTGGAACTGACTGCTTAAAGAAAAAGGCAAAAAAAAAAAAAAAAAAAGCCCATTTTGCGTGAATTGCACTTCTTACAAAAGCCGTTTTATTTTTCCTCCTTTAAATAAATTCACACCCTGAGCTGCTTCCTCTCCTCTTTAGCCCTGCTTTTTGAATCACAGTAAATTCAAAATGCTTTTCCTCTTGACAATGCTAACCCCCTCCAGCTTCCACCTAAACCCGTCCCTGAGCACCCGTTAAGACCCCCTATGCGGCTAATGCGACACACTGAAAGGCCGAGCTCTGTTTTATTTATGGGGGTCTTGTTTTTAATTTCACCCCGAGTGCGGTGGGCTGTTCCAGGGCTTTGTGCGATGCCTGCGACTCCCATACCTGACTGGTATTGAACGGGCCGCTCAGTTTGTCTTCGGCTATGAATGCTAATAGGTGACCTTGTTTTCGCAGCTGATACCTCCGAGGCCGGGCAGATTAAAATACAGAGAAATGCAAAGAACTGAAGGGTGTGGATGCGGAGAGGAGCAGGAGAGAGAAGGCAAAAGAGAAAGAGGAAAACCACAAAGGTGACAAAAAAAATGAGAACATTTATTCAGCCAGGAGCCGACATTTGAAGAAGAAATTATGAAGTGAATAAAAATCAAACTCTGGGAGAAGTAGATACCATAGGTGGAGAGGATGCACAGCCGCCCACTCAATAAACATGCAAATGAGCAGCTTAATGGCTTGAATATTAATGCTTGTGGCATGGAGTAATTAATGTACATGTCACTGAGTCAAACTACCGAGATTACAGCAGGAGTGCAGTGAAGGTCTCTCTGGATAGAAACACAGCAAATACAAGGTCTTGGCACGTGAAAATGAGCCTTTTCTATCCTCTGTTAACTGGGAAACAACCTCAGGCCACAGTGTTGGATTTTCCAGACGTCTTTACTGGATCTTCCACCCAGAGACCGTGTAAGATTTTCACACTTCTGGCTAAGCTGCCCGGGGCGAGCGTCAGTTTGTACCAAAACATTCCACTTTGAGAGAAAGCTTTCGCTACTGTACGCGTATCAAGTTGCCAAAATCCAGATGGGATCGATCGTTAAAAAGCAGGAACTCTTTGCAAAGTAAAAACCTTTAATGTGACTCCGGTGTGCTTAACTTTCACAAGAGCAGAGAGTGTTCTTTTTTTTACATTCTAGATAGTCTTCCTCTCTTTTATCCACAAACTCTCCAGCTCTGGTTGCGATTTTTACCCGACTTTGTCACCCCGGATGACACTGCCACTTCATAAACCCTCTCCATCCAGTGCCATTTTAACTCTCTGACCTCTTCTCGCTTTGATCTTGCCCTTTTCTCTCACACTCTCTGCTGCCTGATGGACAATCCACTCCCCCCCTCGGTCTTCTTTCCTAAGTCTTCCCTTTGTCTCATACGGGCCTGCTCGCTTTTCCTGTGCTTTGTGCAACTTTGCATCTGCTTCTCTGCAGCCACTGTCTTTCTGTCTCCTCAAATCTCCGCTCTGTTCTCCATCAGCCTGTCTTTCCTCTGGCATCTGTGTGCGTAATGTGGCTGTTAGGGGGAGCATGGAGGCAGGGACATGTGGTGCAGTGTCTTGGCAGAGGGGAGTGAGACGGAGAGAAAGTCTGATGACTGCCAAGAGGCTCACATCTGTCTCTGATCAATGGGTATGGGGGCAGCCAGCGGAACACATGCGCTGACTGTCCTATTTAAAACTAGTAGCATACGAAGTGAAGAGAGCTGGGTTTTGTTTTTAAGGAACGCCAGCGGGTGGTGTTGTAAAGGCTCAACAGTCATCATGGGATCACGAACACCCCACCTACTCCCGGTGGAGAGGACCTACAGCACAAATATGCACCTCTACTTACGAGTCCCCCGCGTTTTGGAGCAGTGAATTACATGCAGTGAGGTGAAATGTGGCAACTGTTCCATTTTTACGCAAAAATCCAACCAAACCACAAGCGACCAAAAGCACAAAAACCACCCAACAATATAAGCCTGTGCCACCCGGAGTCCACTGTAAATGCAACAGGAATGTTAGAGGAGGCTGAGTGAGCAGCGAGAGGCCATGTGTCATCCCACCAGTGGCGTCACTTCTCTGCATGGTAAACCCCTGAACCGCTCCAAACCTGAGGTAATTTCTGGTGACATAATAAAGCAACACTAACGAACTATTATTTAATCACTTCCATGCTCAGACTACGCGGTGCCAGCTGACGATAAAGCCATGTTTAATTAGGATTCTGGATACATTCAGCTGCTATGTATGCTATCATGTTCATGCTCCCTCTGGAATAAAGGTGCTTCGTTTTTTGCGTTTTTCAGCGCGACAGTTTAAGTGCCTTAAAGCAAGGCTCTGCATCCAAACCAGCTGCACGACTCCCATTCTGTGGCTCATTCCGAGCTCTAATCTCGCTGCTTATTGTTTTTTGATCGCTCGGAGCGCACGGAGGTGGTGGTGTGCCGCCGCCAGGAGCAGCCGGTAGCTTCGCCTCCAACGCGCACACACAGACCCCAAAGAGCAGCGAGCAGAGGCGCAGAGAGACTCGTGGTGGTTAATAAAGACAGTGGCTGTAACGGTGATGGGATTAGTTAAAGCCTAAAATGACAGTGTAGCTTTTACGCACGGGTTTGTGGACGCCAGCAGCACAGTAAAATAGCAGGATGGAGACAAGAATGCACCTAAAACCTGCTCCCATCGAGGTGTGAAAACCGTTTTAATCAGGAAGTGGTTTGTTTATTTCCAATTGTGAATAAACAGAAAGATAAACGCACAAATAATAGTGAGTTTTGGAATTTCAGATGCCTCCCGTACAGCCAGTATCACCATGAATATCATCAGATTATTCACAGCTCAGTGAGCGGATGGTCTCCGTAGAGCTGGGACACATACTTGCTTCCGATTCTCTAAATATTTCATTAAAACCCTCAAAAGTTATAAGTCAGACTGTTTTAAATGAGTATAATTTAGAATTTTAATCAAACAAACACACGAGGCCTTCAAATGCACATTAAATAAAGCCTTCAGTCCAGATCCTTCTGCCCATGTTCACCATATTCAGTGGAAATAAAACATCCAAAAGAGCAGGAAGATCCCACAATAGCTTCATCATGCCAGTGGATGACAATAATGTGAAACACATGACGCGGAACAATGGATTTTCTTCTTTTAAAAATGTTAAAAACACTGTAATTGTAATCCAAGAAGGCGAACTGAAAGGTAATTTATGGACTAAATATGCGCATTTGTGGTTTCTAATCTATTTTCTGTTCATTTGATACGCTTTGGTTCACACAGAACATCCACAAATCAAGAAGTAGAACTACAACTCACCTTCTTCTCCTTTGACTCTCAACGCCAGATGACACATTGCCATTAAAAATCCAAACACCGAGGATGCAAAATCCATCTTGGCTGATGGGGAAAAAGGAAAAAAAAAAAAAACTTGTGCGGAGCGTTTAGTATCTACTGTTCCACCTCGTAGGAGAGAAATGCTGCTGTTCCAAGCAAAAATCCACACCCGATCGGCAGCACTCACAACTGAGCCACTTCAGCGAGAATCCCACGGTGTTTGCTAAACCATTGGTGGAGAGAACTGTGTGCCAACTACATGTCATTGAGGGAATTGGGGAAATGTGATCAGCGCAGCCCTTTTAGTCCATTTAGAGGCGCGATGCCGCTGACAGCTCATCCAAAAAACAACAACAAACAAGCAGAAAAACAGCCAAGAAACAAACTCCGTGATTAATACTGCGTGAGCTCGGCAGCTGGGAGGAGAGATGTGCGCTCCGGAGAGTCTGGACAGCGGCTCCAGGGCGCGTCAAGTTCCGATCGAGACGCTCCCCTGTCCGCGTATCTCCCTCTCTGCGTCCCCGCGTAATTTTGCGCACACGAGGTTCGGTTAAGTCCACAGAAAGCAGCGTCTCCAAACCCCCCCTGGACAACCTCAGTGTCTCCGAGTGTCAGCAGCTGCTTGTAAACGAGGCACCAAAGTAACAGGAGAATGAAGGAAAAGTAGCGCGCCGTGGATTCATGTCACGCCGCTCCTCTTTCCCGTGTGCGCCTCTCTCCGGTCGCGGCTCCGTGCAGCCCTGCGCTCCGCTCCGACGCCAGCGTGTGTCCCCGTGTGCGCGTCTGCGAGGTGTGTGTGGAGTGTGTGTGTGAGTGATCGCGCTTTTGAGCCGAGCAGCTATCGCGTTACAGTCACGGCGCCTCGGCTCCGCCCCCTCCCGTCAGTCGCCGATTATAGGGAGGGAGAAAGAGAGAGAGAGAGTGTGTTCTCCCTCTCCTGTAGCTTTCTCCCCTTTCCCTCTCCCTCTCTGTCTCTGACACACAAACAGAGCCCCCCCCCCCCCCCCCCCCCCCCCCCCCCATTAGATACCACAGATATGAAGCCTCCCATAGATAAGGGCCAGATAAAGCGCATTGTAATGGTAAACCAGGGCTGCTCTGCTCCTGGGGCTGTTTTTTTAAAGGATGAGGGAATTTAAAAGAATATACATCACAGAAGGAGTGAGAAAGGGAAGGGTGGCTGCCTGGTGGAGAGGAGAGGGTGGCACATGGCTGCTTTTTTTTTTTGCCACATCTAAGTTTCCAAACTGAGTGGAGGGAGAGCCCACCTCAGCCCTGCCCAATCTCAGCCCTGCAATCAACAAGCCTAAATACAGAGCAGGGAAGAAGGCTGTGTAATGACACAGTAGTGAGCCCAAAATAATCTGCTGAGAAAGGCCTCTCCATGTGCCCTGCCTATGGCTTGTATTACCGTGTAGCGTAATGGACTGGCTGTGTAATGAGGTACAGTATGTGGCCTGGATGGCAGCTTTATTTGGAAGGCTGCATTCCTAAAGGTCAGGACACAGAAAGGGGGGAACTTTATTGTAATGCACCTTCTTGGTTGGAAGCTCTTCTAGCTACAGGTGCATTCACTTTAACCCTTGTGTCGTCCTGCAGGTCAAAATTGACCCGTTTTAAAGTTTGAAAATGTGGGAAAAAACAGATATTTTCACAGTGAAACTTCTGATGTCCACATTTAAAACATTTTTGGGAATTTTTTGAACATTTTTTGGGTGGAAAAAAAGAAAGGTTAAAAATGTTTAAGAACATTTTCCCCAAAAAATCACGGCCAGTATGAAAAACCTTCAAGCAGCACCAGGTCACTTTCTGTTCTCTCCCCTCCCTCCCAGTCTCCAGGGGTCATTTGATACGCTATGTAGCCATAATGCTGACAGTAAGTTTTGGCATTGAAAAATGTTGAATTCAAAGCGAAAATACAAACATTGAACTTTCATTCTTACTGGCAGTGTTTTCACGTGAGGGGCGGGGCTTATAGCTCGAGAACGCCCTTCTTGTTTTTGAGGAAAGGTGACAGGAGCAGATTGCCCTGTGCTGGCTAACGCCATTTTCGTTTGACCAAGCATGGATCAGAGTTCACCTGGACCTGGGACTTCGAAAACGCCAGTAAGTCTGTTTCTCTTTGTACGTATTAGTATATAATATTTTTCCACACAGAACCTTGTGGCGTTAAAACCACTTTAGGATTCATATTATGCTAATTTAGCAAACGTGCTAACGTTCTCTAAGCTAGCCAATGCATAATCAAGGATTTAGCCCGCAGAATCAAGGATTTTTACCTGCGTTTTTTCTGGAGGGGCTAAGTTGTGGCGAAATAATATTTAAGTTATTTAACCCGTTGCGCTTCAGTTGCGCTTCAGTGTTCCACCCGCGGTACACTTTGAGATCTGCATAAGCAATTTGCTAAATGTCTGAAACTGCAAACGCAATTACACAAACACTATACGCCGATGGAAAGCTTAGATTCTCATGAATCCGCCGGTATAAACCACTTTCAGATGTGATTACCACAGCGAGTAATATAAACACATTTGTCCGACAAACAACGAATATCCATCCATCCGTTCTCTGTACACGGCTTCAACGCACACAGCGCACATTTAAAACATTTTTGGGAAATTTTTGAACATTTTTTGGGTGAAAAAAAGAAATGTTAAAAATGTTTAAGAACATTTCCCCCAAAAAATCAACCAAAATCCAGTGAATTTTTTGTGAATGTTCTTAAAGAAATTATTAGAAGTTTTACTGATATATATGAAATCATTTTAGATATTTGTAGGATTTTTTTTGGAAGATTTTTACTCAATGTTCTTTCCAAACTTGATGGATTTTTTAAAAATAAAATTTTCAAGGGAAATTTTTTAAGGAATTATTGGAATTATTCCTTTTTAAATGAGACACCCTATTATAAAATGATTTTGAAGAAATAGCGTGATTTTACGGTTAGAGGTGGTTGATTTTCTCAATCTCTTGATTAGTTTAAGGACTAATTTGATTTTTTTTTTTTTACATTTTCGGATATTTCCTTTAAGAACATTCAGAAAAAAAATCTACCAAAATCCAGCGACTTTGTATATATATATATATATATATATATATATATATATATATATATATATATATATACGTGTAATCATTTTAGATAGTTTTAGGATTTTTGGAGGAAATTTTCACTCATTTTTTGAAAATATTTCCAAGAATTTTCTTGCCAAATTTGGGTGATTTTTTAAAATAAAAAATTTCAAAGGAAACTTTTAAGGTATCGTTGGAGGTTTTGCAAATTTTCAGAAATTTTGCAGAATTTTTGGATTTTTTTCAAACAAGGAAACAATATTTTTTGGTGCCCGTAAATGAGGAAAACATAAAGGTCAACAAAAAAAAGCCTTCTTCGCTCAAGAACGATGCCGACAAAACACCCCAACGCCCTTGACACAAGGTTGTACGACAGGTCTGTGTGTCCCCGCCTCACTTTCTGTCTGTCTGTCTGTCACCTCACTCGACTGTCATCCCCCCGCTGCCCCACGCCCCCCAGCTCGACTAGATGCCATCAACTTGCAGCTTTCTTACGGCCCGTCACTCATTTCTAAGCCCACCTTTCGCCCGAGGCCACGGCGGCTGTCACACGTCACTCCGATTGGCTAATCTGAGCCTCTAGGCGGTGCCGTCCTCGCTGGCATGGGCCAGTTGATTCTGCTGGTGAGATTATTCCCCCTCAGAAAGCACTGGTTAGACTCTTTATTTATTTGACGAGTGCAGGCGATCTTTGCTTAACCCTTGATTTGACCCTTTTCCTTGAGATAAAAGGAGAGAAAACACGGCCAGTATGAAAAACCTTCAAGCAGCACCAGGTCACTTTCTGTTCTCCCCCCTCCCTCCCAGTCTCCAGGGGTCATTTGATACTCCTCACTCCCATTTGTCAACATCCCCCCCCTCCGCCATCAGTTCGCAACCCCCCAAATATTGGGTCAATGCATGGCTAATGGAGGCCGACCTGTGAGGCAGATACAGGGGGAATGTTGTGGGTGGAATGCGTTTGTATTTGTCCCACCAGGGATTACACTGACTGCAGTCTTCTGTTGGAGGGTATATGTGGCGGCACTCTGGGTTAAACTACAGGTTTGACAACATGTTGGTGCACTTAAGAGCTCACGGTCGATCAAACTGTGGATTCGAGTACATAGGTTACTACAGATGACATACATTAAGCCTCTTGGTTGCTGTTTTTGCACATTTCTACTCACTTTGGGCTCATTTTTCACAGCAATACAAAGTCCTGCACGTCTATGGAAACAGTAAAACCATGGATAGAAGTACAGAGAACTCAGAAATGTGTTCTGTGCATTATGACAGCTGCAATGCAAGAAACCATCAAAAAAAAGGTTTGATTTCCGTCATTATTTGTTTTACAGAAATTGGAAAAACTACCAAACGTCCACATGTGTTAAAGTGAGGGCTCAACATACTAAAGACATTTAACTATTTAGATTATTCACATTTCTCTGTACATCAAGTGGAGAAAGATATTTCACCGTGCTTCCTTTCCACTTATGCAGCATTTTTTTTTGATTAATTATCTACTCACTCTCTTGTCATCTCTTTGCATCAACACAACAAGCAGTTTATCCCAAAAAATGTGCAGAATTTTGACAGGAACTATTGCTAATTATTCTTTTTAAAATGAGCCACCTAAAATAAAACGATTTTGCAGAAATATCGTGATTTGATTACTCAGTGGAAATGCACATCTCATGATTAATTCAACGACTAATTTGATTCTTTTTTTTAACATTTCATGGCGGATAAGTGATGTAATTTTGGAGATTTTATAAAGAACAAGCAAAGCACTCCAGCTGCTCAGTTGTATCATTTCTGATGGCTGGAATCTTGAAAAAAGCAGAGGCAGAAATCATAGATGTGCCCACAAACAAAACAAAATGACCCTGCACTGCACCCCACCATCACTGTTTTATCTGCGGCTTCTTTGCATTTCTCTAAACCCATCACGGTCTTTTTGGATTGTGCTAAGGCCAAGATGCAGCGATGGCAAGCTGCAAAACTAATTAAACAAGGCGAATTCTGGTGAGACGTTACGATGGATAACTCACCAAAAAGAACCAGGCTTCCCGAATCTTCAAAAAAAAAAAAAAACGAAATGCGTGTCGGAAGTGAGCAAAACAGAGATTCACAACCAAACCCAGAGTGAAATATGGTACCAATTACTGAAAAAATGAAACTCGCATCCTTTCAGGCATGTGCGCGGGCCTGTGTTTTAGGAAGCCACAGGACGGTGCATATCTCGGTGTCGGACTGTTTAAGCATCCCAGCAGACTAATCAAACACTTAACCTGCAGCTGCGGCACGTGAACTCATTTTTCTCGAGCGTTTTCCCTCCGGTTCCGACCATCTGTATTCCCTCTGCCCCAAAATAGAGTCGACAAATGGCTGCCATACAGCCCTCACCTCGGCACACCTGCGCTGCGTTCACTCGTGGGTGGCAGAGGGGAACACAACAGGGTCTTTCTCCCCCCGTTGTATTGATGTGTGTGTGTGAAAGGGAGACGGAGAGGTGGTGGTGGTGTTGGGGGGTAGATACCAGCCGCTGCCATACTGCCTCTCTTATCACAACCTGCCCCGGAGACTGACAGCATGACTGATAACTCTCCCTCTTTCTCTTTTCCCTCCCGTCCTCCGTCACACACAAACACATATCTCTACTCTCTCAGCACCTCTCCTCCTCCTTCTCCTCCTCCACTCTCCCCTCGTTCGCCTGTTAATGCCGTTCTCCAGTCGGTCGGCCGGCTGTAGGTTCAAGCAGGAAGCTGTGTGAAAGTCTGCTGCTCTTTTGGAGACGCTGAGTGATCCCCGGTTGAGGCCTTCAGCTTTCTTCTCTTCATCACAGACAGACAGCTTTAGATCCAACACTGGGAGATAAGCTGGAGATAGCCTGGACTTGACCCTATCAGCATCTTTAGAGTCTGTCAGAGTGTGTGTGTGTGTTAGAGTGTGTGTGTTAGTGTGTGTGGGTGGGGCTACAGCCATTCTAAGCACATCAAGAGTGGACAGTTTTCATTCAAACCCCTCAGCCAGCGATACCGGGGTTTTATAGCTTTTTTTTGTTGTTGTTGTTGGCAAAAACACACACAGTGGAGGACATATTAGAGATACAGTAGAACAGAACAGGGGTGTCAAACATGAGGCCCGCGGGCAAAAACCGGCCCTCCAGAGGGTCCAATCAGGCCCTCAAAGTGTAAAAATTACAGAGAAGACATTAACTGCAGACTGGAAATTAGAAAAACTATAAAGGTAGAATGTTAGATTGCTCATTGTTCTTTTGTCATTTTCTGTCTCATTTTTGTATTATTTTTTTGTCTGGTTTGTCTCATGTTTTTGTCGTTTTCTGTTTCCTTTTTGTCTTGCTTGCATTTTTGTCAATTTTTTTTGTTGTTTTGTTGCTTTTTTGTCATTTTTTTGTCGCATTTGTGTCCATTTTTTGTCGCTTTGTAACTTTTGTCAAATTATTTGTCTCTTTTTTAATTTGTTTTGTATCGTTTGTCTCATGTTTGTCATTTTGTGTCTCATTTTTGTAATGTTTCGTCTTGTTTTTGTTGTTTTTTTGTCTGGCTTTTGTAATTTGTCTCATGCTTTTGTATCGCTTGTGCTTTTTTGTCATTTTGTGTTTTGTTTTATATCATTTTTTTCATCTGCTTTTTTGATTTCTTTCTCGTTTTTGTCATTTTTGGTCTCGTTTGTGTCATTTGTTTAATTTTTTTGTCTCGTTTTTGTCGTTTGTCCATTTTTTTGTCGCTTTAACTATTTTGTCGAATTTTTTGCCTCTTTTTTCTTTTGTTTTGTGTCATTTGTCTCATTTTACGACTGATTTTTGTAATATTTTGTCTTGTTTTAGTTGTTTTTTGTCTGACTTTTGTCATTTTGATCATAAAGTAAAACAATATATCGTTCAGCTTCAGATATCTGTGGCTAAATGTTGTGTTCCTTTGTAGACACATTGTGATCTGGAAGTTGTCATGTGTAAACGATAAACTGAGGCTGAATGTTGTTGAAATTTAATTTATTTTTCTTCAGAAGTTTCAGGTTGTTCATGATGTTTTGTAAAAAGATAGTTCCTTAAATGTGAACATTTAAGAATGTACTTTTTTGCACGAAAACAAGGGAAGAATTTGGATTTGTCATTAGTTATTTCTACGTTATTATGCTGGGATTTTACTGGTCCGGTCCACTTGAGATCAAATTGGGCTGAATGTGGAACCTGAACTAAGATGACTTTGACACCCCTGCTTTAGAATATAGCTTTAAAATGACACCCGTTGCATCTTTAATCACAGAAACGTTCTGTTTGTTGTATTTTTATCGTCACACTGCTCTCTCTCTCTGCTGCAGTGACCCAATTTCCCCTTGGGATCATTAAAAATTCAACTGATCTTTATCTCTTGAATACATCTGCACTCACACACACATCCTAAACTAACCTGCGTTACTTCCAGATATACCCCCGCAGTAATCCCTGCAGTAAAAGGAGGATCTCCCCTTTTCACCAGCAGGCACCCATCACAAATCTCTCTGCTATTTCTGGACTCAGATTCCTGATGGGCCACCCAGGCTATGGGCATGCCCTGGCCAGGTTAATAATTACACCCATGCACACGCCGCTTTACTGCACATCTTGCCTCTGCTGTGCTGGCATCGGATTGTATGGAAACATCTGGTGTCTGTCTGCTCTCTTAGCACTCCTCCTCCTCTTCCTTCTGTATATATGTGTGCAGCTCCGTGCTACCTTCAATAGCAGAAACAGCTCAATCATCAAAACACTTTCAGCTGCAGTTAGAAGCTGCATTCACACCAGGCGGGGAGGAAAACCTCAAAGCGGCAGAAAGGCAGCGTTTTAAGTAAAACACCCTCGGAAACGTCGGGGTTTCGTGATCTTTTTTCCCGCCCAGTGTTGTTTTAAACTCTAATCTGACATTCTGCGGTCGCTCAGATCAGTTTCTCTCTTGTTCTGGCAGCAGAAATAGCAAGACAGTGAGTGCAGTCTGCAGTCACATCCGATGACTAGTCATTAGTCACTGGTTTGCAGTACACAGCTGAGCCTAATGGGGGCAGCCAACTGCATCTGGCCCAAAGGGTGAGAAATCCAAGCTGCAGGCAATCTTTAGAAAACATGCTGTAAATATAAATGAATCTGATGCTAGATTAGGCATATATTCAAATGATAATGGCATTAAGAAGCAGGAAAAACCGAACGTATGACATCTATCCAGACAGATCTCATTTGCTTAATATCCGAAGCATCTCTCGCTGCAGAGTGTTTAAATAAAGCAGAATTTATTAATCATTCAGCAAATAAGTCACAGTGGTTGATCAGCACTTGCCAAATGCCCCATTTTTGATGAACGGTAATTTATTAACCTGCTTAACAAGTTCTTCGAATGCGATGCTGCGGTGATGGCTGCACTGCTGGCTGTGGATCCGGCTGCTGTCAGCTCGCTTCACAAAATGTTGTTTGCTCACTTTAATTGCGAGATGCCTGCTCTATTCCCCAGTCACCTCTTGTTTATGATACAGCATCATTATCCTCTGGATGTTGCAGAGGAGAAAAAAAAAAAAAGAAAGAGGGAGAATGCGTCTCTTCTTCCTTTGCTTCTCTGCTAGGATCTATTTTACTCCTGCTCCGGCTCTTTCATCTCTTTCCACTGGCCTGCTGTGTGTCTTTATAGTCACATCAAAGTGACCTTCGCCACCCTGTTCCCTCCAAAAACCCCCTCCTCTCCTTTTAGTCTGGAGACTAGAGACACACTCGCAGAAAGAGGGGGGGGGTTCTTGCTACACATATTTTCCAAGCAGAAATACAATACCTGACATGTTGAGCAGTTTTCAGATTACAACTGGAGCACGATTGTGTAAAAACTTCACTGCAGATGTTGAACCTTCTGGGCTCCATCTCTTGCTGCTTGACATAAAAACAGGAAAAGAGAGGGATCTACTCCGGGGTGCATTTGTGAATGGAAATTGTCATATTTTAGGCGTGCAGTCCTCCTCGCTTTTGCAGTGTGCGACAGAGCTCCCGCCCCTCGACGAGGTGTTTCGTAGGTTCCAGACCCGCTTCATCGCAGCGGGAAGTAGCGCTTGCATTAGGAGGCAATAATAAAAAAGACAAGAGGCCATTCTCCATGCCTTGTTTACTCTGCGGGGCCTTTATCGCTCGGCCTCTGAAAGGAAAGATCAGCACTTGACAAACCGGGGAGAGAAAACACTGGAGGACAAGTGCATGCTAATGAGAGAGAGTTTTGTTGTTGGAGGGAGATAAAACGAGCTGCAGCGTTGTGTCCTAGCAGAACGCAAAGCAGAATCATGTCTTCATATGTTGTGAAGTCAGGCATCTCACTATTATGTAAGCACACTCCAACTATAGATGAGGTCTTAATGCAACAGTGCATCATCCATGGGTGATTTATTATGTAGCTCGATACATTTATGTGCACAGATGGCATGAATGACTTCACTGCATGATGCATTTAAATTGGCATCATGTCATTTTTTCCTCATTTTTAAAAGACCCCCCATATGGTATTTGTGTTGGTATGAGTGAAATAAGCAGGCAGGATTTCCACCTTGAAGCACAGATTTTACATTCCTCTGTCAGTTTATTATGTCAGCCCATTATGCCAATCCATTTGTTTAACCCTGCTGTTGCCTTCATATAAGGGCACCGTAAAATATTGTTTCCTCATTAGGTGAGCGAAATTTGAGGCAATCCACAGCACACGCCAGAAACCAAGCAGCTTAAACGCTGAACCGGTCATTCTGGCTGGCGAACGGAGCAACAGCAGCAGAGAAAGAAACCATCGACTAAAAAACGCATGGGAAAAAGGTCTGAAACCGAAAGAGGCCACCGGTAAGCTCATGTCTCTCACTGGACTGGTTAACGTGTGCTTTCTGGCTGTGCTGCTGAAGACATGCATTGCCTGGTTGATGGAAGTTCTGTTCAGAAGCGATCTGGGCTGTTTTGAATGCCTGCTGTTTATTTGGCTGGAGATATTTGTTTATATTAGCAGATGAATGGCATTATTTGAATGAGATTTGCTTTATTTTTAATTAATGGGTGAATGCAAAGAGCTGGTAAACTTAAAATATGCCAATGCAGAATCTGTTTAATGTTCGGACGGTCTATTTAAAGTGATTCAGGTAGAAACTGGTTAGTTTGAATGTTTTTCTAGAGTGTAGGTAAGTTTGTTTTTATTTGAACCTGATGGTGTATTATGGGTTTAAAATAATTGGTTATGCAAAATACTTGCTTTAGTTGAAAGCATGTGCATTTATATTTGTTCATTTTTTGTGATTAAAGGTTTTTCACCGAATTCTACCTTCACTGCATAAATTAAATAAAAGAACAGGGTGAAATCCTGTTGCACATCCAGTCCTTCCTTTTCAAGTGTGGGAAGCCATTGCATTAAAAAGACACTTAAAAAAAAATAAATCCACGAAATTTGGAAGAAAATTCTTATAAATATTTTTTAAAAATTAGTAAAAATCTTTCCTAAAAATATCTAAAGTCATTACATATATCAGTGAAACTTCTAATATTTAAGAACATTCACAAAAAAAATATTTTGGTTGATTTTTTTGTGAATGTTCTTAAAAAAAAATTTTCCACCAAAAAATGTTCAAATATTTCCAAAAAATGCTGCAAATGTGGACATCAGAAGTTTCACTGTGAAAATAAACATTTCTTCACATTTTCAAACTTTAAAACGAGTCAATTTGACCTGCAGCCCGACACGAAGATTCGTGTACGTTAATTCATATGAATTCTGAAATGAGGTATTCGAGCAAATTCACTGGAGCTATCCATGCAAAAAAAAAAAAAAGACTTTTTAAAAAATAAATATTGCAAAAATGAAGGGGATTTTGGCTAAAAAAAAGTGATTCAGGCATCTGGGGTTTACTATTTAACGCATGTAAGGAACTAAACCTGTCAGCCTTCACAGTGAGATTTTCTGTGCGAGTTTTCGGACACGTATATTTTACCGTGTTTGAGCAGAGCTGCAGGGACTTTCACATTTACACTATTTTAACGTATGAAATGATCATTTTCACGAGGAGAAAACACACAGATGTGAGTTTTTAGGGGTTTAATGAGTAACTTAGCAGTACTTTCCAATGCCTGTAGCCCTCTTATTGCCATTGGTTCCTACTGAATCCTGTTCGTATTCACCGTAGCAACCCTGGATGTACTACTGGGTCAAAATAAACCACAGCGTCTGGTGTCTGTGCCCGTTTTAATGAAGAAAAAAGTCAGACAGACGAATATAGAGTTTGGCTACATAGCTAATGCTGCTATGATCTGTTCATTGTTGGTTTGTGTCTTTTTCTGACTGTCTGTTGGCAACAATAATATATAGAATATCACCCTTAATCTTTAATTATTTGGTTGCAATCATGTTATCTTTCACCAGGCTGCCAGCTTTTTATTTTATCACTCATTTATGTGTGATTTTCTCCTCTATATTATGTCAACAAACAGAACTGGTGAAACAGAGTGAGCTAAGAGTCGGAGGAACAGGAGAAATATGGAGTCTGACTCCTGTGAAAGTATTGGATTTGAAACATTTCGTGTTCTACGGAGAAATCATGCCAATATTTCAATTAAATGGAGAAAAATGAAGCCAGGGAGGAGAGGGAGCTTGCGGAGACAGATGGGAAGAGGAAGCTGGAGATGCAAAGAGCCGCAGATTAGGAGATTTGCCGTGCATCTGCTGCGGGAGAAGCAGCATGGAGGAAGACGCAACGAAGGGCACGTAAATGGAGGAAGGTGCCATTAACAAAAAATAGGAAGAGGCAGAGAGACGAGGGCACTTAGGATGAGATGGCTGACAATTTAAAAAAGCTAGCGTCTCTGAGAAAGGCGGCTCCCTTAATGTGGTTTAACCCTGATGCGTTCACATTACCATGGTAATCTTATCAATATCGCGCGTATGTTGGTGTGTGTGCTGCAGACAGCCAAGCACTCGGCCCCATTAGCAAAACCTAATTGACTTACAGCCTTTCGGACCACAAAGGTAACATCTGTGTCAGGCATGTAAGTGAACGCCCCGTGTCACCTCACGCAGACACGCAAACACACTTTTAAATGACATTTGCTTCATTGTGCGTCCCTCTGCCACTGATTGACCTTGATACGCACCAGTAGACGCAAAATGGACTGCAACGTCGTCTCCTTGAGATGAGGTAAAGCAGAAAATAGCGACCAAAGAGAGCAGCTTGCTGGGTTTTGATAGAACTGCATGAGAAAATTGGCATTTTACCCCATTTTTAGAGACAGTTTCACCCATTTAAGTTGCTTTGAAATCTGACAATAGCATATTTATACCCCTTGAATATTGTATATTAACTATTTCCTGCTTGGTTTATGTTTTAAATGACTGCACAGCTCCACAAAAATGGTAATATGTTGGAACAGATTCATTGTATTCTTCCCCTATATTTGGTAATGTTGCAAACTTTGGGTTCATCAAGAGTCTTGAGTAGATTTTAAGGATGTGGCAAATGTTAGAAAAATGACCAGCATGCAAGGAATTTTCACACTTAAAAATCAATCTGTAGCTTGAGTTTTATGAAGAAATTAAAGCTGTAAGCACAGTTGGATGGGCTCTCACACACAAACAAAATGTCAAAGTGTTGAGACTTTCTAGCTACATATGCGCAAATGTAATGACTATAACTTCCTGTTACACATGTGTACGTCCCATCTTTTTTTATGGAGTTCTAGAGAGCTGACTAGCTGCGTATTAGGTCATTATACCAATATGCTTTCTAGCATCTAATAAATGTTTTCAGTGAAATTCACTAATGATGACAGAGTGACACTGATAATACTGACAGACTATTAGTCAAAATGGAAGAATGATATCAAGTGTGGACCAGTTTTAGTAGTTAGAGGACCGTTGAGAAAGATCCATCCATGGCAACCCATAATGAAAACATGAAGGCAGATGCAAAAGACACAAAACACTTAAGGTCTACAAAATGCCTCTGACAGGGCTTTTTTTTTCTTCGGCATTGATGCTTTTTGTACTTCAGTAAATACGAATCATTGTGGAAAAAGTCCATGCTTCCATACATGTTCCACAGTATCTTAAATTTCTCGAATTTTGTGCTTTCTTTTACACAAGTAAAGACATTTCCACAATAAATTGGAGCATACAATTTCCCCAGAATGCAGAATGTTTAGTATTTGATGCTCAAAAAGCCTACAAAATTCAACTGGGTTTGATACGTCTGTTTATTCTTGGAAGTCATCGAATATAGGATCTTTTATTAGACCAGTAAACCTTTTTTAAACTGCACAGTAGGGCTGGGCAATAAATTGAATTAATTCGGTTAATTCGCCTTTTTAAAACCTGACGATTTGAAAATTTGCCAAATCGTAAAATCGAGGCGAGCTTAAATATGTAACAATACTCTTCTTCTGCCTTTCATGACTTGTGCACTGGCGTTTGCTTCCGCCTCTCATCTCCTTCCTCTAAAACACTCACATCCCCGTCATGGTGGACAAACAGCAGACGAAGAGTTGGTCGCGAGAAAAGGGCCTCATGTTACATCGATTATATGGAAGTGGTTCAGCTTTGACAAGACTGACACAGAGCAAACTACAGTCATGTGCAAGGTTTGCAAAAGTACTGTGAAAACGAAGTGTAGCAGCACAACTAACCTCTTTCAGCACCTCCAGCAGAGGCTTCCTAAAGAATGGGAAGAGTGCTGGCAGCTACGGGAGGGCAGCATGGCTAGCACTAGCCATAGCAAACAGACCGCAAAGAAACAACAAAAATCGATTAAAATCGTAATTGTCCAAGATGACTAAAAAAAAAAAGAGAGATTTTATTTTTTGGCCATATTGCCCAGCCCTACTGCACAGTCTAATCTTGCAACACTCTCCTTTAAAGACGTAGAGAGATCCGATAGCGTTCTTGATGGTTATTTTCTCAGGCTTCTGTCGTAAATCACACAAGACACTTCAACCGGGCAGAATCTGTGAATTGACTGTTTAATTTCAGTGCAGACAAACACGGCGAAAGGAAACGGCAGCGAGGCATCAACAAAGATGGAGAAAGCAGGAAGAGTGTGACAGGTGAACAAGACAAGCCCACGGATCCATCATTATTTAGCCATGGATATAGAATATCAAATGGAGGACAGGAGACGCCTCCATATCAGCCTGTTATTATTGAAAATGACTAATATATTCTGAAGAGAGAAAAGTCAGAGTGAGAGAGAGATGGATGAGATACGGAATCCGATGGAGACTGACACTCAATCTTTCTGAATAGCAATCCAATAACGTCTCCCGAGTTTCCTTATGGCTAATCAATTGTGCCGCAGCGCAGAAACAAATCACCATATCGCTGAGTCAATAACCGTCAGTCATGGAAATACCTCGCTTCAACTGTCAGTGTTTATCAGGCTCGGCTCGGACAGCAAGGACGGGGAGACGGGTGACACCGGTATGCTCGGTATGCGCTCCCACGGCTCCCTAAGGTGGCCCGGGCTGGTTGTAATTTAGATAGCGATAAGATAGCGAGGTGCTATCAAGCGTGTCCTGACCTCAGGTGAAACCGAGCTCGACCGAGGTAAAGATGGACGACGACGCGCGGCTGACGGGGCAAACACAACAAACAAGTTTATCAGGGAAGGCGAAGAGGTCGCGTCACACCTCCACAACAAACAACACGAATCCTGCAGCGGTGATGCTATTATAATACCCACAGTTCCCCCAGAACACTGCATGCAAATAACCCTTAATCAATACTGCTCACTCCACTGCACATTGCAAAACATAAACACACAAACACAGATCTCTCACAGGGCTCACTGTTCAAACTGGGGGGGGGTGGAGTCTGCCAGTTCTGGTTCTGCAGCCTGAACCTCACGGGCCGTTTCACAATCAGGATCTCCCATCAAGATCAGGAGAGATTCCACTTGAGGAAACAGGGAAGCCATTCTTCCTACCTCATTCGTGCAGGTTTGTAGAGTGAAAGAAGTCCCGACGTTACATCACAAGAGGTGAAAAAGCTCATAAATGATGCATCAGTTTGAACTTTGTGAGCTGTAGAGAAAGAAAAACAAGGGTTAGTGAGTGCAAACAGAGGAAAATACAGTCAATGGAGGGAGAAAAAAAACTCCTCTGGAATCGAATGTGAGGGAGAGAAACTGAATCTTCAGCAGCGTCTTAAAAGTTTCTGAAGTCAGAAGTTCTCACATGAAAAGGTGAAAGTGTTCCAGAGATTAGGAGCAGCCACTGTGAAGGCTCGATCGCTTCTATTTTCGTGCCTCAATCTCTGAACATTTCGGAGCGTCTGGTTGGCCGACTTCGAAATGGGGAATGATGAAGAAAGAGTTCTGCTAAATAAGCCCATTTGAAAGGACTCGTGTTATGTGACCGCACTTTTCTTTTTCCCGTTAGAGGACAAGTGGCTGGGCAGTGGGTGGGAAAAATCTGGGTTGGTGTTTGAAAGGCCTTACACTGCACTTGGAGTGTTGGACGTGTAAATACACAAATGCAAGTCAGGAAAGTTTAAGGTAAAAACACATCTGGGTTGAGTTCACAGCACAAAAACAGTCAGGTAGTGCGTGTTTATGTTACTTTCATGGAAGATTTTACTTGATAAATACATTTAAACATGAGAAAAAGTTGGTCAGCAAGGCTCTGTCTGCCACAACAGTCTGATCTCTGATCTCAACGACAGCTAAGTGCTAAAAGACGCTGTCGGCATGCCTGTATTTAAATTGCGTTGTCGCTAATTAGCACACAGTGGGCTAACTGAGTCCACAGCAGAAACAAGCCTGTCAACATAATGAAAGGCCCTCCAGGCAGAAAGCTTGCAGCAAATGAATCAAGCTGTGAGCTGATTTTTAATTTAAAAATCATGATTTTTCATATAGTTTAAGGTGACAGAGCTATATGGGCTGGTGCTGTACGTTTAATACAGACATAGTGTAGCAAACAATTGAAATGCAACTTTTCTCATCATAAACTGTCGTCAATATTACCAAGTGGAATAATGATAGAACAAAAACATGTAAAACTCTGAAAACATTTAAAAAGCGGTACAAACAAATAATTCTTGAAAAATACCAGGAATGACTGGTTCCAAAATGTTTGTATAACTACCTAGTCATTATGAACTCGTTCCTCCTTGCGTTCTGAATAGATATTGTTAGTCTTTTTTTTTTCTCCTCTTGTCTCCATTTATTTATCATCTTTGATAATGCAGAAACTTTAATTTATGAAAAGGGTTCGGCAATATAAGTTTTTTACTTCAGCCTAAACCCTTTGGTCGCTGATGATGATGATGATGATGATGATGATGATGATGGTGGTGATGATGATGATGATCAATGAATGATTGATATTGTTTTGTATCTTGGACATAATGCTGTATGCCAATTTATAATCTGCTGACCAAATAATAAACTAAACTAAAGTATGACTTCATGTATTTTATAGATGTTTTCATATAAAATACAGCCACTAATCATGTAAACATACACTGACACAGATAATAAATCAACAGAAAGGTTTGAGGATGCTCTAAATATTCACTCTGAGTGGGTTCCAATTTAGTCCATCCATGCAGCGGCTAGGAGACTTGTGCGAAAGATAGATTTTGACACTATCTTCTAAGATCTAGATCATCCTGAGACGCCATTCAGCGATTAACATCTAAGTGGTAACAGATAATGTGTAAATTGCATCGTTTCTTCTTACCCTCGCAGCTGCTAGGACTGGATCCTGTCACATTCTGACCAAAAAAAGCGACAAAAATGAAAATCATCTGCATCCAAAGCTGCAAAAATCAGCTTCTGTGAGTAAATATCACTCCAAGACACACATATTTCAGCATTTCAGGAGCTTTTGCTCCCAAAATGCAGTTCCTCATGTTAGTGAGAAGCTCTGTGCAATCAGCAGCTTTATTAAATTCACCTGTGTGTCCAGCTCGTTATTGGGGAGAAATGTTCATGTTTATTGCATTTATAGATAGATACTTTATTAATCCGAAGGGAAATTCAAGATAAGTTGAAGTAAAAGCTTTATTTTTTTGCTTTGACACTCCTTCATTAAGTTACAATCTGAGTTTTGATTTGAAGACAGTCCAACATGCAAACTTCATCCTCCTAATTCTCCTTCCACGTCAGGATTGATGCCATTCCACCAACTCTGCTCAAACCCATGAACAAATGTCAATCTATCTGTTAGCAACACGACAGAAAAAAGCAGGAGCCACGAAGCCAAACCCGGGCTGCTGCCTCCGTCTCAATAACCTCACTGCAGCTCCGTCGCTATGGTTTTATATTAATTACAGCGAGGCGAAACTGTCAGGGGTTTACCAGCACCGTGATGAATGAAGCATGTGACTGCAGCCGCTGCCAAGCTAGACTTTGACTCATGTCGGTTCTGACCTAGATAAGCCGACACTTAGCAATGTGTGCTTTAAAATTTCCGTCTGAAGTGATTGACATATTAAACATCCCGAGGCTTTTGGTTTTTTTCAGGGCGGAAACGTTCACTTTTGCCTCCTCTGTCCTCCCTGAGCTCATGAATAGAATTACTCACTCAGCGGCTCAGTGACCTGACATTGAAACATAATAAATACTCCAATCAAGAGTCGGTAGAAGAGCGGCTGCTTGCGAACATACATATTCTAAAGTTCTCCGTTTAATTCCTGATTTAATAGTTTTATCCCCCTTTTCAGTTGTTTGAATTGGCAGAAAGTGTCAAAAGAAAAAATGTCTGACTTGTATTTCTAAAGTGGGGCTTTGTTAAGTTAGAAGAAAAGCTTTATATGTGGAGTTCCTTTGTTAGCAGATTAGCAGAATCCTCTTTTGCCTTAATACTGCGTCTCCGCCGCCTTTAATTATAAAATGCAATTAAGAGAGCTCAACTTTCTGACTTGTCATTCTTGAAATGATGGATAAATCCCACGTAAAAGAAGCTTAGCAGAGAGATGTCTGTTTTATTGTTATTTTACCAGGGATGTTTGATTCCAACACCAGCATGGATGGAGAGTATATTTACTCAGATATTACACTGAAGTATTTCCATTTTGTGCTACTTCATACTCCACTAAATTTACCTTCAGTTACTTTGAGGCTTTTAAAATACAACTTGTTTTGTTTGAATAAATGTTAAAATCATGCAGAAGCTTTCAGTACTTTCACATGTAATGGAGTACTCTTACTTTGCTGTGTTGCTGCTTTTACTTAAGTTAATGATCAGAATGCTTTTTGACATTACTGCTAGTCATTGTGATCCACCTATTGCTGATATATTTGAAGTTTTAAATTGAGTTTTGGTGTCTTTTTTTTTTTAAACTAAAGTTGCTCTGCTCTTGAAGCCGCCACACCTCTGCATGTCATACAGTTTTGCACATTTATTACAATAAAAGTGTTATTTTCCCACTATATTGGACTTAATTGGGAGACTTTGGATAATTGAAAAGTTTGTTTAAGGTATCATATTTAGGATTAATTTGAATAAAACACATACAGTCATGTAGAGAGTTAAATAAAAGAAATAGCTTGGGTTCATGTGTCAAATGTATAATTTAGATTTACATTATAAATATGTATTATTAAATATAAATATATTTTCTGATATTACAAAATATTAAAAATAAATCCAGAAAAAAGTGGCAAAAATGGTGTAATATTTTAATGGTTATAAAGTGTAAAAAAAATAAAAACAACCGTGAAAATAATGCCATTTTTTGTCTATTTAAACACAGTAAAACGGTCTAATTTTATCGTTAAAAGCTGTGAAAAAAAAAGTATTCTAAATAATAAAGGACACGTTTTTCTATAATTGTATATTATCTGTAATTTATCAAAACAGGGAAAATCTTTAAAACAACTTTTAGAAACAATTTTTTGGAGGTTTTCCGTCCTTACTTTTCTTTCAAATAACAGCAAATATCTGCAAAATAATTACATTTTTTTGGTGATTTTACAACCAAATGTTATAAACTACCTTACTATTTCTAAAAAAAAAGGTTTTTGATAAGGATTTTATTTACATTTTTGGTCCATTTTTAAAAAAAAACTGTCAACATATTGTTTTTCAATGACTTTACTGATTATCATCTAACTGAACAAAACTGTAAAATGAAAGTAAATCGTTCAAAATAAGTTTGTTAAAACTTTTTTTTTTAAAAACTTACCACACATCTCATTTTGATCCCAGCTAAATCTAATGAGAGACGCTTAAAAAAAACTGCAGAGCAAAATTGACATAATGAGAATCTATCCCCAGGTCAAAAGTCATGATCGTATTTATTTCTTGATGAATTATCAATTAATTAGTCATTTAAGGAGCCTCCTCAGGCAGCTTCCACTGATTGACTGACCTAATATCCAGTTTTCTGATCTTTAAAACAGACTTTTAGTAAGAAGATGAGATTTCTGACGGGTTTCTATCAGAAATACTCAAGGTTAAACGCTTAATGCCTTTATTTCCATCAGTATTTACTGCTCCTGCTGCTCCTCTAAAAGGTGTATTCTAACAGCTCATCACCTTCCTCATATTTTCTGAATGAAACATTCAGATAAAAGCTTTTCCCGATGCCTCTGTTAGTTCCACTTCTGACCACAGTGCAACTCAATTCAGATCAGTCAGTGCATTAAAAATGCTCAAAACTGTGAATATTTTGGCTTTTTAAAAAAATATCAAGAGCTGAAAATCTGCAATTACTCCCAAACAGCTCCTGCCTGAACGCTGTGATCCTGCGACATCACAGACAGACGGTTGCCAATTAGCATCCTCATTAGCGAAAAGCTGCTAAATATACACTTTAAATCCGGTGAGAGGAGTCTGATATGTGTCAGTGTTCACTTTTGAGATTAATTCTGTATCAGAGTTGTGATTTGGAAGCGTCTCCGCTGGTTTGGCTTGCCTCTCGCTGGCTCTGGTGTGTGTGTGTTCGCGCCATCTGCAAGCGAGCAGTGAGTGGTTTCATGGTGACGGGCCCAGTCCACTCTCAGATGTGGTTCAGTGGCTGCTAACCCGGCGGCCATCTTTGATAATGTCACTCGAGTGGGGAAAAGTTCTTTTCCAAAGTGATTTGGAAACAGAAGAAGTATCATCTAATTAGCGGAATATCTTAACGACTTTAAATGTAAGGCTGGGGGAGTCGGAGCTGCACTCAAAGACTCTTATCTGCTGCAGTGTGTGAAGGCGATAGGGTGAGTGGTGGTTGGAGAAAGAAATAGAATGTTATCTTCCTTTCCCTTTCTCCTCCTCCTCCTCCTCTCACCTCTGTTTCTTTTGAAGGCAAAACAACAATACCACCATTAAGTGTCTTTGATGTGAATGGACCCTATACAGTCCTTTCAGCAGCCATCAGCAGAGGGGGGAGGCAGGAACAAGGGGGAGAAAAGGGGAGTTAAGTAGCTGTAATAAAGGACGAGCTTGCTTCAATGCAATCTTTAACTCGGATGTCTTAATTGCAGTTTTAAAAGCGCTATGATGGAAAATAGCTGTGGACGTTCTAGCAAAGCAATGCAATGCAATGCAAGGCACCATAACGTAAAGCAAAGCAACGCAATGCAACGCAACAGAATGCAATGCAACGCAAGGCAACGCAACAGAATGCAATGCAACGCAAGGCAACATAACGTAAAGCAATGCAATGTAGCGCAAAGCAGGGCAACATAACGTAAAGTAACGCAATGTAAAGCAAGGCAACATAACGTAGAGTAAAGCAAAACGAAGTAACATAATGCAAATCAACCCAATGCAACGCAACAGAATGCAATGCAAGGCAACATAACGTAAAGCAACGCAACATAATGTAGAGCAAAGCAATGCAACACAACACAACAGAACGTAATGCAACGCAAGTCATTATAACGTAGAGCAAAGAAAAACGAAGTAACATAATGCAAATCAACACAACCCAATGCAACGCAATGTAAAGTAAGGTAAAATTGAATTAAATTAAAAAGTAGTCATATTTTATCAGGTGTAAAAAGTAAAAACACTGTAAATATTATAATGGAAATCCATCTAATAAAAATACAGTATTTTCCCATAATTTCATGTATTTTCTAGCACAAATCTTACATAATCACACACAGACATATAGGGGTTTTATTTTGTTAATGAAGTATATAAAAACTATGAAACTGCATAGATACATATAATGATAAATTATATAAATGATGCTTTAAAAAAAAATAGATTACAGTACTTATTGGTGTCATAGTCTGATGAACACGCATTTTTCCGTGTAATCATACAAGATATCCATGTAAAATTGCAGAACTGATACTTTTTTCAGTTAATTTTCACAAATTGTATCAAAATTTAGAAGCATCCGCACAATGAAAGTGGAATTTAACAGTTTGATCTATTGAACAGTTGAATCTATTAAATAAAGAAAAAATACTCGTGGAATTATGATAAATTTGCTAATGTGTTTTTATTTTGAATAACTACAGGTTTTCTTTAAAAGACATATTGTTAATTTGTGTCATTTTATAGATATTTTATTTTTATTTATAAAATACAGAAAAATAAAAAAAATTCAAAAAAATTTTACTTTTTAGTTTTTACAGTGTATTTTATTCCTGATGTTGCACATTAGTCTTGGATTGCTCGATATCATCTAAACTAATCTATAGTTTTTCCTGTTTTTGCTTGATTTGATGCTTCTCTTTACCATTGTATGAATTTATTGTTTGCATTTTTTTTGGTGGAAACTACGACAACAACGTCAATCTTTAGCGAACCTCAATTTTTATTTTACCAATTTCTCATGTCACCTGGCAATCATTTTGATTGCTGTATGGTAAACACTCCCAACTTCACACCTTCAGCTCTTGTCTCCCCATTAAGTATAATTTCCCTCGTGCAGATCCGTCTCCTGTACTTTGTCAGCCGATGTCGAAATCGCCTCAAGCCTCTCTCCAACAAGCAAAGAGCTCTCAATAAAAAGCGAAAAAGCTGTCAATCATTTGGCTGCACAGTCCATCAGACACGATTGACAGAGAGCACAAAGTATGTCACAAAATACAATGATGCACAGTATATAACACAGCACATCATTTCACTGTGTTTTACATTAAGAGGCTGGGACATCCAACACGAGGCTTCATCCTCTAAAACAGGGGCGTCAAACATGCGGTCCGTGGGCCAAAACCGGCCCTCCAGAGGGTCCAATCTGCCCCGTAAAATGTAAAAATTACAGAGAAGACATTAACTGAAGATCTTCTACTTTCAGTTCCATATGTTCGCACTGAGCTGGGTAAGGCTTTTGCTTATTCTGCACCTTCTGCCTGGAATATGTTGCAGAAAGACTTCAGATTAACTGAGTTAATCTCATTGAGTGCCTTTAAATCAAAACTGCAAGTTCTTGAGGCCATTTCCACAACTTGTACTTGTTTTTTTATAACTTGTTTTGTAAATTTGATGATTGCTGTTCTTTTTATTTATTTTCTTATTCTTTTTTCGGATATTAATCATGTCTTAACTGTGTGATTTTATAACTGTTTTGTATCTGCTGCTGCCTATCTTGGCCAGGACTCCCTTGGAAAAGAGGTTTTTAATCTCAATGGGATCTTTCCTGGTTAAATAAAGGTTAAATTTTTTTTTAAAAATGCAAATTTTTAATTTATAAAACTGTAATTTAATATAATTATTTCCAGACCATGACCAGTTGTTTTGATCACACTGTAAAATACTACATTGTTCATTGTTCTTTTGTTATTTTGTGTCTCATTTTTGTAATATTTTGTCTCGTTTTTGTTGTTTATTTCTTGTTTTCTTTCTCACTTTTGTAATTTTTTTGTCTCCTTTGTGTCACTTGTGTAATTTTTTTGTCATTTGTCCATTTTTTGCCGCTTTATAACTTTCAAATATTTTGACTCTTTTCGTGTCATTTGTCTTGTTTTTTGTCAATTTGTTTCTCGCTTTTGTCGTTTTATGTCTCATTTTTGTAATCTTTTGTCTTTTTCGTCTGATTCAGTAAAACACTATATTGTTCAGCTCCGGATACCTGTGACTAAATGTTGTGTTACTTTGTAGACATTCTGTGATCTGTAGGTTGTAATGTGTAAATGATAAACTGAGGCAAGATGTTGTTGAAGTTGAATTTGTTTTTCTTAAAAACATTCAGGTTGTTCGTGATGGTTTGTAAAAAGACAATTCCTTAAATGTGAACACTTTCAGAATGTACTAAAACAGAACACTGGGAGTTATGGTTTTCTATCGGTTATTATGCTGTGATTTAACCGGTCTGGTCCATTTGAGAATGTGGCCCCTGAACTAAAATAAATTTGAACAATTCATGGCAGCTTTGAAAGAATTTGAACACACAGGACCAAAATAAAATCATGAGGAATTAAATTGCAAAAAGTCCCTTGCTGATATTTTGGCTATTACTAAACTGTTTCCTAGAAAATAAATTTAGAAATGAATATATATATATACAGTTTGTTGGGGGACGATTTGCATCGCTGCATGCATGAGAGAGGAGACCTGGAATAAGAGGAGAAGGATGATAATCAGAAATAAAGACGGAGAGAGAGAAGGAGGAAGGAAGGAAGCGAGGGGAGAGAGGAGGGAAAGCGATCATATTGCAAGGAGGGTAGAAAGAAGGAGAGAGAAACTGTCATATCTTTGCTGTAATAGGGGAAAGGGAGCCTTTGCTGATTGGAGTTGCCATGGTGACGGTTGGCACCTAGTATATGTGTGCATGATTGTATTTTTGTGTGTGTGAGGGAGTTTTTTGTGCATGTGCTTGTGAGCATCTGGAAATGTTTGTTAGTGTGTGTGCATGTGTGTGTGTGTGTGTGTGTGTGTGTGTGTGTGTGTGTGTGTGTGTGTGGAGATGGAGGTTTGAATGGGGGGGATCTTGTTGTGGGATTATCAGTGTTGTCAAAGGCAAATGAGGAAGGGGACCAGAGAGGCTCCACAAAGCCTACTAGCCAGCTCAGGATGGCAAACACACCGTAAACACACAGCCAGGAGAGGAGTGTGTGAGCGAGAGAGATGCTGATCTTTAACACTGATGATATTGAGGATATTCGTGGTCCGATTGCGGGTAACGACTGCAGCCACTCTCGTTATTTCCACGTTCCATCTAAAGGTCATAAAAACAGCTTCTCAGTGTTTTTGGGAGGTCACAAACCTGTTTGTCGAGCCACCACCTTGCATGTCACACTCATTATTAATAACGGCCGCGGTGCCGCAGCGTGTCACTCCCCGATTGGGGTCAATGTGCTTTCAATTTGAGCGAGCCGAGCATCAAAACTGAAGATGGTTTGGGAGCAGGCCGGCTGCCATGCTGCTATAAAACCCACAAAGCAGCAGAATGATGGATGTGTTGAGTCTAATGGCCTGTGCGACTGTACAACTGTGTCTAAGAGGATGAATCTGTGACACCGAGTGGTTTTTTTGGACCTGCCGATGTGTTTCTGCTTCCCACACTTCACACAGATCCCCTGTCAGTCAACGCCGTCGTGTCTTTTTTGGATTTTCGAGCGAATATCACCGCTCATGCTAACGAGCCGTTTCTTGTGTGGAATGTAAAATGCATCACTTGATGTGTGCTAAAGGGCTGCCCAAGAAAACAGCCACCAGTCAGACAGAAGGTATTAAGAAGGCTATAGGCTGAGCCACTAATCTGTGATAGACAGGTGCATAATGAACATTTATTTATAGACAAACCTAAGCAAGTATATTTATAAAGCACATGCCATACACAAAGGCAATTCAAAGCGCTTTTTTTAAATACACACAAGACTCAATTTAAGAAACACAGCATAAGGCGTTAAGACCCAAGAAACTAATTTGAAAAGAACATGATAAATGCAGGGAAACAAATCAAATCCATCTTTCATAAGTTTGTTCCACCTCTGCAGAGCATAAAATGGTGGTTTGATATGTTTAGTTACCACATGACATCACTGCTTAGAACTTGTGGGACAGATTTTGAGGGGAGAGCAAAGAAAAAAACTATTCCAGCTGTTACTGGAAACTGGAGAGTGACTTTTTTAAAAATCTGATTAAGGTTTAGCTAGCATTGATCTGATGTGGTTATGAAAATTTGGTCCTGAATCCATCATTAGAACGACTTAGTCTTTTAGTTTTCAGCGACAGAAAGTTAAGCTGAGCATTGGTCTAACTAATTTTACTCAAAAGACATCACCAAGAACTTGCCATTTTATTTCCACAAGGTAAAATAGAAGAGGACCAAGGACGGAACCTTGTGGAACTCCACAGATCACACTGCTTTGTTTGGATCATTACTGAATGAGACGGAAGCCTCTTTCACACAGAGATCACACTACAATGCTGATAAGAAGTTCACCTCATTGTGCCATAGTTATGCCAGTTGAGTCTGAAACAAACAAGCCGCCGTCATGCCGCTCCATTGTTTACTTTCTGGCAAATGCCAACATTCTGGATTCAGAAGCGTGACGTGTAGCACAACAGCGTCTGTAACGAGTGTAGCGTGTCACGCAGGTGTAGATTCAGCTCTGGGACAACCTCCACTGCAGGGTGCAACAACAAAACCCTCCATTCTGTCTCTGTACCTTACATACAAACTGAACATAGAGGCAGTAAAAAGGCAGAACAATCCCAGATTAAGAAGATGTGTGAAAGAAGTGAGAGTGATTCTGGTCTTTCCTGGACCAACCATTTTTTAACAGTTGCAGCAAATTTCCAAATATTATATTTACTAAAGAAATGTTTAAAATGAGATCTAGTTGGTAATTACACAATCACTTTCCAACAATGCAGAGCAGGTAGTAGCTTTGGGCTTGTGCTAGTGTTTGCTCTAAGTTGGTTCAACTTGCAAACTTTCTTAGAACTTGTTTTGCACGAGCTAAAGATCCACAACTGAGCCTCGTCATTATGTACACTACTGTTAAAAGTTTGGGGTCACCCAGACAATTTCATGTTTTCCATGAAAACTCACACCTTTATTCATGTGCTATCATAACTGCACAAGGGTTTTCTAATCATCAATGACCCGATTAGCTAACATAATGTAGCATTAGAACACAGGAGTGATGGTTGCTGGAAATGCTCCTCTGTACCCCTATGGAGATATTCCAATTAAAATGTCCAGCTAGAATAGTCATTTACCACATTAATAATGTCTAGACTGTATTTCTGATTGATTTAATGTTATCCTCATTGGAAAAAAACTGATTTTCTTTCAAAAATAAGGACATTTCTAAGTGATCCCAAACTTTTGAACGGTAGTGAACAAAGCTGTTCGAACATCGGTTTCATTATTGAAGCTCCTTCTAGACACACTGTTGCTGAAAGGCAAATAATATTTGTCTTACTTTTCCTGCCATCCAATATTTTGGTTGTTGTACTTTTTTGAATCCAACCACTAAAAGGTTTTAGCTAATTGATCGTACTGTAAATGCTTCTCGGTTGTAGACCAGCCAAGTATTGGAGCCACCTTTTCTTACAGAGTGTCAGTTTGAGATCAGACACTGATTCTCCTTGAACTACATCAGTGTTAAAGGGGTAACAGATACACACTGGGTTACTGCTAAGTACTCCTATGCTGTCTTTCCGTGTGACATAAATTTCATCATCTCCCCAATTCTGCAACACTCTGTGCAAAACCTCTCTGCAGGCTTCTGTGTGCAGCCCAGTTTCTGAGCGACACTAAAAGGGCAGAAGTGTGTACACATGTGTAAAACATAGACGCCAATAGAGTCCCAAAATATCCATAACTGTCCATCTGAAGGGAGTACAATGGAGCCGTGAGCTGTCAATCTTCAAGACTACGCCCTACGCAGCCACAGTAATTAATTAAAAGGTTTTAATATCCAAGGTATGGAGAAAAATAAATGACGACAACAAATCTGTCATTACTTTGCATCCTTTCAGTTTACACTCTGCATTCCTGCTGAGTAAATACAACAATCTGCCTGAGCCTGTTGTCATGTCACTTCTACTTCAATCCCCCGCCGCTGTGGGAAAAGTGCTCGTGTTCATAAATCATTCACTTGTTATTCTGCAACCCAGATTCGGAATAGACGGATGCATGGCAGTCTGCAGCCTCCTATCCCACGTTTTATCTCCCCCTCTCCCAGGCTGTGATAGAAGAAAATCCCAGCGCAAGTTTCAGTCTTGGTAAATGTCAATCTCTGCGAGGTTTAGCGAAGAGACCTGCTTCCATGTGGCCACAACGGGGCCTGTTTTTTCATGACAGCTTCAGCACCGTGATAATTAGGCAGAGGCTGGAGAGGCGAGCTAAAACTGGGATGCCATTTGCAGTGTTTGTGAGTGCATGTGGTGCTGATGGAGAGGAGGAAGAGGAGGAGGAGGAGGGTAACTGAGCTGATCCACAGTACACAATAGACTGGCAGCTGCTGTAAACGATAGCAAGGTCATCGCTGCTGCAGCCGCTCAGTGGGACCGAGTGTGTGTGAGTACATTTGCATCCATTTGTGACAGGTTAAAATGAGAACTTTCCCAACTTTTTTCGTAAAATGCAAATTAAATCAAGTGTATTCACCAAATACATACGAGTAGGGAAGTTAGATTGACGCAAAAAGAACAAAAGTCATCTGAGAAAAATGAAAGAAGCTGTTTACAAGACACACAATCGCTGAATTTCCTTCCCCCTTCTTCATGTTGCTATATCACGTGTCATGTTGTGAGCATGAGACCGTTATGTGGATGTCCGGGATCGCAGCCAGAGCGGCTCATCAGCGATGCTTCTTGTCTCTTAGAGCGTCCGTTTGGAGCTTACACTCCTCAGAAACAAAAGGGGGGAAAAAAAACTGTCTTTTGAATGCCGTTTTTCTCATGTGGCACTTGATGACGTGCAAAAAAACAAACACTTGGAATTCTGCCTCGCGTACGAGTGGGGGTGTGGAACAGAAAATGGAAAGCCGTGCACATAGACAGAGGCACAGACTGTACCTGTGAGCTCAAGTAGTGACGGATAGTGCAGCTGCTGTTATTCAGGTGTTTCTCCTCACTGATGGAGACTCTGACCTCGGCAGGTCAACTCAGAGTAAGCCTTTTTTTTCTCCTTCTTTGGTGAATCAGAAAGGCAGGAAAAGTGACTCTCAGCTTGTGACATTTAGGTTTCAGACCATATCTGCTGCCATTTTAACAGCCTGAATATGCACACAGGCATTTGATTAGACTCCTGTTTAAGTTGAATTTTGGTGAAGCTACACTACTGTTCCAAAGTTTGGGGTCACCCAGGCAACTTCATGTTCTCCATGAAAACTCACACTTTTATTCATGTGCTAACATGAAGCCGCTGACTCATATTATATCGCACAATGTTCATCCATCCATCCATCCATTCTCTATACATCGCTTTATCCTCACTAGGGTCATGGGGGGTGCTGGAGCCTATCCCAGCTGACTTGGGCGAAGGCAGGGGACACCCTGGACAGGTCACCAGTCTGTCACAGGGCTACATATACAGACAAACAATCACACTCACATTCACACCTACGGGCAATTTAGAGTTACCAATTAACCTCAGCATGTTTTTGGACTGTGGGAGGAAGCCGGAGTACCCGGAGAAAACCCACGCATGCACAGGGAGAACATGCAAACTGCACAATGTTCAACGTCTTTGAATAGTGTCGCAGTAAGTTTTCATTTTCACCTCTGTAATTTTTACACTTTGCAGATCGGACCCTCTGGAGGGCCTTATGTTTGACGCCCCTGGTCTAGCCAATAAAGCCAAGAAGGGACAAACAAACAGAACTCTGTAACTTTCCATCATCCTCCATGTGACGATCATAAAAAGAAGTTTGGGTTTAATGAACTCTGGCGTGTAAAGTCACCAATCTAAGAGAGAACGCTGCACAGTGTGGCTGTAAAGCGACTCGAGGAATGAAACTCCAGCATGTAAACAGAGGAGCAGCCTATTGAAAATGTCATATTAGCTATATTTATTAAAATCTCCCTGATATGCCTCGGTGTGCTCTAGATTTCCTTCTGGTGCGATAAGTTTTTTAATGAATTGGCCGGCATCCAGCAGCACAATATTACCCCAACAATGGCAGCCGCCGCACAGCACTAAATATCTGATGGGCTCCGTCGATTCCTCTGCTGATGTGAGGCGCTAAATACGAAGATGCCATTAGTGTGGGCCACACAGTCCCCAGCCATTATCTTAGCAACGCCATCTTGACATAAACATTTTGGAGGCAATTAAAGATTATGCGTGCGTGTGTGTGTGTGAGCTGTCAAAGAGCAATTACGGTGACAATGTCCTCAATGCGGCTCTGGACGGCTCATTTTCATATCAGAGGAGACGGTGATGTTCCACGATTTGATTAATGTGTTTTCAGAAAGATGTGTGCATTTGCAGAGAGAGAGAGAGAGAGGAAAAAAATCAGACAAACAGAAAAACACACACATGGAGATGAGATGGATGCGAGGCGGTAAATGGCTCTTAATTGATGCACTACACCCTTTGTTTCATTATTTACAGGCCTGCCTCATTATTCCAACATTCCCAACTCTAAGTACTCCACAGAGCTGCTTCCGTGATATAAACAAATAGAAAAATAGCAGCGGTTCAGAATAGCAAACGGAGCGGCTTCGTCATTATGGTGCATGTGTGGGGAGGTTTGTGTTATTTTTACAAGTGTGACTGAGCTGGAAGGTTCGGGGTTGGCCGTAACTGAGAAAGCGCGCTATCAGAAAACGCGGTGCAAAATGACGAGCATCTGCAAGTCAAAAAAAATCTGCACGTATCTCTGTGTAAGCAGAAAAATATGCACACGCCGTGTTATATGCACAACAAAAGCGTGTTATTATTAGATTCCATTTCCTCCTTTACTTTTCCATTTCAGCCTTATCTGATTCTTGGATTGCTATAAGCCCAAACCTACATCCTGCTTTATGACTACCAGCTCACACTGCATTTACACATCTGCTCCGTGCGTTATGCGATCAGCCGCACTGACATTTCAAATGAGAGATCACAGAAAGCAGTCATCTTCATCGCTTCTCTCTTGTTTTCCAGAAGCTCTGTTTTCACGAATAGGCCATGAGAGGATGGCAGATTTACAGGGAAAAGATGTGATTCATTGAGACAAAAATCTGTTTTCCGAGCATTTCTAAAAATGAGCATTCCCTCAACTATTACGTCTTAGAAAAGCAAGGTGTTAATATGTCTCATATTGCTAATAATGACCCAGAATCTGCTTTACTTTCTTGCCAGCAGACAGCTTATACGAGTGGGTGTAGATTTTTCTACCTTTAAAACTTTTAACCCTGTAAAACTCACTGTAGCAGAAATACATCATTTAAAAAAAAAATCATATATACCCAGATCCAGAAAAAAATAGCAAAGAAAATCAAAACAAATCTATATTATTTTTGCTAATTTTTTGCTCTTTTCCCCTATATTTGGGTTTATAGATAGATAGATAAAATGGCAAAAAATATATGTATAACCCAAATATAGAAAAAAAATGCAAAATCTCTCTCTCTCTCTCTCTCTCTCTCTCTCTCTATATATATATATATATATATATATATATATATATATTATATATATTATATATATATTTGTGTGTGTGCAAGCGTGTGTATATATATTTCTTTGTGTTTTTTTGCTATTTTTCTATACATGGGTTTATATTTATTTATAAACCCAAATGGCAAAAATTATATATATATATATATATATATATATATATATATATATATATATATATATATATGAGCACAGATATAGTGAAAAAAACTGTACTTTTAACCCTGTAAGATCCAAATATAGAGGAATATATATATACATATATATATATATATATATATATATATATATATATATATATATATATATATATCATTTTTGCCATTTCGGTTTATAAATAAATATAAAACCATGTATGGAAAAAATAGCAAAAAAGGCATATATATATATATATATATATATATATATATATATATGTTGCGTCTTTAATGATGCTCAGACAGCAGCACAATTCAACGTGACTTTACTTCACCATTGCAACATGCATAACAAGGTGCATGGCCGGGCGCATACACCGCGAGGCGCAACCAGTGGACTGTACCAACTAAACAGTCAATAGGGGTGAATACACCACATCATCCCCCTTTTCAGATAGGAACATCACTTTAAAACATTCACAAATAATACTGCATATTTTAACAATATCAGCTTCTAAATGTATGCAAGTATTATAATTTTTTTTTTTATTACACCCATGCTCACTAGTGCAGTAATTTATATTTTCAACATTAATCAATTTATAACTGATCAAACATCTTAGATGTTCAACATTCATTTTTAACTGGTTCAACATTAGAACAATGTGTATAACCTTAGCATGTCAGTTACATCAATACAGCTAGTGCTATTCTTGGTATCTTTTTGGTTTCTTTCGAACACGGTCAGAGCGCCTAACAGTCACTGGTAGTGGTTCTAAAGGTACTGAGGAACTTGAGGGCAGATCGGTGGTAACCTCAACAGGTGTGTCATGTTCAGCCTTTTGTATTTCTGTATCAAAAGTTTCAGTCTCTGTTTCCAACATATCAGGCGGTGACGATCTGGCACGTAGCTGGTCTCCATGACGTCTGTGCACAGTGTCAGTGTCTCTCTCCTTGACCTGATAGGAAACAGGACCTGTTTGTCTCACAACTTGTCCAGGAATCCATTTGTGAGGTCCTCTCGCTGTGTTGCGAAGATACACCTTGTCATCCATTTCGAAAGTGCGGTTTTCTGCCGTATAGTCATGTTGTGCTTTTTGTTGATATTGCTTTTTACGAACCATTTCCTTGGTGTTAGGTTTCAGGAAATCCAGTCTGGTGCGGACATGTTTGTGAAGGAATAAATCCGCTGGAGACTGACCTGTAGTGCAGTTTGGAGTTGTGCGGTATTGTAGCAAAAAGAGTGATAACTTGTCCTCGATGCTGCAGGGCAGGCTGGCAAGTTTCTTCATTCCAGTTTTGAATGTTTGTACGTATCGCTCTGCCAAGCCATTTGACGCAGGATGTCCTGGGGCACTTGAGGTGTGCAAAATGCCATTTTGTGTCACAAAGTTTTGGAATTCTTCAGAGGTGAACGTTGTTGCATTATCAGTCACAATTTGCTCAGGAAGACCATATGATGCAAACAGCCTTCTCAATCTTGTCACTGTTGCTTGAGCGGTTATCTGTGACATGCGAAACACCTCCAACCACTTTGTGTAAGCATCCACGATAATCATAAACATGTTATTCAGAAAGGGTCCCGCAAAGTCTATATGCAGCCTTTTCCAGGACTCCCCCGGAAACTCCCATGGATGGAGTGGAACTTGCTGTGGCATTTTCTGTTCAAGTTGGCATATTTCACATTCTCTGCAGACCTTTTCTATTTCATAATCCAAATTTGGCCACCAGGTGTACTTACGAGCTAGAGCTTTCGACTTCACAATCCCTTGGTGTCCAGAGTGAATCTCTTTCAGCACGGCTTTCCTCATTTTTGTAGGTACGATGACTCGTGTTCCCCACAAAACACAGCCTTGCTCTGTAGAGAGTTCATGTCGCTTTGTATAATAAGTCTTTAGGCTCTCATCTGTTTGAGTAGGCCATCCTTCCATCACATATTTGTAAACTCTTGACAAATCTGAGTCTGTGCGAGTTGCTCTTGCTATTTGAGTAGCATTCAGCGGTGCTTCATTTAAATGTTCTGCAAGCAGGCAATGTACTGTCTCTGAACTTAAAGATGTCCCAACATCACTCGTTTCAGGTAATGGACAACGTGACAGTCCATCTGCATTGCTGTGGTCAGTTGATTTCTTGTACACAATGTGGTAATCATATGCTGACAGGATGATTGCCCATCTTTGAATGCGTGCTGCTGCCAGTGTGGGTAGGCTCTTATATTCACCGAAAAGCGTCAGCAGGGGGCGGTGATCAGTTACCAGAGTAAAATGTCTACCCCACAAATACTGATGAAACTTTTTAACACCATAAATCAGTCCCAGAGCCTCTTTCTCGATCTGAGAATATTTCTTTTCAGCTGGGGATAGCGTGCGAGAGGCATACGCTATGGGCCTTTCCCCCCCGTTTGGCATTGTGTGCTGGATAACTGCACCGATGCCATACGCTGAGGCATCACATGCTAGAGTGAGTGGTAAGGCTGGGTCATAATGTGCTAAGACCCGATCACTTGTTAAAAGTTCCTTGCACTTCACAAAAACTGCCTGCTCACTCTCAGACCATCTCCAAGCAACTTGTTCTCTTAAGAGCTTGTAAAGAGGGGCTAATACCGTACTTTGCATTGGAACAAATCTCCCATAATAGTTAACAAGTCCCAAAAACGCTTGTAACTCTTTTACATTAGTCGGAGCAGGAGCTTCCTGTATAGCTCTCACCTTGTCCTTCGCTGGGTGAACGCCCTGCTCATCCAGTACATGTCCCAAGTACTCAATCTTCTCTCTGTCAAACTCACATTTGGAACGTTTCACACGCAATCCACTTTCTTGTAGGCGTTTGAGAACTCTTTCCACATTGTTGTTGTGCTCCTCTTTAGTGCGACCAGTGATCAATAAATCATCCAAGTAAACGACCACCGGCAAATCCTTCATGATGTTTTCCATAATGCGCTGGAAAATGGAAGGAGCCGAACTGAGTCCAAAAGGAAGCCTATTATAGACGAACAGTCCCTTGTGTGTGTTGATGGTAGTGTACTTTTTTGAGTCGTCATCCAACAACACTTGCTGATAAGCTGCAGCTAAGTCAATTTTAGAAAATATTTTACCTCCACTAAGGGTTGCCAGCAGCTCTTCCAAACGTGGCAGTGGGTACTTGTCGGTCTCAATGGCTTGATTTACAGATACTTTGTAATCTCCACATAAGCGCAGTGATGTGTCTCTCTTTTGCACTGGCACTATTGGTGCGGCCCACTCACTGTGCTTGACTGGTGAAATTATGTTTGCTGCTTCCAGTCTTTTCAGTTCGTTTTCCACTCTTGCCTTCATTGCGAATGGGAGGGGCCTATGTTTGCAAAACTTGGGGGCCACTTCTGGCTTTACAATAATAGAGGCCTTAATGTCTCTGAGAGTTCCCAACTCTTCCTTGAACACCTCACTGTATCTGTCCAACAGGTCATTAACAGTTAGCATCTTAGTCACGTTTACATACTTGACCAGTTTCCAGTTGAGTCTCAGTTGTCTCAGCCAGTTTCTGCCACAGAGCGATGCTCTGTGCCCTTTAACCACTAGCAGTGGCAGTTCAGCAGTTTGTTCTTCATACTCAACTTTAGCTTTAAACTGTCCCAACACAGGAATGTGTCCTCCATTGTATGCTTTAAGTTTCACTTTAGCTGGATGTAAAGGCAGATGTGAAAACTTCTTCCAGTAGGTTGCCTGTGAGATGACACTCCTTGCAGCACCAGTGTCTATTTCCATCTGAAGATCCACCTTATCAATGGAAAATGTTGCCTTGTAAAGTTCATCATCATCAGTACTCACAGTCATTATATCAAACTCTTCTGTGTCCTCATTTGCTGTCATGTATTTTGTATCTTTACTCCGAAACTTTTTGAATGACATTGCATTTGGATGTGCTTTTTGTACTTTAGTACGACATGCCTTTTTCAGATGACCAATTTTACCACAGTTGTGACATTTAGTTTCTTTAAAATGACACTCGTTTGCATTGTGGTTTCCCCCTTTGCATCTGTAACACGCTTTGGTTTTATCCGCTCTCACTTTGTGAATAGCACCTGCATTAACAAGTTCACCATCAGCTCCTCGTAGCTGTCGTGTGTCCCTGTCCGCAGTCTCCATGTTGAGCGCAAGCTCACAGGCTTTTGCAAATGTGAGTTTATCTTCAGAAAGCAATCTTCTTTGGCACGTTTCATTTTTGATCCCACTGACGAACCTGTCCCGCAGTGCAGAATCCAATGTCGCGCCAAACTCACAGTTAGCTGCTTGCTGCTTTAGCTCTGCTACATACTGGGCCACTGTCTGGTTTGGTTTTTGGTTGCATTTATTAAACCGGAACCTTTCTGCAACTAGAATGGGCTTCGGCTCAAAATGTTCTTTCAAAGTCTTAACAATTTCATCAAATGTCTTATCTTTGGGCTTTTCTGGTTGGACTAAGTTTCTTAAAAGTCCGTATGTAGTTGCTCCCATCACACTTAGCAAAACGGCTACATACTTTTCCTCCCCGATGTCGTTAGCATCTAAAAACTGCTCCAGCCGCTCTATGTAGGCAGTCCACGGCTCATTTTCTGGCTTAAACTCGTCCACTTTGCCAATATGGGCCATTGTACTCACTAGTACCGACACCGCGTGTCTTTGTCCCTCCGCAAATCATCCTCGTCGCCAGTTGTTGCGTCTTTAATGATGCTCAGACAGCAGCACAATTCAACGTGACTTTACTTCACCATTGCAACATGCATAACAAGGTGCATGGCCGGGCGCATACACCGCGAGGCGCAACCAGTGGACTGTACCAACTAAACAGTCAATAGGGGTGAATACACCACAATATATATATATATATATACACCATGTCAAAAGTTTTGAGACACTTTGTCATTCAAATAAATTAGAACCCGTCTCAAAACTTTTGACAAGGGGTGTATATAAATATATATATATATGTTTATATATATATATATATATATATATATATATATATATACATTTGCCTTTTTTGCTATTTTTTCCATACACGGTTTTATATTTATTTATAAACCGAAATGGCAAAAATTATATATATATATATATATATATATATATATATATCCCCTATATTTGGATCTTACAGGGTTAAAAGTACAGTTTTTTTCCACTATATCCGTGCTCACATCTGAGTGAGATCACATTATTTTGACAGGAGGGTGCACCATGTCGAGGCCTCCACTGCAGCAGGATGTCAGATCCAGACGGGCCATTATGGGGCTGAATCTTGATCTAATCCGCAGAGCTAGTGGCCTTAAATAGATAATGCTCCTGTAGCGGGGTCCGGTCAGCGGGGAGGCTGAACATATGGTCCATGTGAGTTTGTACATGTACGGGAGGAGACAGCTGAAACCGAGCCAAAAGGCAGAGCGGCATGCCTGTAGCATGAGCAGCAAACTTTCCAGAGAAACTGAGACCCCCAGCTGGTCTCTGCAGAGCTGGAGTAACTTTGACACGGCTCCGCTCCGCTAACATGAACTGACACGAGAGCGGGAAAAGGTCTGGGTCGAGCCCGAGGAAGACGAGAAAGTGATGGAGGAAGGTTGAGGGAGGAGGAGGAGGAGGAGGAGGAGGAGGAGGGGAGAGAGATTTGACAAGCAGGCAGATGAAAACAAAACAAGTGTGAGAAATGCTCAAAAAGAGAGAAAAAATGTAAGAAAACCTGCCAGAAAAAAAAAAAAAAAAAAAAGGCAGAAACCCCCAGTGCGCTCTAAAATGGAGAGACGGGGGCATTAGAATAGCTTGTCAATCATGACCCCCTCGACACCCACAGAGCAGGTGAACCGAGGTTTAACTGATACACACACCGATGAGTCAATTACAGGCCGGCGAGGCAGAATGTCACGGCCGCCCGGACACTAAACCGAAGGCTTAACCTCCTCACACTGCATCAATATGCCTCAGTGGAGAGGGGGGGAGGAGGAGGAGGGGGAGGAGGGGGAGGAGGATGCTGGAGTGCATGCTGGGAATGCTCACTAGAAATGCAGCATGTAGGGTATGTTTTACTTAAATATGCATGCGTTTTTGTTATTTAGAGTTTAATATAAAAGTTTAATTACTGTAAAGTTGACATAGTGGCTGCTGTGTTGGGTTCACATGTACACACAATTAAAACTCATCCTCTAAAGCAGGCATGTCAAAGTCATTTTAGTTCAGTCCAATTTGATCTCAAGTGGACCGGACCAGTAGCCTAGCCGCGCTAGACAACCCACGGCAACGAATTTAATTCTCTGCCAGGGTGGGTCTAGTTACCCTCCATAAGGCTCGAGGCTGGATTCTCCTGAAACTGGCCGGACCAATCACCATGAAATGTAGAGTCAGAAGGCGGGCGTAACGAAGTGACGACAGAGGCGCGACGATTCTGACAGAAACAACCGGCGCACAATGAACAGTTATCTTTCGACTCGGCTTTGGCCACAGCCCTTAAAGATTTGAAGCTAAAATTCAACTTGAAAGATAAACAAAGGACGGCACTGAAGTGTTTCATTGAGAAGAAAGACGTATTTGGACTTATGCCGACGGGATATGGGAAATCCTTAATATACCAGTTGGCTCCACTGGTTGGGAAGCTAATGGGACTTAGCCACAATCCGCCGGCGCTCTAGGAACTACGTCAGCCTATTCGTTGTGCTGATTGGTTGTATACCTACCCAATTGCTGCAGAGTGATTTGAAAGACAACCTTTTAGCCCGCCTCCCTCCCTGTTAAGCGGTCCTAGACCCTTGTGCCTTCAGAACATGGGTCTAACGCGGCTAGGCTACCGGACCAGTAGAATCCCAGCATAATAACCAAAAAATGACCACAACTCCAAATTTTTCCTTTGTTTTTGTACAACATAAGCTCATTCTGAAAATGTTCACATCTGTAATTTTTACTCTTTACAAAGTCGTCCTGTGGGCCGGATTGGACCCTCTGGAGGGCCGGTTTTGGCCCGCGGGCTGCATATTTGACACCACTGATCTATGCAATACTCTGCAGGGAACTCTTGGGTTCTGCTGCTGAATTCGTTGGTTCCTGACACCACAGGACACCTTCAGAGGTTCATGTAATGCAGGACTTGATAGATCAGAGCTGTTTTGGTAGCATGAGATGGATCTACAAACAATCAGGCAGTTAGATTCAGTCACATCCTTGCATATAATCTGTAATTTCATTATTCGTTTCGACTGCTTCCCAATGTCGAGCCTCAGCCTGAAACCAAAGTTATTTTCAGCACGAGGATTTTTTTTATTTTTTACTATCACGAGGATCAAAAGTTCATCACATCACTGTAGCAGCTGCTAAGAGTCACTTTGATAACACTTCAGCGCTGTCGACTCTCTTCTGCCGCGTTCACGCTTCAGACGAGCTAGCTGCCAAACAAAACATTGATACTGGATGAATCTGCAGAGCCCCAGATCAGCTTCAGTGTCATTGATCACAATGTCGGTGTCAATGATGGTTGTTCAGAAGCACTGGGAGGATTTATCTTCATCACTGAAAGCTTTTTTTTCTTCCTCGATAAAACACCCACATTAGATTTCTCACTTCAGCAGAGTGGTCTGTACTGGTGTGAACATTCCTGCCAGCAGCAGTGGAAGTGATGCTTTTTACTCTGGTTTTCTCATGTGAATGCTGCTCTGTTTACCGCTGAATCAGTGGACTTGAATTGGTAGTCAAACCAGCATACGTTTACGTAAGTGTGTCTATTTAGAGCAGGGGTGTCAAACATATGGCCCATGGTCCAAAACTGGCCCTCCAAAGGGTCCAATCAATTTGTAAAACTAAAATATATATAAAAAAAGTCTAGACCATGATAACATTAGATTGTTTCTTTGTCATTTTGTGTCTCATTTTTGTATTATTATCCCCCGCCTCCACAAAGTGGAAAAGGGGGATATAGGTTTGGCCTCCGTCCGTCCGTCCGTCCGACATGAAGGGGACAGCTTTTCTCGGAAACTATTACAGCTAGGATTACGAAATTTAGTGTGTAGCTTCACACCATGAACACCTTGATCAAGTTCAAAAATGAGACCTGTGTGATAATATTTAACAGAGTTATGGCCCATGATCACTATTTTGGATATAGACTCATAGACATCACATGTGGCGGGGGATATTGATGACCATGTCATCTTGTTTTGTCTTGTTTTTTGCCTGACTTTTGTCGTTTGTGTCTTATTTTTGTCATTTTGTGTTTTGCTTTAATCGTTGTTTTGAGATTTTGAGACAAAAACAAGACATGAAACGACAAAATTGAGACACAAAATGACAAAAATGACACACGAAATGACTAAAACGATACACAAAATTACAAAAACGAGACACGAAACGACAAAACCAAGACACAAAATGACAAAAAACGAGACACGAAACGACAAAACCAAGACACAAAATGACAAATATGAGACACGAAATGACAAAAACAAGACAGAAAACAACAAAATCTCGACATGAAATAACAAGAACGATACACAAAATGACAAAAACGAGACACGAAATGACAAAACCAAGACACAAAATGACAAATATGAGACACAAAATGACAAAAACAAGACAGAAAACAACAAAATCTAGACACGAAATAACAAGAACGATACACAAAATGACAAAACCAAGACAAAAGAGGACAAAAACAACACACAAAACCAGAGCAGGTCACGTGATTTAGTTGACATTTTAGTGATATCCAGTCATTTTTTATTAATAAATGATTGTTTCCATAATAAATAATTATGCAATGTATAAAGACATGATCACAATGAATATAAAAAAAAACATTATTTTTTTTAAATAAAAATCTTTGTAAGATATATCCCATGGACTTCAAAAGTCCCTCAACCCAGCAGCACTCTCACATTAACCTCAGAAGAAAACTTGCTCACTTGGGTCTCCACTCCAGAACAGGAACTGGATGTGACTTTCCCTCATGGACGCCCACAGGCCTTCACCCCTCCAGGGCATCTCTGCTCCTCACGTAGAGTGTGTTCGTCCTTCACGAGGCAGCCATCAAGTCCAGTCAGCCCCAAGGCTTCCGTGTGGCCAGACCCTCACCTCTGGTAGCATGCAGTCCGTGTGACATCTCACACGGATGCAACAATGGCAACTCTATTCTTCCCACAATGCATGAAAAGTGTCTCTGTGCGTGGATGTGTGTGTGGCGGCTGGGAATTAAAACACTCAGGGAATCCCCGGATTCTCCCCCCTCCCAGCCTGTTGGCCTCGTCCCTGTGAAGTGGGGTGGGCTGAGATAAGGCGTGCTACTGAAACACTCTGACTGAGGGTGGTCGGAGAGGTCACAAGATCTGCTCTGTTTATGAGCGAAAATCCACCATGTCAACGGGCGGAGTGTACGTGCTGTTTATTTAGCGACCCGGGAGCTGGATAGTCATCGTTTTTTATCTCCATTTGTTAGATCACTCAAGGCGATGGTGTGATGTGAGCCAGAGGATGTGTGTCTGAATCGGGGCGAGAGGTCATACAAAGAGAGGCACAAAATGACAAATACGAGACACAAAATGACAAACAAGAGACAGAAAGCAACAAAACTGAGACACAAAATCACAAAAACGAGACACAAAATCACAAAAAAGAGACAGAAAACAACAAAACTGACACACAAAATCACAAAAACGAGACACAAAATGACAAAAAAGAGACAGAAAACAACAAAACTGAGACAAAACGACAAAAACAAGATACGAAATGACAAAACTGATACACAAAAAGACAATAAGGAGACACAAAACATCAAAACGAGACACAAAACAACAAAACTGAGACAAAACGACAACAACAAGATAGGAAATAACAAAACTGATACACAAAACAACAATAACGAGACACAAAATGACAAAAACAAGACACGAAATGACAAAACCGAGACACAAAATCATAAAAACGAGACACAAAATGACAAACAAGAGACAGAAAACAACAAAACCGAGACACAAAACAACAAAACTGAGACAAAATGACAAAAACAAGACATGAAATGACAAAACTGATACACAAAACGACAATAACGAGACACAAAAAGACAATAACGAGACACAAAATGACAAAACTGAGACAAAATGACAAAAACGAGACACGAAATGACAAAGCCGAGACACAAAATCACAAAAGCGAGACACAAAATGACAAATGAGACAGAAAACAACAAAACTGAGACAAAACGATAAAAACAAGATACAAAATGACAAAACTGATACACAAAACGACAATAACGAGACACAAAATGACAAAACCGAGACACGAAATGACAAAACTGAGACACAAAATGACAAAAACGAGACACGAAATGACAAAAGCGACACAAAAAATGACAAATACAAGACAGAAAACAACAAAACTGACACACAAAACGACAAAACCGAGACACAAAATGACAAAAACCAAACACAAAACGACAAAACCAATACACAAAATGACAAATACAAGATAAAAAACAACAAAATGACAAGAACGAGACATGAAACGACAAAACATATACACAAAACAGCAAAAATGAGACACAAAATGACAAAACCGAGACACAAAACGAAAAACACGAGACAGAAAACAACAAAAACAAAAAATCATGCGAGCCAGAGAACGTGTGTCTGAATCGAGGTAAGAGGTCACACAAGTGCAATGAAGTAATAACTGGCATTCTGCCCCCTATAGGGTGAAAACGGTGCAGCTTGCATGAAAAAATGAAATCAAAATCAAAAGATTCAATATTTATAATTTCATCTGTGGAGGAGTTTTGATCCAAGCAACTTATGAAATAGACTGGCAGCCTGTGTGTGTGTGTGTGTGTGTGTGTGTGTGTGTGTGTGTGTGTGTGTGTGTGTGTGTGTGTGTGTGTGTGTGTGTGTCGCTCTCATTTCCTCCCTATCACAGAGCTTATCTCTGGACTGCGAAGAATTGGGGGAGGAGGGGAGTGACAGAATGGAAAGAGGAGACGGAGAGAGAGAAAACAGAGCGACGGAGGGATGGAAAGTCAAGCCGAGGAGTGAGAAGGGCAGGCAGTTGGTAGCTTTGGTGTGGCTGAGCGTTGGACTGTTATGTCTAGAAAGGAGGCATAATGAAGGGGGATGCTGAAACGAGTCGCTGAAACGACTCGCTGAAACGACTCGCTGAAACGACTCGTTGAAACTCCCCATTAGGCCTTTAGGACGACGCGAGGAGCTCTGCAAAACACTTTTAATAAATAAACAATCAGATATTTAGCTCATCTGCAGGAGACGCTTTCGTGCAATAAATAAAGTCGTGCATCAAAAAACTTTAAGAAGAAAAAAAAACTTCCTCCCAGTGTTTTGCTGCTTATCTCCTTCAGGCAGCAGCTCTATGGCGAACAATTGCCTCAAGAAAATGAGCTAGAGGTGGCATCCAGATGTACAAACTGGTCAAACACACACACACACACACACACACACACACACACACACACACACACATACGGCACAAGCTGGAACAGGAGAAGTTAGTCTTCACTGCAAAAAGCTTCTCAATTAGCCACTAATTGCCTCGCCTTAACGAGCAGGACATTTCTTAACGCTAATGAAGCTGGTGGCAGGAACCGAGAGAGAGTGTATGTGTGTGAGGTGTGTGTGTGTGTGTGTGTGTGTGTGTGTTTTTGAAAGATAGAAAGCGGAGAGACAGAGCAGAGATCTAATGGAGTCGGGTCGGCAGCTCATTTTCAGCGAGCTGTTTGGCATTCTCTGGAAGGAATGCGTGGATGGATTACACTGCTGGCTGCTACAGCCACTTTCCAATGAGGCTCCACTTTGTCTTCGCCCTTATCTAATCCACGCCGGAATGACCATCTCTGCAAAATGAAAATGAGGCCGGAAATCAAATGACCTGCCTGTTTGTTACGGCTGCACGGATTGACAAGTGATTCAAGAAATTAAACTGCGCTTGGTCCAAAAATTAAGTCGGTGCAGGAGAGAGCGGGATGGGATGTCGGTGTGGGGGTTTTTATGGTGCAGATGAGAACCTGCTTTCATGGTTTTTATGTTCCACATGATGCAGAACAGAGTAGAAAGCTAAGATGTTTGGCAAGGATAGATAATACTGAAGAGTGTTACGTCCCGGAGAACTGGGGGATGAGGGGAGTAACAAATATAAAGAAGAAACAGAGGCAGGAAAACTGATTGTGTGACATTAACAACAGGAAATTTATTCATCCAAAAAGACGGTTCCAACAAAAAGCACACTTCACAAGTACCAAGCTGGCCACACCACACAGCTCTTCAACGATTAGACACTTGTCCTTTAGCAGAACGCAAAACACCACCACCACACTCTGGCAGCTGATCTGGCCCACTGGTCATCCTTTAACCATCCCAGCTGATTGTAAGGAGCCACAGCTGCACCTGGCCACTCCCACTGGGTGTAACCTGGGAACAGGAAAAAGGGAAGAAAGAACACAACCTACCTTACCTACTCAAACACACCACAGAATATAACAAGAGGAAGGACCTACCTTGTTGGAACAGTTCTGATTTTATTCCCACTGTGCACCAGGTCTGAGCAGTCACATGTCCATGGGGACATTGTTGGATGTGCATGCCGGTTATACACCCCTAGTACCGTGCAAACACTTCGAATGGACCAATATAGTGGTCCCTCAAAAAAAAAGTATTTCTGAAAGCATTTGAGGCGAGAAGTAAGCTGTGCAGCAGCTGAATCTGACCTCGTTGCAGTTTGCCGATGGCCAGTTTAGATGTTTGATGAAAGTTTCGCGATGTGTTGGACCTCTGCACGGTGCATTGAATTTGCATAAAGCAGAAGTTAAGTCTCCTTTATGCAAATGAGCTGCTGCCCGCTCCTGGGAGATGCAGCAGATCGCAGCTCGAAACACACTGCAACCAGACCAGCATGCAACGTGGTGCATTTCACAAAGTTGCTCTACATGAGCTAAAGTTGACCAACACTACCATTCAAAAAATTTGGGGTCACCAAGACAATTCCCTGTTCTCCATGAAAGCTCCCACTTTTATCCATGTGCTAACATAACTGTACAAGGGTTTTCTAATCATCAATGAGCCTTTCAACACCGTTAGCTAACACAATGTAGCATTAGAACACAGGAGTGATGGTTGCTGGAAATGTTCCTCTGTACCCCTATGGAGATACTCCATTAAACATTTCCACCTAGAATAGTCATTTACCACATTAACAATGTCTATCTTCATTGAATAAAAAACTGCTTTTCTTTCAAAAATAAAGACAAATCTAAGTGACCACAAACTTTTGAATGGTAGTGTTTGTTTATGCACCAAACTGGAAATCAGTGCCAGCTATAACCACCTCCAGATATCTCGACTGATCAGAACAAACAACAGTGTGTCTTCAACCACCACAATGCAGTGAACTACCACTGCAAACCAGATTTTAGAAAGTTACTCTTTGCACAACAATGCAAAGTTTTTGTATTTTGCATGAAGCCTCTCCAGGTTTTCTCGTGGTTTGTGCTGAAATCAAACTCCAGCAGCAATAAGAAAAGAAAGAAAAAGACATGTTAGTGCAGGAGATTAATGCTATTCAGCGCCAAAACTGACTGCAGTAGTTTGGAGTATTTTTTGACATTCATATATATCATTCAGGAAAATATGGCTAATTAAAGAATAATTGTGCCTCATAACTCCAGGTTTCAGCAGTATTTGGGAAATCACCTGAGATACACCCGGCTTACAGCGAACACTGTATCCCTCGCGCTGTTTCCTGCAGAAACTTTGCGGTGTCTGATTCCTCCTGGGCCTGGCGGAGCTCCATCTTAGCCGAGCGGCCGAGCTAACGGGGACGCACAACATAGTACCCCCGTCCTCTCCCTGCCGCTCGTAGCAACCCAACACTCCTGACACAAGCTCGCTCCCAGCAGCCCCGACTGCCAAGCAAAACACCTGGCATCTGTATGAGAAGGGCGCCAATTTCACAGCGACTGCCAGGCGGTCAGCTGAGCCGCTGCCACACACATATTGCTAACATGTGTGTGAGGGCAGAGGATGTGCCGGGTCTCTGTAAAGACGGTTTGTGTGTGTCTGAGCTGACAGCAGGTGTGTGTGTGTGTGGGAGACATGTAAGGAGTGTGTACAGCTCAGTCTGGCTGCTTCTGGAAACATTTATTACTTCATATCCACATGCACAACTGCACTGGAGCATGCATTTGTACTGCACGCCTGTTAAGCGTTGGCTGTAGCGCGTATTTTTAATTTTATATGGTTCCAGTGTCTCCCTGACATTGATGCATTTCCCAGTTGCATGCTTCCATTCCCTGGCTGGAAGTTTTGTGTGTGTCAGAGGCCAGGGCTGGTGCTGAAAGCCTGATGGATGGGGTCCAGGGGTCACGGACTTCAGCTGTTGTTGGCCACATCGCAATCCAGTGAACCACGCTGCTGGGCCTGAGTTAACGCCAGCGCTTTTTGGTGTTTTTTTTTTTAAATTGTTGGGAGTGATGGGCAAGCTGAGAGGGTTGAGGGAGAAAGATAGAGATGTGCAGGGAGTCCATAAAGTCTCTTTACAATTTTAAGAGTTTAATAATTTTCAATTTCTATCTATTTATATACATTCATTACAGGTCAAACTGTCTCAAGACACATCTATCTATCTATCTATCTATCTATCTATCTATCTATCTATCTATCTATCTATCTATCTATCTCATATGCCTGAAGCCCCAGAGCAGCCCTAAGGCGTCAGTGGCAAGAAAAAACTCGTTATAGCGGGAAGAAACCTTGAGCAGAACCCGGATCTTTATGTGGGGGGACCCATCTGCAGCTGGAAGAGAGGTTGAGAGGGACAGAAGAGGTAAAGAGGTAGAGGGGGAGAGGGGCAGAGATGGGAGAAGAGGGGGTGTGGAACAAGGAACATATATTAGACCCTCCCGAAAAACGCGATTATGCGATCGCATGAATTCCCGCATTAATCACCAAAATGCCGCTGATTATGCGGGGGTCAATTATTTCCCTAAAGGCCGCATAATCCCCGCAAAACAGCGCATAATTCCCGCAAGAATCTCACATTTCCACGAAAAAAAAGAGAAATATGCGGGTCCCGCTTGATTTCACAATTCCCGCATAAAATGAGAAAACTATAACCGATATAAATGGAGTTGTGAGTTTTTAGCCCGCTGAATCAAGGATTTTAGCCCGCTGAATCAAGGATTTTAGTCCGCTGAATCAAGGATTTTAGTCCGCTGAATCAAGGATTTTAACCTGCAGAATCAAGGATTTTAGCCTGCAGAATCAAGGATTTTAGCCCGCTGAATCAAGGATTTTAACCTGCTGAATCAAGGATTTTAACCTGCAGAATCAAGGATTTTAACCTGCAGAATCAAGGATTTTAGCCTGCAGAATCAAGGATTTTAGCCCGCTGAATCAAGGATTTTAGCCCGCGGAATCAAGGATTTTAGCCTGCAGAATCAAGGATTTTAGCCTGCAGAATCAAGGATTTGAGCCCGTGGAATCAAGGATTTTAGCCCGCAGAATCAAGGATTTTAGCCCGCTGAATCAAGGATTTTAGCCGGCTGAATCAAGGATTTTAGCCCACTGAATCAAGGATTTTAGTCCGCTGAATCAAGGATTTTAGTCCGCTGAATCAAGGATTTTAACCTGCAGAATCAAGGATTTTAGCCTGCAGAATCAAGGATTTTAGCCCGCTGAATCAAGGATTTTAACCTGCTGAATCAAGGATTTTAGCCTGCAGAATCAAGGATTTTAACCTGCAGAATCAAGGATTTTAGCCTGCGGAATCAAGGATTTTAGCCCTCTGAATCAAGGATTTTAGCCCGCTGAATCAAGGATTTTAGCCCGTGGAATCAAGGATTTTTGCCCGCAGAATCAAGGATTTTAACCTGCAGAATCAAGGATTTTAGCCTGCGGAATCAAGGATTTTAGCCCGTGGAATCAAGGATTTTAGCCCGCAGAATCAAGGATTTTAGCCCGTGGAATCAAGGATTTTAGCCCGTGGAATCAAGGATTTTAGCCCGCTGAATCAAGGATTTTAGCCCGCAGAATCAAGGATTTTAGCCTGCGGAATCAAGGATTTTAGCCCGTGGAATCAAGGATTTTAGCCCGCAGAATCAAGGATTTTAGCCTGCGGAATCAAGGATTTTAGCCCGTGGAATCAAGGATTTTAGCCCGCTGAATCAAGGATTTTAGCCCGTGGAATCAAGGATTTTTGCCCGCAGAATCAAGGATTTTAACCTGCAGAATCAAGGATTTTAGCCTGCGGAATCAAGGATTTTAGCCCTCTGAATCAAGGATTTTAGCCCGCAGAATCAAGGATTTTAGCCCGTGGAATCAAGGATTTTTGCCCGCAGAATCAAGGATTTTAACCTGCAGAATCAAGGATTTTAGCCCGCTGAATCAAGGATTTTAACCTGCAGAATCAAGGATTTTAGCCCGCTGAATCAAGGATTTTAGCCCGCTGAATCAAGGATTTTAGCCCGCAGAATCAAGGATTTTAGCCCGTGGAATCAAGGATTTTAGCCCGCAGAATCAAGGATTTTAACCTGCAGAATCAAGGATTTTTGCCTGCAGAATCAAGGATTTTAGCCTGCGGAATCAAGGATTTTTGCCCGCAGAATCAAGGATTTTAGCCCGTGGAATCAAGGATTTTAACCTGCAGAATCAAGGATTTTAACCTGCAGAATCAAGGATTTTAGCCCGCTGAATCAAGGATTTTAGCCCGTGGAATCAAGGATTTTTGCCCGCAGAATCAAGGATTTTAACTTGCAGAATCAAGGATTTTAGCCTGCAGAATCAAGGATTTTAACCTGCAGAATCAAGGATTTTTGCCCGCAGAATCAAGGATTTTAGCCTGCGGAATCAAGGATTTTTGCCCGCAGAATCAAGGATTTTAGCCCACAGAATCAAGGATTTTAGCCTGCAGAATCAAGGATTTTAACCTGCAGAATCAAGGATTTTAGCCCGCTGAATCAAGGATTTTAGCCCGCTGAATCAAGGATTTTAGCCTGCGTTTTTCTGGAGGGTCTAATATATAACAGTTTATTTTGTGAAAAACAGAGAAACAAAATAACGAAATCAAGTCACAAAATGACAAAAAACAAAAACTAATAATAAGTGACTGTTTCCACATGATCGTAATGAACATGAAAAACATTAGTTCTTCTACTTTTAATAAAAAATACACGGAAGAAAAAACCCCATGAACTTCAAAAGTACCTCAGTTATATATTGACTCTGGTATGTTTCATGCTGTCTGGAGATAAAGACAAAAAAAGACGTGGGACCATCTCATCAGGCATGTGAGTGAAACGTTAGCTTGTTTCCATCTTTAAAAATGGAATATTTTTACCATTTCTATCACCTTTTTCGAATGCAGTACTTCAAAACGTGCATAAAATACGGTATGAAGACACTGCTGCCTTCCTCTGGTGTTTGCTTAAAGGGCATTATTGTTTGTCTCTTTAATATAAGATTATGTGAAGTGGCCTGAGATGACTTGTGCTGCTGCTACGTAAATAAATTGAATTATTTCCATAAATCAAAGTTCCTCAGTAAGCAGAGTGCCAGTATCTCCTCCAGCTCAGCGAGGGCCACGTCTTCTCTCATTCACACCGAGGGCAGCTCGGCTTCCAGCACTTAAGCCGCCTTCACTGGCTATTCACTGTACTTAAAAGAATAAGTACGCAGTAAACATCCTCCTTCAAGTGCTTGTGGTCAGTTTGCTGCCAAACATAATAAACAACAGCCACTGAATATCCAGGAATTAATTGCATTTTACATCCATTAAACAAAAGCTTTGAAATCACTGTCAGGAGTACTTGGCGGTAACACCCGTCTTAGTGGAATTACCCTTCCATCCGCGGTCCGTGTGATCGCTTACAGCCCGTCTGAGTGTCTCCTCTTTGTTCACGGGCGTCCAGAAAGAATTCCTCCACATGACACTCGGTCACGGCAGTTGATTCGCTGACGGACGTATCTTCATGCCTCATATCGGCTCAAATGTGGAGGTTTTCGCCCTGCGTGACCTTTGGTTTCACACTGCAAAAACTCCAAATCTGACCAAGTCTGTTTGTCTTATTTTTAGTCCAAATGTCTCATCCCACTTGATTTAAGATAAATTCACTTAACCAAGATGGAAGGAGTTAAGACAACGCATCTTAAATATCTTGTTAAGTCAAACAATCTTGAAATTATCTTGTTTTGAGGTGGATTTTAAAAGAAAACTCAAAATAAGTTGAACCCTCGTGTCGTCCTGCGGGTCAAAACTGACCCGTTTTAAGTTTGAAAATGTGGGAAAAATCTACATTTTCACAGTGGAACTTCTTATGTCCACATTTTCAACATTTTTGGGAAATCTTTGAACATTTTTTGATGGAAAAAAAGAAATGTTAAAAATGTTTTCTTTAAGAACATTCACAAAAAAATCAATCGATTTTTTTGTGAATGTTCTTAAAGAAAACATTAGAAGTTTTACTGATATATATGGAATCACTTAAGATATTTTAAAGATTTTTTTGGAAGATTTTTACTCATTTGTTGAAAATATTTACAAGAATTTCCAACCAAATTTGTGAGATTTTTCAAAAACAAAACTTTTAAGGAATTATTGGAATTTTCTTCCTGAAGGTTTTGCAAATTTTCAGAAATTTGAGAATTTTTTTGGGAGGATTTTTGTTTTTTTTCCTTTTGTTTTGAGCAGGGCAGAGCCATTTATCGACACTCCAAGAAATGAAACAGATGTTTGCGTTAAATAATTATTTTTAGTAAAAATTATGAAACAGTTGCATTTTTGGGAGTGAAAATGTCAGAAATTCATTACATTAACGTAATAATAAAGAATTTTGGAATTACATAATTGTGTTGAATTGCAATTAACGCACGAGACTGTCCCAACGCGGGTTCTGTACTTTCTTGCACATGCGCAGTTCGACCGAGAAGGAACAGCCTTTTGGAGGATCCATGTCGCTGTGAAGCTGATTGAATCGTCTCTTCAAGCCATAGCCAACCTTTGTCGTAAGTAGGGCTGGAACCGAATATCCTGAATATCAGAATATTTGTTCGCTACGGCGGTATCCGGATATTAATTTTGGTATCCAAGTATTTGCGCCCCAATGAATGTGAATCAGTCATGAAACAATGTTAACGACCAGAGAGTAGATTTACTGATTTCTCCAGTTTAACTTCAGACACTCAGCAGATATTCAGGACTACTGACAACACAGAACCTACTGTTTTAATCACATTTAGGTTTTCTAAACGTTACATTAATGTGAAGCAGTGTCTCCATCCATCCATTCTCTATACACCACTTTATCCTCACTAGGGTCATGGGGGGTGCTGGAGTCTATCCCAGCTGACTCGGTGAAGGCAGTGGACACCCTGGACAGGTCACCAGTCTGTCGCAGGGCTACATATACAGACAGACAATCACACCTATGGGCAATTTAGAGTAACCAATTAACCTCAGCATGTTTTTGGACTGTGGGAGGAAGCCGGAGTACCCGGAGAAAACCCACGCATGCACAGGGAGAACATGCAAACTCCATGCAGAGAGATCCATACCCGTTTCAGAACGGAAAATCAAATTACCAAAACATACACGGACTGCCGCGGAGGTCATACAGTAGATATGGTGTCTTTGCTGAATGAAGGTACGGCTGAGCGCCCGCTCTGACCTCGGCCTGCTCTCCATTCCCCCTCTTTCATCCTCTTCATTAAAGGCACATTCCACCGCATTAGCCCGCTGTCCTTCCGTCCTTCACCCGCTGCCATTCATTTCAATTCAGCCCTCGTTAAGGCATCAAGAATCGAGTGTAGTCGGAGTCGAGCTTCTCATTTAATTATGCAGTTCATTAGAAGCCTGCTCCCTGCCCATCTTCTCTCTGTTCCCTCCACAGGTCTGAGTCAGGCCATGGGAATAGCTGGTGGCTAATGTGCAGTTTAAACGGCCTGAATATGGAGATCGGTGGAGTTATGGATTACCGTTAGCCGTTAGCCTGCCCTTCACCCACCCCATTCGCTTTTATGTCTGCCGTGTAGCCTTTTGATGCAGTATCGCTCAACTTGGAGTGTGCTCTTTCAGCCAGCGTGTTTGTTTGATATTGTTCACGAACTGTGAAATTGAATTTCCACAGTTGGGCTGATATTGGAAATAATTTCATATCCTGTGCAATATTCTTGCTCGGCTTCACCTTGTGCTGTGTTTAAGACATCCATTTTTACTTAATGTCTCTCTTTTTTCTTTTTTCTTTTCTCCCGGAAAAGTCGATACGCGGTTAATTTAGACCATATTTACCCTAAAAGCGATGTTGGCTCTCGCCGGCTGCCTCTCCGCTCGCCCACACACCACAGCCCGAGCCACCAACCACCATCTTTTACACCAACTGTCGCCATGGCAACGGGGCCGCCGCTACTGGCACAGCAGCCCCCCTCCTCCACCACCACCCCCATTTCAGAGCTGATGACATCGTCGTGGCAACAATGAAAGGTTCATACATCCCATTATGGAGAAGCGCAGGTTTTTTTGTGCGTTTTTTTTTCTTCTTTTTTTTCTGGGACGGGGTCACTGAGCCCCAGAAACCTCACATCCTGGAAAATGCTTTTACTTTTTATACCAGGGGTGTCAAATTCATCTTAGATCAGAGGCCACATCCTCCCAGTTTGATGTTAAGTGGGCCGGACCCGTAAAATCACAGCATAGCAACCTATAAATAACCACAACTCTATATTTTTCCTTTGATTTTGTGCAAAAAAAAAAAGTATGTTCTGAAAATGTTCACATTTAAGGAATTTTTTACAAAACATTCTGAACAAAAATGTCTGAAGAAAAATACATTCCATTCATTTACACACATTACAAGTTACAGATTTATCTACAAAAAGGCACAAAACTTTTAATCACAAGTACCTGGACCCGAATGATGTGGTGTTTTCCTTTATGATCAAAAACAACAGAAAAAAGACAAAAAACAACAAAAATAAGACATAATATTACAAAACTGAGACACAAAATAACAAAAGTGAGAAAAAAATGACAAAAAAACGAGACGAACGACAATAAGAGATTAAAACTAAACAAAAAAGGAAGTAAAAAGACAAAAAAGGCAAAACAACAAAACACAAAAAGTGAAAAATTAGAAAAAATGGCTAAAAAATGAGACGAACGACATGAAGCAAAACAAGAGACAAACAATAGACAAAAAAGCAATAAAGCGACAAAAAATGACAAAAATGACGTGTAAAACAATGAATAAAGCAAAATGACAAAAAGGAGACAAAAAACAACAAAAACAAGACAAAATATTATAAAAATGAGACACAAAATGACAAAAGCGAGAAAAAAATGACAAAAAAACGAGACGAACGACATAAAGCAAAACAAGAGATTAAAACTAAACAAAAAAGGAAGTAAAAAGACAAAAAAATGGCCAAACAACAAAACACAAAATGACAAAAATGACGTGCAAAACAAAGAAATAAAGCAAAACACAAAATGACAAAAATGAGAGAAAAAATGGCAAAAAATGAGACGAATGACATGAAGCAAAACAAGAGACAAACAATAGACAAAAAAGCAATAAAGCGACAAAAAAACGACAAAACAATGAACAATGAATAAAGCAAAACACAAAATGACAAAAATAAGACAAAAACACAAGCGACACAACAAGGGGACACAAAACGGCAAAAACATGAGACAAACAACAAAAGTCAGACAAAAAATCAACTAAAACAAGACAAAATGAGACACAAAGTGACAAAATAACATTCAGTAACAGTATTTTACTTCATGATCAAAACAACTTGTCTCGAAATTATTTTAAATTTATAGTTTTACAAATCTACAATCTGCAGTGAATGCCTTCTCTGTCATTTTTACACTTTGAGGGCTGGATTGGACCCTCTGGAGGGCTGGTTTTGGCTGCATGTTTGACACCCCAGCTTTGTGCAGAAGCCGGTACCACAGAGAAGCCAGTTACCAAACATGCAGCGTTTCTTTCTCGGGTTTTTCATACCAGCTCCTGCTTTGTCGGCCCGTTCCCCGTGGGCTCACACCTGAATAGAGCATCCTGTGTTCCTCCCAGGATGAGCGAGCTGCTTTCTTTGTTTGCTTCTTCAGCTAAGGAGGCTCCGAGCTGTTGGATGGATCTCCTTCCCTCCCACCAGCCTGGCATCCAAACCCTCCTCTTTATATGTACAGGGTGTCCATAAAGCCTCGCTACAATTTTAAGAAGTTATTACAAAGGCAGGTGATAAGATATCTTAACCAGATTTGTTTTAAGGCAATCAGTGTTTATCAACCCTCGTGTCGTCCTGCAGGTCAAAATTGACCCGGTTTAAAGTTTGAAAATATGGAAGAAAATACATATTTTCACAGTGAAACTTCTTTTGTCCACATTTTCAACATTTTGGGAAATTTCTGAACATTTTTTAGTAAAAAAAAAGAAATGTTAAAAATGTTTCTTAAGAATATTCACATAAAAATCAACCAAAATCCAGCAAATTTCATTGGATTTTGGTTGATTTTTGTGAATGTTCTTAAAGAAAATATTAGAAGTTTTACTGATGTATCTGGAATCACTTTAAATATTTTTACAGTTTTTAAAAATATTTCTACTCATTTTTTGAAAATATTTACAAGATTTTTTTCCAAATTTGGGGGATTTTTAAAAAAATAAAACTTTTCAGGGAAATTTTAAAAGAATTATTGGAATTTTCTTCCTGAAGGTTTTGAAAATTTTGGGGATTTTTTGGCTGAATTTTAGGATTTTTTTTCAGATAAAGAAGCAGTATTTTTTGGGTGCCCATCAGTAAAGACAACAGGAGGGCGAAGAACATTCACATAAAAATCTACAAAAATCCAGCAAAATTCAAATGATTTTGGTTGATTTTTTGTGAATGTTCTTAAAGAAAATATTAGAAGTTTTACTGATATAAATGTAATCACTTTAGATATTCTGACGAATTTTTTTATATTTTTACTCATTTTTAAAAAATGTTTACAAGAATTTTCTTGCCAAATTTGGGGGATTTTTAAAAAAATAAAACTTTTAAGTCAAACTTTTATGGAATTATTAGAATTTTCTTCTTGAAAGTTTTGCAAATTTTCAGAAACTTGGGGAATTTTTGGCTGAATTTTAGGATTTTTTTTCAGATAAATTTTTTCGGGTGCCCATCAGTAAAGACAACAGGAGGGCGTAGAACATTTACATAAAAATCCACCAAAATCCAGCAAATTTCGCTGGATTTTTGCTTCATTTTGATGTGAATGTTCTTAAAGAAAATATTACAAGTTTTACTGATATATATGTAATCATTTTAGATATTTTTAGGATTTTTTGGAAGATTTTTTACTCATTTTTTGTACATATTTACAAGATTTTTTTTGCCAAATTTGGGAGATTTTTTAAAATAAAACTTTTCAGGGAATTTTTAAAGGAATTATTTGAATTTTCTTCCTGAAAGTTGTTGCAAATTTTCTGAAATTCGGGGATTTTTTTTTGCTGAATTTTAGGATTTTTTTCAGACGAGGAAACAATATTTTTGATGCCCGTAAATGAAGACAACAGGAGGGTTTAATAAAAGCGTTCTTTGCTCGTTTGCCTTGTGGATTTCATTATAAACCGACAGAATAGTCCAGCACTGATCATCAGCTGACGAATTTAGATACTGGAATGTTTTTAATCAGCGCACCAAAGGGAGCTTTTTAAAATGTTCCATGCCTGCATTACCACGGCATAATTCCATTACCATACCATCAGCATGGTAATACCACGGCATGCCGCTCATAAAGCTGAAGACGTGCGACTGTTAATGAACTAAAACATGCAGACATCCTCAGTGGGTCTCTAAAAGTCTGAATGAAGCACGTCTGTCCAGTTCTTCCTCCTATTCACTCACGTTTTTAATCAGCTCTGATACAGATGCAGCGGCTCGATTTAGCTCGAGGTATTAAGAAGTAATTTTGGACTGTTCTCCCGGTTTTAACATCACAGGATGGTTAGCAGACAGCTGCCTTTTTCCTGTCTTGTTTATGCAGCTTTTGTCTATTCTGGCTCATTGTTTTGCTGTTTTGACAAGTGTTATATGAAGAGAAATGTGGAATAATGCGCATTTCCGAGTCGAATCAGCGGTAGAGCTAGCTCCTCCAAAGGTTAAGATCGCGGCGAGAGTTCATTTGTGTGAAACTGGTTGAAATAATCAACGTTTATCTACCTGGTCTATTTCAGCTCAGACAGTCGACGGTCAACGCAATGCAGAGACCAGACGGATCAGCAGAGGCTGGTCCCTGCTGGCCATGACGCTAATTAAACATTAACTGATAGAAAAAAGCCTTCTCCACACTCTAATTATTCCCCATTTCAAGTCTAATTTCACCAATCAGTGCCATCTTTATTTCTGAGAGCAAATTGGGCAGTAATCATTTTCTAGTGGAGATTTCCCTGCCTCTAATTGTCGAAGATGATTTAGTCATTATCAGAATGCCGGCTACTCCTATCAGTCATCTCACAGGGCAAATTTATCTGGAGATTGTGCTCAGAGAAATTAAGATTAATATTGTAATGAATTTTTAAAGTGATGACTCATGGCGTTCAAAATGTGCAGATTCTGGCCGAGTGGAAGCAGGACGGGGGTGAAATGAAGCGACGTGGCGTTTGGTGGGAATCTTAAAGTGTTTAATGCAAAATATCTGTATCAAAATCGTGCATGTTTCAATCAAACCACCGTTACACGTTTGGGTTTCAGTGCAGAGACTTCTAACAACGACATGTTAAAGGGTAAAACGTTTCATTAAAGCTTTTATGAGCTGCACAGAGTTGGACGAGTCACTCAGCTGGTGCGCGGATCAGGATTTCTACATTTTTATTGTCACTAATAAACTCATCTGCAATGCAATTACACACATCAGACACATCCGGATAATCAAAGGCGAGGATAGAAAAAAAACAAAACAATCCCGGTGCGACAGCAGGATGGGGAGGAAGTCCAAGCGACAAAACATCAAGGGCGAGAAGACACTTTGATGGAGAGGGTTCTTCCTTCTCCTGTTTGCCTGCTTTACCTTCCTGCTTCTGTTGTGTTCCAGCGGTGCGACTGGTCAAGGTGATCCCTCTTCAGTTCCTTCACTTTGTGCAAAATGCAAGTCAGCGCTGCGTATATATTTGATTTATATTCAACATTTGGCACTATGTTATGCTATGTATCAGTGTAATCAACTGAACTGCCCTTAATTTCTTCATAAAATAATCTCTATCATGTTACACACAGGCAGCTCCAACATTTATATACACACACACAAACGAGTCCTTCACTGTTTTATCCTCTCAGCTTTCATCGATTCGGTTGGTAGTTTAGCTCATATGGTTCTCAAATGTGGCAGCTTTGGAGCTTTTAGGGGCTACGACCTTTCAGACTGCACCTATGGCGGGGCTCTTCCGTCTCGGGTCGGGCTGCCTTCCATCTTCGTACTGATAGCGATCGGGGAACCGGTCTGGGCTGGCGTAGCGGCCGGGGCTTTGCTGCCGGTAGCCGTCGCCGTAGCGCTGCCGCCCTCTCCGGCCCACGCCAGGAGAAGGCGGGACGTCCTGCCTCACCGCCGCACGGTGCGGCTGCCCGGTGTGGGGGATGAGGGGTAGTAGCGTGGGTTGCCGGGTGCCTGCTGGGAGTGGGAGCCCGGCTGAGGAAGCGGCACTCGGCCAGGGTAGCTGGGAGCTGGAGGGTCGTGGTAGCTGCTGGGGTAGAGCGCCTGATCTCTGGGCACAGGTCTGGAGTGTGTCGGGTAATCATACGGATCCCTCCTGAAAGAGAAAGATCAGAGGTGTCAGACTGATCTTAGCTCAGGGGCCACGTTCAGCCCAATTTGATCTGAACTGTGGGCCGGACAAGTAAAATCACAGCACAATAACCAAACAATAACAACAACTCCAAATTTTTCCTTTGTTTAAATGAAAACACGTACATTCTGAAAATGTTCACATTTAAGGAATTATCTTTTTTACAAGACATTATGAACAACCTGAAGTTTCTGAAGAAAAAAAAGTCCAATTTTAGCAATATTATGCCTCAGTTTATCATTTCCACATTACAACTTAGACAGCACAGAGTGTCTGCAGACCACAACATTTAGTCACAGCTATCTGGAACCGAATGATGTAGTGTTTTACTTCATGATCAGAATTATAAAAGTCAAACAAAAACAACAAAAACAAGACAAAATATTACAAAAATGAGACCGGAAATGACAAATATGAGACAAACGACATGAAACAAAACAAAAAAGAGACTTAAAATTTGACAAAAATGTTACAAAGTAACAAAAAATTGTACACAAGCAAGACAGAAAATGTCAAAGAAAGGAACAAAACGGCAAAAACATGAGACAAATGACAAAAGTCAGACAAAAAAAGACAAAAAAGGAGCAAAAACAAGACAACATATTGCAAAAAGGAGACACAAAATGACAAAAATGAGACAAACAATGTGAAACAAAACAGAAACAGTCCAAACATTGGACACACGAGTCAAAAAATGACAAAAAAAGTAACAAAATGACAAAAAAAACTCGAGACAAAAAGGAAACACAAAAACAAGAAACAAAACGACCAAAACATGAGACATACGACAAAACTAAAAAAAATCTGACAAAAATGAGACAAACAATATGAAACAAAAAGAGACAAAACATTGGACACATGAGACAAAAAAAAAATCACAAAAAAATAACAAAATGACCAAAAAAAACTCGAGACAAAAAGAAACACCAAAACCAGAAACAAAACGACCAAAACATGAGACATACGACAAAAGTTTAAAAAAATATGACAAAAATGAGACAAACAATATGAAAAAAAGAGACAAAACATTGGACACACGAGTCAAAAAAATTACAAAAAAAGTAACAAAATGACAAAAAAAAAACTCGAGACAAAAAGGAAACACAAAAACAAGAAACAAAACGACCGAAACATGAGACATACGACAAAAGTTTAAAAAAATATGACAAAAATGAGACACAAAATGACAAAAGAACAATGAGCAATCTAGTATTTTACTTTATGATCAAAACAACTTGTCATGTTCTCAAAAATATTTTAAATTTATAGATTTTCAAACTGACAATCTGCAGTCAATGTCTTCTCTGTAATTTTTACTCTTTACAAAGTCGTCCAGCGGGCCGGATTGGACCGTCTGGAGGGCCGGTTTTGGACCGCGGGCCGCATGTTTGACACCCCGGAGAAAGACGGTTGACACGGTGACATATAGATGTACTCCTGAGCGTGTGGATGATGACAATATTTAACACTGGTTTAAACTGGTCTGGAGGAAAGGACGTGCCAGAGATTTGGCCCTCCCTCGTGGTAAGCCTCCTTCTGTTATTCAGTTTACGTGGTGAGGCTGTGGCCTTGGCAGGATCGAGTTTGTGTGGGAGGAGGTCGGGGGGGACGTGGATGGAGAGATGCCAAGAGATAACAGCAAATGCCTCGGTAAGCATATATGAGGTGGTGTGTGTGTGTTCAGCTCGTGTGTGGAGGAATGTGTGTCCCAGGAGTGTGCAATAACGAGGCAGCCAGCTGGAAGTCTCCGGTTCCCTCCCACTAGCTGTGGGTGATTAGGGCCTAAACCCCTGGGTAAGGCGACACGCGGGCCTGGGGGAGACGGAGGCAAGAGAGGCTGGAAAGGGAGAGAAAGTGAGACGGAAGGGGGGAGAGAATCAGAGACAGAGGAGAAAGGAAAAGGGAGGGCTGCTCACCTTTCATTCAGGCCCAAATGTTTTCCATCTTATGTGCTGTTTCCAGTGCTGAGTGACACACAAGTCTAGCGAGAGCGAGTAAACAAATCTAGAAGTCAGGACTTCATCGGCCGAGCTGTAAAGGAAACTCTCCTATTTTTAAAAGTGGCGAGCTGCAGGAGTCCTGTCAACATCGTACGTGAGAACTTCTGGCACTCGAGTGTCGCTGCTCAGCCTGAGACAACAAACTTCCTGTGTTCAGTCCAAACTTCATCACAAACTGCTCTACCTGTTTCTGACCACATGTGGGAAAGATCACCTTCAAACCAAATGCACAAATCTCAAGAGTCTGTCTCAGTGTGGGCGAGCTGCAGAAGTACCATCCACACAGCATATGTTTCACCTCTAGGTAAGGATTATACAACCTGTAAAGAGGTGTTCCAGCAGCAGAAATTAGCATAATGCTAGCAGCTACATGCTACAAGTTACACTACCTGGTTCTATACCGATGTTAAAAAGTTTGGGGTCACTTAGAAATGTCCTTATTTTTGAAATAAAAGCAGTTTTTGTCCAATGAAGATAACACTAAATGAATAAATGTTTAATGGAATATCTCTGTCGGGGTACAGAGGAACATTTCCAGCAACCATCGCTCCTGTGTTCTGATACTACATTGTGTTAGCCAGGAAACAACCAGGCTAAAACCAAGGCAGGCGGTTCATTTTTTACCCTTAGAACACGGGGAGTGTGCAGGATGTTAACACCACAGGAGGGTTCATAAATAAATTCCCTCTGTATATAAAATGACGTAAACAGTGAATTTCTTTGGCAACAATAATCCTGTGATCTGTACACATAGTAGGGTTTGTTTTCATGCATATGCTAAGAAATTAGTGCCAACGTTCCAGATTTCCTATAAATATTGTGGTAATATTGTTATCATGAATTCTTTAGGCCACAATAATCAGGTAGTGAACGTTTGACCCCTCCGGTGCACAAAAAACACAAAATTTAATGCAGCATTCGGCTGGCAACACTTCAAATCCCTGTATCAATCAGCAACAAAGAGCAGCAAAACACATTTCAACATTCACTTCCCACCCTTCAACAATGGCTCCCACTGTAGTTATTATACAGAAGCCTTGAGCTGAGCCTCTCCCTTGTTCTGTAATCATATCCCTGCGTCTCCTCTGTCCAGTCCCTCGAGTGGAGCTCAGCACCTGTTGACTGGCCAATTAGAATGAGTCACTCACCACAGATTAGGCAGCACACAGCCCGGTTGTGAGTGTGTGCGCCCTAGCGGGCTTCCCTTGAGGATATTCACGGACCGCGGTGACGTGAAGCTCTACATGTGTGTGTGTGTGTGTGTGTACCACATCTCGGTGTAGTGTGTTTTCTGTGTGCTGGGAGGCCTGACCACCCAAACAGGAAACACAGGTGGTCTGAGCGGTGAACAGCGCTGCCTTGTCAGTCAGCAGCAGAGCAGGAAGGACGGGAGCTGAACCCACACAGATACCAGCACCCACCCAGCTCAGATAAGGAGGAAAATGAGTGGAGGAAGCAAAAAAACAGATGAAGAAATAAGAGGCGGAAAAATAACATCTGAAATGAAGACGTGTGGAGACAGAAGTAGATGTGAAGTCTGGCTAAAAAAACGCAGATTCCTCCCTGGGAGGCTCAGCGAAGACGAGGCAGGAGTGGAAAGAGCTTGAGAGAGAAAGAGTGGTGAAGGTCAGCCTCCTCATTAATCCAGATTAAATGGTGAAGGCCACCAGGGGAGGCAGTGAGAGGGGAAGAAAGAGGAAAGGAGCGATGCATGGACAGAGGAGGGGGAACACCTGGGTCCTCAGGGCCACCCAAACACACAGGAAGCTCCACCGGCTTCCCCTTCCTTCTGTCACCACTCTCCTCTGTTTTCCCCCTTTGCGATCATCAATTTCCATATTTTCCGCTCGCATATTCATCTTTTCTTGCGCCCTACTTGCCTCTTCAACCTCTCTCCTTAATTTATTTTCATCAACTCTCCGTGCACGTTCATATTTCAGCATCTCTGTGCACTTTCACTACAAAAAGGCCAAAATCGCCACAAAAAGGACCAAAATTACCACAAAAAGGACCAAAATCACCACAAAAAGGCCAAAATCACCACAAAAAGGACCAAAATTACCACAAAAAGGACCAAAATTACCACAAAAAGGCCAAAATCGCCACAAAAACGACCAAAATCACCACAAAAAGGACCAAAATCACCACAAAAAGGCCAAAATCACCACAAAAACAACCAAAATTACCACAAAAAGGACCAAAATCACCACAAAAAGGCCAAAATCACCACAAAAACAACCAAAATTACCACAAAAAGGACCAAAATTACCACAAAAAGGCCAAAATCGCCACAAAAAGGAACAAAATTACCACAAAACAGGTGAAATTGCGACAAAAACTCAAATTTGTCAGAAAAAAATTGGAAAATTACTCCAAAAAGACCCAAAACATTCAAATATACAAGCAAAAATGTAGAAAACCACCAGAAAAATGGCCAAATTAATCATGAAAAGGACCAAAACTACCACAAAGTTGCAACAAAAATTCAAATCTGGCACAGAAAGACACAAAATAGCCACAGCAATTGTCAAAATTGCCACAAAAAGGCACAAAATCACCCCAAAGAGAGCCAAAACTGCCTTGAAAGCTTTAAATATGCCACCAAAAAGGACCAAAATTACCACAAATAGGACCAAAACCACCACAAGGAACAAAACTATCACAAAAATGACCAAAATCACCACAAAAAGGACCAAAATCACCATAAAAAGGACTAAAATTACCACAAAACAGGTAGAATTGCAACAAAAACTAAAATTCAGTCCCAAAAATTAGCAAAATTATCCCAAAAAGACCCAAAATTGACCTGAAACATTCAAATATGCCAGCAAAAATGTGGAAAATCACCACAAAAATGGACAAATTTACCACAAAAAAAGACCAAAACTAGCACAAAAAAGACCAAAATCATCACAAAAAGGACCAAAATTACCACAAAAAGGACCAAAACTACCACTAAAAGGACCAAAACCACCACAAAAATGGACAAATTTATCACAAAAAGGACCAAAATCACCACAAAAAAGTCCAAACCACCACAAGGAACAAAATTACCACAAAATCGCCACAAAAAGGACCAAAATTAACACAAAAAACACCAAAATCATCACAAAAAGACCAAAACCACCACAACAAAGATCAAAATCTCCACAAAAAGGACCAAAATCATCATAAAAAACACCAAAATCAACACAAAACAGGTGAAATTGAGACAAAAACTCCCTTCATCTCTTCTGTGATAATTTTGGAAATTCAAAAAAAACAAAACCAAACAAAAAGCATTCCTTTCCAGCCTGCTGGCTAGTGTTGGGGTTCAGGTGGTAAAATGCAGAATATTATTACTTTAAAACATTACATGAAGGCAGTCACAGCGGAGGTGTTGTGGCTAATGGCCTGACAGCCTGCAACCATTTGTATCAGTGTGTCCGGCCAAGCAGCTGGAGGATTAGAGGCTCCACGGGCCTCAGTGACCCACAGGGAGCTGCTCATCTCTGGGTCACACAGCTGGCTTCAGCCTGGTGGGGCGATGGAGCGATGAAGTGAACGAGTGTCGCCCGTACGCAGTTCTGTCGGGCTCTCCGATAACCTGAAATGTCCTCGAGCCGTGACGAAGATCCTCAATATTTGAGTTTTACATAAATTATAGAAGCGGCTCCAGTGTGTGTGTGTGTGTGTGTGTGTGTGTGTGTGTGAGCCGGAGAAGAGTGCATGGTTGTGTATTCCAACTGTCAGAATGAGATCTGTGTTTACTTGATCACTTACGTAACTCACTCAGTCAGAGAGTGTTTATGCTGCGTGGCATGTGAGGACAAAAGACGAGAGAACGGGAGGAAGAAACACGATCACACAAAAGAAACACAAAACAGAAGCTGGGTCGGCATATGACTGAGGGACTTCTGAAGTCCATGGGAGAGAGCTTTCATACATTTTTATTAAAATTAAAAAAGAAAAACTATTGTTTTTATGTTCATTATGATCGTGTCTTTACAAATTCCATAATTATTTATTGTGGAAACAATCACTTATTAATAAAAAATGACTGGATATCACTAAAATGTCAACTAAATAACCGTCCCAATTTGTTTTTGTCAGTTCGTGTCTGGTTTTTGTTGTTTTTGTCATTTTGTATCTCGTTTTTGTCATTTGTGTCTTGTTTTTGTCATTTCTTGTCTTGTTTTTGTCATTTTGTGTCACGTTTTTGTAGTTTTGCGTCTCGTTTTTGTCATTTGTGTCTTGTTTTTGTCATTTGTGTCTTGTTTTTGTCATTTCTTGTCTTGTTTTTGTCATTTTGTGTCACGTTTTTGTAGTTTTGCGTCTCGTTTTTGTCATTTGTGTCTTGTTTTTGTCATTTGTGTCTTGTTTTTGTCATTTCTTGTCTTGTTTTTGTCATTTTGTGTCACGTTTTTGTAGTTTTGCGTCTTGTTTTTGTCATTTTGTGCCCTGTTTTTGTAATTTCGTGTCTCGTTTTTGTCATTTCGTGTCCTGTTTTTGTCATTTCGTGTCTAGTTTTTGTCATTTTGTGTCTCGTTTTTGTAGTTTTGCGTCTCGTTTTTGTCATTTTGTGTCTCGTTCTTGTCAATTTGTGTCTCGTTTTTGTCACTTTGTGGCTTGGTTTTGTTGTTCTGCGTCTCGTTTTTGTCATTTGCATCTTGCTTTTGTTATTTCTTGTCCTGTTTTTGTCATTTTGTGTGTCTGTTTTGTCGTTTTGCGTCTCGTTTTTGTCATTTTGTGTCTCGTTTTTGTGATTTTGTGTCTCGTTTTTGTCACTTTGCGGCTTGGTTTTGTTGTTTTCTGTCCCATTTTGTCATTTCATGTGTCAGTTTTGTCGTTTCCTGTCTTGTTTTTGTCATTTTGTGTGTCGTTTTTGTCATTTTGTGTCTCAATGTTGTCATCTTTATGAATAACTTTCAATTTTACTCAGTTGTATATATAACATTTAGAAGAATCCTGTGGTGTTTGGTTACAGGCGGCCATGTTGATTTTAGGCCTGAAAACAGAAAAAAATGTCAACTATGATAGAAAAAGTCCCGCAATTATGTAAATATTGACCCAGCTGATACGGAGAGAAGCTGAAATGTAGATTTTAGAAGCATTCCACTTCCCTCTCCTGAGTACGGGGTGGAACATTTCCTCCCCAGCCGTTACTTCTGACTTGTTAAAAATATGCCAAACGTGGCAGATTTGTGCTGGATTAAAATGTTGTTTGCCGTCGGTAATGACAATTAATGGAGCTGCGCCAGTACCACTAATCTAGTTTGAAAGGAGCTTATGACAACAAGTGACAAGAAGACAGTAGGTGTGTTTTTATTCAGCTGCCAAGTGAGTTTCACACACACTTTTGAAATGTCAAAATAAAAAATAAAATTAAGACATCACGCACAAATTAGAGGTTTCCACGAGCGACGCTGAAACAAATAAGGGTTTGAATGAACGTCAGAAAGGGAAAATGGAACGACTGTTATTTTCTTTCTTTGTTATTTATTGTAACAGAGATATTGTACAACAGCTATTATTTATAAAGCTCCTCTGTGCCTCAGTGGGAGCGACAGAAGGTATGGCATTACTGGAAAATGTGGCGAAAAGCGAATTTACACATGACATTTGACGAAGCACAGTCGGTTCTGATCTGCTTTAAAATGAAACCAAACCATTTGTTCATCAGCAAATGCATTCCCGTCCCTGTTTATGGTGCGATTTCTTCTTCTCACGCTGCTTTTTCTGATTTAATTTCCCCGTTTTTACATCTGAAGCCACAACAGAAAGCGGAGACAGCGTAAAGAAAAGGGAGACAGAAAGATTTCCTGTGCTGGAAAAATAAAAAAAAGGCGCGCTATGTTTAGCAGGAGACGGGCAGAGAGACAGATGAGACACCCGTCTGTCCCTCTGAGGTCTATAAAGAGCAACAGTGCAAGGTGTGATGTGAACCACGGGGAAAGCTGTAATGACACGCCGACTAAAACATCTGACTCACACTCTGAGAACATCATCGCCGTGCAGCACACTCTCAGCCACCCCTCTGAGAGCAAATGATAGAGGGAATATTACAGCGATGCATGTGAATATGTGTTGGGAGTGTGTGTGATTACATCCTCAGTGGCGAAACAGGAACGTGTGACGGTCCATCTGGGACTGCGAGAGTGTGTGTTGCTGCTTCCGCCTCCTGACATGAAGAATTTGTGTGTGTGGTGGGGGGTTATCCTGCACCTGCCCCGAGGAAACGGAAGAAGGAAATTAGTAACCCCCCCTCCCGCCCCAACTCCTTATTAGACCCCCCCACACCAGCTCCCCAAATACCCCCGGACCTCATAAGTGTTTTCCACTAAACAGCTGGAAAACAACCATATGTCTCTGTCAGACGCGTTCACACACACCCTGGATGAAAAAGTATGATTAAGCTCAGAAAACAGGACTTTTGTGTCGACTTTGACATTTCTATTATTTACAAATATTACACTGCAGACCTTTAAAACTGTGTTAGATGGGAAAGATGAATTAAACTGGCAACAAGTGAGTGAGTTAAGCTACATTTTTCACCCTGAAACATTCAAATATGCCAGCAAAAACATGGAAAATCACCAGAAAAATGGTCAAATTTACCACAAAAAGGACCAAAACTACCACAAAACAGGTAAAATTGTAACAAAAACTCAAACTTGGCACAAAATAGCCACAGCAACTGCCAAAATTACCACAAAAAGACACTAAATCACCCCAGAGAGCCAAAACTACCTTCAAATATGCCACCAAAAGCATGCAAAATCACAATAAAAGGACCAAAAGTACCACAAAACAGGTGAAATTGCCACAAAAACTCAAATTGGGTGTAAAAATTTGCAAGATTACCCCAAAAAGAGCCAAAATTACCCTGGAAAAATTCAAATATGCAAGCAAAAACAAGGAAAATTACCACAAAAATGGACAAATTTACCACAAAAAGGACCAAAACTACCACAAAACATGTAAAATTGTAACAAAAACTCATACTTGGCACAAAAAACACACGAAACAGCCACAGCAACTTCCAAAATTACCACAAAAAGACACTAAATCACCCCAGAGAGCCAAAACTACCTTCAAATATGCCACCAAAAGCATGCAAAATCACCATAAAAGGACAAAAAGTACCACAAAAAGGACCAAAATTACCACAAAACAGGTGAAATTGCCACAAAAATTCAAATTAGGCATAAAAATTTGCAAAATTACCCCCAAAAAGAGCCAAAATTACCCTGGAAAAATTCAAATATGCAAGCAAAAACATGGAAAATTACCATGAAAAGTGGACAAATTTACCACGAAAAGGACCAAAACTACCACAAAACAGGTGAAATTGCAACAACAACTCAGACTTAGCACAAAAACACACGAAATAGCCACAGCAACTGCCAAAATTACCACAAAAAGACACAAAACCACCCCAAAGAGAGCCAAAACTGCCTTGAAAGGTTTAAATTTGCCACCAAAAACAGGTAAAATCACTACAAAAAGGTTCAAATTTCATACAAAATAGGTGACATTGCGACAAAAACTCAAATTCGGCCCAAAAAAATTTGCAAAATTACCCCCAAAAAGAGCCAAAATTACCCTGGAAAAATTCAAATATGTAAGCAAAAACATGGAAAATTACCATGAAAAGTGGACAAATTTACCACGAAAAGGACCAAAACTACCACAAAACAGGTGACATTGCGACAAAAACTCAAATTCGGCCCCAAAAAATTGCAAAATTACCCCAAAAAAGAGCTAAAAGAGCAGTATTTTATCGGTTTTCAAGAACGATATTGACCGATACTACATTTTTATGCCAATATCAGACCAATAATATCGGTGTGCTGATATTATCGGACATCCCTAGCTGTGTTACCTCGTGTGGCGGCAGTGACTGCAAAACCGACAGATTGAGCACCTGCTTTGGTCAACAACATCCTTTCTGTCGCTGAAATATTTCCATACAACTCATGTAGTGCCTTTTTATGCTTTCTGGAATCAAATCTTCCTCTTTAAGTGCTCCTTTCCTGTTCCTCTCATTTAGTTGTGGAGGCTGCATGTCAATAAACTCTGTGTCATGTAAATAAAGTTGCATAAAAGTATGTGTGTTTCCCAAAGCACTTGCATTGTAGATTAGTCATGGGAAATGAGAACTGTGCAGGTTTTCCTTTGCTATAAAACACCATAAAAGGCTTCAGTATGTCGTCTTTGGGTTGGTTTTCTCTTCTTCAGATTGCACCTACTGCTGCACATCACAATCCGGATTCTGAAACGGTCCATCGAGCAGCTTTACGCTCTCATGCACGTACGAGAAATTAGCGCAAACGCTCAAACTCTTAGCTGCCACAAACGCCAATTACATGACATTTGCACATCCAATTTATTTCTGCTCCGACGGCGGCGATGAAGGGAGCGTATAGATGCATATGTGGGCACATCTGCCGCTCTGTCTGCTCACCTGTGAGTCAGCTGATGACAAATAGACACGCGTTGCATGCAAAATGCATTAATTTGCTGCGCGGGAAGCAGCTGCTGCACCTCACCGCACCCACACACAGTCATTCATATGCATGTGCACACACACTTTCCTGGGTAAAACGTATAATGTGTCATAATTTGCAGAAGTAGCAGCGGTCTTCATTTACTTTACTCGATGCGTGGTTTAAGGTCTGTGTGTGATTCATTTGGCGTGTTCTCGACGGCAAGCTGCAGCATCAATTACTGCCATTAATTATTGTCAGGATTGTTTATTTAAAAGACGTAATACAGTATATTTAGCAAGTTGACATATTCATTAGCCTATGATGCATTCTCCAGATTCTCCAGATTCATCCTTGTCCACACACACACACACACACACACACACACACACACACACACACACACACACACACACACACACAAAGTCGTAGCGTTAATGGCAGAGTGCTAGCTGAGTGCTGCAGACACAGAGCAGGCCTGGATGGCTCGGCGGCAGAGGAAACCATTAGCCACTCCGGCCCTGGCTGTCGAGGCAGCTTTGCTAATCAAACCAGCCTATGTCAACAACAGCGGTGGAAATTGGCTCTCACCGAGACGCATGTGCCTCATTTAAATGGGCCCGTGTTTACACTCTCTGCTGCTACACGCTGAGCAGTGGCGGGGAATGTGTACAGTATCCGTGGCAGGTAACCGTGGGCACGACTGCAGAATGGGAGCTTTGGTTCAGAAATGAGAAGGTGAGGAGAGACGAGAGGCACCGGTGCAAACGGTCTGCATGCAAACGAAGAATAGGCGCTCTCTTCGAAAAGCTCCCAGGAACATTTAAGGCAGGGGTGTCAAACTCGTCACAGTTCAGGGGCCACATTCAGCCCAGTTTGTTCTCATGTTGGCAGGACTGGTTTTTACGTTATGATCAAACTGACAACAGTCAGATGAAAAGGACAAAAAAAACAACAAAAATAAGACAAAATGTTATGAAAATGAGACACAAGATGTCAAAAAAAATGGGACGACACGAAATGAAACAAAAAAAGACAAATTCAGAGAAACAAGTTAGAAAAAATGGATAAATGACAAAATGCGACAAAAAAAAACACAAAATGGCACGCAAAGGAACGTATAAAGCAAACAGAAAATGAGAAAAATGAGAAAAAACAAATGAGATAAAAAGGAAACACAAAACAACAAAAACAAGAAACAAAATGACAAAAGCATGAGATGACAAAAAAATCTGACAAAAAATAACAAACAAGACAAAATATTTTAAAAAATGAGACACAAAATGACAAAATTTGACAAACAACATGAAACAAAAGAGACAAAAAATTCAACAAAAACGTTACAAAGCGACAAAAAATTGACAAATAAAAAGGCAAAATACAAAATGTGAAAAACAAGAAAAATACAACAAGCGAAAGAAATAAACACAAAACGACAAAAACATAAGAAGAAAGTCAGAGAAAAAAAACAATAAACAACAAAAACAAGACAAAAAATATTACGAAAATGAGACACAAAATGTCAAAAAATGACACAAACGACACGAAATGAAACAAAAAGACAGAAAATTAGAGAAACAAGTTAGAAAAAATGCATAAATGACAAAATTCGACAAAAAAACACAAAATGGCACGCAAAGGAACGTATAAAGCAAAACAGAAAATGAGAAAAATGAGACAAAAAACACAAACGAGACAAAAAGGAAACACAAAACAACAAAAACAAGAAACAAAATGACAAAAACATGAGACGACAAAAAAAATCTGACAAAAAATAAACAAACAAGACAAAATATTAAAAAAATGAGACACAAAATGACAAAAAATTGACAAACGACACGAAACAAGAGACAAAAAAGTTATAAAGCGACAAAAAAATTGACAAATGACAAAAAGGCAAAATACAAAATGTCAAAAATAAAGCAAACACCACAAGCGAAAGAAATAAACACTAAACGACAAAAACATAAGACAAAAGTCAGAGAAAAAAAGACAATAAACAACAAAAACAAGACAAAATATTACAAAAATGATACACAAAATGAGAAAAGAACAATAAAAAATATCGTACTTTACTTTATGATCAGAACAACTTGTCATGGTCTGGAAATAATTTTAAATTTATAGCAGATAATGTCTTCTCTGCCATTTTTACGCTTTACAAAGTCGGGCCGGATTGGAGCGTCTGGAGGGCCGCTTTTGGTCCACGTGCCGCATGTTTCACATCCCTGACTTAAGGCCTCATTTGTCATTTCAGTGATGTCATGCGTGAGATGACTATCAATAACAGTTTACTGAACTATTCCACCACGATCTATTCTCATTTTATTCCACTGGTTTGATGAAATCAAGGCAATCAGCTCTGACAGCCGTCATTAGCGCAGAAGGCAAAGGTCAGGTTTACTTCTTGGACTTTACTCCAAGAACAAGAATAATGATGGAAGAGAGACGTGCCGAGGAAACAGCAACAGTTGATGACAGAAACAGATGGGATTTCTCTTTCACTAAATGCAGACATTTTCAGTTCCCAAAACTCAGATTGAATTTCTCTTTCAGCCTTGACGGTTCACAACAAGTTCTCTCTGCTGTATCTCATTCCAGGCAAAGAGGAGAGCATCTGAATTCACGGCGACTCTTTCGTCTCACACTCCTGCCCGTCCGTCGGTATTTGCGGACCGAATGTCACGCCGACTTGTACATGACAGTCTTTGTATTTCTAGCTGAGCTCACGGGGAGCGCCCAGGCCTCGGAGTGTATGTCTTTTGTTTTATTTATGCGGCGATGATTCCATTTCCCCCCCGAACGAGGTGGGGGGAAGACGGAGACGACATCCAAAGCGACGTAAGAGGGATATAAACAGGAGTGACAGAGAAATGCAGACAAAAGGATTGATGGAATCAGGGAGAAAGAGGGGAAAAGAGGAAGTACTGTAAACAGGTAGAGCCAGTGGTGCCTGAGCGGTGCATGTGATGGAGCTGCTTCAAGCCCCTTCATTTCCCACTGCTGATTCCATTACGTTCTTCCATGTCTGAGCACAAACACAGTTAGCCGGACCAACACTGCTGCCTGTGCACACCGTGGGGCCACAGAAAAGGAAAGGGTCAGGGCACCACTCGGGAAATCAAACCAAAAACAGTGCCTTCTACACTCCTGAGCTGCTTATTTACTGTTATTGCTTAACAATAAAGGGGGTCACATCAACTTTTAAAGCAATCTTCTTGATTTCTGAGCTGCTGCAGGGCAAATTGCAAAGAAAAAAGAGACGCTCCGAGCTCTCCAGAACCCCGAGAAATGAAACGACTCGCAGAGACAATAACTTTAACTGAGTTGGATGAGTTTAACGCGAGTCATTCGACAGCTGGACAGCATTGGGTGGGAAACAGTTGATCACTTATGAAGCTGTGAGAAGCAGGATCGGGCTTTAATAAAGACGAGCGCAGAAAAGATGTGATTTCTCCACCTTGAAAACGGCATCGGAATTCATCGAGAGCTCCCAGATACAGGCCCTAACAATATCACCATAACACAGCTGACTGGTATCATAGTTGACATTTTTGCTCATACGGTTATTTAGTTGACATTTAGTGACATCCAGTCATTTTTATTAAAAACTGAGACGTAAAATAACAAAACAAGATGTAAAATGACAAAAACAAGACACAAAATGTCAAGAACAAGACAGAAAACGACAAAACCGAGACACAAATGACAAAACGAGACACAAAATGACAAAAACAAGACACAAAATGACAAAAACAAGAGAGAAAACTAAGAATCCGAGACACAGAATGACAAAACAAGACAGAAAACTAAGAAAACGAGACAGAAAATGACAAAACGAGACACAAAATCACAAAAATGGGACACAAAATGCTAAAAATGAGACATGAAATAACAAAATCAAGACATAAATGACAAAAACAAGACAGAAAACTAAGAACCGAAAAACAAAATGCCAAAACAGGACACAAAATGCTAAAATGAGACACGGAATGACAAAATCGAAACACAAACGACGAAAACAAGACAGAAAATGCCAAAACAGACACAAAATGATAAAACAAGATGCAAATGACAAAAATGAGACACAAAATGACAAAAACGAGACACAAAATGACAAAAATGAGACACAAAATGACAAAAATGAGACACAAAATGACAAAAACGAGACACAAAATGACAAAAATGAGACACAAAATGATAAAAGCGACACACAAAACGCCAAAACCGAGACACAAAATGACAGAAACAAGACACAAACATGGCAGAAATATGACGCAAAATGACAGAAGTGAGACATGAAATAACAACTGAGACACAAAATGACAAAAACGAGACACAAAATGATAAAATGAGACATGAAATGACAAAATTGAGACACAAAATGACAAAACCAAGACACAAAACGACAATACCGAGACACAAAACGACAAAATGAGACAAAATGAGACAAAATGTACAAACAAGACACAAAATGACAAAAACGAGACACAAAATGATAAAAGCGACACAGAAAACGCCAAAACCGAGACACAAAATGACAGAAACAAGACACAAACATGACAGAAATATGACGCAAAATGACAGAAGTGAGACATGAAATAACAAAACTGAGACACAAAATGACAAAAATGAGACACAAAATGATAAAATGAGACATGAAATGACAAAATCAAGACACAAAATGACAAAAACAAGACAGAAAACAATACCGAGACAAAAAATGACAAAATGAAACACAAAATGACAAAAACGAGACACAAAATGACAAAAGTGAGGCATGAAATAACAAAATCGAGACACAAAACGACAAAAACTAGACATGAAATTGCAAAACCAAAACCCAAAATGATATAATTTACTGATATCCAGTCATTTTTTATTAACAAGTCATTGTTAAAAATGTATGCAAGATATATCTCATGAATTCCCTCTATTATATATTGACCCAGCTGCTTTGATGTAAAGACAGCCAGCCGTACTTCATCTCCTCTGTTCGGTGAGTGGTAGAGAGCAGCAGCAGCACATTAGCTGGCAGAGACATGAGCGAGCTGAAGATACGATTCCTCCGCTGACCTTCAAAACGGTATCGGAATTCATTGAGAGCTCCCAAATACAGGCCCTAACAATATCACCGCACTGATGTGATAACAGACCTCTGCAATAAAGACGGCACACCGACTGCGCGAGGTAAATTTGTGAGCCTATTTCCATTGGACAGAGTAAGACAGTGGAGCAGAACCGAATGAACAGAGACGAGAATTTTAGAGGAGCTTTTCATTTTAATATTCTTCTCATCTTCCCTTATTTATTCATTGTATTCTAATCAACAGATTGCGCTTACGGGGAAGGGGGAAAAGTAATTTATTCCTCTCTATTCTACGCTGCTAGGTGTGTCCAGGCTGGATGTAGCTCATTAGGGCCTGAGCCGACACAACCGGGGTGAAAAGGTTCGTGTGCCGAGGCGTGGCGGGGAAAGCCAAGTGGCTGGAAGTCGGGGAAGAGCGCCTGTGCACTTTTCGGGAAGGGCAGTTGAGAGTCCTTAAGGGACACTTTCGCACATGCCAGAGGATACTCGACATGCTGAGGACTATCAAGAAGTTGCCCTCTGTTTTTTGGAGGAGGGGGCGCAGAGTGCTTGATAAGAGCTCAGAGTATTCAGTCACTCGTCAAACGGCAAACATGAGAAGCTCCTCAGAACGACTGACTGCAAACACGCATGCTGAATGATGCATTGTTGCTAACTTATCAGTTTTGTTGTGAGATTTAGCAACACCTACAGCGTTTTTTTTGACAAATCTTAGCTGGGTCAATACATAATTGCGGGACTTTTTGCAACATAGTTGACATTTTTGCTCGTACGGTTATTTAGTTGAAATTTTAGTCATATCCTGTCATTTTTTAATTAAAAACTGAGACACAAAATGACATAAACGAGACACAAAATGGCAAAATGAGACACCCATATGACAAAAACAAGACAGAAAACGACAAAACTGAGACACAAAATGACAAAAGTGAGACATGAAATAACAAAATCGAGATACACAATGACAAAATGAGACAGAAAACAACAAAACCGAGACAGAAAACGACAAAATGAGACGCAAAATGACAAAAATGAGACACCCATATGACAAAAACAAGACAGAAAACGACAAAACTGAGACACAAAATGACAAAAGTGAGACATGAAATAACAAAATCGAGACACAAAATGACAAAAACCAGACAGACAATGACAAAACCGAGACACAAAATGACAAAAACCAGACAGGAAATGACAAAACCGAGACACAAAATGACAAAAGTGAGACATGAAATAACAAAATCGAGACACAAAATGACAAAAACAAGACAGACAACGACAAAACTGAGACACAAAATGACAAAAACCAGACAGGAAATGACAAAACCGAGACACAAAATGACAAAAATGAGACAGAAAACAACAAAACTGAGACACAAAATGACAAAAATTAGACCGAAAACAACAAAACCGAGACACAAAATGACAAAATTGAGACACAAAATTTCAAAATTGAGACACAAAATGACAAAGACATGACAGAAAACTACAAAACCGAGATGCAAAATGACAAAAATGAGACACGACAAAACAAAATCGAGACACAAAATGACAAAATTGAGACACAAAATTTCAAAATCGAGACACAAAATGACAAAGACATGACAGAAAACTACAAAACCGAGACGCGAAATGACAAAAATGAGACACGACAAAACAAAATCGAGACACAAAATGACAAAAACAGGACAGAAAATGACAAAACCAAGACACAAAATGACAAAAACGAGACACGAAATGACAAAATCGATACACAAAAATGTGGAGCAGGTCATGTGATCTGGAATTAACACACTTCCTTGAGAGGTGTATTTGTAACGGGTAACTTAATTGAAAGTGACAACTCGGACACGGATACAAATTGTTCTTTTCCATATAAAATTTGATACATTGCCAAAAAAGAAGCATCTGTCATGATTATCTCAACTTAATAAAAAGAACACAGAACTAGTTTTGAATCAGCTCATTTTATCATCGTTTAGCTAATTAGAAGGTGGTTGTTACTAAATTAGGACGGTTATTTAGTTGACATTTCAGTGATATCCAGTCATTTTTATGAACGAGTGATTGTTAAAAATGTGTGCAAGATTTATCCCATGCACTTCAAAAGTCCCTCAGTTACATATTGAGCCAGCTACTTTCTTTTAAAGATACTAAAACACGAGTACGAGACGCTGCTTGCCCACCACAGCCAAACTATCTGTGCATCTCCTCTGCTCGGTGAGTGACAGAGAGCAGCAGCACATTCAGCTGACAAAGACATGAGCGAGCTGCTCTTGTGTAAATACTGTTATCCAGGCGGAGGCTGTGCGCTCTGTGAGGAAAGAAGGACTTTCTGTTGCCTTCAGCTTTCTCTCTGAGTGATCATTTTGCATGTAAATATAGCTGAACTCTCAGCACAGATGCCGTCTTTCACTCGTGTGTGCGGCGAGTTTGTCAGACGATGTCGAAATCAGGATTTTAGCAGTAAAAGCAGCAGCTTGGAAATGACTGCTGGTTAACATGCTGTCTTAATGTGCTCTGTTTCAGTCACTATTTCATACTCGTTCCACTGGCTGACATCAGAAACAGATAAATGCATGAATGAGGACAGCTTTATTGAGATTCGCCTGGATTAAAATACAGTATTTTTGAGCACAGAGAGCAGGAGAGAAGTGGAACAGATGTAAAGGGCTGAATCTGGGCAAACTGCAAATGCAACACACTGATGTCATCAAGCAATATTTAGCTAGTTTTTAGCTATTTTCCATTGAGAGTACACAGGGTCCTTGACTTATGTCAGAGTTCCGTTCCTGCCGATTGATGCGAGTCGATTTTCACCATAAGTCGGAACTCAGGTGAAAATGTGAACGAAGTCATAACTTGCATCACGATATTGATGAGTTCTTCATAAAAGTCATTAATAGCAATGACTTCCATGCATGTATGAATCACTTCACGAGAAGACAACAGAATATGTTCCACTGTTTTTACAACTGGATCTACTAATGCAGATGTTTGTCGTTGTTTCTGACCGTTTTATTTAATGTTATTTCACTTCCATGGTGTGTTGTCCTTAAGGCAGGGTTATTGATGTACTTCTATTTTGAAAAAGCCTTTTTTTTAGTTGTCTGTTGACAGTTGTCACTTCCTGTCCATTATTTTGATGTTTAACTTTACACACGTATGCACTTCTTTGCATGGGCGGCTCACATGGACTCACTGGTTCAGTTAAAGGGATGCATTTACATACATTTATGTTGTTTTTTTCTGTTTTTGTTGCAGTTTTCGCTCTGTTTGTAATGTGTATCAAGAGCCACAGTAAAGAAGTCAAGTTTGCTTCGACTCATGATTCATTTTGCAAGCAGACATTTAACAAGTTGGATGGAGATGGCTTTCCGTTTCTTTGAAGCATCAGAAGAGTCTGACTTGCGCTTGGAAGCCATAATGAAGGGCAAAAAGTTAGCGAATGCAGCACATTCCAAGATGGCGTACAATCGGTGAATGTAAACAAAGCCGTCTTAAAGCACTACGTGACAAAGTACTGGTCCGCTCTGCTCGCCAACTAGTTCCACGTGACCAGTTCCAACGTAACAGTGAAACGCCGTAGGTCGAGGACTTCGTAAACTGAGGACCTGCTGTAGCTTGCAACACTAAAAAGATGTGCTCATTAGAAGCCTTAAAAAAGCCTTAGTGGTAGAGGTGCATATCACATTTACTGTGTATCATTTCCCATCTCTCTCCACTATCTCTCTTTAAATAAAAGCACAAAAACTCTGCTTGCACCCTTGGGAACCAGAAACCGACTGGACCTGTGAGGACCTTTGCCCCTCCTTGTGTCTGCCTCAGCGTGTCGCCTCCATTGTTCTGATGTGACAGCAGCTTCAGGAGGCCGGCATGGTCCCTGGTTTGAGCTCTGTTCTCGCTGCCTCACTGGCCATCAGCTGCACATTAATCAGCCAATTATCGGATCCGGCCAGCAACGTTGCCGCGCCAACCTGGCCCCCTAATCCAATCACCTTGGGGGAGTGGGTCAAGGGGTGCTCTGATTGGATAACCCGGGGCCGGGTCGCCGCGCCCGTGACCCGCTGCTTTGAATTGGTAATGATGTTAATATTCTCCATATGGCTGTGTGTGTGTGTGCATTTGTCTGTCCCAAAGCGTGGAGCCTAACCGGAGGCTGAGCTGCACCCCAGAGTTAATGGCCGGTGGAGAGGCAGGCAAGAGCCAAAGTAGCACTATCACCCTCCCTGGGGCAAACCTCTCCACGCTGCCACTTCCAGCCCCTCCGTCCAAATCCTCTTTCCCAGACTTGAGCTCCTCTTGTTGGCTGCCGTTGCTGCAGCTCTCAGCACCGTGTCCCAGGCCGAGGTCCGCTCTCTTTCCATCAGCCTTGCTACTTTGGCATCCTTCTGCTCCAAAAGAAACTCTTGATTTGAGAAGTGGGAATAGGCAGTCAGGCCTGGGTAAAATGAGCGTACAATCTGGGCTGCCGTAATGGAATACGATTTTCCAATACAAAATCAAGTAAGTAGGTAAGAGGGCACGCTCTGAGCTGCTGGTGTGTTTTTGTTTGATTGGGAAAAGTGGAAAATATTGCATTCCTTGAACCAGTGGGAGTAAAACTCCACTCACACTCAGATAGACATTAACCCTCCTGTTGTCTTCATTTACGGCCACCAAAAAGTATTGTTGCCTTGTCTGAAAAAAGTCCAAAAATTCACCAAAAAAATTCACCAAATTTCTGAAAATTTGCAAAACCTTCAGGAAGAAAACTCCAATAATTCTTTAAAAGCTTCCCTTAAAAGTTTTATTTAAAAAAAAAAAAATCCCCCAAATTTGTCAAGAAAATTATCGTAAATATATATATTTTTTTAAATTAGTGAAAATATTCCAAAAAAATCCTAAAAATATCTAAAGTGATTGCATTTATATCAGCAAAGCTAATATTTTCTTAAGAACATTGACAAAAGAATCAACCAAAATCCAGTGAAATTCGCATTTCTTTTTTTCCACCAAAAATATTGTTTCCTTGTCTGAAAAAAATTCAGCAAAAAAAATCCCCAAATTTTGGAAAATTTGCAAAAGTTTCAGGAAGAAAATTCCAATAATTCCTTAAAAATTTGCCTTAAAAGTTTTATTTAAAAAAAAATACCCCAAATTGGGCAAGAAAATTCTTGTAAATATTTTCAAAAAACAGTAAAAATCCTACAAAAATTATTAAAAATATCTAAAGTGATTTTATATATATATATATATATATATATATATATATATATATATATATATATGTATATATATCAGTAAAACTTCTAATATCTTCTTCAAGAACATTCACAAAAAAATCAAACAAAATCCAGCAAAATTCACTGGATTTTGGTTGATTTTTTTGTCAATGTTCTTAAGAGACATTTTCCCAAAAATGTTGAAAATGTGGACATCAGAAGTTTCCCCGTGAAAATATATTTTTTTCCCACACTTTCAAACTTCAAAACGGGTCAATTTGACCCGCAGGACGACACGAGGGTTGATAAACCACACTTTAAAGGGGAAAACTATTAGCGATTAGCAAGAGACTACCGACAGTGAAATATTCAAATGTCTGCCTGAACACCTTGTTTCTGCCTCATTTCTGTCCTCATCATTCTGACTCAAACCTCCCCTCTCCATTCCCTCCATAAGCTCCCATCTGTGAGATGCTTTGCCACATCTCCTGTACTATCCATGCACACACACACACACACACACACCATGCAAACACACACACACACACACCATGCAAACACACACACACTCACCTCCTTCACTCCCACCCCTCCAGCTGCAGCCCCAGCCGGCTCCACACAAAGGCAGGCCAAATGTATGCTAATGAGAGCCAGGCCAATGGTGGAGCCGCACTCATTTTGAGAGGAAATGGCTTTCAATAATGGCGGCCCCCGGGGGGATTTTGCACAAAGTTCAGCTCCACTTTGAAAAATGCATTCAATTCACTGCTCTGTCTGCTCTCTCTTTTTCCTCCTGTTTTTCCCCTCTTGATGAAGAAAAAAAAAAAAAATTCCCGGAATACATTTGGTCCCCTCCCCTCCGCTCGCCTCTGTATTTACGCCAGAGAGAGTCAGAGGAGGTTTTTGGGGGGACTGAGGAGTCTTGATTTATCTTTACAGAAACAAGAACACAAACATGAGTGGAAATACTGTGTACAAACTCTTCCTCTCTGCCTTTTGCTTTTTCCTTTTTGGCTCCTCTGCTGTCCCCAGAAGCCTGGTTACTGTACGCATTTCAAGTGGATGGGATCCTATGGGTGCCGGGCCTAAAAATACTTCAAAGAGGAGCTGAACAATAGTTAAATAACAGGGAGGAGAACTGTGGAGGTAATGAACATAATGTGAACCTCACTTGTTATCTTCACGTCTCATCGTATGTGTCGGAGAATCTGACGGCTTTAAAACGTTTGTGGTGTTATTATTTATGCACTTAAAAGCACAGCTTAAGCATTAGAACAACACTGGAAATAAGGATGGAGTGAAATGTCAGAAAACAGAAAGAAAGCGTGATTTCCCTGAGCTAAAGAGGACAAATTCATGACAGAATAATTTAAATAAATAAAATGATTCCTATGGGCTTTTTAAAGGTAATTCCACTACTTTTACTTTAAATCTCTTGTGTTGATCTTTATAAAGGCTAACTATACATGATATGATGGGTTTTTTCCAGAAAATACTTGATGTGAAGATACTTGCACACCTGCTTATATCGAGGAAAAAAAACATATAATGCAGTTGTGATGTTTTTTCCATGAACTGCAGCGTAAAAATGCTGACAGTAACTCTTATCTTTCTGCAGTTGTATTTGAGAGACTGTCTGGAATCTGGCAATATCAGAACCCGGATGATGGGATATCTTCTGACTTACAAGCTGGGAAAAATGTGTGCTTGGTGCCTAACGGAAATGAATGTTATTATCCCTGTAAAACCCACCATTGCAGAAATATAACATCAGCTTTATACATGTATATATTCATTTTTTTGTATTTATTTTTTGCTCATTTTCTTCTATATTTGGGTTTATATATTGCCATTATTATAATTTGTATTTATTTTTTGTTATTTTTTTCTATATTTGGATTTATATATTGTCATTATTATAATTTGTATTATTTTTTGTTATTTTTTTCTATATTTGGGTTTATATATTGCCATTATTATAATTTGTATTTATTTTTTGCTATTTATTTCTATGTTTGGGTTTATATATTGTCATCATTATAATTTTTATTTTTACTTTTGCTCATTTTTTGAATTTTACAAGAAAACTTGAAATAAGTTTAACCCTCCTGTCGTCCGGTGGGTCAAATTGACCTGGTTTAAAGTTTAAAAATTGGAAAAAATATATATTTCCACAGTGAAACTTCTGATTTCCACATTTTCAAAATTTTTGGGAAATCTTTGAACATACTTTGGTGGAAAAAAAAGAAATGTTAAAAATGTTTCTTAAGAAAATTCACAAAAAAATCAACCAAAATCCAGCGAAATTCTCTGGATTTTGGTTGATTTTTTGTGTGAATGTTCTTAAAGAAAATATCGGAAGTTTTACTGATATATATGTAATCACTTTAGATAATTTTAGGATTTTTTTGGGAAAATGTTCACATTTTTTGAAAAGAATTTTCTTGTCAAAGTTGTTTTTTTTTTTTTAAATAGAACTTTTAAGAAATTATTGGAATTGTCTTCATGAAGGTTTGCATTTTGGACATTTTCAGAAATTTGGGGATTTTTTTTTGCTGATTTTTTTGGATTTTTTTCAGACAAGGAAAGAATATTTTTGGTGCCCATAAATGAAGAAAGCAGGAGGGTTAATACATCTCATATTAGGAGGTTACACGAAAGCAAAAATCTATTTTTGAGTGGAAAACTGTTTTTTTTAAGCATATCTGGCTTATTTTAAGACACCTAAGCTTGACAATCCTGTTAAAATAGAGCTTAAAATAAGTTTTCCAGCTAATTTTGAGATCTCAACATTCTAAATATCACATCTTATTTTAAGAAATCTTACGCAGCGATTTTTCACTTCTTCTATTGGCAGATTTTTTCGCTTATTTCAAGGTAGAAGTTCCATGAAATAATTTTTTTTCTTGTTTTGAGAGGGGCATTTTTTTTTCCAGTGTATTAAACTATCTCTGTAATGATGAGCAATTCAAACAAGAGTAATGAGTTCGTATGTGGATGCACACCACTACGCAGGTTGGAACTGATTAAATTTGCTGTAAATTGAAAACTATTTTTTATCTCTGACAAGCAGCTAGCGTCGTTGGAGAGGTCAGGTGGTGCAGTTTCATCTGATTTGCGCCACACCTCACTGCAACACGAGCAACTCATCCAAGAAGAGGGAATCTAGAGGCTGATGTCAAAATGGCAAAACCAAACCAGGGTAACATCTACCCAACAACAGCAAATAGAATGAGAGTTGCTCTTCAGTAGTATCTTATCCCATTAAAAATGTCATCTCAGGAGTAAAATGGCAGTCTAAGTGGGAGTGAGAGCTGCCAAAGGTCATCCAGATCTCCTTTATCCTGCTGGTTTGGCGTCCACGGCTACAGTCGGCTAACCCAACCGTCCCTCTGCTGCCTGCTCGTGTCCTTCCTTCTCTCTTCCACATCCTCGGTGTGTCTCGTCCCCCCCCTGAGCTCGGCGCTCCCTGGTGCCTGTCATATCAGGAGGGGCAATAACCCGTGAAATGACTGTTCTCTTTTCCTCCTCTCCATCCCGGTGTCCCCCTCTTTCCCCTCATTCTCCCCCTCTCGCTTTCCTCGCGCCACGCTCCACTTAGCCGCCGGGCCGCCAGCGTCACAAAGACGAACGGCGAATATTCTGCCGTGATTCGACCGGTGTGAGCGTGCATAATGTGACAGGAGAACAGCTAAACAAACAGAAGTAAAGTGCAGTTCCATTAAACCCACACTAGAGGTTATACATCCTTCAGAAGAGCAAACCATCCTCCGTGCGTGTGCCATCCTCCTGCCTGCGCCCTGCTCTCTGGAGAGCTGATCAGTCCTATTCCTGGGATGAGTAGACACTCCCAAGGCAAACACTCCAGATTTAATTATAAGCTCCAAAGAGGATTAGTCTGTGTGTGTGTGAGTGAGAGGGGGGAAGACACAAAGGGAGGGAGTGGCAAGAAGTTATCCCTTCATTTCCTGCTTTAGAGGGGAAAAAAAACACCCACAGAGCGGACTCACCTGGGCTGAGCGCCGTAATGTCGGTCCACCTCTTCGTACCGGGGCTCGGGGCGAGACTCGGCTCCTCTGGGTGCCATCTGTGAGGAAAAACAGGACAAGCAATGTCAGTATTTACACTGTGAAGGTGCCATGTTTAAACAGTCGAAACGCCTTTAACACGGCCTGAACCCACGACTCCTTAATCCTCATGTCGTCCTGCGGGTCAAATTGACCCGTTTAAGTTAGAAAATGTGAAAAAAAAACATATTTTCACACTGAAACTTCTGATGTCCACATTTTCAACATATTTGGGAAATTTTAGAACATTTTGTGGTGGAAAAAAGAAATGTTAAAAATGTTTCTGAAGAACATTCACAAAAAAAAAAAAAATCCAGCGAATTTCGCTGGATTTTGGTTGATTTTTTTGTGATTGTTCTTAAGAAAATATGAGAAGTTTCACTGATATTTATGCAATCACTTTAGATATTTTTAGCATTTCTTTGAAGATTTTTTCTCATTTTTTGAAAATATTTACAAGGATTTTTTGCCACATTTGTTTTTTTTAAATAAAACTTTTAAGAGAAACTTTTAAGAAATTATTGGAATTTTCGTCCTGAAGGTTTTGCAAATTTTCCAAAAATTTGGGGAACTTCTTTTCTGAAATTTTTGGATTTTTTTTCAGACAAGAAAACAATATTTTTTGGTGCCTGTAAATGGTTTAAAGAAAATAAAAGTTTTACTGATATATATGTGATCACTTCAGATATTTTTAGGATTTTTTGGGAAGATTTTTACAAATTTTTTGAAAATATTTACAAGAATTTTCTTGCCAAATTTGGGGGATTTTAAAAAAGCAATTATTGCAATTTTCTTCCTGAAGGTTTTGCAATTTCTTTTTAGAAATTTGGGGATTTTTTTTGCTGAATTTTTGGATTTTATTCAGACAAGGAAACGATATTTTTGGTGCCTGTAAATGGGTTAAAGAAAATAAAAGTTTTACTGATATATATGTGATCACTTCAGATATTTTTAGGATTTTTTGGGAAGATTTTTACTAATTTTTTGAAAATATTTACAAGAATTTTCTTGCCAAATTTGAGGGATTTAAAAAAAAAAGCTTTCAGGGAATTATTGCAATTTTCTTCCTGAAGGTTTTGCAAATTTTTTAGAAATTCGGGGATTTTTTTGCTGAATTTTTGGATTTTATTCAGGCAAGGTCTCACTCCATAGATGTGCATAAAGTATTTAAAGCAGGCATGTTTCTGTGTGCAGCCTTGTGGTTTGAGCAGAAACAACAACAACAACTTAAAAAAACACGAGCGTGAGGACTCGCGAATGGCCCACATGTGACAACACAAACACGTGCACGGCCCTCGGACGAACATGTGCGCGTGCAGTTCAAGCCGACACGCCAGTCACGTGAGAAAAACGACATTTAGGGTGTGTTGTAAAAAGAGGGTTGATCATCACACACACCAGACAGTGACCGATTGAAGCCGAGCACGTGTTTAACAGGACAAGTCTGGAAATGCTGATCAGCAAAGTAGCAGAAAAACTGAAAAATCTCCCGTTCTTCCTGGTAATTCTGGCAGCAGCGGATTAAAGACAGTGCAGCTGGATGGCTTCTACTCGCTATGATCGCTCACACATTAACAGGAAAGATGAATGAAGGGCGAAACAGAATGAATACAGACGTTTTCATCGAAGGTGCGACCGTAAAATGCCTTCATAAGTCCAGGAATAATGTGAAAGATACGTGACAGACTTCTAAAGACCGATTCATACTCTGATTCATGTGACGGTCCCCACAGGCCCTTCTGTTGATGTGCAGGCTAAAGAGGGTATAAAGACCCAAATTTGACACCATGTGGCATCAAATTCAGCTGCACGCAACTGGACATGTTCTGAGGTTTCGACAACACAACAGGGGTTAAAACAAACCATTCCTGAAGGCAGAGGAGGGGGGAGACAACATACAGCTTCAATTATCTGTAATCTGGGTTCTGGCCTATGAGTTTTCACATACAAACGCAGGCTGCTTACCCAGTGAGCATTTCTGAGGTCAAACACAGCACACACACTGCAAAAACTCTAAATCTTACCAAGTCTGTTTGTCTTATTTTTAGTCAAAATGTCTCATCCCACTGGATTTAAGATAAATTCATTTAACAAGTGACATTTCATCAAGATGGAGGGACTTGTTTTAAGACAACGCATCTTAAATATCTTGTTAAGTCAAACAATCTTGAAATTATCTCGTTTTGAGTGGAATTTTACAAGAAAACTCAAAAAAAGTTTAACCCTCGTGCCTTCCTGTGGGTCAAATTGACCTGGTTTAAAGTTTAAAAATGTGGAAAAATATATCTATTTTCACAGTGAAAACTTCCACATTTTCAAAATTTTATGGGGAGATTTTTGTACATTTATTGGTGGAAAAAAATGTTGAGAAAGAAGGTTTCTTTAAGAACATTCAGAAAAAAATCTTATTTTCTTCTTAATGTTCTTTAAGAAAATAGAACTTTTACGGATATATATGTAATCACTTTAGATATTTTTAGTATTTTTTGGAAGATTTTCATTCATTTTTTTAAATATTGAAAATGTTTTTAATTTTTTAAATTTTTATTTCTTGCCAAATTTGGGGATTTTTTTTAAAATAAAACTTTTAAGGGAAACTTTTAAGACATTTTTTTCCAGCGGTTTTGCATTTTTTTTATAAATTGAGGGAATTTTTTTTGCTGTTTTTTTTTTCTTAGACAAGGAAATAATATTTTTGGTGCCGTAAATGAATGCAACAGGAGGGTTAAGACACCTGAGATCGACGATCCTGGTAAAATAAAGCTTAAAATAAGTTTTCCCAACTAATTTTAAGATCTCAATATTCTAAATGTCATCTTATTTCAATTACTCTCACCGAGACATTTTTTCACTTGTTTTACTGGAAGATTTTTTCACTTATTTCTAGGTAGAAGTTTCTTGAAATAAGTTTTTTTTTCTTGTTTTGAGAGGGGCATTTTTCCAGTGCACCACTGTAGCGGCCATATGTACACTAACTGACAAACACGTGCGCACATAAGCAAGCGATCGCAGGTTTCACAAACACACGGAAACCTAAAGAGTCGTACGTTTGATCCAGGCTATCGACCAAGCCAACACCCACATACGCAGCATTCAGTACCTGTACGCTGTGGCCCACCGGTCTATCGCTCTGCTTTGCATGTACGTATGGGTTCAAACCCATCCTGCATGTCAATGTAGCGGTGGCGCATTAGCAGATATCATTAGCATGTCTCTGTAATGTACGGAGCTCTAATGTCCCTGAATGGGAGCCAGGAAGCGAAAGCACATCAGAGCCACGGCTGGGGCAAGGCTGCTGCTCGATTCACTGAAGTGGCTTTGTGTGTGTGTGTGTGTGTGTTTATACAGTATGTTTATGCTAATGCTGTGGCAGTCATGAGGGCCGTGTGCAGTTTTAATATGATGTCAGAGAGGGAACGCTCCATCTTTGGACGGCGCTGTGTGTGTGTTAGATAGGGGCCATTATGCAAAGAGGTGCATAATGTGAGGTAAAGGGGGCATTAGTCTCAGCAAGAAGCTGGGACTCAGGTGGAAGAGTGTGTGTGTGTTGGACAAGGTGCAATACATCTTCTAAATATGAAGTCGCAGAGTCGGGGGGGAAAAAGAGGAAGAAAATGATGAGCAGAAGAGGAAATGTGTGTTTGGATAAAATGAGAGGAATTCTTTGTCCATTGATTGTATTAACATAACAGCCTGGAGCCACAGGTCTGCATGATCCCTTTATTAACTCACATACACATTATGGATGTCTGTCGTATGGATGCTTTGCAGGCGGAAGCCCATTTCCCCTAAATGAGACTGCCAGATGATGTGCCTCAAAATACTGCTGTGGCGCTACACACACACACACACACACACACACACACACACACACACACACACACACACACACACACACACACACACACACACACACACACACACACACACACACACACACACACACACACACACACACACACACACACGAGCGCAAGTAAACAAACACACAAAACAAGTCTCAGTCTCACCATGGCAACTGGTAAAGCAGCAATATGAAATTCATCCAGGTTAGAGTGAAAATGCAGCAGTCAGACTTCTGAAGAGGCGGTCACCGAGCAAAGAGCCTCGTCTTCACAGCTCCCAGAAAGGTGGAGAGCGATGACACACACTTTTTTTTGCCATTCCTGAAAGTTCACATCCTCATCGTGAACCTGCTGACATCATGCATGAAAGTGTGTGTGTGTATCTACAGCTTGAATATGTGTGTGTCTGGTTATCTGTGGAAAATGTAATGTCTTGTGCATACAGCAGCTGGACATGCACACACATGACGGGGGATTTCTTCTGATTGCCGTGCGGTAAAGCTCGTGCGCGCATTCGTATGAAATCTAACCTCAAACCTTACAATCAGCACATCTTCACACTGTCCTCATCAGGGAAAGCAAATGAGCCTCGGCATAACAGAACAGTGTCGTGTGTCGAGTCATTGCTTTCGCCACAGTTCAGCAGCTGACAAACGCTCTGACAGAATGGTTGGCATGTGTGCGAGTGTGAATGAGCAGAATGTCACTTTTCCATTTTTCCAAATTAGAAAGCGATGCCTCGACAGTGCCAGATGATACGCATTCAGACACACACGGCACTCGGCTCTAGCAGCACAGCTGTCGCATTCATCACAAAGTATTGCCAGAGCTCAGGAAATGAATTTCTTGGAGCACTTTTGGCTGTGCTGTAAATTTGTGATGCTCACATATACAATGAGCCTCAAATGAGAGTCCAAGTGCTTTGACACAATGCCTGAGCAGCGCTTTCATTCTGACTGAGATGCTAAGATCTGCCTTTTCCAAAGCGCTTTACTTCACAGCCTCTTTTGAAACGGTATAATTAGCCTCCTGTATTGCCATCCATCCATCCTTTTCTTCCTCCCTCCATCCATCTCAGATGCTAATTAAGCATGTGTCTCAGTGTGGAGCCTCCGCCTGGCACCCCATGCCCACCTCCTGTTGGCAGCCTCACCCCATGCCCTGCATCCGACTGGCACGATGAGGCGGAACCCACGACACATCCATCCTCACCCCCACCCCCCGCCCTAAAAATCTCTGTGATGAGATTTTGCTGACTCCCCCACGGGAGGAGACAGAACAGATAAGACCGAGAGGGAGCGAGCCGAGCTGGCACCGATAGGAAAAGTGACAGGAAAGCTGTGAATATGTGGCACATGCGTAACAGAACACACACGGAAAAGCATGAACCTGTGAGCCGCAGTGAGTCTAACATCCACTAGTTGCTGACAGCTGAACTTGAATTGCAGAAATGTGGAGAAACCAACACATTCCGATATATTTATACACAGACACACAAAAACACAGCACCTCGAAAAGTATCAAGAAGTTTCCTGACCAATTACTTACAAATGGTTCATTCCATAACATTTCAACCAGTGGCCCCCACCTGACCCTCTCAGATTTTGCTAAGTTTTCACATACATTTAGTACATTATATATAATGGGAAAATCCAAAATTTGAATGCTTTATTGTCATTAGTTTCAAAGTTATGGCCATTTGAAGTAGGTAGGGGGCACCCTAAAATTGCGGCCAAAATTAAGACTTGAAATTTTCATTTTCAGACTTCTGTAACTTCTGAACAACAAAAGATAGAGATCTGAAATTTTCAGAATCATTTCACAGTGACCTATAGTCCTCAGAAATGTGAAAATATTTACTTTATATTTAGAATTGCACCATTTCTGTACAAAGCAAACAAACACATTTAGTCCACAAAAGGTCCTTGGTTAGTCTGGAATGGAGGACTGACACTGTGCAAAGGAAAAACACCAAGCGGAAAGTGTTTGTGTGAAGAGCCGCTTCACTTTTCCAGGTCCAGTAAAAACCTCCATCAGGTCCAGAACTCCTCCACAGGAAAAAAAAAAACTGCTTTTAGTCATGTCTTTGGATTGATTATGACAAAGTTGCGATTTTATCCATCACGAACTTCTAAACTGCTACATTTGGCCACCCATTACACAAAAACTAATCATCATATTCATTAGAGATTTTATGTGGTATAATTTGGCTCTCTAAGGATTGGATATGTATAAAATGAAAGTGCTATGGTATGTAATGCATGAAATATGAACAGCTAAAAATCAGCTTAAATATCTGTCTAATGGCAGCAAAATCTGAGAGGGTCAGGTGGGAAGTTTTCTTAAAATTGGTTGATTTCATACGGAATGACCCAAATATGAATGATACTGTACAGTTTCTCTCCATTTTGGCCGAGTCTGTTGAAAACACTTCCCTTTAGCCATGACTTCTACTGTAAACGGGCACAACTCTGGATTTGGAGGACGTATTTGAGTGACAGCAGAGTTAGAAAAACTCACTTCTGTTGGCTTTGTTGTTTTTAGTGATGAATCATCTTAAATGTCAGTATAGCAAATCACTTCATATAGATGTGATTGCTAAATCGCATTTGCAATCACTTTTAGAAATCATAAAATGGTCACTTGACTGAGACATTTGACAAGTACTGGTAGTTAAAACCCATTAATAGGTACAAGGCTGTTCATTTTCCCATATGGCATGGTCAGAAATGCAGCATTTTTTATGACTGGAGCATTTGTTTATTAGTTATTGATGATCAGAAATCACTGCAGTGCAGAATGTGGCCATTTACTATAGATGTACCCACAAACAAAGTGACCTTGCACTGAGCACAGAAGTGAGTTCTGCATGTGTACGTTATGTACGGATAACAAATCGCGTGACCTAAATATGTAGCAGGCGGCAGGAATTGACGGGACTCAGAAACAGCCCCACAATTTAATCAATTGCTCCTTGTATCATTTCAGACGGATAAGTCCCGATAAGTCCAGAGTGGTGGGTTTGTAGCAGGATCGGATAGGATACAGAAATCTTTAACAAATCCGTGGATCCAGACTATAAGCTGCATCACTGCCAAAATCAAATCACTTGGTCTTTGTGTAATTTCTGACCTTCTCTGAAAATTTCATCCAAATTCGTTTGTCCGTTTTTGAGTAATGTTGCTAACAGACAGACAGACAGACAGACGTCCAAATGTACTCCGATCATCACATGATTCCGCTCATAAAAAGAACTAAACTCCCAGGACCATTATTGAAACTTGTTCACAGAGCAACGCAAGTTTAGTTGAGTTAAGGTACATATTTGTGATTTCTAAGTGGACGTTAATCCAGAGCGGAGAGAAAACATCATTCTGTGTGACTTAGCACTCAGGGATTAGCTAGCATCATGTCTGGGATCATCACTGGTGACACAAGGTGGGTCTGTGGCTACCTCCCAGGCAAAAACTTAACAGAAGAGCCACAGTCTCCATAAAAGCAGAGGGCTCTTTGAGCATGCTTGTTATTTTCTTCAACATTCATGTGACTGTGCCATGAATTAGTCCCTCAGACTAAAACGCCTTGAGGTGTTAGAGTCAGCAGATTTGGCATGACTGACCTAAACTGTGGCATGCTGGCATGTGGGTGTCCCAGTGTGCCACACAGCCGGTCACAGTGCCTGATCACACATGGATTTTTTTGGCCATAACAACACAATAATTGCTCCCCGCTCACCCGACTTGCTACATTTGGCATGATGACACTTTCTCCTCTTCCCCAAAATGAAATGCAAGTTGAAGGAACAGAGTTTTGGCACAGCGGAGGAGAGCTAAGCACCAATCAGGAATGGTGTTAGCCTGCAGTTACAGAACAGGACTGCCAGAGAGTATCAGAAACATCGCAGGAGCACTGGGAGCAGAGCGGTGCATTGCTGCATGAGAAGACTGCTTTAGAACTGTAAGGGCCAAATTTAAATGAGGTACGACTTCTGCTTTTATAGACACAGACTCACAAACTGTTTCTTGTGTTCTGCTTGTTTGTTACTGTAACCAGGTTGAAATAACAGTATTTTCATATATGAAATTCCACCAACTTCCAGGGATTCATGTAAATAATTATTTTATGTTTTGTATTCTGTGTTTAAAATGTGTTTCATTTTTTTTTATTGTTGTTGGAGTTATTACCATCTCCTTTAAGAGGTCGCAGTTATATGAGGTCACTAATATGCGCCGGACGTCAACACAGGACGTCGGAGCTGTATGAAGAGAGAACTGGCCGCTGGAATCGACACGAGAGGAATGAACTTTATCTTCACGTGAGGGAACCCAGAACAGCGGTATGGACGTAGCCTAGCCGCGCTAGACAACTCACGGCAAGGAATTTAATTCTCTGCCAGGGTGGGTCTAGTTACCCTCGGTAAGCCTCGAGGTTGGATGCTCCTAAAACTGGCCGACGAATCACGAATCAAAGTGTAGAGTCAGAAGGCGGGCGTAACTAAGTGACGACAGAGGCGCAACGATTCTGACAGAAACAACCGGAAACAACCATAGAAACAAGGACAGACAAGAAGATGGCTGCGCACAACAAACAGTTATCTTTCGACTCGGCTTTGGCCACAGCCCTTAAAGATTTGAAGCTAAAATTCAACTTGAAAGATAAACAAAGGACGGCACTGAAGTGTTTCATTTTGAAGAAAGACGTATTTGGACTATAAATAATGTATAAATAAGGCTTCACCGAACTCCCACATCCTCTGATTTCAGGCGCTCTAGGAACTCCGTCAGCCTGTTCGTTGCGCTGATTGGATATATACCTAACCAATTGCTGCAGAGTGATTTGAAAGACAACCTTTTAGCCCGCCTCCCTCCCTGTCGAGAGTTCCTAGACCCTTGCGTCTTCAGACCTCGGTCTCGCGCGGCTAGGCTAGTATGGACGCTTAATTGATGGACTATTCCTGCACATCGGAGAGACAGAACGTTGGAGGGACGTAGCAGCGGTATGGACAATTAATAGAGGACATTTTCGTGTTGGAGAGACTGAGCGTATGGCGCACGATTAGCCACCATTAACTGCATGTTGAAGAGAAGGTAATAAACGTGCGTTAGCGACGTTCTGCGAGCCAACTCTTTATTCACCACACGACAAATGAAACAACAGAGCACAACGCAGGACTATAATAATGGTAAATGGTAAATAGTCTGTATTTATATAGCGCTTTACTATACCTGCAAGGTACCCAAAGCGCTTTACATGATACATCACATTCACCCATTCACACACACATTCACACACTGATGGCGGAAGCTGCCATGCAAGGCGCTAACCATGACCCCATCAGGAGCAATTAGGGGTTAGGTGTCTTGCTCAGGGACACCTCGAACACGACGGGGCGAGGATCGAACCGGCAACCCTTCGGTTGCAAGACGGCCACTCTACCCACTAAGCCATGCCGCCCCATAATGGGTGTGTAGGTGGAATCACGAAGAAGCACACACACATGCCGGTTACATTAGGTAGCCCCCAGCCTGAGTATCATTCTCCAAAACAAAGTCTCTTGTCAAAATTCTACATTTGCATCGTTCTTGCGTGACGGTTTGCTGGTATAGTTACTAATAACCAACTCAAAGGTCAAAGCACCTCTTTCATGCTCGTCGAGTCTAACCCGTTGGCACACAAGATTATGTCGAATTAGGAGGCTGTGTGTGTGTGTAGATCTCAAACAGGAGGCTCACTTGCCCCCCAGTGTACACTAAACACTCCCACACCTGGACCCGGCTCACTCTGAGCTCGTTAGCAGCAGATGGTACACATGCACACACACCCACACACCAGGACCAAAGGTTACACACACTCAGACTGGAATGCAGTCTATTCTGGTAATAGGCCAATCTGCTGGTAATTGTCTTCATTGTTAGTGTTTGTTTAGGCCTCAACTCTTGACCTCAGAATGGCTTTTTACATTTACATACAGTTTGAAAGCTGAATTTGACTGGCTGTGGCTTAATCTCTCCATGTAAGGATGATAAAGATGCAGTGGGGGTGAACAGAATGTTTATCTCATTAGCTGCGTGAGATACAGAAGAGTTCAAAATGCTACTTTAGGCTTCCATCATTTGCTACGGCTCCTTACAGACTACTTCATCCATCCAAATAAATTTTCTCTCCTTTAAAACTTTCAAGGGGTTTACATAAAGCCTCGATAAATTCAATGTGTTTACATGTATTAGAGCTAGGATACGGGGGAAAAACATTTCAAAGAATGTTTTGCACATTTAGTGAAAAGTGCTGATGTCACTGGCTGAGAGAAAAATGATGCTGAGCATGTCAAGTGAATTTGAGTTAAGTGGCTGTTTCGTGTGGTTACATAAAGCAGCTGTGTTCTGAGATTTCAAGCTAATCAAACTGCTCATCAAACACAGTTTTTAAGCTTGCAGAAAACTGTTCAAAACGTGACCGCCTGTGTGCGGCGTTATCTCACAAATCTGCAATCAGCGTGCATCCTAAACCCATTCCATGTGTGTCTGTGTGTGGCCGTGGCAGTGGCCATGGGGTGTTGTTTATTTACTGGGGCTGTGTCCCTGTTCCTCTACCACCGTGGGCCTGTTCGCCTCCCCGCTGCTCGCAGAAATAACATCCAAATACCCCTGTGAGTGTGTGCGTGGCTGCTTTCATTCTTCCCTCTCCAGGTTACGATGCCCCGAAAGGTACGACATCAGGCATGCGAGTAAGACACGGGCAGAGTTTCAGCTTATTTTTTTTACCAAACGGTGATACAACAGCCGTGAGTCTGCGCACGGCTTTCGTGTTTAAACCGGAGTCTTGCATTTCCAGCAGCTCCCCCCTCCAGTTCTGTCAACTCATGCGTTCTGAGACGGCATCATCAGGCAAACAGTGGAGCGTCGTCCCCTCCTTCCAGTCACAGATTTGTGGGGGACAACGCCACCACCGGCGATGGAGTCTTTGATGAGTGCATCCAGCTACTCGTGCTCTCCAACGGCCCGCTGCAAATGCCATGAGGTTGATCTGTTTGACCTTCAGATGATTTGATGTAACTTTGGCCAACTTCAGAACCTCTCAGTGCGCGCTGCAGTGGCGTCAAACTCATTCTAGTTCAGGGGCCACATTTAGCCCAGTTTGATCTCAGGTGGGCCGGATCAGTAAAATCACAACAATAACCTATAAATAAGCACAACTCCTAATTTTTCCTTTGTTTTAGTGCAAAAAAGAACATTCTGAAAATATTCACATTTAATTAAGTATCTTTTTACAAAACACTATGAGCAACCTGAAGTTTATAAAGAAAAAAAAAAAAAAATTAAACAACATATTTACACATTACAGCTTACAGATCACAGTTTATCTACAAAGGTACAAAACATTTAGTCACAGAAATCTGGAACTGAATGATTTAGTGTTTTAGTTTATGATCAAAATGATACAAGTCAGACAAAAAAAACAACAAAAACAAGACAAAATATGACAAAAATGAGACAAACGACATAAAACAAAACAAAAAGACTAAAACTTTGACAAAAAAGTTAGAAAGCGACAAAAATACAATACAAACATGACAAAAAAAAGAACAAAAGGGCAAAAAATACACAAAAAAAACACAAGTGAAACAAAAAACAGGAAACAAATGACATACACCCCCTGTCAAAAGTTTTGAGACGGGTTCTCATTCAAATGAATGAGAACCCGTCTCAAAACTTTTGAGAGGGGGTGTATGTCAGACAAAAAAGAAGCAAAAACAAGACAAAATATAAGACAAACCATATCACACAAAGCAAAAAGAGACGAAAGATTGGACAAAGACGTTACAAAGTGACAAAAAATTGGACACAAACGAGACAAAAAATGACCAAAAAAGGAACAAAATGACAAAAAAAAACACAAGGAGGACAAAAGGAAACAGAAAATGACAAAAATGAGAAACAAAACGACCAAAACATGACAAAAGTCAGATAAAAAACAAAAACAAGACAAAATGCGACAAAAATGAGACACAAAATGACAAATGAACAATGAGCAATCGAATATTTTAGTTTATGATCAAACTGATAAGTCAGACAAAAAAAGACCAAAAAAAAATGAGACAAATGACACGAAATAAAACAAAAAAGAGACTAAAAATTTGACAAAAAACTTAGAAAGCGAAAAAATTCAATACAAACATGAAAAAAAGAACAAAAGGGCAAAAAATACGCAAAAAACACACACAAGTGAAACAAAAAGGAAACAAAAAACAAAAAAACAAAAACAAAACAAATGACATAAGTCAGGCAAAAAAAGAAGCAAAAACAAGACAAAATATGAGACAAACCATATCAAACAAAGCAAAAAGAGACAAAAGATTGGACAAAGACGTTACAAAGTGACAAATAATTGGACACAAACGAGACAAAAATTGACCAAAAAAAGGAACAAAAACGACAAAAAAACACAAGGAGGACAAAAAGGAAACAGAAAATGACAAAAATGAGAAATAAAATGAGAAATGAACAATGAGCAATCGAATATTTCAGTTTATGATCAAAACAATTGTCATGGTCTAGAAGTTATGTTAAAGTCATAGATTTACTAGTTTATAATCTGAAGTTAGCGTCTTCTCTGTAATTTTTACACCTTCAGGGCCGGATTGGACCCTCTGGTGGGCCTCATGTTTGACACCCCTGCTTTAAAGGGTCAGCTCACCCACATTGAAAAACACATACGCTCCAACCAGCGTCTAGTTGCATCATTCTTGGTTGCATTTTCCCTGTTTTTAGGATATTGTTTTGTCAGATTTCTGCCATCACCCAAATACATTTGAGGAAAGAAGGATTTTGTTTGTGGTGAGTTAAACTGGCCCATGAGGTCCCTTTGCCTGGAAGCCTGCTGCTGGCAGAGTTTATCCTTTGAAGTAGAGACAATGGAGGAAGTCTTCCCTTCTCTGTATGATGAGGGCACCTCTTTAATGCTCCAGCCGCTCCATTTAGAAGCCAACTTTGAAGACACCACGAATCTTCAAAGATGAAGTCTGTGCTTTTTTATTTTATTTCCAATGCCGTCTGTAAAAACGCTGTGTCATTTCCACTGGGACAAGGTCAATCGTATTTTCCACTGATGCTTTAAAATGTAAAGAAACCCAAGATTGTAATAAGTGTTTGAACAGGCTATTTGAATGCAAATAAAACGCTTGCATTGAAGAAGAATAGCTCTCTGATGGAAGGTAAAGTGGGGTTTCCAGGGTTGTTCCGGTGCCAAACACACAATCTGACAACACGATATTATGTGGTAAAACTGTACACAACTTGACAATGTTCCCCTGAAATTGCAGGTGCTGCTACAACCTAACACCTTTGTGCAATTTGACAACTTTGAGAAGAAGCGCGAATGAGTTTTCCTCTTTAGGAACAATGGTGGACGCGTGACACAAACACGAAGCCGACCCTGCTCAGACTCCTCCGTTTAAATCCAAACATAGCGTGGTAGAGCGCTTTGAAGTGAGAGCAGCCACAAGTAAGGAGCAGAATGGGAGATTTCTATCAACTTGCAGACAGATCACACTCTGCAGTTTGCCCGTAGGCCAGAGACAAGCTGTGGGGATAAAGACAGACACCAAATAAGTCCCTGTAGGCCTTTGTTGGCCCAGATGGAGAGGAGGGAGTGGAGGTAGGGAGAAAAAAAAAATCACCCGCTTGCTGTGCAGCATCGGAATGAAGTGACTTAAAACAAAAGAGAAGCGAGACGGAGAGGAATGCAGAGCCTTGGGGATGAGCTGGAGAGACAAGGACAGAGAGGAGGAGTCCGTGGACGGAATCGCTCATTGTGACTTTGCAAAGGGAAAAGAGGGAGAAAGGTGCTATATGTGGCTGTGAAAACTCTTGATAGCAGCGGGTGGAAACATAACGCTGGAAAGAGATGTTCACTCTTGTCTTTGCCTCCCAGGAGTGCGAGCAAGAGTTCAGTCTGCCTGAGTCGGAGTCGGCGTGCTTTGGAGGCAGCGGAAGAGGAAGTGCTCCTGTGTGCAGCAATCAAACAATGATGAAAGCCGACGGCAAAGAGCAGGAGATGTGAAACGATGTAGGTGGTCAGCTGCCGGGAAGTGATCCGGGAATAATTTAATTTACATTTTCTCTGAAGAATTATGCTGAAACACGCAATGTCTGCTTACTAGAAGCCTGTTTTAAATTCAAAAGTAGTGTTTAAAGCAATAAAAGAGCATGTTGACAATAGCTGAGAACACGGTGTGTCACTGCTTGGAAAAACTTCAGTGAATGTTGTAATACTTGTTGCTGCTAAATTCTTGACGATAGCCTCTGCTACATGCTGTAATAAACAGGAAATTCTAGGTAAAATATTCATATTAATAGGAGACGTACACCCCCTGTCAAAAGTTTTAGGACAGGTTCTCATTTATTTGAATGAGAAAGTGTCCTAAAACTTTTGACAGGGGGTGTAAGAGGTTTTTTTGCTTTTTTTTGGAGCAAACTTGGAGTTGTTCAAGTGGAAATTCAGTCTTTTACCTCCATATGATAGCGCCAATATGCCTGAAGAATAAAAACAAGCAGTCAACCTCACGGCTGAGCATTTCCATCATTGTGTAGCATAGAGTAGTTTTACAGTGAGTGGTAGGGAGCTGCTGTGCTCGAGCTGCCATGAGTAGGGACAGGTGGGTGGAAAGAAAGGCAGACTCTACATAGATCTGTACATTCTAGGGAAGCACAGTGTAATTATATGTGATATTTAAAGCCAGGAAGAGATTATATCCATGAAAAAAAACTGCCACATATCTTACTTTGATTCACAGAGGTATTTCTTTTTTTTTTTTTACAATGACTGTGGTGAGTTTGTGTTTGGTTGCTAATGTGCCAACAGGGTATGAGCACCCCCTGCTACAATGATTCATCTCTTTGTGCACAGAGCATTGATCATGTCCTTTGTTTTGCCAACTTTTTGACCTCAATGGTGGAATCTCGCTTGAGCCAAAACCACTTCCAACTACACCTGTATCCTACTGTTGGACAAGAGTCACAAAGAATCAAAGTACATGCTGTCTATTTATGTGGACAGTGCACAATTCTAGCATTATATATATTAATATCAGGTGTAAACTAACCGTGACGTCACCCGTTGGTTTCAACGCCGAGAAAATGAAGCCCAGATTTTGCTACTTCCTGGTCGCCGTTTTGGATTTTTTGGAGCCAGTGACGTAAAAAGCATCAAACAGGCTGGAACTAGGGGCAGGATTGGCTGAGGACTCTCTTATCCCGCCCACATTTTACAGCAGAGGCTTCTGTTGCTGTCTATCAAGTATAGCCACGCCCCCTGGCTCCGCCAACTTTAACGATTTATTTAAAATTCAGTATTGATTCATTTTAAGATCGGCCACCTGATCTCTCATTTTGACCATGAAAACTAACGGGAAAAAAATCCTGAGCTGTAGAAAATCAGTCTATCAAATTTTATTTTTTCCGGTGATGAATTGGGGTCTATGGAGCAAAAGCTTTTTGGAGCCAACCCTAGCGGACGGCGTGATATTGCAAGTTTTTGACACTTCCGGGTGGGCTTCAATTCTGGAGCCAGATGCTACGTCCACTATATATACAGTCTATGATTAATATAAGGATGATTCAAAAGTTTGGGGTCATACAGACAATTTCATGCTTTCCATGAAAAGTCCCAATTTTATTCATGCGCTAACATAACTGCACAAGGGTTTTCTAATTATCAATTAGCCAATTAGCTAACACAATGCAGCATTAGAACACAGGAGTGATGGTTGCTGGAAATGTTCCTCTGTACCCCTATGCAGATATTCCATTAAACATTTCCAGCTAGAATAGTCATTTACCACATTAGCAACACCTAGACTGGATTTCTCATTCATTTAATGTTATCTTTATTGAAAAAAAAATCTTTTCTTTCAACAATAAGGACATTCCCCAGTGAACCCAAACTTTTGAAGGTAGTGTATATTATTTAAATGTCCCTCAAGCTATGTCATGTTGATAGATATTGCTGAACAAGAAAGTCTAGATCCTCTCTTTGTCTTTTTAAAGTGCGAATCGTGCCTTCAGACTGCTGCTGAATCTTTTGAAACTACTAATGTTGGACCATGAGTCAGCAAAACTCTTCCACAGAGGTTGGCGAGACCGAACTGATCGGAGCTAAGTGTTAAGTTAAATCAATTTCTCTCATTGTACGACCAAGTAACTAAACAAGATCAGCTGATAAATATAAACCTAGTCCAAGGGAAGCTGCTCTGACAAGGACTCCAATAAAGAGAAAACACACGCCACCTACAGAGGTAATGATGTTAAAAGTCAAAGTCATGTAAAATAGGAACCCAAAAGGAGAGAAGGCGATCTTGCTGCTCGCCACCAAAATGAGCCATCAAGAGCAGGGAGGGAGGAGTGTGTTCAGACAAACTTATTAGCGTTTGAAGCTTTGTCGGGTAAAAAGACGAGCGTGTGATGTAAGGTGAGGTCGCTGCCACAGCTCCTGACAGCAAATTTTTCGCTCCATGCAGTGAACAGAAGTAAATACACTGTCAGACTCATTAAGAGATTCATTAGTGGCCCCCCGCTAAATCAGCCTCAAATGTGACATAAAAAAGCAAAACTCATTGGACCTCGTTCCCACGCTGCTGTCCCTGTGGGCTATTTTGTGAGCAGTTTTTTTGGAATTAATTCTGGCGTACAGCGGTTAGGAATTAAGGTTTTGGATCGACACACAAACGCCGCGAGGTAATTTCACTTGTGTCAATAGCAAATCAATTTATTTTCAGAACATCCATAAACCACCATTTCCTCATAATAAGTTCTGCAACGTTTCAAGGTATTAGTGCAAGAAGCAATTACATTTGCATTGCAAAACGTGGAATTATCTCACCTCGCTGGAACGGAATGAAATGATCATGCAAGGCTAAATACTCGACCAAATGGCTCCTAAGTAGGGGCAATCTCTGCAGCATGACTTTCGCTTTATAATTATCACCTCAACCCTGACATTAACAGAGAACAGTCTCCTGTAAGGCCTGCCTCCTGCCTGATTTCTCCTCTGTCATTTTCCTCCTGTACGGCCTGTTTTCTGCTCACAGTAGCTTGTTCAGGGTTATTCTGGGGTGCACGATCCAAACACTAACTTGCGGTGGGGCCTGTGTAATTTTATAGGCCAGAATAGCGCTCCGGCTGGTCCACAGAGTCAGGCAGTCTTTAATCAGCGCTGAGCTCGACTGTTGCACGGGGATAGGTGGGCATGGGAGTGTGTGATGAGAAAATGTAGGGTGTGTGCTCTGCGTTCAGGGGTGCGAGGGTGATCTCAGAGGGGGCTGAGAGGAAACTGGGATCGGGAGACCGAATTTCTTGTAATTACTGAATTACAGGATTTTCCTTAAAAGTTTGTGTGTGTGTGTGTGTGTGTGTGTGTGTGTGTGTGTGAGAAGCTTCCCACAGTGAAATGAACTCTGAAAACAGCTTCATTTTGGCCAAAGCTGAGGTTTGCAGACCTTTGATGCTGCACGGGTGCGTCTACGCATGTGTGTGCATGCTGCCTGTGGATGGTGTGTCTTAATGTGTTTGTGGTGTGTTACCTCTTAAAAGTCTGTTATAAAATGTGTGTGAGCGGGTGTTCAGATATATGTGCGTGTTGTATTCTATTACACAGCATGCCGTGTGGATGACTGTGCATGTTTAGTGCGTTTGTACTCGGGCTGGGACTTTAATGCGTTAATTTCGATGAATTAATTACAGAAAAAACACGCCATTAATCGCACCGTTCTCAGTTCCTTAGTTTGTGGCACACGAGTAACTCTGTTGAACACTCCAGACCAGCAGGTGGCAGACTGAGCGATGTCAGCACACAAGAAAGTTTGGTGAACAGTGAAGGAAGACGAGACCGCACTGAGCTTGTTGGGCGGAAAGTTTCCTTTTAAAAATCTTCCTGATAGAAGCTTGGAGAAAAGCGTAGTTGTGTGCAAATTGTGCAACAAAGAGTTTGGTGATCATCGCAGCACTTAAAGCAGCGCTCGATTTAGACGATCGCTAGGTCACCATTTGCGACTAAAAACATCGCAAATGGCGACCTGGCGACCGTCTAAATCGAGCGCTCGATCGAGCTGAACCGCCTATTATGTTTTCTTCATGGAGGCAGCCACTTTGTATGATGTCATCAACCTCCCATGATTCCTGGCGCTCGCGGTGACCGTCTAAATCGAGCTCTGTTAAAGCCGACCGTATCACCTCAAAACATGTTGCTGTTAGCACCAGAGCTAACGTTAGCTACGACAGGCCTGGTACTGGCAAATAATGTAGCCATCCCATAATAGACCACTTTTCAAGACATTGAAAGTGCTTGAGTTTACAAAAAGTCTTACAATGTTGAATATAAAAGCACCTTGTTTACAGTAATCTGTGAATGTAGCAGACAGATGAAAAATGCAGATAAATATAAATGAAACAAACATTATTACTCCACCAAGGATGTGATTGGCATTAGTTTGCCTGTCTTTTAACAACTCAATTATAAACTTTTAGTTTATTAAAATATATATATTTTCAACATTTGAAGGTCCTTTTACTACTTATGCTCGTGTTATGTGACAAACAGTGGGAAACCCGAACTAAATCCAGGCTTTAAATCATCAAAATCACTGTTTTCTGTGTCTCATTTCAATTTTTTTAAATTATAAATTATAATCACATATATGTCGATTCTTTGATTCATCTGTCAACCAAAATTGATCTGAATTGAACAACTTTGCTTATTGTGTCAAATATTGCTGTTTGACATAATATGATTAATCATGATTAATTAATTCCAAAGCCTCTAATTATGGAGACAATTTTTTAAAATCACGTCCCAAAACTATTGTGTTTATTTGTGCGCGTGACAGACAGAGCAAGAAAGATGTTGAGCGATGCACTTCACACAACTCAAAATCTTACCAAGTCTATTTGTCTTATTTTTAGTCAAAATGTCTCATCCCACTTGATTTAAGATAAATTCACTTAACAAGAGACATTTCAGCAGACGGAGGGACTTGATTTAAGACAATGCATCCTAAATATCTTGATAAGTCAAACAATCTTGAAATTATCTTGTTTTAACCCTTGTATCGTCCTGCAGGTCAAATTGGCCTGTTTTAAAGTTTGAAAATGTGGAAAATATATTTATGTTCACAGTGAAAACTTCCACATTTTTGACTTTTTTGGGAAATTTTTGAACATTTTTTGGTGGAGGGAAAAAAGAAATGTTAAAAAAAGTTTCTTTAAGAACATTCACATGAAAAAATTCTGTGAATGTTCTTAAATTATTAGAAGTTTTACTGATATGTGGAATTACTTTAGATATTTTGAGAATTTTTTTGGAGGATTTTTGTTTTTTGAAAATATTTACAATTTTTAGATTTTTTTTTATTTCTTGCCAAATTTGGGGATTTTTTAAAATAAAACTTTAAAGGGAAGCTTTTAGGGAATTTTCTTCTTGAAGATTTTGCAAATTTTTGGAAATTTGGGGAATTTTTTGCAGAATTTTTGGATTTTTTTCAGACAAGGGAACGTTATTTTTTGGTGCCGTAAATGAAGACAACAGGAGGGTTAAGACACCTAAGCTTGATAATCCTGGTAAAACAGAGCTAAAATAAGTTTTCCACCTAATTTTAAGATCTCAAGATTCTAAATATCATATCTTATTTCAAGAAATCTTACCAAGCCATTTTTCACTTGTTCTATTGGCAGATTTTTCACTTATTTCAAGGTAAACGTTCTTTGAAATATTTTTTTTCTTGTTTTGAGAGGGGCATTTTTTCCAGTGTGTTGTGTGGGAGCCTCTTATTCTTCCCTTATCCCTCATTTAAAACAGTGCAGGTGCAGCGTCACAACGTCAAACTGACACACACACACACACACACACACACACACACACACACACACACACACACACACACACACACACACACACACACACACACACACACACACACACACACACACACACACACACACACACACACACACACACACACACACATGTGGGGCATATGCTAACCTGATTAACACTAACATTAAACTAACATTAGTGCAGCCTCCTTCAGAGAAACTCCCCTGGACCAGCTGCTCTCGCTCACCTTCTTCCATATGCACAAACTCGTCTTGGCCTCCCACCCGCTCGCTCACTCTGCTATTCATCATCTTTACAAATTTACATTTGTAACTTTTTTATTTGAAAAACTTTCTAATTAATTGGCCAGCACGGACTGGAGGGATGGAAACAGAGACACAAAGCTTGACAAATACAATTAAACCTCAGCTGAATATAACAAGTCCCTTGTTGCGCAGAGAAAAGAGACCTCCTCCACAATTGAGTTATTTCATTTTCCCCCCTTCTCTATTTTGTTAAGTAAAAGTCTAAAACCAAGACACACTTAATTTAAAACCGCAAAGGCTTTGTTGACGAGATAAGGCAAAATGTAATCCATCCCTAATCATTAGCACACACAAATCTGAAGTAAACTGAACGGCAGCTGCTGTCAAATCTTTTATTGTAGCTTCACTTGACCCGTCTTTCCTTTGCTTGGCTCGGGATTATTCCGAATTGACTGCAGCAGAATAGATGCAGAAACAGAAGCTCAGTCTGGTTCTTAATGTGGGAAAGGTCAACAATTTCAGTGGGAGGGAATCACATGCACTAACAGGTAGTTGTCTGCTGCTCTATTTATGTTCAAAATGTAGCATATTGCTAGCCTAGCCGCACTAGACAACCCACGGAAACGAATTTAATTCTCTGCCAGGGTGGGTCTAGTTACCCTCGGTAAGCCTCGAGGTTGGATGCTCCTAAAACTGGCCGACGAATCACCATGAAGTGTAGAGTCAGAAGGCGGGCGTAACTAAGTGACGACAGAGGCGCGACAATTCTGACAGAAACAACCTGAAACAACTAGCCTAGCCGCGCTAGACAACCCACGGCAACGAATTTAATTCTCTGTCAGGGTCAACAACAGTCGTTGAGCTCCATTAGCACTGACTCTGAATAATCTTTCTGTTAACATGTCTGCAATATACTTGAGCTTCACCCATTGACTGTATAAATAAGGCTTCATCGAACTCCCGCATCCTCTGATTTCCGGCGCTCTAGGAACTCCGTCAGCCTATTCATTGCGCTGATTGGTTGTATACCTACCCAATTGCTGCAGAGTGATTTGAAAGACAACCTTTTAGCCCACCTCCCTCCCTGTGGAGAGTTCCTAAACCCTTGTGTCTTCAGACCTGGGTCTAGCACGGCTAGGCTAGCATATCGCACCTTTAACCATCTGAACCCCAAGCAGTTTCTGACCATTTTTCATTGCAATATAAACTTACTTAGCGTAATTTTTAGACTATTTACAAAAAGTGAAAAAATCTGGATTCATCACTTACAACATCTTTCCAGGTGCCCACAGCTGTTATAATAGAAAAGAAAATGATGTCTCCACCTATTATGGGTATTCTACCAATCATACTTTGCTGCCTGCTCTGTGGAAACACAGCAAACAATTCAGCACAGTTCAGCACAGTTTAAAACATCCCAGATTTTTTTGTCAAACGACTGTTGGTTGCAGCTGAGTCGGTCACAGCTCTTCAGGTGCGACAAGGAGCACAGAATTTTTGCTTTTTACAGATTGTGGTTTGTACAAACTGTATATTTCTGGGATTTAAAAAAAAAAAACGAAATGTGTCGATAAAGTCTCAGATAAATAGTGTATTTTTTGCAAACCTCCTGGTGGATTTTGGTGTTCAGAGGGTTCAAGTTCAGCTGAAATCAGCGACAAACACTGTGCAAATGATTTCTAAATGTATAGTTTTTCTCAGTGAAAGGAAGAAAAGCCTCTGGCTCTTTGAGTGGGCAGTCTGATGTATGTGTTTGCTTGTCAGCCGAAGCAGCAGGGAGGCAGAGACACAATGCCCTGCTAACTGTGGCTTACAAGACAGCAAAATACAGCTATTTGTTAGCAGATTAAGATCCACGCCATTTAGCATCTGAACTGACTGATGTTATAGCTCGTTTTTTTCCCAAAGTGCTTCCTTATTTGTTAGTTTGTGCACAAACAACACACATTCCCATCTTTGTGAGTAAGAAGGAGGCACCACAAAGCTCATATTGTTTAAGATTTGATGCTAATTTTGTGTGTGTGTTTGCGCTTTTTTTTTTTCTCGGGATGCCGACTGGCTGTTCGCCAACGACACCATCAGCGAATGACAGAACGATGATGTTTACTCCTCTATCCCAGATGAAATGTTTTGATTGGCTCCGAGCCAAAATGTACGTTCTGTGCCTATGCAGACGGCATAACAACAGCATCTGAAGTGGTTAATGCACAGAAACCCAAACACATTAAAATAGCAATTTTCTAATAGAAACGTCCTAATAGAAAAATAGTCGAGCCGAGTAGGTGCGAATGGAAAAGCGCTATAAGTACTGCAGCAGAAAATACATTGTTTCAGAGGAACTTGAAGTCTTAATGCATCCCTAAGGGGCAATCTAAACGTACACTGCAAAAACTCAAAATCTTACCAAGTATATTTGTTTTATTTTTAGTGAAAATGTCTCATCCCACTTGATTTAAGGTAAATTCTCCTAACAGGTGACATTTCAGCAAGATGGAGGGACTTGATTTAAGACAACTCATCTTAGATATCTTGTTAAATCAAACAACTTTGGAATTATCTTGCTTTGACCCTCCTTTCGTCCTGTGGGTCAAATTGACCCGTTTTACAGTTTTAAAATGTGGTAAAATATATATATATATTTTAACAGTGAAAGCTCCCACATTTTCCATTTTTTGGGGAAATTTTTGAACATTTTTTATGGAAAAAAGAAATGGTAAAAAAAATGTCTCTTCAAGAACATGCAGAACATGTTCTTAAAGAAAATATTAGAAGCTTTCCTGATAAAATATGTAATCACTTTAGATATTTTTAGGATTTTTTGGAAGATTTTTATTTATTTTTGAAAATATTTATAATTTTTATATATTTTTAAATATTTATTTCTTGCCAAATTAGTTTTTTTTCCTTTTTTAAAAAATAATATTTTAAGAAAATTTTTAAGGAATTTTCTTCCTGAAGATTTTGCAATTTTTTAAAATAAATTTAGGGATTTTTTTTTTGCTGAATTTTTGGATTTTTTCAGACAAGGAAACAATATTTTTTTGGTGCCGTAAATGAGGACAAGAAGAGGGTTAAGACATCTAAGCTCGACAATCCTGGTAAAATACAGCTTAAAATACCGAGCTAATTTTAAGATCTCAATATTCTAAACATTATATGTTTTTTTCAAGAAATCTTACCAAGCCATTTTTCACTTCTTCTATTGGCAGATTTTTTCCACTTATTTCAAAGTAAAAGTTCCTTGAAATGAGTTTTTTTTCTTGTTTTGAGAGGGGCATTTTTTCCAGTGTAGATATTTAACTCCACACACCAAGACACTCCAGCAGGGCAGACGCTTGCTTGAGACCAGCAAAACCACATTTTACCACACAAAACCATGCTCCATTCCTTTAGTATTTCACGTCAATGCCTCCATGTGCCTGTCAGATCCTCCATCCCATCTGTCTCCTCCTCATGCCAATCCAACTCCCCCCATCAGATGTGCCATTTCTCATCCTTCCCATCTTTCCCCTGAGGATCCTCTCTAAGCCTCGCTTTGACTCGGCTCCGACGCTTTGTCATTTCTCAGCTTCTCTTTCTCAGAAACACAAAGATCTCTCTTCCCCTTCTCACTTCTTTGCTGCCACTCCCTCATCCCTGGTCCCCGTGTCCGTCCCTCGGGTTCCCCTCATGTCTTTATGAGCGGCTTTCTGCTGGGCGACACACCTGTGTGGCAGCTCCTCCAACAGCAGGACGAGGCTGCCAGCACATCCATTACACCGCCGCTCGGTGTGAGAGTGTGTCTTCTGTGAGTGAGACAGAGTGAACCGGAATTGTTTGCAGCAGAAGGTGTGTGGTGAGAGCGTGCACTTGTCAGGAGAAAGCAGTCGGTCGCTGAGGCACAGTGGGAATCTCGCCAGTAAACAAACCACACATCGAACCACGAAGGGCCTGCGGACACGTCCTGAAGGAAGGCTGCACTGCAAAAACTCTACATTTTACCAAGTTTATCGGCCTTATTTTTAGTCAAAATGTCTCATCCCACTCGATATAAGATCAATTCTCTTAATTTCAGCGAGATGGAGGGACTTGTTTGAAGACAGTGCAGCTTAAATATCTTGTTAAGTCAAACAATCTTGAAATTATCTTGTTTTGAGTTGAATTTTACAACAAAACACAAAATAAGTTTAACCCTCGTGTTGTTCTGCGGGTCAAATTAACCCGTTTTAAAGTTTGAAAATGTGGAAAAAACTTCCATGTCCACGTTTTTAGTGTTTCTGGAAAATCTTTGAACATTTTTTTGGTGAAAAAAAAAAAAAGAAATGTTAAAAATGGTTCTTCAGAACATTCACAAAAAAATTGTGAATGCTCTTAAAGAAAATACTACAAATTTTACTGATATATATGGAATGACTAGATATTTTTAGGATTTTTTTGCGAAGATTTTCCTCATTTTTTGAAAATATTTACGAGAATTTTCTTGCCAAACTTGTTTTTTTAAAAAAACTTTTAAGGGAAACTTTCAAGGAATTATTGGAATTTTCTTCCTGAAGGTTTTGCAAATTTTGAGAAATTTGGGGAAGTTTTTTTGCAGAATTTTTGGATTTTTTCAGACAAGGAAACAATATTTTTTGGGGCCCATAAATGAGGACAACAGGATTGTTAATACATCTCAAATTAGGATGTGAGCAAAATCTCTTTTTGAGTGTAAAACTACTATTTTTTTGCATGTCTGGCTCATTTTAGCTTCACAATCCTGGTAAAATAGAGCTTCAAATAAGTTTTCCAGCTAATTTTAAGATCACCAAGCCATTTTCACTTGTCCTATTTTGGGATTTTTCACTTATTTCAAGGTAAAACTTCCTTGAAATAAGATCTTGTGTTCTTGCTTTGAGAGGACCATTTTGTCCAGCTGATGGTGACTTTCTGACTTCATTTCTCGTGGTGTTTTCTCCAAAAAGCCGGCTTTAAAACGAGCAGAAGTTCACAGATGAATAAGTGTGCAGTCATTAGGGCCGTGGGCGCAAAAAACCGTTGGGGGGGGGGGGGGGGGGCTTTCGCCTGCGGGCACGAAGCACCCCGCACAGATCACCACAGCCCGAGTGTGTGTGTGTAGGCCATCTATCACGGTGACAGGCCGGTGCGTGTTTACTTAATGATGTGGGGGTTTATTTATGAAGTGATGGCCGACGTGTGGGAGGGAGAGAAAAAGTGAGCGAGGGGGGGAGAGATTGAGACAGCCCGAGGATGTGACATTAAAATATCATCAAGGTGATGGATGTCCGCGCGCACAACATTAGAGAGAAGTGCAAAAAACAGCTGCGATGACAAGTCGTATCTGGACTTGTGCGAGCGCTCCTCTGTGTGTGTGTGTGTGTGTGTGTTTGGTAATGACTGCGAGTGTGTCGTCGGGTGTGTGGTTTTCCTCCGACTTCTGTGTTCATTAAGGTGTCACATGTGCTGCCACTGTTGTTTACGACTTCACAGGGTAATGAGTTGAAGGTAAGATGCATGAGTTCGTGTCTCTGTGTGTGTGTTATCTCCTCTGCTTTTGCCCCACTGGGGATTCCGCCTCACTGCGGCGGCGTCATTCATTTGGGCTACACAGGGTCAGAAATAACGCACATCAAGTGCATTTACGTTATAATAAACACGTCTTACATGTGCAATCAAAGACACACAAGCGTGCTTGATGTGAGGCTTCCTGGAGGTGAACGTGTGGTCGAGATGCAGATGTTAGTGGATGTCTGATGATGACCACTAGGGGGCAAAGCAAATAGGCCAAGTCAAAAAGTCATGAAGGAAATAACTGCAACAATCAGTGGTAAATGCAAGGGGAAAGCCATGCACCCACCACTTCTGCTCCTCTGAGGAATGCCTTTCTTATGCAACTCAAAGCAGACCCACAGGAAATGACAGAACAGATCCGATCCAAAAGGGACAACAAGAGAGGGCATGCCACTTTTCTTGCACGTCTCCAGACAATAAATGTTCTCCTGATATTCACATTACACAGTCAGAGGTTTAGGCCCATCAGCAGGAGCATCAGACAAATGCATAGCATTCAATAGGACGATTCTATGAAGCAGTGAGAGGGCCAAATTACAAAATAAATCTGTAAAAGAATAAGCAAATAAAAGTGGAAATATACAGACAAATAGATAAAATAAAAAAATGTTGCTATTTAAAGAAATATATCCACAAAAGAAAAGGCTAATAAAATTAGAAATATAAAGACAAATGAATAAAATAATTAGAAAAATTAGAAATGTGCTGATAAATAAAATAAAAAATAAACAAAGTGTGAATATAAACGTCACTTTAAAAGCAAAGGAAAAGCTCATTTCTTATGTATTGTCTTTATATTTCTACTTTTATCAGCCGTTTTTATGGATTCATTTTTGATTAATGCTGCTTTATATTGCCACATTATTTATTTTTCTATTTTTTATTAACACATTTCTTCTCCTTTCTAAAAAATATTTTATTTATTTGTTTTAACATTTCTACTTTTATTAGACTTTTCTTTATGGATTAATGTTTTGATTAATATTGCTTTATATTGCCACATTATTGATCTTTTTTTAATTTACAAGCACATTTCTTTTTATTTTTTAAATTATTCTATTTATTTTTCTTTATATTTAAACTTTTATCAGCCTTTTCTTTTATCGATTAATTTTTAAATAACATCAAATCGGTAAAGTTGAACAGTTTCCAAGGTGACAGCGTCTCACAAAGTTGGTTAAAAGAAATGAGGACAATAAAACCAAACTGGTCGGAGAAGACGATTCCTTCTGAAGAAATCAATAAAAGTAAGTCCAAACTAAAAGTAAATCTGAGCTGCCAATAACAGCAACCAGAAAACAACAATGTGGGAGGAAGCTGGAGTGAAAACGAAATCAAGACGTCTGGAACTGTTCATTTCCTTCATTTGTCGCCACAAACTTGGTCACGTTGTGGATGCAGATGGACAGAGTCAGAGGTAGCACAAGAAAGTTTCCCTGCTTGGCTTGTTAAGGCCTTTTCTGCAACAGTTTGACTGATTGTAAAGTATTTCTGAAGTTTTAAGACCAAGATGAGGAGGAAACAGAAACTAAAAGTGAACATTTTAAGGAAACGCAGCATTCACGGACCATCAGAAAGTTGAAAATTCGATTCTTTTGGCTAATTTTTAAATAAAACACGCCTCTTAATTCCATTTTGGAGGTTCAAAGGTTTAAGGAATCTTTCACTCAGACATCTTTTATCCTGTGCAATCGATCCTGGCATTTTTTGGAATCCGTACGATCCTTTTTTTTTTAATCTATCTCCTTCAAATCTCCAAATATCAAGTGGGTTTTGAACCACAATTAAAAGAGTAACCCTTTAAAACACGTCATACGACTACTTAAGTCAGATCTTGAACGATATTCTGAAATATCCAGATCGCTCTCATGTGAAAGTTACTCATTTCACAGAACAAAGAAGTCCATAAAAAGAAACTTCTCTTGTACTTGAGTGGCTTAATTGGCCATCAAGACGTTACAGAGAGCCTATCATTAGCATACAGAGGGAACAGACAGAGGGAGTGGGGCGGTGTGACTGGCATAATTACAAGTGTGACCTATCCACAGACAGCGAACAAGGAGGAAGGGTCAAATTAGAGACAGATAGACAGACAGGGACACAGAGAGAAGAAGAAATGAGGAAGAGGCATGAAGTCCTTTCTGAAGACCACACTTAGCTGCATGTACCTTCAACACACACACAATCTAAAAGCCAGTGACACACACTTAAATGTGGCTCACCGCACACACGTGCTCACAAAGAACTCCAGCTCTAGATCACGCAGATAGACGACCGCTGGAAGAATAAACAGACGTGAATAGACACGGTGACCACGGCTTTTGTTTATGTCAGTTTAGGTTAGTGTGTTACTCAGGATCCTCCACACACACACACACTCATCTTCTCTTTCCAACACACACACACACACACACGCCACTCAGAGATAAAGAATGGAGCTCCTGGCCTTCCGTGGAGAGCTCAGGAAACCTTTTTAACCATTCAAGGCTGAAGAAAGGGCTGAGCATAAAAGAGCAGCGTGGAGCGGTGGAGGTGGCGACTAAAAGGCTGATCAAACACGCTTTTCCCATGCTGCACGGAAAGAGAAAATAGCGTGTCGTAACAACCTGCGGAATCAAAAAGCAGACCCTCAACATACACAGCAATCAAATGCACTGCAAAAACTCAAAATCTTACCGAGTCTGTTTGCCTCCTTTTTAGTCAAAATGTCTCATCCCACTTGATTTAAGATGAATTCACTTAACAAGTGGCATTTCAGCAAGATGGAGGGGCTTGTTTTAGGACAACGCATCTTAAAAATATAGACTTTCACAGTGAAACTTCTGATGTCGTCGAAATTTTTTGGTGGAAAAAAAAAATGTTTCTTTAAGAACATTCAGAAAAAATCAACCAAATCCAGCGAATTTCGCTGGATTTTGGTTGATTTTTTCTGAATGTTCTTAAAGAAATTATTAGAAGTTTTTACTGATATATATATATATATATATATGGAATCACATCAGATATATTTAGGATTTTTTTGGAAGATTTTTATTCATTTTTAAAAAATTTAATATATATATATATATAAAACCACAACCCTTTTTTTTTAACATTTTTATTTTCTTGCCAAATTGGGGATTTTTTTATAAATAAAACTTTAAGGGAAACTTTTAAGGATTTTTCTTCCTGAAGATTTTGCAGTTTGTTTGTTTTTTAAATTTGGGGAAATTTTTGCTGAATTTTTTGGATTTTTTCCAGACAAGGAAACAATATTTTTTTGGTGCCATAAATGAGGACAACAGGAGGTTTAAGACACTAAGCTTGACAATCCTGGTAAAATAAAGCTTAAATAAGTTTTCCCAGCTAATATTAAGATCTCAATATTCTAAATACCATATCTTATTTCAAGAAATCTTTCTTTGAAATAAGTTTTTTTCCCTTGTTTGGAGAGGGGCATTTTTTCCGGTGCACTGGAAAAAATGCCCCTCTCAAACAAGACAAAAAAACTTTTTTCAAGGAACTTTTACCTTGAAATAAGTGAAAAAAATCTGCCAATAGAACAAGTGAAAAATGGCTTGATTAGATTTCTTGAAATAAGATGTGATATTTAGAATATTGAGATATTTAAATTAGCTGGGAAAACTTATTTTAAGCTTTATTTTACCAGGATTGTCAAGCTGAGGTGTCTAACCCTCTTGTTGTCCTCTTTTATGCACCAAAAATATTGTTGCCTTGACTGAAAAAAAATCCAAATATTCAGCAAAAATTCCCCAAATTAGGAAAAAGTTTCCCTTAAAAGTTACATTTTAAAAATCTCCAAATTTGGCAAGAATAAAATTTAAAAAAATTAAAAATCTAAAAGTTGTAAATATTTTCAAAAAAATCAATGAAAATGTTCCTAAAAAAATCCTAAAACATCTATAGTGGTTTCATATATATCAGTAAAGGTTCTAATATTTTCTTTAAGAACATTCAGAAAAAATCAACCAAAATCCAGCGAAAATCACTGGATTTTGGTTGATTTTTTTCTGAATGTTCTTAACTTTTTTAACATTTCTTTTTTCCACTAAAATTTTAAAAAAAATTCCAAAAAAAAATGTGAAAATATGGACATTTTCACTGTGGAAATATACATTTTTTTTTCCACATTTTTAAACTTTAAAATGGGTCAATTTGACCTGCAGGACGGCATGAGGTTAAAACAAGACAATTTCAAGATTGTTTGTCTTAAAACAAGTCCCACCATCTTGCTGAAATGTCCCTTGTTAAGTGAATTGATCTTAAATCCAGTGGGATGAGACATTTTGACTAAAAATAAGACAAACAGACTTGGTAAGATTTGGAGTTTTCGCAGTGCATTACCATGCATCTGACGGCAGAGCCTTCTATCATCATGTTTCCTCTTTTTATGTACCCAATATAATTCCTTGATGTTTTCCTGTTTCCATTCGCACTACGTATGTGTGTGATTCCGAGCGGAGTGTTTCATTATCGGCCTCCTCAGGGGAGAAACCCACTGCTGCTTTATACTGTGGACAACCGCTGGCTTTTTTTGGGTAAAAAATAACAATCCGATCAGAGGTCGCACCTGGCTCCCGCTGCGCTTTAATTGCATCAGAGTGTTCGGGCACCGACTGAGCGGTGGAGGCAGAAACACATGCTGCAGCGGGTTGTGTAATGAGTGACAAAGCCCTTTGGGCCTCAAAACACCGTGATGTGTGTCTGCTAATGAAGACTGCTTCACGGTGCTTCATTGCTCAATAAACAGCGGCTACAGTTAGAGAGGCAGGCGAACGCAGCAGGAGGCAGGTTGAGTCAGGTGATTGAGTATCGGCCATTCTGTCAGTAATCCATCCCATATTTCCCACAAGCCTCTTCTCCTCTCTTTGCTCAGTGGTGATGGTTTCTGAGAAATAAGCTCGGTTTTGTGTTTCCTTCTCGTCTCGCTTGTGGGTTTTTTTGTCAATGTTTGTGTCATTTTGTTCATTTTATTGTAATTTTTTCTGTCTCGTTTGTGTCTAATTTTTGTCTCCGTTTAGTTTCGTGTCGTTTGTCTCGTGTTTTTGTCTTTTTGTGTCTCATTTTTGCAGTATTTTGTCTTGTTTTTGTTGTTTTAATATTTTTTTGTCGTTTGTCTTGTGTTTTTGTTGCTTTCTGTTTCCGTCTTGTCTCGCTTGTGTTTTTTGTTTTATTATTGTCATTTTGTGTTTTGCTTTATTCGTTGCTTTGTGTATCGTCCGTTTCCTTTTTGTCTTGCTTGTGTTTTTTTTCTCAATTTTGTGATTTGTTCCTTTTTTGTCATTTTTTTGTCTCGTTCGTGTCAATTTTTTTGTCGCTGTGTCACTTTTTTTTGTCTTGCTTGTGTTCTTTGTCTATTATTTGTCATTTTGTTCCTTTATTTGACATTTTTCGTCTCGTTTGCGTCTAATTTTTGTCTCCATTTTGTTTACATGTTGTTTGTCTCGTGTTTTTGTGTCTCATTTTTGCAATATTCTGTCTTGTTTTTGTTGCTTTTTAATCTTTTTTTGTCGTTTGTCTTGTGTTTTGTCGCTTTCCATTTCCGTCTTGTCTCGCTTGTGTTTTTTGTTTATTATTGTCATTTTGTGTTTTGCTTTATTCGTTGCTTTGTGTTTCGTCCGTTTCCTTTTGTCTTGCTTGTGTTTTTTTTTTCTCAATTTTTGTGATTTTGTTCCCTTTGTCATTTTTTATCTCGTTCGTGTCAACTGTTTTGTCGCTGTCACTTTTTTGTCTTGCTTGTGTTCTTTGTCCATTTTTTTGTCGTTTTGTTTCTTGCTTCTGTCATTTTTTGTCTCATTTGTATCGTTTGTCCAATCGTTTTGTCGCTTTGTAACTTTTTGCAAATTTTTTGTCTGTTTTTTGTTTTGTTTCATGTCGTTTGTTTTATTTTTGTTGTTTTATGTCTGGTATTTGTCATTTTGTATCTCATTTTTGTATTAATTTGACTTTTTTCCTCAACTTTTGTCGTTTTGACCATTACCGTAAGTAAAAACACTGTATCATTCAGTTCCAGATACCTGAGACTAAATGTTTTGTGTCTTTGTAGAAACAATGTAATCTGTAAGTTGCAATGTGTAAATAAACCGAGGCATAATGTTGCTAAAATTAAATGTATTTTTCTTAAGAAATTTCCAACTAAAACAAAGGAAACATTTGTAGTTATTTATTGGTTATTATGCTGTGATTTCTCCTGTCTTTACTCAGCAGTGTTAGTTCATGAGAAACAAATCCAGGAAACGTCTTTGCGAATCGCTGTGGCTGGATTCTGTGATTCCGATTTGGATCAAAGTGTGATTTTCTGCATCTTTGGGCTCGATATTAAAAAATCCTTTTCTGAAACGGGTGATAAATGGCGATTGATTTCCACGGTGAGTTCAGGAGTGTACGGAGGCAAATGAAATGATTCCTCAGGCTGGATCGATACAAGTTCAGGGACATTTAGCGATGCAGCCTGGTTAGAGGAGGCGACGACTACAGTCAGGGACTTCAGGGCAAAATAAGAAGGTAGAAGACGGGAGAGGAGAACAATAGCATGAGAGAAGGAAAGTAAAAATGGAAAAGCAGCGCGACAAATGAGAGAGCGAGGCAAAGTTGTGGTGCGGAGCTAAAAGACAGGGTGGACGGAAATGTCACCGGTCTAATAGATGTCTCCATGAACTAAATGAGGATGAGAGAGGGTGGCGTCTCGATGACACACAGCACCTCAAAATGTTAACAAGAGAGCTGAAAATAGCCCCAGAGAGGCACAGGGGAAAACAGGCCGGCCTCTTAGGAGCAACTCTGCAGACACAGAGTGGGTCTACGTTCTACTGGAGAACATGTTATTTCATAGATTGTTTATCAATGTTTACGACAACTGTGAACTTCCTGATACCAGAACCTGGGGTGTCAAACATGTGGCCTTTGGGCCGGTTTCAGCCAGGACAAGTTGTTTTAATCATAAAGTGAAATACTCCATCGCTCATCGTTCTTTTGTTGGTTCGTGTCTCATGTTTGTAATATTTTGCCTTGTTTTTTGTCTGATTTTGTCAGATTTTTGTCGTTTTGTTTCTCATTTTTTGTCATTTCGTGTTTTGCATTATTTATTGTTTTGTGTGTTGTTTTTGTCATTTTGCGTTTCCTTTTTGTCTCGCTTGTGTTTTTTGGTCAATTTTTGTGTCATTTTGTTTATTTTTGTGTCCCGTTTGTGTCCATTTTTTGTCACTGTGTAACTTTTTGGCCTCTTTCTTTGTTTTGTTTCGAGTCTTTGTCTCATGTTTTTGCAATTTTGTGTTTCCTTGTTGCCTCGCTTGTGTTTTTTGTCTTATTTTTGTCATTTTGTGTTTTGCTTTATTCGTTGTTCTGTGTATCATTTGTGTCATTCTGGGTTTTTTTTGGCTCGCTTGAGTTGTTTGGTTATTTTTTTGTTGTTTTGTTTCTTGCTCATTTTTTGGTCTCGTTTGTGTCATTTGTGTAATTTTTTGTTGTGTTTGACCATTGTTTTGTAACAGTTTGTCAAGTTTTTGTCCCTTTTTTATTTTGTTTCATGCCTTTTCTTTCATTTTTTTGTCATTTTGTGTCTCATTTTTGTAATATTTAGTCTTTTTTTGTCTGACTTGTGTTGTTTCACCATCGTTTTGTAACAGTTTGTCAAACTTTTGTCCCTTTTTTATTTTTTGTTTCATTCGGTTTCTCTCTTTTTTGTCATTTTGTGTCTCATTATTTAATATTTAGTCTTTTTTTGTCTCACTTTGGCGTTTTGATCATAAAGTAAAATACTAAATCATTCAGTTCCTGTACCTTTGTAGAAACAATGTAATGTGTAAAGACTAAACAGATGCATTAAGGTTGTTGAAATTGAACTTAATTTTTCTTACAATATTTCAGGTTGTTCATGATGTTTTATAAAGCAGATAATTCCTTAAATGTGAAGATTTTCATAATGGACTTACACCCCCTGTCAAAAGTTTTAGGACGATTTCTCATTCAAATGAATGAGAAAGCGTCCAAAAACTTTTGACAGGGGGTGTATTGGCACTAAAACAAAGGAAACATTTGGAGATGTGCTTATTTAACGGTGATGATGCTGTGATTTTTCTGCTCACTTCAGATCAAACTGAGCTGAATGTGGCCCCTGAACTAAAATGAGTCTGACAGCCCTGATGTAAACAAACAAACACTCACCCTGTTAGGATCATATTCCAGGACTCGGCGTCGTGCTACTTCCAGCTCTTCGTAGGCCGGAGCGGCCCGGGCCTGCTGGTATTCCCGGCGCAACCCCTGGACTCGCTGATCGCTGCTGAGGCACAGAGGAAGGAATGGAAACGACAGCAAATCACTGCACTGGACGGTGAGAAGCAAACATTTACGTTCTCATCACGGCAAACAGTTTGGCTTTCACTCTCAGACTGTCAAGCGGTTTCTGGAGGATATAATGCAGAAAATCAGAAGAAGAAAACAATGGAAGTTGAATTTCTTAGATTCTTAACTTGTAATCAACATGTCAACACTTGACGTTTATGTTTTCATCATCTCTACAAACTGCTTTTTACACGTTTCACCACGCTGAATGTGTCTTCTAACAGCTTGATCCGCTGTATATCGCATTTGAATCACTCTGCCTTTATTTTACTGCTCAAGAAGGTTGTATTTTGTTGTTGTCTCTCTGCTTTGTGCAAACGCAGCCGACAGTTCAACCAAAAAGCCTCTGAATTTGTGTCCCGTAACTGTCTGTCGCAGTGGAGTCAATGGAGAACGGTTTGCTTTATGCAGTATCTGCTGCAAATGGTTGATTTTTCATGATTTTTTTAAACCTGACTGTAGAATAAAGTGATTTTGAGAAAATAAAACAATTTCAAGCTTTGATTCGGTGGTTTCTTGTGACAAACCAGTCCATCCCACGTGATAGGTTCGGGAATCGATGCAAAAATCTGACAATTCTTTCTCTTTTTATGCTTTCTGGCTTTGATAAATGGTGCGATTTTGGCAACGTTATTTATTCATTTTTTAAAAATCCCATGCCTTTCAAATGCGCTGGCAGATTTTTGGATTCGGAGGGTCAAGGACGATATTTGTTCCGTCTAATTTCCACCACGGCTTGGATCTCGAATGTGACGAGAGAGGCAGGTGGAACACGGCGCCTTGGGTTTAATCTTTTGTTGTATTCCTTGGCTTCACAATGACGACTGCTGACAGCTTAGAAAGACTGACAGGCAGACAGAAAACACCCGCAAAGCCTCTGAGAAGACATCAGCGCCTGAGCCGAACTTTCTACGGCTGACAGAGAGAACCAAGGTGGGAAAAAATGGAAGCGAAACAGGATGAAACATTTGCACCGTTTCACGTAAAAGCCACGGGTGCTGTGACAGATCGAACTACGGACAAATAGATGGACGTCTAATGGTGCAGCCGAACCTGCAGAAAGTGACCGGAAGGTGAAAATGAAGAACAAAAAAAAAAAAGAAGGAAACAGTGGCTGCGACTGTCAGCGAAGAGATAAGAACTGGGGACAGAATGGGGACAAAACTTAAAGAGAAACATCATCATGCTCACTGGACCTTAATGCCAGATAAGCTACAGAGCCGGGTGCACATAAACAAGACGCACAAACACACACACAAAAGACACACAACAGACAAACAGTGCGCGCCCGAGTGAGCACAATCCTTCAGGATGTGCTACCAAAGTACGACACAGTGCTGCCATTTATCTGTGTTTACTGGCTGCAGTGGAAACACGGATCTAATGCTGACACTGATATGCTGTTCGTCCGCTGCTTTGTCCCCAGGGGATGCACACTGGATGGAAATATTCAAAGTTTCCGCCCTACCTCTGCATCTGAACAGCTTTTGTCCGACACCGCCTCCACCAAACACGCCTCACATTCTAATGGCGTGACCTCCAGGCAGATATTGACCAAAACGGAGGGAAGCAGAGGGAGAGCAGGCAGAGAGCAGATAGAGAGGTTCATTAGTGGAGTACAGAGCTTCACATGTTTAAGTCTCTCCTGTGACCCTGCCTTTAATTAGAAAACCTGCCTGAGACTCCGAGTGTGTGTGTTTGTGAGCAATCTTAGGGATGTATAAAAGTGTGCATTTCTGCGGGAGTACAATCAATCCCAGTAATTTGCTACGTGCAGTTGTGTCGGTGCGTACGTAGCCTGATTTAATGCCGCCTGTCTTTCCATCCAACTAGAGGAGGCTGAGTCACGTCCACTTCTATAGCGCTGTGTTGAAAATGTCACTTTGGTTCGAGTCCCCTTCGACTCGACTCCATGATGAAAGAACTTCCCAAAACTTTCCGTGCCGCTACCAAACTCCAGTAGCCTAGCCGCGCTACACCCATGTTCTGAAGACGCAAGGGTCTAGGCACGCTCGACAGGGATGGAGGCGGGCTAAAAGGTTGTCTATCAAATCACTCTGCAGCAATTGGGTAGGTATGCAACCAATCAGCGCAACGAATAGGCTCCTAGAGCGCCGGAAATCAGAGGATACGGTAGTTCGGTGAAGCCTTATTTATACAGTCAATGGGTGAAGCTCAAGTATATTACAGACATGTTAACAGAAAGATTATTCAGAGTCGGTGCTAATGGAGCTCAACGACTGTTGTCGTTTTTGTTATCGACCCTGGCAGAGAATTAAATTCGTTGCCGTGGGTTGTCTAGCGCGGCTAGGCTAGTTGTTTCCGGTTGTTTCTGTCAGAATCGTCACGCCTCTGTCATCACTTGGTTACGCCCGCCTTCTGACTCTACACTTCATGGTGATTGGTCCGGCCAGTTTTAGGAGAATCCAACCTCGAGCCTTATGGAGGGTAACTAGACCCACCCTGGCAGAGAATTAAATTCGTTGCCGTTGGTTGTCTAGCGTGGCTAGGCTAAAACTCCAGCACAGACGTTTGTGTTTTATAAAGATGGATATCTGAAGCAGCGTTTGGCCCAGTTTAATGCAGGGGTGGCAAACATGCGGCCCGCGGGACGACTTTGTAAAGTGTAAGAATTACAGAGGACATTTTTGGCGTTTTGTCTCATGTTTTTGTCGTTTGGTGTTTCCTGCTAGTCTCGCTTGTGTTTTTTTGTCTTATTTTAGTCATTTTGTGTCATTGTTTGGTATGTTTTTTTGTCGTTTTGTGTTCCTTTTGCCTCCCTTGTGTTTTTTTGTTAATTTTTGAGTCATTTAGTTCCTTTTTTGTCATTTTTTTCTCGTTTGTGTCCAGTTTTTGCCTATTTTTTGTCATGTTTCGTGTCATTTGTCTCATTTTTCATCATTTTCTGTCTCGTTTTTGAAATAGTCGGTCTTGTTTTTTGTATTTGCCTTTTTTTGTCTGATTTTTGTTGTTTCTCATGTTTTTGTTTTGTGTTCCTTTTAGCCTTGCTTGTGTTTTTTTTGTCAATCTTTTGTCATTTTGTTCCTTTTTTGACATTTTTTGTCTCATTTGTGTCTATTTTTATCTTGTTTCATGTCGTTTGTCTCATGTTTTTGTCATTTGGTGTTTCCCTCTCGTCTCGTTTGTGTTTTTTTGTCTTATTTTAGTCATCTTGTGTCATTGTTTGGTATGTTTTTTGTCGTTTTGTGTTTCCTTTTTGTCTCTCTTGTGTTTTTCGTCAATTTTTGAGTCATTTTGTTCCTTTTTTGTCATTTTTTTCTCATTTGTGTCCAGTTTTTGACTATTTTTTTGTCTTGTTTCGTGTCGTTTGTCTCATTTTTCATCATTTTTTGTCTTGTTTTTGTAATATTTTGTCTTGTTTTTTTGTGCTTGTCTTTTCTTTGTCTGGTTTTTGTTGTTTGTCTCATGTTTTTGCCATTTTGTTTCCCTTTTGTCTCACTTGTGTTTGTCAATTTTTTGTGTCATTTTGTTACTTTTTTGACATTTTTTCTCATTTGTGTCCATTTTTTGTCCAATTTTTTGTCTTGTTTCATGTCATTTGTCTCGTGTTTTGTTGTTTTGTTTCTCATTTCTGTCGTTTTGTTTTTTGTCTCGCTTGTGTTGTCTACTTTTTTGCTGGTTTGTTTCTCGCTTTTGTCACTTTTGATCTTATTTGTGTAATTTTTTGTCTCGTTTGTCCGTTGTTTTTCTCATTTTGTGTTTCCTTTTTGTTTCTCGTTTTTGCCCCTTTTTGGTCTTGTTTGCGTCCATTTTTTGTCTAATTCTTTGGTCTTGTTTCATGTCGTTTGTCTCGTGTTTTTGTTGATTTGTTTCTCATTTTTGTCATTTTGTTTCCTTTTGTTTGTCTACTTTTTTGCTGTTTTGTTTCTCGCTTTTGCCCCTTTTATCTCTTTTGTGTAATTTTTTGTCTCATTTGTGTCGTTTGTCCATTGTTTTTCTCATTTTTTTGTGCTTCCTTTTGTCTCTCTTGTGTTTTTTGTCTTTTTGTTTCTCGTTTTTGCCATTTTTGGTCTCGTTTGTTCCATTGGTGTAGATAAATCGGGCTGAATGCGTCCCCTGAACTCGGATGAGTTTGACACCCATGCTTTAATGTGTGGCTTCAACGCTCGCCTAATCAATACTAATCTCTACTCCTCCCACCCCCAAGTGCTCCGTCCTGCAGATAACCTCGCTATTAAGATATTCACACTTAATCTCTTGTATTACTTATTTATTCACTTGCCTTTTTATTGCTCTTGCTAACCCTCTGCCGCCCACTAGCCCCACTCCAAACAAACAAACAGACCCTCAGAGAATGGAAGAGCGGAGCCAAGTTGAGACTCTTTTTCACGCCACCCCTCTCCTAGCGATCCCATTAGCCAATCCCTGGGCCCGTAATTAGGCCTGCCATTTTGATTGAGCGTGCGTGTCGCTCTCCAAATGAAACAACACTGTAATTATCTCATTATGCCGCGGCCTCCATCACTGACAACGCCAAATATTATCATATTAATGGCTGAAGACGGAGGCTGATTCTGGATGAAGCTTTGGAGGGGGTGGGCTCTGGGGTTTGTGGAGCAGCGGTTTGATGGGTTGACACTTCAGCGGGCCGCTTTTCAAACAACGAAAGAGAGGAACGGAAGGCGAAATGAGTGTCTCTGTACAAGCAAGACACAACTGCATGTCCTCTGTTCAGGCAGGTAAGGCTACACTGTTGTCATCAGCAGCTAATGACTGCTGCTGTTTGCCCGTCTGCAGGCCTCAGGCCACATGCATAAACACCACCGCTCTAACCTTTAGGGATCTACAATTTTCTCAGTGTGATGAAGCTACGACTTTTAATGACATCAAGGAAGGAAAAGAGTCTGAGCAGGAAGAGTTAGTTACCTTCCTGTTGAGTGGCATTTTTCAGATTCTAAGCAGGCGTGAACTAACCGTGACGTCACCCGTTGGTTTCAACGCCGAGAAAATGAAGCCCGGATTTTGCTACTTCCTGGTCGCCATTTTGGATTTTTTGGAGCCAGTGACGTAAAAAGCGTCATCAAACAAGCTGGACCGGAGAGAAACTAGGGGCAGGACCAGTCTATGGGCGGGCCAGACTGAGAGCTGAAGACTCTCTTATCCCGCCCACATTTTACCGCAGAGGCTTCTGTTGCTGTCCATCAAGTATAGCCACGCCCCCTGGCTCCAACAACTTTAACGATTTATTTTAAATTCAGTATTGATTTATTTTAAGATCGGCCAACTGATCTCTCATTTTGACCATGAAAACTAACGGGAAAAAATCCTGAGGTGTAGAAAATCAGTCTATCAAATTTTATTTTTTCCGGTGATGAATTGGGGTCTATGGAGAAAAAGCTTTTTGGAGCCAACCCTAGCGGACGGCGTGATATTGCAAGTTTTTGACACTTCCAGGTGGGCTTCATTTTTGGAGCCAGATGCTACGTCCATCTTTACATACAGTCTATGATTCTAAGTCATGTCAACACCGAGACGCTGAATATTTGTCAAGAGAGACAAAGAAGTGAGTGTAGAGGTACCAAACTTTTAGAGATTTGAAAGTAACAGAAGAGGAAATATGATTCTGGAAAATTGTGGATGAGAATTCTACCAATTTATGGGCATTCATAGACTTTTATTTGTGCTTATTCACCTAAAAATTGGTCTATTCCATGCTACACTTGTCACCCAAACAATAATGTACAGATTCTGTCCATCTGTATACCCACTCCACAAATAACCGCAATCAACTACAGAACAAATAAAGCCATGTTTAGGTTTCTCTCTCTGCAACACAAACACTAATGGAAGGCTGCACGATTCTGGCCAACACGACAATCCTGATTACTATTATCTACGTTGAAATCACGATTACTATTATCACAAAAGCCAAAAACCTCAAGGGAACAGTGAAGAAAACTGGCATCCTTTGTCCTTTATCAATCATTTTCCTTGATCTCAGAGGAAAACAACATGACTGAAATATATAAAGGAAAATTTAGATGGAAATAAGAAAAAAACACTCTGACTGCACTTAAACTGGCCGACATTATTATATGACACCAGCTGTTGTCGTATTAAACCTACAATTTTCTGCCAATCGACTACTATCAGCACATGTAAGAATCCTCTTACAGTGTTGTCTAATAAGCTATAGAATTGTGGACGATCCGCTGAAAAATATCACGACTAATTATTAGTTTTGTTGTTGAATAATTAAAATTTATAAGAATAATTACATGATTTGGATATTCTTTTAGCTTAGTTAAGTTGTGATCCACTTTGTTTCATTTGTGTTTGTGTCATTTATTAGAATCATGGCTGAATTAGTCCAATATTACAGCTGGCCATGGTGGAGCATCGAGCAGTTTCACAGTGTTTGAGCAGAGGTGAAGGTGAGCTGGTGTGCTCAGGCTGCAGCGAACAGGAGAGCGGTGAGGGAAGATAGAAGAAAGGGTTTCACAGATCCGCACATTCTAGATAAAACAACAGTGTAGAGTTACATCCTTCGACCAGTGTGGAAGGCCACTGCTATCTCAACCCGCACCAAACTCCGCATCCTCAGTTCAAACGTCAAATCCGTCCTCATGTATGACTCTGAAACGTGGAGGGTCATCAACAGAAGCTCCAAAAAAGATCCAGACCTTCATCAACAAGTGTCTCCGGCAGATCTTCAAAGTCAAGTGGTTCGACAGAGTGTCAAACACCGACCTGTGGACTAGGGCCAGCCAAGAGCCTATGGCTGTCCAGATCAGGAGGAGAAAGTGGCGATGGGTCGGCCACACGCTGAGGAAGGAACCTGCAAACGTCACCAGGCAGGCACTTGAATAGAACCCTCAAGGCAAGAGGAAGCATGGACGCCCAAAGCAGACACGGAGACGAACCGTCATCGATGAGCTGAAGACCATCGGCCTGTCTTGGGAGGACGCCAAGAGGAAAGCTAGAGACCAGGGGAAGTGGAGAGCTACTGCTGAGGCCCTATGCTCCATTAGGAGTGAAGAGGATTAAGCTAAGCTAAGCTAAGCTAAGTAGAGTTACATCTAAGCCATTCTAAGCTAGGAAGGGACTATTTAAATGTGTAACTTTAATACACATAGATGAGTTTTTAGGGACTTTAACATGCTGTTAAAAGTTCAAAATACATATATATATATTAGCAAGTCATGGCATGAGATGGATAACGCAACAGTGACTTTACATGATGAACCAAAGGACATATGAAGGAAGCATTGAAGGCCCTTTTGTTGGCATTGGCCGGCTCTTATCAAGGCTTCTGCTGAAGATACTTCCAGGTTATACGACTTAGTTGGAAAATTCCTGAGCAAAAAAGACCATTCAACCCTTGTGTTGTTACCTTATAATAAGGCGTTTAATGTTGTGCTCTCAGATCTCGGCATTTTCTGACATAATGTTGCGTATAAAAAGAAATGAATGATTAAAAACAGACCAATTCTAAATGAATCCGATCTCAAAGTTAGATAGTTTAGGGAAACAGAGCCCTATAGTGATTTTCTGCCGTTTTCTTTACACTAACTTGTGAATACTAAAGACAACAGCTCAGCAATAAATCAATAAAGTGTTATTTTGCTGCATTAACTCCACCACAGAAATTGATATCACTTAAGCGCGACGTGGCTCTCCTTCAGACATCTTATTTCATCCATATTTCAGAGTATCTGAGGATGCAGGATGATCTAAGAGCGAGCGCACTGCGAGGAAGGAAGGAGGAAGAAGACGACGAGACACAGGGGCAGGAAATGAAAGACGCATCAGGCGACAGAATGAGAGCAAACAGCAACATAAAGCCCGAGACGGAAACTTGGAAAGGAGCAAAAGAAAAGAACGGAGGGGGACTGGAGAGAGAACAAAACCGCCGCTTATAAGAAAGCGAGCAGAAGAAAATGTGTGAGAGAAGCAACCATCCCACGGTGCTAGCCAGTGTGAGGGCAGACTAATTAGGAAGTGTGCACCACTGCCGGCTGCTTCGGCGACTTCTTCTTGCTGCGGCCAGCTGATTTAAACACAACACGCCGGGGGGAAAAAGCTCAGGCAGGCAGGTTTTTCTTTGCTGGAGGTAAGCACACATCAAAGCGCGTGGCCAATGTTTGGTTTCCTGGTGCAACGCTGGGAATAGAATCAGACAAACTCAGTGGAGCTCCAAACTGAAAGCGGTGGGAAAACAAAGAGGTTTTTGCTGTTGCCCTCCAAAAACATAAATAAATGAGCAGATTTTTGTCTGCACTAGTATCAGGTATTTTGAGCCTGACTGAAGCCCATAGGACTGGGTGCTATATCACACATAAAGCTGCCTGAATCAGAGCACTTTTTAGATTTCTGTGAGGATGGTTATCATTTGAGTCATTCCATGTCAATTCAACAAATGCTTGTTGCACCACTTTCTCAGATCCTCCCAAAATTTTTTTTGGGCTTTATTTGGGTAATTTTATGAACAAATGCAAAGTATTATGGTTATAAACATACAGTATAAGCAGTAATGATCTAATCTAATACCCATAGTCAGTCCAAACTTAATCCTCGCCTATGATTTTAGGGTTTTAAACTACTAAAAAAAGCAATTTATACTCCTTTTACATGGTCAGAATTTTTTCCCCTTCCAAAACTTTTACCCTTCTGGTGAGAAAAGTATAGAAATGAATGAAAATAAAAAAATACTGGACTGTGGAATTTCCCAAAATATCCTTATTATTTCATGGGCGACTTTATTTTGGGTTTTTCATGCCTCTATTTTAGGACTTATTCTTGTGAAAAGACATTGAAAGAATGAATTTTCTTCTTTACTAATGAAAGTTGCATAAGGTAAAAGTTTTAAAACATTAAAATAAAGCTTATTTATTGATTTATAGGCTGTTGAACTCAGGTGTAGACCCAAAATAGCCTAACTTTAGGCATTAAAAAGTGCATGTGGGATACATGGTACGCGGTTCAAATTTTTTTTGGAGGAACTAGTATGTGTGAAGTATGTGTGAACTTACTTTCATATTTGTTTCTTGTGCCAAAGATGAGCAACTGCTGAATCAATTTACTATACATTTTGATCCTCGTTTTTGTTTTTAGGAACCATTTACATGACCAACTAAAGATGAAAGATGAATCTGAAGCATCAGCATCGTAGTATAAGTTACAAAGGGCATATCTGAAGTTAATTATTATATAGACATTGTTTTTTCTTTCATACAGTAACTGAATAAGAAGAAATGGCATCACTCCCAGACTGCATTCTCAGGACAGCCTCGGTATCGTATTTGACTTATCAGCTGAATTTGAAGATTTGCAAGTGAAATTCATGCACCCAAAAGGTCCCAGCAAGAAGTTCACATGGCCTAGAAAGGATGACGTAGTGTGGGTGCCTACAGCCCACATCCTCTGTCCAATCACTGCTCCTTCAACACGCCGTGGTGGACAGTACCACATATCTGGTGCAGATGATGGCCTGATTTCAGAGAAATTCAAGCAGTTCAAAGGACAGAAATAGTGGTGTGATAAGTTGGGGACAAATTACATGTTTTACATGGGACCTAAGGCAATATGACTCATTTTAACTGCAATATATTAGTTAGAATTCCTAAAAAAACGCCTATAAAACATAGTGCATTTCTTGGTTAAATTGGCCATGAAGGATTCAAGAAACAATGTTGATACTTCAGATATCAATTATTCGGATGTTTATTGTTATACAGACAAAGTTTCATGTTTCTACTCCATGTCCCACATTGGTTTCTGTGCCAATATATGTATGGTGTTTTTCAGTCTGTTTCATAAATAGGCATCGTTTTGAGGTCTAAGGAGACTAGCTAGCTCTTGGATATTTTTAGGTTAGAGAGAACTTTTAAGGTACTTTGAGATTTTTATAACATATGAACCTTGTTACTTATTAAAATTTGTGAAAAAAATGCCTAAATTCTTGAAAAATGCCATTTTCGCCAAATTTTTAAATTGCCCTGTACCACAGAGAAATGGGTATATTCATTCCAAATTTTTTTTTCCTGCTCTATTGTTAAGGTGTTTGAACCCTTCAGATCACTTGTAAGTCTATATCATCAGTCAGTTCCCAGTATTATCTTCCTAAATCAAGCCTTTCTACCTAAAATATCAATTTCCGAGTGGAAAAATAGGGATTTAAATATTTTATAACTTAGCAAATAGCAATCATATGATGTTAAAACTTTGCAAGTAATCTATTCTTATGTTGGGATAGTTAAAAAAAAAAGTTTGGAGATGATCAGAGGAGGTCATGCAACAAAATTTCCTCAGATTTGTTGAAATGAGATGGAATGACTCATTTGCAAGAGATCTACCTTCAAGTCGTAATGAAGGATTGACATCGGAGCGGGGCTGAATACTAATGTGGTGATTCAGTGAAGTAATTTTGCACTTTGATGAAATTCAAGGACTTAAAAAAAAGATTTTTAGAAAGAATGTTCAAAATTGAAGCAGCAGACGTTGAGATCAAATCAGTTTTTTTTCCGTGACTAGATTGATTTCTGAACTCCAGAAAACTCACAAAAAAAAAATCACATTTTGAGGTGGTTAGAAACGGGATTCCAGTTGGATTCCCAGTTCAGACAGGCTGGCTGCTCAAAGCAGATTTCAAAGCGTCCTTTGCTCGGCAACATGACATAAAAACGACACAGAATCCAGAGTGATGGAAGCACTGAGCAGCATGATCTAAACACTGTGCAACCGACGACGAAGGTTCTGCAACATGTTCCGGCCTCTGGTGGCCGTGCGTCTGGATGGCTTGTGGAGAGTGGACCGATTCCAGCCGACCGAAGACGGAGTTCCAGATCCCACCTGGCGGTCAAGAGGAGCTCCAGACCTCCTCATTGGTCTGCCACCACGACTTCTCCCAAAAGACCCCAGCAATCACCACACATAATCATGTATCTGCAACCTAAACTCTCAGTCAGGGCGGCTGGTTTGATGGGAACGGTTCATCCTGGTGCTTCTTTGTGCTTCGGTAAGGTCAGTCGGTTCTGTAGCCACTGAGGGGTGACTACGGACATTTCGCAAAAAAAATCAACTAAAATCAACCAGAATTTTTTGTGAATGTTCTTAACCCTTAACAAGGCCATGATTCTGGAGAAGTACATATACTAAAACACATACTAAAACCACCTAATCCATAAAATATCGATCAAGTCTTGTGAGGTCGCATTGTCGTAGACGTTCGCCATATTGAATTTCGGCCGGTTCGCGGCCCCGATAAGAGCTAATTGCGGCTTCGTTGTAACGGCTCATACAGCTTTATCATTTGAAATTAGCAAATTTGGGGCCAATGTTTTTATCTTACCATTGGTCGACTTAAACATACGGGTGTGTGCATATTTTATGTTAATTAGCAATCATAAACAAGTCACACGTGTTGAGCTGAGAATGTTCGGTTTCGGCTGTGTGTACGAGTAAGTGGGAACGAGTTTACTCGGTCCCGGCTTTTTAATGGTTAAAGACAATATTAGAAGTTTTACTAATATATAAACTCTCTCTAGATATTTTTAGGACTTCATTGGAAGAATTTTACAATTGACTTTTCTTGCCAAATTTGGGGGATGTTTAAAAAAATAAAACTCTTAAGGGAAACTTTGAAGGAATAATTGGAATTTTCTTCCTGAAGGTTTTGCAAATTTTCAGAAACTTGTGGATTGTTTTCACTGAATTTTTGGATTTTTTTTCAGACAAGGAAACACTATTTTTCGGTGCCTGTAAATGAGGATAACAGGACGGTTAAATGAAACAGAGACAGAATAGTGCAAAGGAAAGAAACCCACAGTGGAGTAGTATCATCCCTCTATAGACGCATCATCTCAGATCGAGCTGTGATGAAGAACATGGAGTTCAAGAGTCTGCACGTGGACCCTGAAATAAGTTGTCTGCTGCCACCGTGGGTGAAGGAAAGCTGTCTCAACCATCAGCTAAAAAAAAACACAGTCTTCACAAGCTAAATGGTTCTCCCGTTGACTGCAGTAAAACCTTCTAACATGGTCGCAGTTTTTGTGTCCAATTACTGCTCCACATGTCTCCGATTGAGGGATTTCTCATCTCCTTTGCTTCCAAAGAGAAACTTGGTTTGCAGCCATGTGAGCTAGAAACAGTTAAACACACAAAATTATCTGCTTTTTTCCGACTTCGACCGATTCTTGTTTTCTTCAGGGCAGATCAAATCCTCCACATGAACACTCTACAAGAAAAAGTGCTTCCTGGTTTGACTGATCACATCTCAGCAGAACGCACATATCACACAAGCTATCAATACCAAAAGCCTGACTGGGAAGTCTAACTCAACTTGACAAACCCCAGACTCATGACTCACCGTGGATCTGCTTTCTGTCGTTAGACAAACGCGCAGCAGTAACAAAAATAACCTGATTAGCTCACAATCTCACACTAGCCTGCAGTAAAAGCCTGCTGCTCTCTGTGGAACCGACTGTGGACAAAAGAAGCGCTGGAAGCTGCTTGAATGCAAAGGAGAAACATTTTAATTGCTACGATAGAGCACCAATAAAATACACTGTAAAGACAGCGCAGCTAAAAACGGCTTATTATGCAGTCTGCAATAATGACGCGCTGTTTTCAAGTGAGCAACACACTCTTCTCCTTTGAGCTCTTCCTCAGGCGGATCCTGTCTGACAAATAGCAGAAAACAAGAAGATGTATTTTTCCTCATTGCAGCGAAGAAAAAGGTGAATTCCAGCGTTTGTCTCAATGGGAAGAGGCCTTATATAACACCTGCTTTGCACATCTTTGTCTACAGGGACGTAAAACTGTGTCGCAGCAACACGGAGAGGATGCAAAATAAACTGGAAGCTGCAAAATAACAACAAAGCTCGACTGAAAACTATTTTCAGAGGATATTTCTGCAAAGTGAACTTTGTCATTGTGGTGGATAATCTGGAACTGAATGACGGAGTATTTTACTCCATGATCAAAATGATAAAAGTCAGACCAAAAGCAACAAAAACGAGACAAAATATTATAAAACTGAGACTCAAAATGACAAAAATGAGACAAACGATATGAAACAAAACAAAAAGAGACAAAAAATTGGACAAAGAAGTTACAAAGCGACAAAAAATTGGACACAAACGAGACAAAACATTACCAAAAAAAGGAAGAAAATGACAAAAAAAGAGACAAAAGGAAACACAAAGGGACAAAAACGAGAAACAAACAAAACGACCAAAACTTGAGACAAACGACAAAAATCAGACAAAAAACAACAAATACAGACAAAATATGACAAAAATGAGACAAACGACAAGGAAAAATCCAAAAAAGAGACTAAAAATTTGACAAAAAAGTTAGAAAGAGACAAATATTTGGACACAAACAAGACAAAAAAAGTAACAAAACGGCAAAAAAATTGACAAGAAAACACAGGTGAGACGAAAAGGAAACACAAAACGACAAAAACATCAGACAAATGACAGAAGTCAGGCAAATAAAGACAAAAAAGAAGCGAAAACAAGACATTAAATATTAAAAAAAGAAACAAAATGACAAAAATATGACAAACAATATAAAACAAAACAAAAGAGACAAAAATTTGGACAAAGAAGTTACAAAGCGACAAAAATTGGACACAAATGAGACAAAACATTACCAAAAAAAGGAAGAAAATGACAAAAAAAGAGACAAAAAGGAAACACAAAGCGACAAAAACCAGAAACAAAACGACCAAAACATTAGATAAACGACAAAGATTTGGACAAAAAGAGACAAAAAATGAACAAAACGGCAAAAAAATAGACAAAAAACACAAAAGGGTCAAAAAGGAAACACAAAACAACAAAAACAACACACAAAACAATGAATAAAGCAAAAAACAAAATTACAAAATTAAGACAAAAACAAGTGAAACAAAAAGGAAAGACAAAATAACAAAAATGTCAGACAAATGTCGGACAAAAAAACACAAAAAAGAAGCAGAAACAAGACAAAACGAGAAAAAAATTACAAAAAAGGAACAAAATGACAAAAACAAAACACAAGAGAGAAGAAAAAGGAAACACAAAATGACGAAAATGAAAAACAAAATGACCAAAACATGAGACAACAAAAACAAGAAAAAATATTACAAAAATGAGACAAATGACACGAACAAAAACAAAAAGAGACAAAAAACTGGACAAAGAAGTTACAAAGCGACCAAAAATTGGACAGAAACGATACAAAAAATGACAAAAAAGGAATATAATGACAAAAAACTGGACAAAGAAGTTACAAAGCGACCAAAAATTGGACAGAAACGAGACAAAAAACGACAAAAAAAGGAATATAATGACAAAAACTGGACAAAGAAGTTACAAAGCGACCAAAAATTGGACAGAAACGAGACAAAAAACGACAAAAAAGGAATAAAATGACAAAAACTGGACAAAGAAGTTACAAAGCAGCAAAAAATTGGACAGAAACGAGACAAAAAAATGACAAAAAAGGAATAAAATCACAAAAACTGGACAAAAGTTACAAAGCGACCAAAAATTGGACAGAAGAGACAAAAAGGAAACCCAAAACGACCAAAAACATGAGACAAACATCAAAAGTCAGACAAAAAACAACACAAACAAGTCAAAATATGACAAAAACGAGACAGAAAATGACAAATGAACAACGAACAATCTAGTACTTTATGATCCAAACAATTTGTCATGTTCTCCAAATTACTTGTAAAGTTCATGTCACTGTTTGAATCCTGGTCTAACTCCAGGAGCAGACTCACTCGTGTCATTTACTTAGCTTACACCTTCATGTTCCCTTTTTTTTTTTTAGCACAATGGTGCATTTTTACAGCACAGCCTCTCAGTCTTCACATCTCTGCACTTTGGCCTCTCTCTCTCTCGCTCGCCTTTCATCTCATCTCTGTGTTTCTTGCTCCAGCTACAAAGACTGCCTTCTGGCTAATAAAATTTGACAAGCATAGCTAACCTTTTTTCTCCACAGGTCAGCCTGTAGCGCAGCTCTAATCAAATGTGACGCTCATCACGGTGCACACCTGCCATTGAAGGCCTAATGAAAATGTCCGACAGTAAATTAGGGAGACAGCGCTGGAAGTTCACCGTTGAGGGCTTTGACAGGAAGTAGCAAACACAATGCAGACGCACCTCTAACTATACTTCAGAAACATCTTGATGAGGATCTATAACACCTTCTTCCAGTATAATGAACACATTTTATCTGCAGCATCATTAAAACCAAGTGATGTAAAAGATGAGAGAGATGCTGTTCCCCTGGAAACTATAAAAAAGTAGCCTGCTTTTGTCTCGCTTGTGTTTTTTTTGTCATTTTGTTTGACTTTTGTCTCATTTTTGTCAATTTATATCTCATTTTTGTAATTTTTTGTTTTATTTTTGCTTCTTTTGTTTGACTTTTGTCATTTGTCTCAGTTTTGTCATTTTGTGTCACATTTTTGTAATTTTTTGTTTTATTTTTGCTTCTTTTATTTGACTTTTGTCATTTGTCTCATTTTTGTCACTTTGTGTCTCATTTTTGTCATGCTTTGTTTTATTTTTGCTTCTTTTGTTTGACTTTTGTCATTTGTCTCAGTTTTGTCACTTTGTGTCTCATTTTTGTAATGTTTTGTTTTATTTTTGCTTCTTTTGTTTGACTTTTGTCATTTGTCTCAGTTTTGTCATTTTCTGCTTCCTTTTTGTCTCCCTTGTGTTTTTTTGTGTAGTTTTTGCTGTTTAATTCCTCTTTTTGTCATTTTTTTGTCTTGTTTATGTCCAATTTTTTGTCGCTTTGTAACGTTTTGGTCAAATTTTTGTCTCTTTGTTTCGTGTCATTTGTCTCATTTTTGTTGTTTTGTTTCTCATTATTGCCGCTTTGTGTTTCCTTTTTGCCTGTCGTGTTTTTTTGTCATTTTTTTCCATTTTTTGGTAGTTTTTTTGTCTCGTTTGAGTCCAATTTTTTCCGCTTGTAATTTCTTTGTCCATTTTTTTGTCTCTTTTTGTTTTGTTTTATATTGTTTGTCTCATTTTTTGTCATTTTGTGTCTCGTTTTTGTCAAATTTTGTCTTGATTTTGCTTCTTTTTTGTCTTTGACTTCTATCATTTGTCTCATGTTTTTGTTTTTTGTGTTTCCTTCTTGTCTCACTTGTTTTTGTTGTCAATTTTTTATTGCCACTGGGCTCTTTTTTTGTAATTTTTTGTCTCGTTTGTATCCAATTTTCTGTCGCTTTGTAACTTCTTCATCCAATTTTTAGCCTCTTCTTGTTTTGTTTCATATCGTTTATCTCATTTCTTTCATTTTGTGTCTTATTTTTGTAATATTTTGTCTGGTTTTTATTATCTTTTTTGTTTTACTTTTGTCAATTGTCTTATGTTTTTGTCGTTTTGTGTTTCCTTTATGTTTCACTTCTTTTTTTGTCTATTTTTTGCCGCTTCATGCCTATTTTTTGTCATTTTGTGTCTCATTTGTGTCCAATTTTTTGTCGCGTTATCATTTTTTGTCAAATTTTTAGTCACTTGTGGTTTTGATTTGTGTCATTTGTCTCATTTTTTTTTGTCATTTTGTGTCTCCTTTTTGTCAGATTTTGCTTCTTTTTTTGTCTTTGTCTCACTCCCATCATTTGTCTCATGTTTTTGTTTTTTGTGTTTCCTTCTTGTCTCACTTGTGTTTTTTCTCAATCTTTTATTGCCATTTTGTTCTTTTTTGTCATGTTTTGTCTCGTGTGTGTCCATTTTTTGTCGCGCTTTGTCACTTTTTTGTCAAATTTTTAGTCACTTTTTGCTTTGCTTTGTGTCATTTGTCTCATTTTTTGTCATTTTGCTCTTGTCTTTGTAATACTTTGTCTCGTTTGTTGTCTATCATTTTGATCGTAAAGTAAAACACTTTATTGCTCAGCTCCAGATATCTGTGACTAAATGTTTGGTGCTTTTGTAGAAACCGCTTTGTGTTAAAACTGGAGGCTTGTTTGTGCTTCAACTTACAGATTTACACACAGTAAAGGACACCTCAGGATTTTCCTCCACTCACCGGACCACACACAGAACTGTTGCTAGGCAACGCCGGGCTTCCTCACAGCAATATTACATGTGGGCGGCGGTGTGTTCGTCTATTTCTGACCATGTGTGTGTTTATATAAGTGTGTCTTTGTCAATGAAAGGCACAGAGGTTCCAACCTCAAGGCCGGCCGCATGTGTTTTAACAGATGCAGAGACTTTGTGAATGAGTTCCCTCCTTCAAGCCGCAGGTGGTGGAAGCTGCCAATGAGGGCACGAGTGTGTCTGTCAGTGTTCCTGCTTTTCCATTTTAGGGGAAAATCTCATACATTTCAGCTCGGGGCTTAATTTTGAAGGCTTCTCAGAAAACATGACCATACAACAAACATAAACAAATCTATCTTTTTTGGAGGCCAACTGAATTACGATGAACATGCGCAGTCTGACCGTCCTCCAACAGCATTATTAGACGCTTATTTGTGTCTTTCTTCAGAGACACAGCCTCACATGCAGAGCTAACAAGCCAAAGAAGGCTCCCCATCCATCAGCCTAATGTTTAAGACTATCTAATATACATTATGAGCAAAAACAGGGGAGGGACAACGGATAAGTGACACGCCGAGTGCGAGAGAGAGAGAGAGAAAGTGAGGGAGAAAGAGAAAACAGGCTGGTAATGAAGTACCCACCACTAGTGGATGAGAGCTAAAGTGGTCTAACAGATCTGTCAGCCTGCTAGACTGTGGCTAATTATCCCTCCTCCTCTTTTGTCTGCATCCTCTCCTCTGTCACTTCTTCTCTCTTGAATTTACTCTGCCCAACACATTCCCCCCCCTCCTCAGTCTTGGCTCTGTCTTTCTTCCCTCCTTCCCTACACTCTTCTCCTGCTTTCTCTTGTCTCGCTCTCCCTCCGTCTGTCGCTTCTTTCCATTCCCATCTGTCTCCTCTCCATGTCCAACCCTCTCTCTCTCTCTCTCTGTATCCTCTTTTTTTATTATTTCTGGATCAGATTGGGTGTCTGGGGCTTAGTTTTTGATTTGCAAGTCAATAGTAATTTCTGTCAGAGAGTTTAAGTTGAGGGAAGTTTTAATGTGGCCCGTGTTATTTCATATGGGAAATGATAAATTTGCATTAGAATCCTCCCTAGATTTCCTCCTTTTTTCTGTCTCACATACAAAAGTAGCTGCAAGTTAAAGCTAGAAAAACTTCAGCAGCGATAATATAAGTAATATGGAGGGAATGAGAACATTCTGCAGGAATTAACCCTTCAGTGGAAGAAAAATAAGCTGCTCCGACACCCAAACGTTCTACTAAACGACGATGTGAAGGCTGTTCTGAAATGAATCAGGGTGAAGTGAGCATATGTTTACTAACCTGGGCTGAAAAAGAAGAACCTCACAGGAGGAAAACAGCAGACAGTAGGGGAAACCAGAGCTAATTAAATGAACTGACACATTATTAAAATTGAATAATGATGATAATACAGCAACATTTTCACAGCATAAAGCATTAGACACCTACACTGGAAAAAAAGCAAGAACAAAAAACTTATTTCAAAGAACTTGAAATAAGTGAAAAATCTGCCAACAGAACAAGTGAAAAATGACTTTTGAATTTTTGAAATAAGATCTGATATTTAGAATATTGAGATCTTAAAATTAGCTGGAAAACTTATTTTAAGCTATAATTTACCAGGATTGTCAAGCTTAGGTGTCTTAATTCTCCTGTTGTCTTCATTTATGGCACCAGAAAATATTTTTTTCTCGTCTGAAAAAAATCCAGAAATTCAGGAAAAAAAAAAAAAAAAAATCCCCAAATTTATAAAAATTTGCAAAATCTTCAGGAAGAAAATTCCTTAAAAGTTTCCCTTAAAAATTTCATTTTTTTCCCCAAAATCCCCAAATTTGACAAGAAATAAACATTTAAAGAATTTTAAAAAATCTAAAAATTGCAAATATTTTCAAAAAATTAATACAAATCTTCCAAAAAATTTTAAAAATCCTAAAAACGTCTAAAGTGACTCCATATATATCAGCAAAAGTTCTAATATTTTCTTTAAGAACATTGGGGGGAAAAATCTATCAAAATCCAGCAAACTTTGATTGGTTGATTTTTTAGGAATGTTCTTAAAGAAACTTGTTTTTTAACATTTCTTTTTTTTTCCACCAAAAAATATTGCAAAATTTCCCCAAAAAGTTTAAAAATGTGGAAGTTTTCACCGTGAAAATATGTATTTTTTTTCCACATTTTTAAACTTTAAAACAGGTGAATTTGACCCGCAGGACGACAGGAGGGTTGAAATAAGATATCAAGATATTTAAGAAGCGTTGTCTTAAAACAAGTCCCTCCATCTGCTGAAATGTCCCTTATTCAGTGAATTTATCTTAAATGAAGTGGGATGAGACATTTTGACTAAAAATAAGACAAACAGACTTGGTAAGATTTGGAGTTTTTGCAGTGTAACTCCTGCTGTTTGCCTTTTTAGAGGCATTTTGTCTTCAGTTTCACATATATTACGATGTAGAGATGACTGCTACTGTGATTAAAGATTAACCTTTAGTCAGGTTCAAGCACATGTGAGCATGAACGTGCCTTAGAACACTCAGTCCCCTCTGCACATTGCTGTAGGTCAGGAATTTAGTGGAAATTAGGTTATGATTGGGACATTAATTTGAAGGTTATGTGGAAAAAACAAGCTGGGTTTAAATCCAACAGTGACTGAGGTTACACTGTGATTCTGAGCTTCTCATACAGAGCGAGCAAGTCGGTTTTTATCAGCAAACATAATGTTCCCGACTGGACAGGAGAGTTATTCGACCTTCAACCAGCTGAGAGCACAAAGCATTAAATATTAAACACAATGGCTTTATGACGACGTGTTATCATTCTTTTTGTCTCCAAAACGGGATGATTAAATCCTTCATAGGTCATTTCATCGTTCATACAGCAGGAGGCCTGAGAAAAAGCTAACTTTATATTAAAAAAGGGGCTGAGCAGCAAACTGGATGCTTTCAGAGATGTTTTACTGATGCTCCTGGATCCAGTATATATTTCTGAGTGTCGGCAGGGTTGTGGGGAAGAAAATGAGACGCAAACGCCGACAAAACTGCTAGCAAAAACTTAAAAAGAAGGAAAAACCTCCTCCATGTTCTATGTTTGCCAGCAAAAGTGACCCCTAACAAACTTTTTGGAGCTAAAACATCTACAAACGATTAATTCCACTGCTGTGTATCTGATGGAAAACTTTAATTATCGCCAAGAAGTGATTCCAATTAGGTTTTTTAAAGATTTTAAACATTTACAAAGGTCAAAACTATAGCAAACATAACAGAGGAGCGCCATGAATCATGCATGCCACTGCTGTGTGTGTGTGTGTGTGTGTGTGTGTGTGTGTGTGTGTGTGTGTGTGTGTGTGTGTGTGTGTGTGTGTGTGTGTGTGTGTGTGTGTGTGTGCATATGCAGCATGAGGGTATTACCGCAGCGTAAGGATGCATTCATGTTTTATGCATTTTCTGGCTTGGCAGATCATGAATGTAAATACGTGGAAACACTCTCTCACTCATGCCAGTCGAGCCGCGGTCAGCGACCTTGTGTGCGCACACCGACGCACAAAACTTTGTGTATCTACACGGAAAGAGAGGCGCAAATGCTGCACGGCACATCTCAAACACACGTATTATAATAGCATTGAGCTTAAATCAAGAGAGAAGCAGTGGGAAGAGTCCTTGTAAGCAGAGGAACATAAATAATCCACCCATCTACAGTCTCTCACCTGTCTGCCTGGGCTTGGTTCTGCAGAGCAGGCGGGGGTCTGGACTTGTTGACCTTGGCGTAGAGCCCATCCAGTTCTTCGGAGGACGCTCGAGGCGGGTTAGGACCCCCGATGGGTGCCGAAGGGGAGGGCGTGCGACTGATGAACGACTGGGGAGACGGCGGCTGGCGGAAGTTGTTGATGCGGGCGTAGTTGGGGTCGCCGTCGTCGTCCTCCACGTCCGGGAAGGAAGCCGGGTCGGGAGTGACGTGGCCGGAGTGGATTTCAGCGTAACGTGGGTCATAGCTGTCAGAGAGGACAGGACTCAGTACAAAGACAGGAGGTCCTCCATTTATGTCACAGTTCCTACAGATGGATGTAAGTCAGACCTCTGGTGAAAATGTAAACAAAGTTGTTACGTGCATCCCGATATTGATCAGTTCTTCTTAAAAGTCATGAGTACCGATGACTTTCATGCATGTATGAGTCATGTTACAAGAAGATAACAGAATATGTTGCACTGCTTTTACAACCTGATCTAATAACGCTGACCTTAGTCGGTGTTTCTTCCTGTTCCGAGCGTTTTATTAAATCTAATTTCACTTCATGGTGTTTTGCCCTTCAGGCAGAATTATCAAAGTACTTCTATTTTGAAAAAGCCTTTCTTTGTTGACAGTTGTCACTTCCTGTTTGCTATCTGATGTTTAGCTGTGCACACGTTGGTGCTTTTCTGGATGCACGGCTCTCTACTCTGTAAACGCCACAGATTCAACGTCATTAACATGTCAAGTGATTCACTTCATTTTTGGACTTATCGGTTCAGTTAAAAGGATTTATTTACATGTATTTATGTTGTTTTATTCTGTTTTTGTTGCAGTTTTCACTTGTTTGTAAAGTGTATCAAGAGCCACAGTAAAGAAGTCAAGTTTGCTACGACTCCCGATTCATTTTGCCAGCATGAGTTTAACTAGTTGGACAGCTGCAGCTTTTTACCATCACCACTTACTTTGCCATCTGAAGAGTCTGAGTTATGCTTGGGAGCCATAATGAAGGGCAAAAAGTTAGCGAGTGTAGCACAATCCAGGTGAATGTAAACAAAGTCATCTTATAGCTCTGTGTGACGAGGTATTCGTCTGCTCTGCTCATCAACTAGTTCCACATAACCAGTTCCGATGAACGCTGTAAGTCGAGGACGCCGTAAAGCGAGGACCCCTCTACATGCATTCTTCACCTCAGAATGAGCTTCATTGTAGTCTTGAATGTGTGACAGACAGCTGCTCTGCACATTGAACTGAGCGGTTGTTTTGGAGGACGAGGCGGGTGCACGGAGCTGCATCAGGATGATTCACAACTTGTCAGGCAAGATGTCAATCATAGCGCTGCACCGCCGTGACAAATGCTTTTCTATGAACTTTCTCACTCTCTCAGCACTTTCCAGTGTTGTAAACCTGTCTTGAACGACACTCTGAGCTATGAAAAGGCAGCACAGAGACTTTTTCCGTAAATCATACCCATCTCTGCTGTCAGGGATCCTGTCCAGCTCCTCTTCACTCAGGGCCTCCAGTTTGTTTTTTGATGTTTTTGCTGCGTCTTTGCTCTTGTCTTCTTTCTTCTTTCCAAACCTGGACAACAAAAAGACCCACATATAAGAGTGTGATGTTTAAACCACCTACATGATTCTCTGATCAGGGTTATTCTGCTTCGTCACTAACCCCCTCCTAACACACAGGGTTGCATAGACCTAAAAAATGTGAACTTCAGAAACAGACAGCAGGAAAGCGTAGACAGATTTTCTCAGCTGGTGCTGTCACTGTCACTCCTGTTCAGGCAGTGAGTAGTTCAGGCTGTAACATGTCTTTAACCCTCTGAGCCCAAGGCAGTTTCTGGGCTTTTTTTTGTCTCTATTCCTTTTTGTACTCACTGTGGGCTCATTTTTAGCTGTAATGTCTGGAAATATCCCACTATGGAAGCAAAATGAACTCAAAAATGTATTTTGTGCAGTATGGCAATGTTACAGGGCAATTAATCACAAAAAATGAAGCCGAATTTGAAATGTAAAAAACCCTGAATCAATCAAGCTCCTTCAGATTTACTGGAGAAAACAGAGGCTCCACATTTAACAGACATTTTATTATTTACATTTTTAAAACCTCTAAAAACGTGTTTCCCACACTGCTCTGCACATCATCTCTAGACTAGACGAGACTGCATCTTCCAATAACTTGCTCGTCTGTATGTTGTTTTTAACCTCTTCTTCATTTATTTTATTGATGAAATGTTTAATTTTGCTCTCAGTCCTCCTAATTTGTTTCCCTACTTGGATCCTATCTGCTTTGTGTAAACATAACTTGCAGTATCTGAATATTTAGGAATTTTGTTTCAATAAAAAAAACTCAAAACATCTCCAAAAAAAATAAGGCAACATTTTGCTAAAATGATCAAAATTTTGATAGAATGACAAACTGTTCAAAATGACTAACAATGTGCCCCAAAATTACTTCAAATGTGTCCAAAAATATTAGAAATGTTTCCAAAACAATGCAATTTGTTGCTTAAATGACAAACATTTAGGTAACATGACAACATTTTTGAAAATTGACTCGAAAACAATTGTTGCTGCAAGAGTAAAACCTGTTGATGGCAGTTTGAGAAGAGCTCCAAAATGACTCTAACTTGTATGAAATGGCTCAAAAATGTCCTCCAAATTACTTGAAATGTGTCCGAAAAGACTACAAATGTCTCCAAAACAATGTAAAATTTTGCTAAAATGATCAAAATTTTGATAAAATGACAAACTGTTCAAAATGACTAACAATGTGCCCCAAAATTACTTCAAATGTGTCCAAAAAGATTCAAAATGTTTCCAAAATAATGCAATTTGTTGCTAAAATGACGAAAACTTAGGTAACATGACAACATTTTTGAAAAATGACTCGAAAACAACCGTTGCTCCAAGAGTAAAACCTGTTGATGGCAGTTTGAGAAGAGCTCCAAAATGACTCTAACTTGTATGAAATGGCTCAAAAATGTCCTCCAAATTACTTGAAATGTGTCCGAAAAGACTACAAATGTCTCCAAAACAATGTAAAATTTTGCTAAAATGATCAAAATTTTGATAAAATGACAAACTGTTCAAAATGACTAACAATGTGCCCCAAAATTACTTCAAATGTGTCCAAAAAGATTCAAAATGTTTCCAAAATAATGCAATTTGTTGCTAAAATGACGAAAACTTAGGTAACATGACAACATTTTTGAAAATTGACTCGAAAACAATTGTTGCTGCAAGAGTAAAACCTGTTGATGGCAGTTTGAGAAGAGCTCCAAAATGACTCTAACTTGTATGAAATGGCTCAAAAATGTCCTCCAAATTACTTGAAATGTGTCCGAAAAGACTACAAATGTCTCCAAAACAATGTAAAATTTTGCTAAAATGATCAAAATTTTGATAAAATGACAAACTGTTCAAAATGACTAACAATGTGCCCCAAAATTACTTCAAATGTGTCCAAAAAGATTCAAAATGTTTCCAAAATAATGCAATTTGTTGCTAAAATGACGAAAACTTAGGTAACATGACAACATTTTTGAAAAATGACTCGAAAACAACCGTTGCTCCAAGAGTAAAACCTGTTGATGGCAGTTTGAGAAGAGCTCCAAAATGACTCTAACTTGTATGAAATGGCTCAAAAATGTCCTCCAAATTACTTGAAATGTGTCCGAAAAGACTACAAATGTCTCCAAAACAATGTAAAATTTTGCTAAAATGATCAAAATTTTGATAAAATGACAAACTGTTCAAAATGACTAACAATGTGCCCCAAAATTACTTCAAATGTGTCCAAAAAGATTCAAAATGTTTCCAAAATAATGCAATTTGTTGCTAAAATGACGAAAACTTAGGTAACATGACAACATTTTTGAAAATTGACTCGAAAACAATTGTTGCTGCAAGAGTAAAACCTGTTGATGGCAGTTTGAGAAGAGCTCCAAAATGACTCTAACTTGTATGAAATGGCTCAAAAATGTCCTCCAAATTACTTGAAATGTGTCCGAAAAGACTACAAATGTCTCCAAAACAATGTAAAATTTTGCTAAAATGATCAAAATTTTGATAAAATGACAAACTGTTCAAAATGACTAACAATGTGCCCCAAAATTACTTCAAATGTGTCCAAAAAGATTCAAAATGTTTCCAAAATAATGCAATTTGTTGCTAAAATGACGAAAACTTAGGTAACATGACAACATTTTTGAAAAATGACTCGAAAACAACCGTTGCTCCAAGAGTAAAACCTGTTGATGGCAGTTTGAGAAGAGCTCCAAAATGACTCTAACTTGTATGAAATGGCTCAAAAATGTCCTCCAAATTACTTGAAATGTGTCCGAAAAGACTACAAATGTCTCCAAAACAATGTAAAATTTTGCTAAAATGATCAAAATTTTGATAAAATGACAAACTGTTCAAAATGACTAACAATGTGCCCCAAAATTACTTCAAATGTGTCCAAAAAGATTCAAAATGTTTCCAAAATAATGCAATTTGTTGCTAAAATGACGAAAACTTAGGTAACATGACAACATTTTTGAAAAATGACTCGAAAACAACCGTTGCTCCAAGAGTAAAACCTGTTGATGGCAGTTTGAGAAGAGCTCCAAAATGACTCTAACTTGTATGAAATGGCTCAAAAATGTCCTCCAAATTACTTGAAATGTGTCCGAAAAGACTCCAAATGTCTCCAAAATAATGTAAAATTTTGCTAAAATGACAAAAATTTTGCGGAATGACTCAAAAACTGTTGCTGGAAGAGTAAAACCTGTTGACGGCAGACTGAGAAGACCTCCAAAACGACTGAAAAATGTCCCCCAAATTGCTTGAAATGTGTCCAAAAAGACTCAAAATGTCTCTAGAATAATGTGAAGTTTTGTGGCATCACTAATGGATTCTTAGTAGAAGTCTACTTTTCCCTATGAAATTAACCAAGTAGTTTCAGCCTCTAAACCAAAAGTAGTAGCTTTGATTTCTAAACCAAACAGCGAGTGATGACGAGCCTTAAGTCAGAACAAAAAACAAAACTAAGTGGAGAAGTAATGGTCTGACATGGGACATGAAAATGAACATCTCGGCGAAAATACGATGCGTTAGGCCCTCATCAGCTGCTAATCCACCTTCTGAGTCTGTTTCAGAATGAAATAAAATGCGATTTGAAGACTCATTGTGTATCATCATCTGAGCTTCTCCTTGCGTTTCCATGCGTTGATGAAAATGGCTCTCTAACCGACACAACAAGCAAACACCACACATTCCCCACCTTGCGTCAGACTCCCAAATGTTGACACACTCCGCCACCGCTAGACAAACTCATTCTAAAGCCTGTGCGTTCATTAGCGGCTGTGCCTGGAAAAAGACTGCTTAATGATAGATACGGTTATAATGTCACAGCAGGCGCTGACGATCCTCAGCGTGAGCGTCTGTGCGCGTTTGTGGGCACATGAGAAAAGGGCTAGAGCAGCCATGTAGCATATGGAGCATGAATATTTTACCATTTTGCTCAATAAAGTAGCTGTTACACCGCCGTGTGTTATGCTTCCCTTATCAACTTTGCCATTACGACCGCCATCATCATTATCATTCCGCGGCGCTTAGCCTCTCATTGTGCAGGCAAAAATACACTCGTCACCTCTGTTCGCGCTATAATGAAGCTCTACTTCACACTTTCAAGAAATTAACCGAGCCTCTTCCGCTAAATATTTCATATTCCTCAATCTCCCCTTCGCATCAACTTTCTCGCCATGCCCGCCAACCCTCTCATCTCCTTCCTCACTCAACCTCGCCTCCATCTCTCTCTCTCTCTCGCCTCCTCCGTCTCACCCACTTCTCTTTTTCCTCTCGCCCTCTCCTTCCCTCTGAGCTCCTGCTGAGCCAATCTAATGTCTGTGTTTATCTCATTAACAGCGAGGCACTTCTCATTACTGCTGCAGGCAGATACGTGGCCTGAATGGCAACCCGCCGGCCTGACCGAGTGGAAACCTGGACAGGGATGCTACACCGGCCTGGCATCACCCCGCAAACCAATTAGCTCTGTTCTAAGCTAATCTGCTCGCTTCACTTATACATGTGTGGGTGATGTTTGCCAACAGCAGGTTGATGTGGATTCACATTGTTTCGGTGTGAAGAGTAGCAGCGAAGACAGACCAGATACTGGTACCATCTCAGGTGACCAAACATAAGTGGTGCTAAAATGTACGGTGGGTTAATAGAAGTGCATCAGGATGTGATTGGGTTTCCACACTGGCAGCTTTATCATTTATTAGTGAAACATTCACCGTAACCACGTTAGTGCACAATTCATTTAAATCTCACCGTATGCAAAGATCACATGTAATATGTGTCAATAATTAAAAATAACTGTTTGGGAAAGGGGAATATATTCTAATAATTAAACATCAGACCCAAATGAACGCATTCTTCTTTGTCTGCATTTTCTTTTCATGCTTATTTGTCTTTGTCATTTTGTGTCTTGTTATTTCGTGTCTCATTTTTGTCATTTTGTGTGTCGTTCTTGTCATTATGTGTATTGGTTTTCATTTTGTGTCTTGTTTTGGTCATTTTGTGCCTTGTTTTTGTTTTGTCTAGCTTTTCATTTTGTGTCTTGTTTTTGTCATTTTGCATTTCATTTTTGTCATTTTGTGTCTTGTTTTTGTCATTTTACGTCTCGTTTTTGGCATTTTGTGTCTTGTTTTTGTCATTTTACGTCTCGTTTTTGGCATTTTGTGTCGTGCTTTTGTCATTTTGTGTCTTATTTTGGTCAGTTTGTGTTGTGTTTTTGACATTGTGTCGTGTTTTGTCATTTTGTGTCGTGCTTTTGTCATTTTGTGTCTTGTTTTGTCATTTTGTGTCTTGTTTTGTCATTTTGTGTTGTGTTTTTGACATTTTGTGTCGTGTTTTTGTCATTTTGTGTCTTGTTTTGTCATTTTGTGTCGTGCTTTTGTCATTTTGTGTCGTGCTTTTGTCATTTTGTGTCTTATTTTGGTCATTTTGTGCCTTGTTTTGTCATTTTGTGTCTTGTTTTGTTATTTTGTGTTGTGTTTTTGACATTTTGTGTCTCATTTTTGTCATTTTGTGTCTAATTTTTGTCATTTTGTGCCTTGTATTTGTCATTTTGTGTCTTGCTTTTGTCATTTTGTGCCTTGTTTTTGTCATTTTGTGTCTCAATTGTGTCATTTTGTTGTATTCAGCTGTGAGTTTGCAAGGCCTATCATATGAAAATGCAAACTCGAGACATATATCAAGTTAAAAATACCAAAAAGAATTGGTCACCTCGAGTGGTACCGATACTGGAAACTTTGGGTCCGGGCCCATGGACTAAGAGACGTGACCAATCAAGTTATCTTCCTTTAATATGATCACTATACAGGAAATCTCTGACATGCTTTGAGACTTACTTTAAGCTCCTACACATTCATGGTGTTCTCATGTATAGACTGATTGACACGTCTTGTCACTCACTTGTTAGCTCTGTAGCATCATTCTCGAGGGCAGCACACACCCTCTCTGTGTGATGCAAATCCAAACACCCACAAACCCGTCTCTGACGCCAGGCAACAACAGCAGCAGGGTGCGCTACGTTCTATCACCGAACACAAGAACATGTCAGCCTCTCTTTCCAAGATCCCCTCCGGTGGAAATCAATCTTTTTACCTTGTCAGCGTGTTGTCAACACACTGTCAACGTGTCCATGTGGTGTTTTTTATATGCTTGGAGACTTATCATGAGCAAAGTAAGCCGCCAAGAGTGCACCATCTCAAAAACACCAAACCTACAAAACCAATCCTACCAACGTGCGAGGGTGTGGCTGAATTATTCCAATACAACTTTGCCGTTGGGTAGTGTTTGAGCAAGGAAAGGATCTTGTGTGGAGATAGAAGCAGGGACTTTGAACATCTGCACATTCTAGAGGAAGAAATGGTGTTCAGTTGTGTCTAAGCCATTTTTAGACTAATGTTATACTTTCTACATGTGTGACAAAGCTATGCTAGAGTCAGCTAGGGTCTGCACGATTGAAATTTAGTCATCTCCCAAGACTGTAGACATCTGCAAAGCTCCTCCATGGATGTCCACATGTAGCCCAAATGGTGTGCCTGCACAGCGACAGCACCCCAGAGAGTTGTGCGACTAAAAAGTAGTACAGCAACGACTCTGCACATCAGCATGAGAGTATACAGGAGGTCCTCGGTTTACGACGTCCTTGACTTACGTCGCTTCGCCACTACTTCGGAACTGATCACGGGCCGGTCCTTGATTTAACGTACGCTGTTTCGTCGTTAAGTTGGACGTGCTGTAGTGGAAGTAGTTGTTCATAATGGGTTGTGAAAAAAGATAATTCCTTAAATGTGAACATTTTTAGAATTTACTTTTTTTGCACTAAAGCAATGAGTTGTGGTTATTTGTAGGTTATCCAAAGTAGTTTAAATCAATCACTGGACTTTAAGAAAGTTCCTTGAAGACGTTTCACCTCTCATCCAAAAGGCTTCTTCAGTTCTGGTGGTGGTTGGTGTTGCCTCAGCTTTTAAACCTCTGTGAGGTGTGTCCGGGGCTATTTTTCCAACGA